>NC_080572.1:254472570-255096434 GCF_030247185.1 Malaya genurostris
ACACTGAAACCTGGAAAAATAACGAAGACACAAAAAAAATAAATGTATTGATAATATACCTTGTCGTAAAGCAGTCGGCTGCCAAAAATGATAATGCAAAAATCCGAATTTACAGCTTCTGGTCATATTATTATACCCATGCTGAAAAATTACCTTTTTGTCATTTTTAACATGTTTATTATGAGACAGTGGTAATTAAATTACAGACAGGGGTAATTAATCGTAAAAATAAAAAAAAACTAAAATCAGTCTTGTGCGCTAAGTACAAACCGGTTAATTGTAACCAAACCCCTTGATGACTACTTAAGGTTGTTTTAGATGGTGCTCCTCAATAATTGTCCAGTAATTATCTACTGGGCGTTGTTCGGAGTGTTTGGGGAACTCGGATCTTCCGGCATGAAATCGACACCATTCGCCTTATACCAGCACGTCGTTCGAGTAATGGCATGATGTCAAATCCAGCCAGAAGATCGTCAGACCTATGATAGAAGAGGAAGAAGCCACTCATACTCTTTCAAATACAAATTTGGAGGATCTTGCGGTAACGAAAGGTGCACTCCACTTTCCGCAAATACAAATTGTTTGCCGAATTAAGAATTTATTGGCGAACCTCTACGTCTTCTGTGACCGGATATTATCGGGATCATAATAGTTATCCGTGGTTTCTTGGAATCTGGTCGAAATTTGCCTTCACATTCTCCATTACGCAGTAGTGTGGCTTCCTTAACATCTGTTCGTACAACTTCCAAGCACAGCTTTTTGCGGCCGTATTCGGGTGACGGCCAGGATGTAGACCATGTTCGATGTACGTTGCTACTATGTCTGTTTCGCGTTTTAGAGTGACTAAAATAAGATCAGAGTGGCGAAATGGTAACGCGTATGCACGGAATGCATAAGAACGCAGGTTCGAGTCCTGTCTCTGAGCGTATTTTTTTCCAAAAATTCATCTTTTCTGTTAGTTTTTCTTTCACTTGGCTGCTCCAATATATATTTCCGCTCAGTCATTGCAAAAACTGGCCGTATTCTGTTTCTCGTCATGGTTTGGGAGCTTCTGAAGCTTAAACGTACAAAGTACAGCTCGAGTTTTAATATTCTGCACGAAAGGCTTGCTCACATGTATGGGCTGGTGTCCTCTAGGTAATTGATAGTACCTATTATCTTACTCCGGACAGTATCAGCGTAGATGCCATGTCGAATTCGAAGGAAAAACAAATTAACCAAGAATAGATTCACTGGGTTTCTACTTCTATGTCGTAAAAGGCGACAATTGCAGGAGTTTCTTTTTCTCTTTAGTTGTCAAATTTTTTAACGTTTCACATCTGATTACTCTATTTTACTAAGTTATCTCTTCATTAAACTTCATTCAACTTATCAATTTTCGGCTAGCTTCTGAGAAAAATGTCATTTGGAATCTTTTCTTCTTAATGTTATTGCTTGTCTTCCACGATTATAAATTGAGGGATATATATTAAATATTGCGTAGAGCCGTTAATATTACAATTTTAATAACAGAGATAGCATAGATACTAATTTGTTTGATAAATTAATAATTTTTTCTCCGTAGCCGACTACCCAGATCAACCAATATAACAAATTAACAATTCATCGCGGTAAATAATAAAGTGGAAATAATAAACAATCAAGACGCGCGTGAAAGCTGTTGACCTTTGTTTAGTAATTTAAAATGATATAATTTATAGAATGTGTCACTTCAATGAATCAACTATTTTGTCTAAATCCTATTCACTCGTTCCATTTTCAGAGTAGGAAGGAAAATCATAATGACTAATGAAATGTCTTCTGAATAAATGCCCAGCGGTTCAAGTTGACATGCTTAGTGGTTAGTTGAAATTGAATTTGAATATTTTGGTGCACGTTAACAAATAATTATAAAAGCTTTAAAAAATAGCTGACATTGACGTAATTATTTGAATATGCCAATACCAGCTACACGTCACTGTATTGGGATGGATGCTGCACATCCCATCAGCCCAGCTAGACGAGAATAGTTTGGATAGTGAGTTCTTTTATTCTTTCCACCCATCACAGCATGTTTAATTTAACTGGCTTTCTCCATCCATCCTCCCAATCTTCAGTTCCTCGTTGCAGCAGTGGATTAGGATTTCTCAGTACCAGACCGCTTCAATCTTACTCCAGAGAGGCAAAGAGCACTCCATCACACCAGCAGAGGTCCGCTGTATCCCGGAGTGATATAGTGGACGAACCATAATTTCGCTGGTCTTCTCTAGTATATGGTGGATGATCAATGTGCGCTTATGGCGTAAAATTATATCTACTTGTTCAAACAGTCAACGAAGCGACGCGACGTCACGAAGGAGGAGCGGAAGAATGCGCGATTGTCGAGGATGAAGCTCTGACGTTAGCAGCGAATAATAAACGACACCACCTTAACCTTCGCTCGTAAATGATTTCACCCGGGGGTGGCACAGGCAGCACTGAACGGAGGTCCAAAGTGACGCCGGAGGATTATAAGCTTTTCGTAGGGTCTACGAACGATTGAGATGCGGCTTCAAATTGAATTAAATTTAATGCTTGATTGATTTGAATATCTCTCGGATCGGATTTCTTCGTCACGCGGCTGTGTCGGCCCGTTGATTGCGGTATGCAGGGTTACAATGGCAAAATTCCGCACAAGTTTGCTAAATTATGGTGTGGAATAAGATGACTTTTGATTTAATTTTGAATTTATCGATGGATCTGGTAACTGTTTGTAAGAAGGATGGTCACCGCGGAGCTTCCTAGTTGTATCGTAACTATAATATTTTTTATTGAAATTTTTTTTATAAAAAAAAAACTGTCAAACTGCCCGAAATTATTTCCAATGTAATTTTCTTTTAATAAATATTTTAGCAATGCCATTAATTTACTGTTCATTTTCGGGTTACTTTCCAACGAGAATGTCCCAAAATCATATACTGTGTAGCCAAAATCACCGAAACAGTTAACCGAAAACAAGGTTCGTGAAAAAATGTAATAAATAACATTTATCAACTTGTATCCGGTTCGAAGAAAAAAGAATGACATTTTAAAACTACTTTTTACTTAGTTCATATCAGCATCATCACCGTCATCATCATCATTCGAAACGCAACCATTCTACGGGTTGGCAAGCGACGAAACGAACAGGAAAAATAAAGTCCACTCCCGAACGCCGTTAAGGGGAGATTACCGTTCAGCAGGAAGAAACAAATGGTAATATTGAAATTCTCTTAATCAGAGATACCGGGTTGATAGACTTGTCGATAAATTCACCAAAGGCTAACGAACGCTGCAGATTCGTTTTCGCTCAGGTTGTTTTAAAGATTTTTGATTATTTTTGCCAGTTTCGCGCTGACATTTGTAATTTTTTTCCAACCTTTGCTAAGATCTCCAATCTATAACTTATAATTTTTAATGTATCATTTCGAGCTCGCTAGCTTAAGTAAATCTCAACTACAGATATTTCATAATTTTATCTAAAATTAGTTTTATTGTTTCGATTACAGATGTTTCAATTTTGTCGTTTTATTCGACTTTCGGGCCAGGATAGCTGTTGGAAACGCATTGCCCGTCCCAAAAGAAAAAAAAATTAAAATGTTATTAGCAGTGAATTTGAACATTAACAACAGTACGAACATCTGTTTATAAAAGCAGGATAGGTAGTGACAGAGACATAACCGGAATGATGTGAACACGAATAAACTGAAAAGCGTACCGTTTCCTTTAACTTGCAGTAACAAACCAGCACTTTCGATCGAGCCGTACACAGTACAAAACAGTTTATATTTCGAGATTTCACCAGATCTCAACATTTCATGCATTTATAAGACATTCGGCATCAAAAAAAATTCGATATTGGATATCTAAATATCGAGTCCAAAAGGGTCGATCAAAAAAAATTCGAGATGATACAAGATCTCAACGTTTAAGACAACTTTAAGACATGAAAAAATGTTCGATTTAGGATCGTATTTTCAAAATCGTATTTTCAAAAAAATATTTTTCAAGGTTACATCAGATCTCGAAGTGTCATGCATTTTTAAGACATTTGGCATAAATTTTTTTTATAGTTTTGCGTTTTTTTTCACGAATTTCCAAAAAATCGCGGATCTCTGAAGTTACGTGTTTCATACGCGGTACGTGTCGTAAAAAAGAACTCACTGTACTTTATTGGATTAAAAACTAATCGTAATATATTTTATCAAATATTAAATCAATTAAATTAAATTAAATAACTGTACTCATCACCACATTTTAACTCTCTCTCCAGCAGGCATATAACCTCTCATCTTTTGTACCAACAGATTATAATTGGTTTCAACTGGATGGCGCTACGTGTTACACAGTTAACGAAACAATACATATTCTGCGAACAATCTTTGAAAATCGATTAATTAGCAGAAATGATTATGCTAATTGGCCTCCGAGATGCTGCGATTTGACGCCGCTGGATTATTTTCTTTGGGAAGCGGTTAAAGATAAATATTACGCCAACCATCCAGAAATAATTGAAGACCTCAAGCACGAAATTTAAGTTGCTATTGACGACATAAGGCCAGAAACAATTGAAAATGTACTCAAAAATTGGGTGGATCGGATTGGCTACTTCCAAGCCAGCTGCGGGGATCATTGGAACGAAGTTATTTTTCATAATAAATTTAATGAATCAACCTTTCAATTAAATCTATAGTCATTGAAATCTATAAAACCGTTTTTTATTGTTGCATTTTAAGTTCGAAATTTTTTTCTGGTGCACCCTGTATTATATACGGAGGATGCTTCGGCGAAGAAAAACAAATGTATATTGCCGTACGAAATAAACGTATATATAAAAAAACCTTCTTAATCCATCTAGTGGTGTGATAATGCCTTTCTCTTTCTTCGAAGCAGCCTCATGTACTCCCCCCTGTGGTGCTTTTTCAAGATCGAAAATTGTCAAACCTTTACAGCCGAGCAGCATCCCTTACGCATGTCCGATTTGCATGAGGGTTTTTTTCGAGGAGCTTAAACTTTTGAGCACTAGAGCTTTACGAAAATAGAGGTGATCCCAAAATATTAATATTATTGCTAATTAAAAATATTATTACTAATTAAAAATTATTACCATAGACCGAATTTTGAACAGACCTCCCATACTAAAGTAAGACTTAACCAAATAATAAAAACGGTTATGTGCCCTAGCACAAAATTTGGCTAACCCCTAAATGACCAAACCTGCATCGACCAGAAATAGTCGAAAACACGTTTTCGTTCGGCACGCCAGAAAAGACATTGAACTCCGTTGCAAAACAAAAACTGTTCTGTAAGAAGCAATCTGCTTAGCGGCTCAAATTGAACTGCCGAGTTTAGCACTAAGCAGTTCAATCATCTCTGAATTCATCTCTTTGATCTCATTGACAAACCTAATTCGTGATTCGGTTGAATTCAGTGGTTTAACTGATGGTTTATTTGATATTCTCCGTGATTGGTGTTAATTAATGTCTTTGTTTTTCGAACTGTCTTAGTGGTGAAGGGTGTTTCAATCAGGAATTGGTTGAAGGTGAATGAAAATTGGGCAAACTTTTTATAACCAATTCCATTCATACTTCCTTTTAAGCTCAATTTATACAAAATTAGGAAAACATTTTCACTCAAGTTTCCTTTCGAATTTCCAGACCTTTTGATGGGCTATCCTTCCTCACCACAAAAGGCCAGTTTGCCTTGAGCTGTATCTCACTGACGATTCGTTTTTCTTGTCTTTTTGCGGTTCCGCTTGACGACGGACCGATACTTTTCCATTTAGTTCGCGGCATGTCACTTTTACGCAATGGCAAGATGACAAATTCAGCCAAAATTGAACAGCCCAATCGCTTTGCGGGGGGAAAGACAAGATAAAATTTTCCTGGCAATATTCCTCATACATTTCCTGTTTAATGGATCCGACTGTGATGTAAATATCGCTTTTCAAGCCACAGGAACAGATGACCTGTCAGATGAGATTATTTCCGAACTTTGCCTACTTGATATGGTTGCTAGTCTCTGACAATTTTCCCCTTCCAGTTGCTGAATAGTTTTCCTGTCTAAGAAGCTGTTTCAAGTCAAGTCATTGGGCCGTATGAATAAAATGTAGTAAAGTCTGTTGTTTGTAGTATCTTCTCAAAAACAAAGTCCACAGAGTATAACGCGGTTTGGTATGAATAAAAAACAAGTTCGAACATGTAGTTAATGCTTGTTTTTTTTCAATCGACGCGCAGCTGTAGACGACATTTTCAGCTTGTTTGCGATTTCTTGGAGGCTGAGATTTCACAGCTGGCCACGTTTTTAGACTGACTGACTGTCGTCAAACATTCTCTGAACACTTTATTTTTTTAGTTGGTGGTCGTTGATTTCGTTCACACTCATCAATTTCATTAAAATGAGGTGTATGGCGGTTTTTATGCACGACAAAAATAGTGTCACCTCTACATGATATCGTGTATATTCTGAATTTTGTTAATAAGAAGAAAAATCATTTTCTATAAACAAATTGCAGTCTTATGACTGTACATTACGTTGCAATCTATTCTTCGTAAGTACTTTATGTATCCTGTGCTAAACAAGCTCCATAAATAAAAAGAATTGACGATGGTACGGGTTAGGCAATTCGTATTTCCATCACCCAAAAGAATTGAAATCTTTCATCAGGATCCTATTTCAAAAAGTCATCTAACAGATTGATCAACGCAAAACTTTATTCAATCTAAAACTTAATTCAATTTCAGGACAGAAAATAATGTTTTGCAACTGTATTTCAATTATTATCCAAAAATAGTTTAGCTTTATTTTACAATTTCAAACGACTACAAGGCTTCATACTCCTGCTGAACGATCACCTCCCCTTAATGTACCGAACATTCGACATATCCAGCCGGAGGAAGCATTTCCAAGAGCGAAACCTTCTCCCGATTTCGTAACCCCAACAGCATCAACAGGAATTCTCAACCGAGAAGGAAAAAATATTCGAACAAGACGTTGGGAACGCGAAAGAGCGCAAAATTTTAAATTTTATTAGTTTAATAATATTGATTCGAAAATAAAGAGAGCCGCAAAGAAACACAGATAAGTAGTGTAAAGCGCGAATAAATTTAATGGTCAGAACACGACTGTGCTTTAGGTTTCCGTGCGATGAAGCTTTCGCAGACCGAAATTAAAGTTATAAATTTTAGTGTATTGAAAACAATTAGCGATAGAATATTTTTTTATTTTTGCAGCTACAAAAGCCAAGACCGCCAGAAATCATGTACTTTAAAAACTTTCAAACAGTTTGATAAAAAGATGTACCACATGAAGACAACAGACAATCAATAACAAAACATAAAGCGTAACTCCAAAAACCAGCCTTAAAAACTGCAAAAAAGTTGTTTGATTTCGGCCCCGCATAACAAGTATTGGCTTGTCCGACCGTTGCCCGTGATTTTCGCTTGGCAACAAGACCGACCGAAAAGGATATTTTTCACCAAAGTCATCTTTGGTGTGCGAATAATGTGAGCACACAGAACACAGGAAGGAGAGCGAATTGATACGCGGAGAGAAAAACAAGAATAAGAAACTTTCCAAGGAGTAACGAAATACCGGTTCGGGTCGTGATGAGACTTTTTTTATGGCGATTCCATATTTTAAGCCCCCAACGGGCATGCGGGACGGAATGGAGGTGATTAATTTGAATGGGAAGCATATTAATATTCGGAATTTTTTTGTAGTTCATGATTGGATGAAAGCTCGGTGGTGATTTGCTTCGATAATAAACTTTTATTTAAAACCATGGAGACTTCAACGAACAGATTGCAACGAACTGGGCCGAATCCATGAAAACGCGTGACGAGTAAGAAATATAAATATCAGCTACTGTATTCGCTAATATGGTTTCCGAAAACATGCCCCCAAATTCCAGCGTAACTCGGTTAGTGTCCATTTTATGAACCATTTTAATTTTCCCATGTTTATATCACGCCATTCACGTGTTTGGAAGTGATCATTTTGCCTGGCAATCTAAAATTCTAATGAGGATGGGATAACTGCCCAAATTCGTCTCATCGTTCGATTAAAACATATTTTATCACTGTTCGTATAGTCGACGATACAGGATGGAGAGATACTCGAGCTTATGTAGACCAGCGGATGGATCGTGAACCCAATGGGGAGCATGCCACTAAATAGAAATAAGTTAGCTTGAGAAGATTATGCGTTCGGATTTGTGTTGGTCATCCGTAACTCGTATATTTGAGCTGATCTGTTATAATTGACAGTGATAAATGTCAAGATTCGCTAGATTAGTTCTCCACGCTCTAATTCCTTGCTAAAGTTTGTTAGTTTGCTATGGTCTTTCTCTTATATTGAACTTCATTCAAAACGGATGAAATACTTTAAAGTGTGATGTGATTATTCAACAATTTAATCGCAATAAAATTACACGTTATGGATTGATGGGCGTCACAAATTCCAATGAATGAATGAAAATTCTATTGCAATTTTGTAATACGAAGACATACAAAATTCATGTCAACCGTTTCGACTAGAAGTACAAGTTTTCAAAAGGACGTCGTCTAAGCTCAATGTGACATAAACAGATGGTGCAGACCACATGGCTTGCTTGCGTTGGTAACCAAAAATTTGTAAATAGTTTGGTATGACGGCATACATGAAAAATAAATATGCTTTGATTCAATGCCAACTAGTCCGAACGATGTGACGAAAGCAAGCACGTGGTTTTTAGTTTGATTTGGCTTGCTGAAGCAAAGTAAATTTCACTAACACAAAAGAGTTGTGTTTGCCCCACCTGTTTTTACCACATTGGTCTAAGTTGGCATGCAGAAAATCCATCTTGCAAATGACATTTTTTCTAACTGATTCGTCGTGCAATTGCTATAATTTTCCAAATCAACTGTTGGAAATTAGATTTAACAATCTAAAGATCGTTGAACTGTTGAAAAGACGACTGAAAGTAACTGGAAGAAAGTGAACCGGTCGCGTAACACCTTTTCCGAAAATCCAAAGTGAAAATATCAACGGTTTTGTGTAAAATGTAAAATTTAAAGTTGAATTGTTTTTTTTTTCATTTAGAGTGTTGCCGGATCGAAGTGCAAAACAACAGAATTCAGTACAAACACGAACCAGTAAATTTTATGAGCATCTTCTCACGAAGCATCTATATGCTGTTACGAATGACGAAACGTAGTAACGTATGAATCAAACAGTGCTGGTATCCTTCGGGATTGATGTTTTACATGGCAGCAAATAGAAAAGATGCTCTTGAACGCCTAAAACGAAATCGACTATATATAAGATAATACCAAATACGTTCGATTGGAGTCGAACTGGAAAATCAAAATAACTTAACGAAATTCTTACTAATCGGAAGAGTGAAGAAAATAATGCGCTCTACATATTATGCAACCCGTTGCATAATGGAAAATTAAAAGTTCCCGTTCCCCATTGAAAATCAAAATCGTTGTTCAGCTCGAGCCTGATAAAAAAAATACTTTGGATCCGAACCCGACCTTGTCTATATGGAAATTCATAAACACGAACTCGACCCGTACACTGTTAAAAATGCATATTGTTGCCCGTACACGACCCAAAAACGTTATATTTTTTATTTTTAAATCGAATCGAATCGAAACCCGTGGTCAAATAACCTGGATAACCTCTAATCAATTTCGAAAAACTTATTGTAAAGAGCGTTGTTTTTAAAAAATTAACTGCGAAATTCAGTCAACCCAACTAGAAAAGATTTCATCTGCTTAGCTTTGCCTACGGCAAGATAGATTCGAAAAATTGCGGAAGTACAAATTGAACTGAACTGAGCTCGAGAATAAAACTAACTCTTTCCCGTAATTTTTTTAATTTAAATTACTTCGAAGAAAACCAATTTTCTCTCCCATCGTTTATCCAGTAGAGACATTTGAAAATCATTGTATGTTATTCGCCCTTATTCTGAATAACGACGTATTGATTTTTCGATCGAATGTGGTTCGATCGAATCATAGCTACCTTTGATTTTGCTAGTGTTATGGGGAATACAAATGAAATACGAGCGAAAAAACGATACGACGTTATTCAGAATAAGGGCGATTGCCACTTGAGTATCTGTAATGACTGTGAATTCATGGTACCACCCGGTGAACGATATTCAAAGTTAAGAACGGGGAAAAAAACGATATAACTATCTAACTTTCAACACAAATTGTATATTGTTGCGCTCGCTGTGTGGCATGTAGTATCGTCTTGTTGAAAAAGGCGGGCGAGTAATGTCACTGATATAACTGGAGGACGTGAATACAAATAAAAATGATAATCGTTCGTATTAGTTGAATGTATGAATTTCACACCTTTAACTGCTTCGCTTCTAGAATTGTAACGGTGAATTTATACTAAAGATTGACTTATTGGTGGTTTTATTTGCACTCGTTTGGTGTGAATTGTGCACTGCAAAAAGTGCACAAAGCCAATCAAATTATTCTAGATTTGCAGTGTACTGATGGTTTTTATCTTCGATTTGTATATCTTTATAGTTCTTTATATAACATTTGGAGCCATTAGAAGGGATGATTTTGCATCATGTTCCCAATCGTTGTCCACTTTTCGTTGTATTTTGCTCCAAGCAAACGACCAGCAGCATGATGGCGTAATCGATGTTCTTTAAAGGGAAACCGGATTTTTGAGAATATATTAATGAATTCTGAATTTGAATTCGGAAACTTTATTTAGCTATAGAATTCATCTACAGAAATCAATCCAAAATGCAGCTTCCGAATCCAGATCTAGTATTCAGCAGATGAATGCGATTTGTGTCCAAATGAGAGCACGACCTGAGCGTTTGACGCTTTATACCAGGTTTGTTGTTATTGATGTTAGTGGAACAACCTCACCACAACATCCAGTTCCGTTTAACACACTAGAAGAAATGAACGGCTTTCGATCGAAGTTTACCTTTGGTATTCGTCCAGTGAAACATCAGGACTGATATGTGCCTGACTACAAGCAAGTGTGATGAGTTTTTCGCATTGTTTCCAAAAGTTTTAGAAAACTTTGCTTTTGATAATGTACAATAAAAATGTAATTTTCAAACTCAATCAACAATGAATTTAAATTTGAAAAAAAGACTACAAATTGGAAAGTCAAAATTGATTGGAGATTGAACAGGAATAATGTAGTTCTGATTTCAATATTGATCAATTATGTTATAAACTTTAAAGTTACATCGAATCGATTATGAGTTGAATCATTCAAATCCCCCTCACATCAAGGAGACGTGAAAACATGGGTCAATTCGAACAGATTTTTCAATGGTGTGCTATTGAAATACTAAAACAACCTTGCAATATGTGTTGAAGGTTTTCGAATTGATTGCTAGTTAAATTAAATAAATCCATCAACAAATAACTTAGTTGTAAGCGCCCAAAATTATTCCCCTTTGATGCTCGTATATACAAAACATTTTAGCAGACTTGAATTTTGAATTATTTTATCAGAATTTGGCATAATAAAAAATATGTTGATACGTTAGATACAACAAGAGATATTCGCGATAAAAGATTTATCACTCTCTCAGAGGGTAAATTTTGAAAGAGTGCCACATTGTACCTTATGATAAAAAAGAACCGGAATTTTATTAAAAAACGCAAAATTTCAATTTTTAATAAATTTCTTTATTATCGCCTTCGAAGTACTCTCCTCCTGCGGCAATACATGCATGCCAACGCTTGATCCAATTTTCCATAAAAGTTTTATAGGCCGCCGAAGGTATGGCCTTTAGTTCACGCAGCGAATTTTCTTTTATGGTCTCTATGGTCTCAAAACGCGTTCCCCGCTGGCAATTTGAGTCTGGGGAAGAGGAAAAAGTCACACGGGGCCATATCTGGAGAGTACGGTGCTTGGTTGATGATATTGGTTGAGTTTTTGGCCAAAAACTGCGACACAACCAACGCTGTGTGAGCCGGCGCATTATTGTGGTGTAAAATCCATGAGTTTTCCTTCCATAAGTCTGGCCTTTTTTGCAAATGGCCTCACGCAAACGACGCATAACGGCCAAATAATATTCCTTATTAACCGTTTGACCGTCCGGAAGGAATTCATAGTGCACCACACCACGAATATCGAAAAAAAAAACAGTCAGCATAACATTGATTTTGGACCGACTTTGGCGTTCTTTTTTCGCCTTGGTTGACCTTCTGTTTTCGGCGTTTATATCACTCGTATGCCTGTGTTTTTCCTAGACACGATTCACCAAAGGCCTTTTCTAACATTTTCAACGTTTAGGAACACTTAAATCAATTTGCAACACAAAATTTGATGCACGCACGTTGTTCTAAATTTTCATCCATTATAAAAATCGCCACACGAAAATTTTTCAACTTCTTTGTATAGACGCAAAACAAAAACTAATCGTCAAAATTTGACAGAATGTGTATAAAAATGTTGCCAACGTTGAGAGAATAAAAGTTTACCGATTGGACAAGCGCGGGAATTTTAAAATGAAAATTCCGGTTCTTTTGATCATAAGGTAAAGTAAGACGTATTCACGTCAAAAGTATCTATGATTATCTTCATAACACAACTTTGAACTGAATCTATTTGCGAGCCACCGTTTCGTTCGTAAATGGAGATTCCAGTATGCATACGACCCCGACGACAAATCAATCTATTTTAAACGTACAATATTGAAGTATTTCTTTCGAATCAAGTTAAATGTGACAAATCCATCAACAAATCACCGAGATACAAGCGCTTTAAATTAAGTCCGAGAAATGTATTACCGATAGTTCTAAATTGGCCTGCTAGTTACCGTAGAATCAAAATCAACAGCTAACTGTTATTCAGTATACTCAAGTGAACATGGTGTGTAGCAAACGGAAAATGGCATCCACACACCGCATACCAGTCACGTATCCAGAGGGGGGGCCCGAGGGGCCCTGGCCCCTCCCGAAATCAAAAACATATAATTATTTAGAATGTCTCAGACATGTGTTACAGAATTAACAAGACAGTAAACTTAATGAAATGTTATACAACATCAGTTTCAGTGGAAAAGTTTAAAGTGTGTGTTAAAAACAGCTGTAACATTATTTTTTTAATCTTTGGGCCCCTCCCGAAATGAAATCCTGGGTACGGGCCTGCCGCATACCTTGCAAAAGCGACTATCCAGCGAGCGAATGGATGTAAATTTCAGTTTGGTCATCCACTTGCTACTCAAACTACCCGTCTCCTTCACAGCCCGGGGTTGACAGAGAAAATTTTTTTTCTTATTAATGTGTTTGAGCATTATGCAAATGCTATGAATTTTAAGTTTTTATTGCTGAAAATTTAGATAGGAACTTTTTACTGACACACCAATATGTGTACAAATGGTTCCTTTTATCGATTTGTGTATTAGTCTTTGTTAAGACGTAGAGCCGCCTTGAGTTAGATTTAAATATGATCAGTATCTAACGAGGAACACAGAATGGGAAATCGACATGTGTTAGTGAAATTAACTTTGCTTCAGCAACCCAAATAAAACTAAAAACTACGTGCTTGCTTTCGAAATATCGTTCGGACTAGTTGGCATCGAATCAAAGCATGTTTATTTTTCATGTATGTCGTCATACCAAACTATTTACAAATTTTTGGTTACCAACGCAAGCAAGCCATGTAATCTGCATCACTTTGTTTATATCACATTGACCGTGATAACCAAGTACAGTGAAGCATGCTTGGTATCGTCTAGTCAATTGGACTATCTCTTCATGTGTTTTCATATGCAGAGTAGTTTAATTTCCCCGGTTAGGAGTTAGCTACAGATTCGAGTCCCATCTCTGCGGTAACATTTTCGCGGTTTTCATTACATAATTGCATTCACATGTCAATTTTCCCTATCTGTGGTGCCTTTTATGCCAAGCCGATGATATATGAACTTTACAAAGTTGAGTAAACTGTAGGTGTTCAAATGATAACCCCGTATCTTAATTCTCATCCGATTCTGTCATGTGTTCTCAAGTATTCCTTTTTGAATCCTTTTTATTATAGAAAAAGTTTTATTGTTTCCAACCTTATAAACTATGTCATATGATAAAGTTGGCACAAATTCCGCTCAACCTCGACGAAAATTTTGCACCCTTCAAAAGTCATGAAAGTTATCTGATGGCAGTCAATCATTTATACGATCGCATTCAAGATCTCAAACCGTGCGATCAGCAGAGCAATATCTGCTGCCCGCACCTGTGGTCCTTCGTACAACAATATACGCATGCAGCACAGTAATGATGATGATCACTTAAACAGCCAGCATTCTCAAATGAATGTGTAGAAAATGAAGGCACCAATTCTTTGTGGTCCTTGGTAATGTTTGACCGCAGGCTGAATAAGAGCTTATTGTGTATGCTTGTCGAGTTTAATGCGTACCAGAGCGGTGTACGGTAATGAACAGTGGTTGTTGATTGCAAGAATCAATCATTTCCCTCGGTGGAACAGAGCAAAACAAATGAGGCATGGGTGCTCAGTGCCGTTTTGCTGACTGCTGATGATGCAACCTTCGGTCACTACGCCATGATTGATTAGAACGAAAAGTATCGTACAGTTAGCTAACCACCAAAATTAGAAATTGATACGTCTTGAATATTCTAAACTTTCGAAATTCATGAACGGCACCGGCCATGTTCTCATTCGTTTTCACAGGATAAAACAATTTAGCTTTCATCATCACTCAGACAAAATGATCTTTGAAAGCCATAAGAATGAAATATGACTTTCAGACATAAAGATAATAAATGAATTCCGTAAGTTTGTCTTATGATATAGTGGGGAAATTCTTCTTCCGATATTCATAAGATAGTCTTATAGAATTCACAAAAATGTTTGAAAGAATGTCATAGCTAACGATTTATGATAATTATTTGTGTAATATATTAAATTCTGTTCAGAAGATTTATTCAGAACTTGTTTTTCTAACATTTTATGTACCAACTGTTAAAAAAAACATTTTGAAGATATTTGAAAAACATTTTAAGGATATTTTCAGTAGGTTTATACTGAAAATATTTTCTAAATGTTCTCATAATGAAGACTAATCGCATCACATATATTTGCGACAATAACGACTCGTGGTTCCTGTGAATAGGGAATACAAGTTGAATTTTCGCATCAATTGAACGTAAAATTGAAATCCTTTTCACTGTTGAAATAAAATTAATTTCACATTCTTGATGCATGACCAAAAAAATTCTCTGGAATCATAAAATATGTTAGAATAATTCATTTATTAATGTTTTTAGTTCCGAAATCATTCTTTTCTCATTTGTATTTTTGTCATGACTAAATCATAGGACAAAATTATGACATTTTCACATTACGGACTATCGATGAAATACATAAAGCGGGGAATTTTAACATGCATAGATAAATACGAAAATCAAAAGACTGCATATGAGTCTTAGTCACTTTTTCCTTGAATGATTGTTTCCTGTTACCATTTCGTAACAGTTTGCAATTTGTAAGATATTTAGAGATCAAACGCAAACAAAGCATCACGGCTAGAAAACATTTGTTCCAAGAGCTCCTCAACGATTGTACCTGGAAATAAGGGGATTTTTTAAAGTAGCTATGAAAAATAGGTGGATGCTTATTTTACTTATCGTAATAAGTAATATCAAAATCACCCCAATTTCAGCTCCACGAGAAATAGTGTCGTAGTACTATCCATAAACGACCAGTGTATTCCGGGTAGAAGTGATTTGTGAACAAATAGCAAACTTTATTATTAACACCAAATAACTCAATGATAAAATTTAACATTATTTTGTTTGAAATAAGAGTTTAAATATCAAAAATAATAACTAAATCTGCATGAGAGAATAACAACATTTTAGCAAATTCTGTCTTTGTAGTGAAAAACGAAGAGTAAATATTCATAGAAGACTAATTTCTCAGAGTTAATTTTTTAACATTCAGAATAGAATAATATCATAAACATTGCTCGTAACTAGTTCTGAGTGCCTAGCAGTTCAACTTAAACCGCTAAGCAGACGCACAGTTTGCACTACTTATGCAACCCTCAAATAATATTGCACAAGTGCTATATTATTTCTGACGTCTCAGGCGTAAACGAGTGACGGCTAATTACTGACCGTCGCAGAATGCAAACATTTAGGAGTTTTGTTGGTTTGGTCAAAAAGCACATATTTTGTTTCTATTTCTTCCAAACCGGCCGTAATGCAGAATAAGTGGATGCTATTGAATGCAGTATGGATTCGACCGCCTATAACGGATAAGCAAACCATACTTCCTCCGTAGCGACAGTCGATAGGCCAAAACCGGATAAAAACATTTGTTTTGAAAGAGCCGGCTAATGTTTCATCCGGTTTTTACACTCAACATTTTTTGCACGGTTCTCGTAAAAATGATTTTTTAAGCAACTTCGTTATTCGGGTTTTAAATTCAAAAATAAATAACCGAGTTTTCCAAACTAAGTTGCACTTATCTGATTTTCGCCTTCAGCCGTTCAAATGGCGTAACGCAAATTGTAATAAATTTAACCAAACGATAATTTTCTGGCAAGTTCTTTTATTTTTTTGATAAGATATTAAAATTGCAATAAACGTCAGCAAAATTCATTCATAATTATCTCACTCTGAAAATGAAGCGACCGATCCAATTAACAGATAAATTTAGGTTCATTTCTTTGACTCTCTCTTTGAATTCTGTTTCTTTTGGTTTTACTCGAATTTGTTTGCTGAAATAAAGACTGCCCCAGAAAGTATGGACGCAACCAAAAACCGCTGCCATTTCGTGATGGCTCAGAATCTGTCAATTTTTATGGCTGCGTCCTGTTGTTTACACTTTTCTCTAACCACTTGTGCAGTTGTTTATTCGTTTTCATTAATTTGTTTCGAAATGCGTGGACTTTCAGCAGAACAACGTCGAAAAATTGTGTACAAATGGTGCACAGAACGCGGACTGTCACTGAGAAAGATAGCCAAAATGGAAGGAGTAAGTGAAAAAGCCGTGCGAAATGCAATCAGGAAGTTCGATGAGGATAACACTCTTAAGGATAAACCGAAAACGGGTCGAAAAAAAGGTCCTGCTAACCCTCAGTTTGATAAACGTATACTGAAGGTGTTCGAGCAAAAGAAGGAGGTTTCAGTTCGGGATGTGGCCAAAAAAGTGGGCACTTCGAAGTCAAATGTTCTTCGTGCTAAAGAACGTTTGAATCTTCGAACCTATAAGAAGCAGAAACAACCAAAAGTAGTCCGAAACAAGAAGCATCGATTAGGCCGAGGGTTCGAAAGCTGTACAATACGATTCTTGCTGAAAATTTGAACTGCATAATCATGGACGACGAAACCTACGTGAAACTCGATTACGAGAAGGGCAAGTGTTAAACCAGTCCGAGACATCGATTGAAGTCGAAAAATTTGGTAAAAAAGCTATGGTCTGGCAAGCAATTTGTAGCTGCGGTAAGATTTCGAAACCCTTCATCGCCACTGCTTCAACGAACAGCGAAATATACATCAAGGAATGTTTACAAAAACGGCTTCTACCCATGATTGGAAGCCACAAGGATCCTGTTGTCCTCTGGCCAGATCTTGCTTCTTGCCACTACTTGAAATGAACGGTAGAATGGTATACTACCAAAAATGGCACTTTCGTCCCAAAAGACATGAATCCACCAAATTGTTAAACTGCGACCAATTGAGGAATTTTGGGTATTAACGAAGGCACATCTCAGGAAACATGTCTCGGCAGCCGAAACCATTCAATAGTTCGAAAAAGATTGGAAAAAAGTGTCAAAACTTGTCGCCAAGAAGTCTGTATGGAAGTTAATGAGGAACGTTCGCAAGAAGGTGCGCCAGCTAGTCTACAATGGCTAAGTAGCAAATGTTGAGAATAATATTCTGTTGTTGTAGCCTAATATAATCAGTATATTGAATAAAATTTGAATATCTAACACTTGTGAATTATTTACATCGAAATCAAAGTGCGTCCATACTTTCTGGGACAGTCTTTAGTAGAATTTGTTTGAGTATAACCTTTGAAACGTCGACCGTTAACGGAAAAGAAACGCTTTGACAAGAAATCAATTGATCCATAAAGCCATATATTCAATTTAAAACAACGTGAATTGGTCGTATCCGTTTTCAAATAAAATCATTTTTTTATGCTTACGCAAATTGATTAGATTTGTAAGCTTCCAGTAATGTATTGCAGAAAGTTATTTATTTTTCCCACCAGTTTGTTAGGGACTTTCCCATATAGTAGTGTACCGATACCATCAGGACAAAGCTCAAAGCAGTTGGAAGACTTCAACGGACATACATATTTACAAACAACAAACCCTACTGTGTGCCGTGGCAACCCCATTGACCAGCGAAACGTTTTCGATTTTCTTCAAGTTACTTGTTCGCAACGCTATCGCGCTGTATTCAGAAGAGATAAAAAGCCTTTATATCTTACACCCTCTTTTTTGTTGAACTGCTGCACCATAAATGGCAAAATTTTAATTCCAATTTTCGAAACCTCTAAATTGATTTTCGTGTTTCTGCTTCTTCTGTTCTTGTTCATAGCGAGAAAACCCGCTCCTCTTCTCGTTTATTTTTTTTTTTTTTGCTCGCACGGCACATCTTGCATCCTTTCTTTCTGTTGATATCCAGCCAGCTACAGTTTCCATGCGATCAACTTTATTACGTTACATATATCAATTAATAATTTTTCTGTCGTTCTTCCGTTTGTGTGATTTTTATTCGATTGAAGTGGTGGGCTGCGCAGTGGCGTAGTCATTATGAAAAGGGGGTATCCATTCTAAAAATTTGGTTATAAAACCTGTAATGTAAAACATAATATTGACGTGATTTATGACTGCTTGTGCTTTTTGACATCACAATGGAATCTCGCTATCTATCTTCATCAATATCATTCGTACTGTTCAGCATATAGTAAATTTGTTAAGGTCTTCTCACTCAAAAAGATTACATTGCTTCGGGAAGATTAGTCCCAGTCCGCCGGCTGCTTCCAACTCACCTTTACTCTCAATACCTTCTCAGCTATAACACTGGGCGAAAAAATCGCTATCTGCAACGCTGTTTAAAGAACATCACGACTCTCCTCACTCTGCTTTCCAAACCGCCATGGGTTGAGGATTAATAACACTGGGCGGCACTGGCAAGCTGGTATCATAATTTGTGCAGGATGTGAATCAAACGACAGTTCAATTAAATGTGCTGAAACGAACCCTTTGCCGCTTGTTCCTCCCATTTCGAATGAGAATGCAGTACTATTGACCAAGGGGGTTTAAAATGAAATTTATCGTGGGCACCTTTCAAAATAAGAACTTTTGTTTTTTTAATTTTCTTGTTTTTTTGTAATGCAGAGTCGAATATACGAAATTTCAGTTTTAGAATGATTAGGGGGCCACTTTATGAAACAGTAGAAAGTATGGTCTTCCCTGTCACCCGATATCTTCACGGAAAAAAACTGCTGTTACTGCTGTTATGATTAGAAAACCATGAAACCAATCATTTTAACTTATCATGAAATCATGAGCAATAACTCTTCTCCCATGATAATTAATCATGGTTCGAAAAAGCGTTACTTGAAGAAAACATTTCTTTCAAAGCTCGTAACTCTAATTTTCTACCCGGATATCACTTTGAACCCTATGCCTCAAGTGATGTGATAGATTGCTCAATAGAATTATGGAAAGGAAAAAAGCAGACATAGAAAAGCAACACCTACTGAAAATATTGACTTGATCCTGAAGCATGTTCATTTAATAATCGTGTTGTTTTACCCACCGGCTGATAGAGACTTAAACATAACATAAAAATAAAGATCATGAACCGAAAATTGACATCATAAGAAACTAAGTACGGCTACGCTTCTCATTTGACAAACATCAATGTTACATTTTGTTCGAATGTATTCTTACATATTTGATGTGATAGTTGTTGCTAGAATAATATTCCGAGAGCTAGCGTTTAATTCGATTGTGAATTTGGAACACCATCTAACGAAAATCAGAAAAATATTTTGCTCAACCACTTTGATTAATTTGTTTCATAGATATAACAAAACAAGCTGTATTGATGCGCCTAAATATTATGAATAAGACGATTTTTTGCAAGAATTCAACATAGAGTTTCTTTTTAAGAATTTTGATTCACTCGTGTTTTTTCATGCAGTTCGTTTAAGTGTTTAAATTCTGAAACACAAAATCAAAACTGAAATAATGAACGCAAGTAAACACGTTATCTCTTACGTCGTCGTTTTTCAAAAACAGAATATTTTCATTTTAAAAGAAGTTCGTCGTGCTTTTCACTGAATTTATGTTGCAAAAATGACCATCGTTGCAAAAATCACACATAATTCCTGAATTTATGTTGCAAAAATTACCATTGTAGCAGAAACACGCCTGAAGTTATACCCAACAACTTCAAGTGCGTTACGTTTAAATTTCATAGAAATCAGTCCGAATGGATCATGATCCGAGAAATTTTGATCATGGTGTATTATCATAACACGAAAATATATTATTTTCCCCATATCATGTTTGCTCGTTTTGCTCATTTCAAGAATCGGAATTTTGCCCGTATTCCGAACTTTAACACTGATATATCTAAATGATGTATCAACATGATCAGAAGACTTGTCTGAAGTGCGTGACGCTCAGATACTATGTGAATGTTTAATACTTATCTACATATAAACATACAAGAATATATGCACGAAAAACAAGATGTTTTCTTATTGTTTTTATTAAAAATAAAATATTTAAATCAATATCTTCAAACATATTAGAAGTTCACGCTTCAAATCTTGTGGTTGCACTGATAAAAATCGACACGTTGGACCGAAGTGTTTTGCACTTAATTTCACCGCATTTGTCACTTAATTTCACCTCATTTGTCCCGACACTTAAATTGCGAATGAAGTCACTTCAAATTTTATTCAAATGAAATCATATTGAATCCTATTGGTAATACACTTAAATTCCACCCACCAAAAAGCAGATAAATTCTAAATGTATGACACTTATTATTCAATTCGCTTGACAATTACAGTCGAATTGTCAGACAAGTGCAAATGAACTGATGAAAAGACTTAGATTTAAACAGATTCATACCTAATTCTCAAGTAGAATGCATTATTATATTAGATGCATAGGATTATGAAATTGAAATGTCATCATTTATATATTAGGCTCTGAATAATTTACTGAATATAGTTTGTTTATATATGTTATGATATAAAACTTGATGAATAAATTGTTCAATTTTTTTTCACCGACTTACACAATCAGCTTGAAAGAATGGAACGATTTTGTTTAGCAATCCATAATTCCATTAGTTGAAAACATAAACATTTTATGAGTTAGATAAAAAAAATAAAATAACTTCTGGTAAGTTTTGGAAAGAGCATCAGAAAATGACGGTTTCTCTTTGTTAATTTTCTCCTTTAAGTTATAGTACCAACTGTTGTATTCATGTTTAGTTTATGTATTCATGTTTAGTTTCACATATTATGAAAGAGGTGAAAATAAACAAAAAAGGCACGGTGTTCCGAAAAGTCACCGATAATAGAATGAACATACTTACTGTATAGACTTTCACTTTCACTTTCACGAAGATTCTTGCAGCCATTGTATTAAAAACTTTTTATCATATGCTTGACACTTAGTATTGCCGCAATTATGATTGAGAAAACAAATATACATCAATGCAACGACACTTCAAGCTGACATGTTATGACATTGATCGCCATATAGCTACACACTTTAGTCTTATGTTCAAAGCATTCGATTTCAACATGTCCGCCCTTAAGATTAAAATGTGACGACGTATGATTGAATCATTTGACGACACACTTTACATTTATATGCTAATCTTTTAAAGCACAAATGAAGCGTTCGTGATATACTAGTGAGCCCAGAAACTTGAAATGTATTTAGAAAAACATTTTTCAAAATAATGTCGATTTTTTACAGTGTGGCGCATACTTTCATGACAGGTGCTACTACACGAAACCACAAAACTACCTAATTTAGAGTATTTTCCATCTAGCTTCGGGGCTCCGTTAAATAACCTAATTTTAGTTTTTATACGGCACTGGAAAAAATATATTGAAAAGTGAGTAGTATACTTTCACTAGTACATTATATTTACTCAACAGTTGAGTCGTATTGACTAAATTTCAGGTTCAATGTGGTTTACTTAATTTTAGATTGTTGAACGAAACTCTCTGTGTTGGGTGGTTTTGCTGTTTGTGTTTCGAAAACAATGGATAGAGCAAATGCAAGAAATGGTTCAAAACAACTCAGATTAGGTAAATAGAAGTCAAACAGTTGATACTAACTATCCTTGTAGATTAGGGGTCCGGTTAATTACTACACAGAAAATAATAACTACCTATTATTTGACTTCTATCTACTTCATTTTGAATTGTTTTAAATCTTTTCTATCATTTGTTCTATGTATTTTTGTCAAAACACAAACATCAAAACCAACCAACAGCGAGAGAAAAGCTCAACTCAACCGCCGAGTAAATATAGCTTACTGTTGAGTAGATATAACTTACCTCTAAGTATATTTTCGTATGGAAGTTTCACGGTTACGTGCCAAGAGTTAAAAAATAAAATCCAAGGTGCCAAGAGTTAAAAAATAAAATCTGTACATTTCGGGTAAAATCTAGCAGTAACTGTGTTAACAAAACTAGTCCCTATTATAAGCTCGTGCATTAAAACTTGAAACCCTACACACAATTTAACTTGAAAGTGTATCTTTGTTGTTGCAATTATGTATTACCAATATGATGAAATAGTAAAGACTGTAAACTTACGCATTGTCAAACTGCGAATAATGGTAAAAAACAAAAGGAGGTATTACACGAGGACCAGTAATGTCATCATTGCCAAATTGTGTCATTTTTACTGCACGTGTACAGGCGGTAATGATGAAATCTCCATACAAATTCGGAATGTCATTACTTAGTCGAGCATTAAAAATTACATTACAGGAATTCTAAACATAGCTAAAGGGTGATTTTTCAGAGGCATAGGATTTGATTTTCAAAACAACACAGAATATTTAAGAAAATAGATAAAATCTTTTTTGGAATCGATAGAACGATCAATATAATTTAATGTTTGAAGATTATTTCCTGAAAATGTTGGTGGTGGCTCCGCTTCTATATTGGCACACTCTCTCCAACATATCGGCCGGTATTCCACGAATAATGCGACCGACCCATAATCCACACCAAACAGTGACTTTTTAAGTGTATTGGTAGCTCTTAAAAAGCTTCAGGAGTGAGGTCCTGATGCGGCAATCTTGCTTGTTGACGTATCCATTCAACCAAAAACGAGCTTCGTCGCTGAACACAATTTATCGATAAAAAAGCGTATCTTCCTCCAACTTTGCCAGCGCTCTTTCATGATTAAATTATTGACCAAACTGAACAAGTTTGACAATGACACAAGGCACGATTCACGCATGATCTGTCTATAACATTGTTGCCAAATAATACCAACAAAAAATCACCCGTTATAATGCTAAGTGTCCAAAAACTTTTGAGCAGAGATGAAGGGTACACAGATTAAACTGTATTTCACAAAATTTGAATCTGTTGTGGATTTGCAATAATACAAACATTTTCGAAAATTGCAGTATTTTTAAACAGAATCTTCAAGCAAATTACTTGTAACTAGGATAGTTCGAACAGATAGGATACGAGACGAATAAGTTTTCAGAAAGTCAAATATATGCACTGAAATGAAACGGCACAAAAGGTATACCAAAGTTTGATGCAACTTCGCACGACTAAAGTCGTTACCGATTCGGAAAAATAAAGATTATTTTTGTTACCGCGAGACGCAAGTAAAGCCAGATAAAATATATCGGAAACACAGTTACAACTATGGCAAGTCCAGTTTAGCAATTGTATAACTGTTAGATAATCAGTGCATGGATACTTCCTTAGAATTAAATCTATGGCAGTCGAAGTCTAACAAAAAATAGAAAAAAGTAAAGCCTTGGACATTCCTTTACAAAACCATTGCATGGCTGGTGCTACGATCCTACTGACACAAAGAATTTTACATCGTCAAAAAGTTCTAACTAGTTTCAAAAAAAGGTATAGTTTTGATAAAACTCGGCTATGATCTGCTGCCGGCTGTATTTGTTGCAAGAACCATTGTTAAACTTTATTATGAAAAACATGAGCTGTTCGTCTTAATTATATTTTGCGTTTGATATTCTTAGTAAAAGTAAAGTGACGCGACAGTAAAGTTGATTTCAACGGTAACTGTAAAGTGTAATTGTTTATCACTGTTTTGTTTTCACATTTAGAATGGATATTATTCAACATTCCAGAATCAGCATGATGTCTTCTAATTAAGGGTTATTATAGAATCATCATTCCTGTCGTTATACTCTAACAGTAGTTCTGTCCTATCCTGAGCATCGCTAGAAGTATCTTTTTTATTCTAATTATAATTCATTTACTTCACAAAGACCATCGCGTTTGTGTCTTGAACTACATTTTTGGAAAAATATTTTTTAATAATAAATAATCAAACATTACTAAATGACGTATCGCCACCTAATATCCCATCGTGACTTTTTTCAAGTTATTTTAACAAGAACAAGAAATGACTTTTCAGACTAGATTCCAAAATACTTCAACAAGTTATGTTTCCATGATTTCATGTATAACACGAACGCTCTCAGAACTTGGTTTGTATTGGGATTCGAAGTAGCATCTCATCAACTACCCATCTTCGACCGAGTCTTATATAGGTTCTTTCGTGAAAAAAAAAAGTTCGACGCGTACTCGCACTTTGGTCCTACGGTCCACACCCATACCGATGGGTATAAGAATACACATAAGACAGGCTAAAAGCAAACATGAATAACACCACCAATAACAACAAAAAGAACAACGAGCCGAAGAGATGAGGAGAAAATTATAAGTGGATGATGTTATGATTTCGTTCCATCGTCGGTGCGCTCGGAGTGAGGTGGTTCGTTTGGAAGGCGGTTTTTTTTTCAAAAGTGGTTCTGACTCTTGAGGCCTTTTTGAGCCGAACAACAGAAGAATATCCTGCTTCTCGGCGGGTTGCCGGTTTTCTTCCAGGGCTTCGTTCATCAGTATAGCGATGAAAAAAAAATGATTGGATGAACCGTTGAATGGAGTAAATTTACAATTATTGTTTAATGCTTTTTTAACCTCCATACATATGTTTGCGAATTTAATAAGATTACTTAGATTTCATTTAAATAAGCAGAACTGCTGCTCAGGACACCGAGATGCAAAAAAAACACAAAACGAAAAATTCAAGTCTAAAACGAGGATTATTATTTTCAATAATTTACAAACAAGAATATTCAAATGCATTTTTTTTTATCGAAAGTTCTCACCAAATTTAACTCAATTAATTTTGGAACAGATTCGTAATAGTTTATCATTATCCTGGTATCAAATTTAACTTTACACTTCATATTTTTCTTAGTATGCATCAATCCATTGTATCGTTAAATTTATACTGAACTAGAAGAGTGCTTTGCTTAATTTTATATTTTTGATTTTTCTGATATTAGCTAGCTAAAACTAATTATGTTTTCAAAGCATTTCCATAAATTACTCTATTCATTGTTGCCAGAATACATAGAACGAAATACAAGGTGGGCCATTTAAAGTGGAAGCATCGGGTAACCCAATAACTTTTGACAGAATTGTCTGATCGACTAATAACATATCGCGTTGCAAGCGTCAATTTTACCATGAAACAGTACACACCAAAAGAACGCGCTGAAATTGTTTAGCTTTACATTCAAAATAACTTCTTAATTGTGAAAACCAACCCAACATTAAATGGATGCGTTAATAAGCAAAATTGTCAGTTCTATGCCACTGAAAACTCACAATTAATTGAGAAACAGCCTCTATACGACCGAAAAGTTACAGTTTGGTGTGGTGTTTGTGTGGATATGATGATTTGTCCTTATTTTTTCCAAGACGATGATAGAGCAATAAAAACTGTTAATGGCGATCGTTATCGAGCCATAATTTTGTGAAAATACTTTGAATGGCTACTGGTTTCAACAGGACGGTGCAACATGTCATACAGCTCGACTTACAATCGATTTGTTACGACCATTGTTCCCCGGACGAGTAAAATCGAAAAACAGGCGCCAACAGACTCTTTTATGGGGCTGTTTGAAATCCAAGGCTAGTGAGCCAAGAACCATAGTTCAACTCAAAGACAACATACGACGTGAAATCGCCGCTATATAGACCGATACATAGGCCAAAACTATGGAAAACACCAAAGAAAGGGCACATTTTGTACTCAACGCCAAAGGGACCATTTACGCGATATCATTTTCAAAAAAAAAATAGCTGTAACATATCTCCTTGAACCAAAATAAATTATAATTAAAATGAAAAAAAAGTTTTTTTTTTCATATATTCTATTCAGGAACAAATTTTTCCACTTTAAATCTCGAATTAAGAGAATAAAACTCAACGGTACAGTAAGTATGTATAACTTACTATTGAGTAGAGTTTTCGTTGACATATTTCTTTTTTACAGTACTCATTGCTACGAAGTATTTTCTGCCAGAATTTAAGTAGTAATGAAAAATTATCTAACATAAACATCGAGTTTAGTTAATATTTCCTTAGTGTAGCATATAGGGCTGAGAAAATAAAGTTCAAAACCTCATCAAATCAAGATTACTGCCGAAAGAGATCGCTTGTGATCTTTCCCAATAAAGATCACTTCTGATCAGTTGATCAGTGATCTTTAAATCACATCGATCAAAATCGGTTGTGATTTTGAGCTACAATGATTCTTGATTCATGTATGTTCAATCATTGGATGATTCGATCAGCTTTGATCTTGGTGGAGGAAAATCACATATGATCAAGATAAGACATGACATGATCTACGTCTGAAATCGTTGATCCCCCGCTGAGGGGTGTGAAAATTAGTAACAACAGCAATCCTACAAGAATTTATAACTAAGGATAACGCGTGTCAATGAGACTTTTCCAAAATCATGGAACATTATCAATTTTGTATCTTTAGGTAATGCTCTCATGAAAGCCATAAGTTTGGATCTTAAACACATTGATATTGTTAATTTGACAGCATACTCTACGCAATAGCAATGCTCCATGCAAAATCAGTTTAGAAAAATATTTCACACCACATAGTGATTAGAGCGACAAAAGACTTTGTTGTACTTCCAGCTGATGATGATGTTTAAGGGCTCTCCGCATTCGGCCGATCCGACCGATCAGAGCTCTCCGGCGTTGACTTTTTCTCTGCTTCGGCTATGGCTGAGCTACGAGTGTGCGCATGTATAGGTACGCCGGACCCGACGTTTTCGTGTAATTTACAACAGGGATTGAAGATCTGAAGACTGATTAATCAAATTATGGAACGACAGTCAATGATCTCGTGAATTGTTGAGTGAATGATTTTAGTTTACTTTCAAACTTTAAATTAGCTCGCAAAAACGTTTTCTTACAGACAACTTGTTCCCTTTTTAAAATTTTTCTCAAAAAACAAATGACAGTGCTTTTTAAACTCTCATCAGAAACTGTGTCAATTGCGAAAACCGCGTAAATACAAACCGTGGTAAATCCGGAATCTGTGTAGAAAAAGCCGTGTATCAAAAAACCGTGCGAAAAAACACCGTGTAAAAAGAAACCTTAGTGTACTGTGTTATTCTTCAACATAATTTTCTTCGATTCTTGAAAGTAACCTGAGACATTGTTTGTGCATCAACTAACAAGTGGTCATAGGTTATTCTGTATCTTATAGCTTATGATCACTATACCCTATGCTTTCGGAATCGGTAACCGGGTATCTACTGTCTTAATGGCTACAGATTGGAGTGGTTTTGAGACCAGTTTAGACTTTTTTTTACGTGTTTTGTTTCGCCGGTTTAAGTGACGGTGCGAACTTTTGAACACACTTTACTATAATTCCGAAACTGATAGTCGGATCCGGATGAAATTCAGGAATTCCACATGAGCCCACGAGACCTTTCATTTGAACCTTATCCTTATCAAAATCGCTATATCCGAGAAAACTTGGTGAGATTATTTGATATATCACACATCACACATACATACATACGTACACACACAGACGTCGAATGGAGTGTTTCGAATGATACCCTCCGGACCAATTTATACTGGTCCATTTTCAAGTGATTGCATATACCTTTTTATATGAGAAAGGCAAAAACATAAAATTCACCACAATCCTAATCGATATGGCTATACACGCTTACGAAGTGCGCTTACGTTCGCGTTTTTATACTTCTATAGCTTCCATTGGTTGACTTCGCTGTTTTGCACCTCAAAAAATAAGAGGACGAAAATCGTTTTTTGTTTTCATACTCAACATCATGCCAAATTCGCAAACAAAAATGTGCTATTATATAAAACAAATTCATTATCTGTTTTACGATTGCAACGTATTTCGTCGGTCAAGTAGAATACTGACATGAAATGAAATCCATTGAAATAGAAAAATAGTAATAGCGATAGGTCTCAATGAATTGCGTCGTATAAGGGATTAGGTTACCAGTATTTTTTTTGTGTGTACACACCTAGAAAAAATCGTGTAAATTTAAGTCTTCTGAGACCGACATATTCGAGCATCAAAAATGACTCAATTTTACAGGTAATCGAACACAAGTTTAATGCATTTCGATGTATTTTTAACTGCTGAAACATGTAAGTTTACACGCCTGCTTTAAAAGTGGGGTATGTTTAACGTACATTTAAATCATTCTTGAGAAATTCAATCATTTTACAAATTACGTTCTTCTGAATTGTGTCATATATGGATTTATGTCACCTGTAAATTTCATAATTTTTTGCTGTGTAGGTTACAACTTGGTTTTTCTTGTTTTAATTCATTTCATTCTATTGTTATACTTACATCAGAAATTAGCTACCAACACTAATTTAATATACATTAACAACTCTTTACAACGGAGAGAAACAAAACTAAAATTCTCTACTGTTACAGTAAAACCACTCATTTAACGTGTGCGGTTCACATTCGCTCCATTGCACGGTACTCCACCACATACGCACTCGCGCATCCAGAAACCAAACGACCAGAAAGATAATGACGGTGAGAGGGTTACTTCTGGAGATCTTGGATGCTGGCACCTGATGCACGAGGATCGGTAACGGGTAGTTGCGGGTGGATGGCTCGCGAAGGGAAAAGCATGCTGACGATCCCGCCCGGCATATAGTCGTAAAGTGGAATGAGCCAAACTGATGTGGGACGCTTATTATACCAAGAACGTTGAATTTGATAAAACCTGTTTTTCCTCGTTTTTGTTACTTCTTTTTCATGTGCAACTCTTTCCGATTCGAAAGCCAGTCAATTTATCTACAGGAATATAGATTTCTGTTGCTTGCTGCTGTGTTTTTTTTTTTTGGTGGAGGAAAAAGGGCTCCCAAATTCGTGGTGACTTGGCCCGGTTGCCGCCACCCGGTCGCTGTGGACGTCGAAAGTGGTTAATTGGCCATAAATGCAGTACCGTTCGGTGATTTGAGTTTATTGCCATCATAATTGCAGTTCGAAAGTACTTCGGCGGTCACAGTATTCTGGACAAAAGGGTAAATTGTTCTCGTCCATGAAAATAGAAACCTAGAGTAACAAGTAGGCATTCGTCGCTACAAACTCACTTCGTCACTAAAAAAATAGTTATCGGCATTTTTCGCGAGACTCGGAAATAAATATCCATGCGAATTTTAAAAAATACGATGGAATTCAATATTTTGCATACCGGTTCCAATCAAATTAAAAATTTACGACCGCAAACAATTTTAATTACTGGCAGCGTCGTATAAAGCTTGGCGTCTGACCATCCTGCCTGTACCATGTACCATATCAGTCCAGTTCGTTAAGGATAATGCTGTTCAACGTTTATTGGTTGCACAGTTCTCACGAGCAAATTTGTGTGTCCACTGTGAACGACGAACAAGAGTTGATCAAAACACTTCGATCGAAAGACAAAAGCTTTTTTTTCCTATATTGAAATTGATTTCAAAACATACTGAGGTAGCTTCAAACACACGACTGAATGAGCAAATTTAAATACAATTCAAACACAGATAGCAGATGTTTCGCTCCTCTACGAAATTTTTGATAAAACTTGATTAAAGTGAGGCACATTTTATGGGCTTAATATATGTTCCTATGTTCCAAAGTTAAAATCTTGAAGAAATTAAATTAAAATTGAAATTAAAAATTATCATGGCGAAATATTCTCAACGGCACAGTAATCTACGAACCTCCCATCGTGACTATTTTGTTCTGAGTAGTTCATTTGTAATGTATCCGAAAGTGAGTTTTTACATCTAGTTCATTATAACGAGTTTGTATGACCTGCTTTTGGCTATTAAGTAGACTAAAATGCACTACAGTTGCAAATTTCAAAATTTATTTTATTTGTTAGAGAAAGTTACTTAGGCTGTGAGTCTTCAAAATTTGTTTTACGTTTCGTCTTTGACTCATCAGTGCGTAGCAGTTTATGTTGAACTGCTAGCGCGACCTGGTGGCTCAACATAAACCGCTAGGCAGACGCAAAGATAGTGCTATTTGCAAAACACTTTTGCTATTACACAGATGTGTAATGTCTAAAATGACGTCTCGGACCAAGCACAAACGAACACTTGACACACTTAAACGTTTATGTGAAAAAATGCCGAGATTGGCACCGCCGGGAAACAGCGCCCAGAAAAGGTCGAAACAGCTTGTGAGTAAGTGGGTGAATCGTTTTAAAGAGGTGAAAGGTCGTCTTTCCAAATCGCGGCTCTGTCGGTGTATTGTCGGAAAAAGACGAAAAAGTGATTTGTGACCTGTTTTAGAAGAATCCGACATTAACTTTACGCGAAGGTGCTTCAAAATTGACCAAAAAAGGTTGTACGGAGCTGCTCGCAGACATTTGATCGCAAATAATTTGAAATTTCGAAGTACTTTGCAAAAACCGATGTTGAGTGTAAAACATATGCAAAAACGTCTTGAATGGGCAAAGGAGCAAAATGCTGTCGTGACCTTGGAATGGCCCACTCAGTCGCCCAATGGCAATCGAATTGAGCACGTTTGGGCTCAAATGAAGATGAAGCTTGGGAAAAACCGACTACACAATTTGAAACAGCTGGTTCGCCGAATTCACAAATTTGGAGGTCCTTTTCAGAAGAATACGCGCAAAATCTCGCTCAAAGTATGCCTCGAAGGTGTCAAGCCATTATTAACGCTGAAGGGGATTGGACTTGCTAGTAATGTATTTGCATGCAAGTTTTTGATCTAATAAAACAATATTCAAAAGTATTTTCATGTTGAGTCTTTTGATTTTCTCACAACAGTGACCACGCTCTTATGTAACAGACTGTAGCCGCGAGATTGACGTAGGTCTGCATTCGAGATTTGTATAGATGTTAACTGATTTGTTACTGTTTGACCGTTCAAGATTTTGTAGTCCTGAAAAAGACCATTCGGTTTCGGAAGATTGCGTTTGTATTCTAGAAATTAGAGCGGCAGTTTAAAGCAGTTTTCGAAATCAAATTATTTTAGATTTGCACTAAACTATTGATTTTTACTTTCAATTTGCAAAGAAGTAATCTTAATAGTTCTGTAGATGACATTTAGAGCCATTAGAACGACTGATTTTGTATAATGTTTTTTCTATCGTTGTCCACTTTTCGTTTCCTTTTCCTCCGATGCAAAGTTGCAGTTTGACCAGCAGTTTATGCTTGAGAAACGGAGCCTCATATTCGCCATTGGCTGAAGCGTCAGTTAAATAATAAGCAATTCCACCGCAAATGGCAGATTTTTTTGAAATTTAATTTTTGTAGTTTTTGATTTGGCTCGAACTTTGCATAAGCGTTATTCATGGCCAAACGAAACAATTTGCAACTTTACTCAAGTCTTACTTTTGAGAAGGGACTAAGCAAAAATCCTTTGAAAATTTTCAATAATATATGTTTCAGAAACGGTGAGTCCGATCGATTTCGTGTCTTCTGCAATGTTTTAGGTAATTATAAGGGCTATGGGAAATAAATTTAGCACCGTTGAAAAACAATTTTTGTTTGATTTTCATTTTAAACAGGAACACCTAAAATTCAAAAATCTCAAAAAACAAATGTTTTTTTGTCGTGAATACGACTTACTTTACTATGGGGTGCCTTTTCAAAATTTACCCTCTGAGAGAGTGATAAGTTTTTGATCGTGAATATCTATTGTTGTATCTAATGAATCAACATAATTCTTGCAACATGCCATCGGAAATATGATCACAATTTTATGATAAAATTTTCAGTTTTGTGACATAGTCTCAAATAATTCAAAAATAAACTTTTCTGAAATGTTTGGTATAAACGAGTATCAAAGAGGATAATTCATAAGGCGCGTTTGCCTTTCTCGTATTTCTAAAGCTCATAGCTCAGTGATCTGTAAAAAGGATTTATATAATCTAATTACCAATAGAATCGAAATTTTTCAATTTAAACGTGTATAGCAAAAGCATTGAAGTATTTCAATAGTACACTATTGAAAAACCTGTCTCATTTGATCCATGTCAACACCAGCCAATCAGAACGCGTTCTAAGGAAGAGAACAAAATATCTGCTGCTGTACAACAAATCGTCCGGGAAAAATGTTCCGAAAAGTGGTGAATATCGCAGTGAGTTCCTCAATTTGGTCCTTGTGAATGCTAGAAACGAATCCCTACAACATATTGATAGTTTCTTTCAATGAATTATGCAAATCCGAAATGAAATAATCGACATTAAAATTCTGTATGCGGCTATTTTTATAGCCGTTAGGACCGCCCATTAGTGAAAAAGCTACAAACGAAATCACATAAAAGGAAATCTCTTAACAAAAATTCAATCAGTTTGGATTCTATCGCCACTGCGAGCAGATGTGTTTTGTGTCGTCTGCAGAGCTAGTTTCGCTTTCGACAAGAGCGATTACGTCACAGCTGCCAGTCATTAGCATTAGTGAAAAAACAACGGTGGAGACCATTGCACAAAATCAGCCGTTCTAATGGCTCTAAAAGTTTTCTAAAGAACTATTAGGATTTGTTGTTCGCAAATCGAAAGGAAATATCCTCAGTTTACTGCAAATCTAGAACAGTTTGGTTAGATTTGTGCACATTTCGCTGTGTGAAACTCACAGTAAACGAGATCAAGTGAAGCCTTCTTTGTTTTTGCGAAAAATGTTCCAGAGTTTAATGTCGTAGAGAATTACGCAATTTGACCTTTCTGAATGCTAGAAACGACTCCCTTCAGCATATTGATAGTTTGTTTCAATAAATTATGCAAATCTGAAATGAAATAATCAACATTAAAATTCTGAATGCGGATATTTTTATAGCCGTTAGGACCGCCCATTAGTGCAAAAGCTACAAACGAAATCAGGTAGAAACAAGCCTCTCAACAAAAAGTGAAGCCTTCTTTGTTTTTGCGAAAAATGTGCAAAGGGGAATGCTTGCATAATTCATACAATTGATCAACTAATTGATATTCGGAAGTGTTAAGGAACATGTCAGTTGTTTTCGTATTCACGACATCCAGTTATGTCTCTGACATTACCCACCCGCCTTTTCAATTTTTTTTATATGTTATAGCTGAATTCCAAAGTAAAATACTGGAAAATTTCTAGAATGGAGAAATACTATTTGAAAAAGTTTCATATTTTCAAAATAATGTGAAATTTTGAAAATCATGACAAACATTTTTTTCTTTTTCAACAAAATTTCATGAAACGACGCTAAATTTCCAATGAAAAAGATGTTAATCAAAATTTTGCTATATGCTATGGTTCTTGAGATACAGCGGTTTAAAAAAAACGAGAATATTTTTTTGTAACGGTTTTGGATGATCTTTGAATCTTCCCGCATGTAAAAGTGCCATCAGATCTGCCTAACAAACTATTCTATTTATCTTCCAAACCATACTCCTTAACGTTTAAGGATAGAGTTTGTTTATGGTATCCGTTCATGCGAATAAGCAAATTGGAGTTCAGGAAAGGACAGTAAACAAATTGTTGAGCAAAAGCTTATATAAATTCTATGATATGGGTATCAGAATGTATAAAATGTATGAGAAACGAATTAGAATATGTTGCCCAGTTTTCTGATATAAATATACCTGCTATTTTCTTAGGGTAAGCCTGTTGTTATATTTTTCCTGATCTTATACAAATGTACCTGCTGGTTGTTTCCAAACAAATTTCAACATGATTGTTTTCAGTCAGGAAACACTAGAAGCAACATCAATAGAGACAACGGACTTAAACGTTCCAGAATACATCCAAAAAGTTAATAATGATATTTTCAATGAATCATTCTCCGGTATTACCGTGACCAGAATTTACAACAAAAAACTAGTTCTCCTAAATATATTATGGAGGAATATAACGAGATAATAATCAGCATTTGAATATATATATATATATATATATATATATATATATATATATATATATATATATATATATATATATATATATATATATATATATATATATATATTTGCTCTAAACATGTATTGTTAGCTTTGATGAAGGAAGAAACAACGAGTTGTTTGAAATAATTGAGCAGCTCAAATAAAAATTTTCCAGCGATGGTATGACAAGGGCTGAGCAATGTCAACTCTTAACTGTACTGCTTAAGCCGAGAAAATAAAGAAAACAGGTTCTACGGCGATATAAACGGCTACGGAAGCAAAAAGATGACTGAATGAGAGCGGTGTGCATTCTATTATTGGATCGAGGGCAGCCAGTAGATTAAAATGATGAAACCAGTCGACCAATGCCTGGTCAACGTGATTGTGTGACAATTAGGAAGGACGGAAAACGCCAAGCTGTTCAAAAAACGCTAATGACCACTATATTGCGAGAAGCCTAAAATCGATTTAAGAAATTTAACACTGAAATACAAATTGATAAAATTGGTTGATTTACTCGTCTGCGATCGTCTGCAGGCGAGATATGTTCTTTTCAAATATCCTTGTATGGACCTTGTCATTGCAAATGTCAAGAACAAGGATATTTGAAAAGAACATATCTCGCCTGCAGACGATCGCAGACGAGTAATTCAACCACGGTATGAAAGCTCTTTTGAAGTAGTTTAATATGTAAGTAGTCTCATCTGCATCTTTCTGCGCCTTTTGATGATAGACAAGTTGGAATTTTGTAAAAAAAAACATGAAAAATAGCTCTATTTCATCAAACTGAAATGATAGCAGCATAGTATGTTTGAGAAAGTTGTGTAGTACCTAATGCTGAAAAACTTTGTAAAACATGAAAAACTCATATAAATTGAAAATATTTATGTTTTTTTACAAAAACTGGTTTTATGGCACCCTTTCATAAAATACATTAAATCATGAATTTCACTCAAGTGACGTGAATAGTACCTTCAAATTTGTTTGAAATAACTTTTTGCACAACTTTGTCGAAATAACTTAATCTCTATGTTGATCCTGAGCTTATATAAAATTGTTATCTCACTTTTAGGGGGATTAATCACATAAATAAAATTTGTAAAAAATGGCGTCTATCATTCTGAGCAACTTTGCTGAAGATATTGTACCTCAAAAACCACGTTTTTATGAGTTATCAATTAAGAGCGTGAAATTGGGCTTTTGAACCTCTGTGCAATGTGAAAATTGCATAGATTCAGTCTCATTCGAAATTTTTTTTTAAAAGAAATGGATGGAAAATGTATTATGGAAAATGTATAATGATGGAATTACTTTTGAACAATGAGTTACAACTGACAGATGCAATATAGAAACGTTTATAAAGCAGAAGGAAGAGTTTGTTTCCTATTTTGTTCAAAAGAAATTGATACCACAAAATTTAATTAAAAGAGAGCACTCTACTTTTTTGAAAAATACAAAAAATAACTTGCAGCAAGAAGCTTTAGCTATATTGTTTTTTATCAGAAAACTACCCTTTTTTATTGCAAGATGAAGATCAAAGTCACCACTGAAATGCGCAGTAAGCCACTATTCATCCATTTGCGTTTTATTTTAAGCGAAACGAAGATTTGCGTCACGATTCTATATTTATCTCAAAAATGATTGACTTTCAACAAAATTTATTTCATGTCCGATGGAGATGCAAAACAATATAATGATAAGAACTCTCCCATTCTTTGACAATATAAGAACAACTATGATATAGATATCGAATGGCTTTTTTTAACAACATCGCATGGTAAGGGACCATATGATGTCTTAGGAAGAACAATAAAACGCATGGCTACAAGGTCAAGCCTTGTTTAGGAACGTGAACATCCTATTATAAATGCAAAGGAACTATTCGATTGGACTCAAAAGCGAAAAAGGGACCAACCATCCAAAAATCATAACAAAACTAAAAATTTCCCGAAATTTTTGTTCAAACCGCGCAATCTCGAGAACGGTAGCATATAGTAAATTTGGAACATTTTTGGAATTTTGCCCGTGTAGATTAAAAATGATCACCTTATGATGCAAATTGTTTCTTTTGCTCATAAAGAATGCATATGCAAAATTTGAAAAATACATGATAAAACGACCTTCGATTTCGTATGGAATTGCTCTAATCACAAAAAAAATGTTCTTGCATTATTCCATCGTACATGGTGCCACTATTCATCGCATTCATGTGAAATAATCGGAATACATAATTGTTCGTCATAGGATGTTTTCGAACTATCTTTATTCAACAAAATTGCCTCCGTTTCAACCCAACGTAGCAGTTTTGAGGCAAACATTCTAACTTATTTTGTTGACAACACAAAAATCTGAATAATCTTTTCCTATACCACATTGTATACATAACAAACACACAAAAACTCAATTTAACCGGTATAGTGATTGTTGAATTAGGTTTATCAAAAAGTAAATAGTAATATCATTAAAAATTTTTTTTTTGCAATTATTATTTATATTCAACAAATAATTCTTAAGACCTCAAGCGACAAGTAAAAATAAAAGTCAAATGACATGTTTTACTATGTTTGATAAACATTCCTCATTAAAGTATTTACATAAATAGAATTGCTTATTTTAACTTTTATTTCTATCGCTAGGAGCTCTCTTATAAAAGAGACAAGTCACCGTTTACTTAATCTAAAACATCGTCGTTATAAATGTTCGAAACAAATTCAATCTACAATTCGAACACAAACAGTCGCTGTAGTTTTCCCTCATAAAATATAGACATACGTCCAATTTTGTATTCATGACCATCACGAACGACTACAACTATTTGAGCATGTGGGTGGATGATTCTCGGCTAAATTTCTAACTGTTCAAGACATCGTTCATGTTTAACTTTTCAATTTTGGTTTCACATCCAGCCATCATCGCGTTCGCCCGAGAAGGCGTGGGTGGTTAGGCATGATGGCGCTCGTTTTGTGTGGACCCTTCACCTTACACACCAACGCCCACCAGCGGTCACTGTCGCTACCGATAGGCTGGATTTGAATATAAATAGTCAATTTTACGACACTGTTTTTGGCGAGATTTCAGTCCATCGGTGTGGTGGGACACGAATGCTGGTCTGGAAGGGGGAATAGGGAAACGTCAAACCGGATTTTTCTATGTCATTAAACCGTTTAATAGAACATTCCGAAGCCGGTTCTCGAACTACGACAAGAATCAGACTAACAAAAACGACGAACAGACCGTCGACAACGAGACGATATTCGTGGTGGGAATAATATTTATTCATGGATCGGTCATATTTCGGACCGATGATGTAATAAATATTTCAAATCCGTAAACGGTCTGAACTTTTAGACAGATAGATATCTTGTAGTGCATGTTAGTTCAAGTACTGATCGACTGCAGAAAATGTTGGCTTTGGGATAGCGAAATTAAATTACTCATCATCACGCGAGCAAAGTATCTAAAATCCGTATACTATTCTTTTTTTTTCAAAATTTGTTGAACCCGATACTACTTACTAAAATATATTAAAATTTGTTTTGAAATACGAAATGATATGTAATAGCACAATAAAAACTCAATGTAAAGTCAATAGTCCCTGAGTAAGAATGGAATAACTATTTGGCTTTATCCTATACCAAACAGACGTGATTAAAAATTATAACTTTTTCGACGTTGACATTTTTCACCCAGTTTACAAGGAAAAGACGTGTCAAAGATTATTGCTCCCCTCAAAGAACTATGCATTGAACCGGAAAGCCATCGGTAAAATCGGCATAAAAATTCGTAAGCAATAACTATACCATCAACTGGTCGCTTCTGGAAAAAAACAGAAGATGTTAAATCTTTTGGGGAAAAAATATGCAGGAAAATGTTCGTGCTCTTGGGAATGTCGGTGAGACAGCGAGGGGCAAAACGAGCATCCATCCAGCAAACCCAACATTCATGCTAAGCACATGTAACCAAATTCAATTCATTTTACTCGTCGAATTGTCAGGATATATCATTAGAAATCATAAATTTACTCAACGTCACCTTTCATCTGGACGTAGCCGTTCTCGAGATATTTGGACACGAGTTTGAAAGAACTCCGGTTTTTGTAGAAATGTACAGTTTGTCTTTAAATCTTTATTACTCGAAAGCTATTAATTGTACAAAAATGATTTCTAAGAAGACGTTATAGGAAATCGAGTGAACTTTTTTTTTTCGAAATAACATTAGTTCTCGACATTTCGTGAATTTCTTAAACAAAACAAAATTCACATGAAAAAACCGCATCACTTGAAAACTCGCATAAAAAATTCGCGTAAAAAGACTTCTTCTTCGTCTGAGTCAAACAGATACTGTAACGTGTAACACCAGTAACAATTGTTTTCATATCGATTTGATCAGTGCTCCATTAGACGTTGGAAATGTTTAGATTTTTTTAGAAAGATGTACAGGCTTTTACTTCTGTTTAGAATTTCCATTACGACCTAAATGCAATGTACAGATTCTCTTTGTTTACTTTCTCTTTCAATTGATCCGTAATTCTCCTGTATTTTTCGATAATTTCTTCAGTGCACGTAAAAGGATGATAGTTTTAATTATTATTTTCTGTAAATCGGAAAAAAGAAGGATTGATAAGAGTACCGCAGTAATCGAAAGAGAAAGTAAACAAAGAGAATCTGTCATTTGACACTAGATGGTAATGAAAATTCTATACAGACTTGTTCTGCAGTGTATTATAATAATTGATACCTTCTATTTGAACGGTTGAAAAGTGATACGAGGGATATTTCAACGGAAAACACATTCATACAAGCTTCAAACATAGCATTTATTTGTATCAACGATAAAGCAGGATTGAATAAAATGGAAATTATCGATGAAATTACTACAAATTGAACAAATGCTTCATTCAATGTTATAAAAAATAATGTTCTGCATTTTTTATAGAAAGGATATAGAATAGCTAACAGACACGCCGTTTCTTATCTCCGCTGAATTTGTTCGGAGATCGCTAAAAATTGTCAATAAACTTAGGCTCATTTAAAAGCTTTCATGAGGTTTTTAAGCAACTTCGGGAGGGTTAAGGCAAACATTCCCGGTTCGGAAGATGTAATCTTATAGGTGGCGTAGCCGACATATCACAGTTTTTTTTCAATACGCTAAATATTTTTGGATAAGTCTGAATCTGAACTATTAGGTTATTTGATAATTCCCGAAGATATGATCTAACAAGTAAGTAAGTTACCACAAGTTGCCCTTTTTTCTATCCGTATTGTATTTTCTATGAGGGGGTTCAATGATCAAGTTGACAGTTTTTGAATGTTACCGATAAGAGGCCTAAGCGTTGAAGTATGTGTTTTGTTGTTTTAAACAAACCATATTTTTCTGCAAGTGCGTTTAGTACCAAAGACTCCTTTTGTACACTTTCGTAGACTTTTTCAAATACCTTCAAAATTTCTTTCATCTTTGCCAAACACGATGTGCCTAAATCAAAATATTTTATTATAATCTATAGACGGGACTATAACTATATAAAAATACGTCAACGATAACCTAAAATAATGCGTTAAGATTACTTGTGGTTATTTCTGTTCAATTATTATTTATTGTTCTAATCAGATAAATTACACAGTTCGAAAAAATCTTGTAACTTTACATCTTTTAAGATACACATGAATGGAGCATCGTATTTCACACAAATTTATATTCAAGAACATGTAAAATTGTGTGATTTGAAAATTACATGCGGTGAAATCGAATGCAGCGCGACTTGAACCGAGAAACATTAGATCACAGAGGCCCATAACTGCTTGATGAATCATTGGTACATATAAATCCATACATCATACTTGGTAGCCAATTGCAAATTAAACTTTGTGCATGTAAAATTCTGTAAGAGTGGAATATTGAATTTCATTTGAAAAGTTAAGCAGTTATAAAATGTATCGTTTGATGTGACCTGAAAAATCCGTATTGCATTTCTGTGTAGACATCTTACCTGAGTCTCAGGAATCAGGATCACAACAACTGAAAGTTACCTGAATTTTTAATAAGAAACTGTAATTTTCGAAACTTTATGTTGAGAAATGTAACTTAGCACCAGTTGTTCTTAAGTTTTTATTTTACCTTCTCGGACTTTCAAAATCGTGCCATTTATAATAATTGGTGATAATGACATCACAGGGGTGATACTGGAATTCGGATTGCCTTCTGAGTTGTTTTTCATCACATCTAGAGTAGCTCAATTGGAAGAACGATCATCCAAAAGATTGCGGGTTCAGCCTTAAAGGATGTTTTCCGCAAGTTATCATATTCGTTATTTTCATCCATCAGTCGTCATTCGTCGGATATTTAGTTTTTTTGCCTTTCTCATATAGAAAGGTTATGCAATCACTTGAAAAACCGACTAGTGAAAATTGGCCCGGAGGGCCAAGTGTCATATACCATTCGACTCAGTTCATCGAGCTGAGCAATGTCTGTGTGTGTGTGTGTGTATGTATGTGTGTGTGTGTGTATGTATGTGTGTGTGTGTGTATGTGTCAAATAATCTCACTAGGTTTTCTCGGAGATGGCTGAACCGATTTTGACAAACTAGGATTCAAATGAAAGGTCTCGTGGTCCCATACGGAATTCCTGAATTTCATCCGGATCCGATTTCCGGTTCCGGAATTATAGGGTAAAGTGTGTTCAATATTGTACACCGTCACTTAAACCGGCGAAACAAAATACGTAAAAAATTTTCTAAACTGGTCTCAAAACTACACAAATCGATAGTCATTATCAGTAGGCAACTAATCAAACCGATTCCGGCTATCCTGGTTCCCGGTATCCGGTTCCGGAAGTACCGGAAATAGTGGTCATATATACCAAAATGGTTCTCACTCACTTTTCTCAGCGATGGTTTGACCGATTTTCACAAACTTAGATTCAAATGAAAGGTCTTCCGGTCCCATACGGAATTCCTGAATTTCATCCGGATCCGACTTCCGGTTCCGGAATTATAGGGTAAAGTGTGTTCAATATTGTACACCGTCACTTAAACCGGCGAAACAAAAAACGTAAAAAAATTTCTAAACTGGTCTCAAAATTACACAAATCGATAGTCATTATCAGTAGGCAACTAATCAAACCGATTCCGGCTATCCTGGTTCCCGGTATCCGGTTCCGGAAGTACCGGAAATAGTGGTCATATATACCAAAATGGTTCTCACTCACTTTTCTCAGCGATAGTTAGACCGATTTTCACAAACTTAGATTCAAATGAAAGGTCTTCCGGTCCCATACGGAATTCCTGAATTTCATCCGGATCCGACTTCCGGTTCCGGAATTATAGGGTAAAGTGTGTTCAATATTGTACACCGTCACTTAAACCGGCGAAACAAAAAACGTAAAAAAATTTCTAAACTGGTCTCAAAACTACACAAATCGATAGTCATTATCAGTAGGCAACTAATCAAACCGATTCCGGCTATCCTGGTTCCCGGTATCCGGTTCCGGAAGTACCGGAAATAGTGGTCATATATACCAAAATGGTTCTCACTCACTTTTCTCAGCGATGGTTTGACCGATTTTCACAAACTTAGATTCAAATGAAAGGTCTTCCGGTCCCATACAAAATTCCTGAATTTCATCCGGATCCGACTTCCGGTTCCGGAATTATAGGGTAAAGTGTGTTCAATATTGTACACCGTCACTTAAACCGGCGAAACAAAATACGTAAAAAATTTTCTAAACTGGTCTCAAAACTACACAAATCGATAGTCATTATCAGTAGGCAACTAATCAAACCGATTCCGGCTATCCTGGTTCCCGGTATCCGGTTCCGGAAGTACCGGAAATAGTGGTCATATATACCAAAATGGTTCTCACTCACTTTTCTCAGCGATGGTTTGACCGATTTTCACACACTTAGATTCAAATGAAAGGTCTTCCGGTCCCATACGGAATTCCTGAATTTCATCCGGATCCGACTTCCGGTTCCGGAATTATAGGGTAAAGTGTGTTCAATATTGTACACCGTCACTTAAACCGGCGAAACAAAAAACGTAAAAAAATTTTTAAACTGGTCTCAAAACTACACAAATCGATAGTCATTATCAGTAGGCAACTAATCAAACCGATTCAGGCTATCCTGGTTCCCGGTATCCGGTTCCGGAAGTACCGGAAATAGTGGTCATATATACCAAAATGGTTCTCACTCACTTTTCTCAGCGATGGTTAGACCGATTTCCACAAACTAATATGCAAATGAAAGGTCTTCTGGTCCCATACGGAATCCCTGAATTTCATCCGGATCCGACTTCCGAATCCGGAGTTATAGAGTGCGTACTAGAAGAGTTTGTGTGTCATGTTAGTTGGTGGCCGTACGAACCGACTTTGACTATACCGGTTCTCGGGTTCCGGTGCCGGAAGTCCATATAATAGTGAACCCATTTCGTTCTCTTAAGGATGGCTTACGCAATCAAAGCACTGTTTTATTCTGTATGTTATGCATAAACAATCACTTGGTTTCTTTCAAAAATCGAAGAGAAAATTTTTGAATAGAATACCACAATATTATATGTACATGAGAAAGGCATCATTACACCACTAGGTGGATTAAGACAGGTTTTTTATTTATAATTAATTAACGATAAATAAATAAATGAAGGTCAACGACACTTTATCATGGTTTGCTGGGCTGGCGATTCATCGCATTAGGCGCTTGACCTATAAACCAGTTATCGTATGTTCGAGTCCTGATCTGTAAGGATTCTTAGTGTCAGTTGGATCGTAGCACCAGCAATGCAAAGGTTCTGTGCGCTATCGGCTGCGAAGTCTGTTATAACAGATAGACCAAATTCTACCAAAGGAATGTAATGCCAACACTTTGCTTTTCGTTCAAACATCAACTTATACAGAGTTGCACAAAACAACCTAACACACCAGGACTGGGAAAATCAAGTTTTAAAAAAATCGTCAAATCGAGATCACTGCCGAAGAAGACCGCTTGTGATCTTTCCCAATAAAGATCACTACTGATATGATCTTTTTCAAATCAGTTTATCAGTAATCTTTAAATCACATCGATCAAGATCGGTACTGATCTTCCGTCACACAAAATCGGTGGTGATTTTTAGCTAAAGTGATTCTTGATTCGTGTAATTGTGGAAGAAAATCACATATGAACAAGATCAGATATGAGTGCCATTGATTTACGCAAAATATCGTTGAGGGGTGTGAAAATTAGTGGCAATAGTAATCCTACAGGAATTTCTAACTAAGGATAACGCGTGTCAAAGTCATGTAAAATTGTCAATTTTGTATCTTTGGAGAATGCTCCTTTAACACTTCTTATCAAAAGAGCTGGTAAAAATGCCGACTTTGTTACGACACGGTTTACGTAGTTTCAACATATGTTCTTGTTTGATACACCCCGTGTTCGATTTCACAACCGGTTGTTTGATTCGCAATAAAATGAATATTATATTAAGAGAGATGAATGCTAAATGAAAGTTGAATGAAAATGATAAGTTTGAATCGGAATCACATTGATATTGTTAATTTGACAGCATTCACTACGCAATAGCAATACAAAAATTAGTTTAAAAAAATTAGTAATGCAAAACTAGTTTTAAAAAAATATTTCACACCACATAGTGATTCTAGCGACAAAAGACTTTGTTTTACTTCCAGCTGGTTGATGCTGATGATGATGCACTATTTTGATTAAACCCAATAAAACGCATTTTGACATGAACTTAATTTATAGAAGTAACAGGAGCGCAGGGTTTGGCAGTTTCAAACACCGAGCAAGCGCAGCGTTTAAATGGCACGTTTGAATTGGTGTAGCAAAAGCCTGCACTCCCGATACTTCTGTGTATGATATTCTAGCTAAATAGGATAAAATAATCTGCTCGCAGCATAACATACTTTGTGATCGAACAATATCCCAATCGCTGTATCGAGTGCAATCAAAACCAAACACATACTTTCGTACCGGCACCCTGGATCGGTTTTTTTTTCAACACGGTTGAAAATTCGTGCACATATCTGTGTGCTCGGTGATGTTTTCAAAACCAAGTTTCGATATCGGGTATCGATTTCTTCACTTGATAATCCTCAGCGATTCGGGCATTCAAGCTCATATAAATTGATCAAAACTATCCATGCATAACTTTAGTACGAACGTTTAAATGCATCATCTTTCAATACTCATACTAGGTAAATTTATTTATTTCGCTAATTAACTCGCCTCTCTTTGCAGTTTTAGTCATTATTGATCACGACTTGAGCTGATCATGATCATACAAAAATCAAAATCACTTAGAGATCAGATCAGTTGTGATTTTGCAACGATGATTTTTCCCCTGGCTAAGATCACTTGTAATGAAATCAGTAGTGATTTTTAATGTACGAAATCCGTGATCTTATTTCACCACTTTCCGGACACCAGAGAATGTTGAACGAGTACTCTAAGAATTTAGAAATCAGTATAACCAAAAACGGTTCGTATGTTCATAAATTAACATTACCTACTAATTCGACTTAATAGATTTTTTACAATTTTTATATCGTTGTTTTCTATAACGATTTGAAATTTTAAAAACTCAGAATCAGTCACGTACCCAGAGGGTACGAAAAACAGATTTATCAAAAACAGATATATAATTATTTAGAAGGTCTAAGACATGTGTTGCAGAAATAACAAGACAGTAAACGTAAAGAAATGTAATACAATAACAGTTCAGTGGAAAAGTTTAAAGTGTCTGTTAAAACACCCGAAAAAGGCACACCGAGAATTAGGTACAATCTTCAGTAACATTATTTTTTATCTTTGGGCCCCTCCCGAAACGAAATCGTGGGTACGGGCCTGCTCAGAATCAATCAGAAATTACAGAGCCGTAAGTCATATTCGGTTGAATTTAAGCAATTTTGTAAGGGACTATAATGATACCAACATTTGATCAGGACTTGTTGATCGATAGGACCTAGCGAATGTTACAAAATATAATGCTCATTGCTCGGGTCTATAACTTTCATGTACACAAAAATCGATATAATATCGTAGACAGACACCCAATCTACGGAATTAAGTACAATATGCTTGAATTCAACGACTAAAATTCGATGAATGAGCATTATTTTTTGTTATCTTCGAAAGGGCCTATTATGTGATATGCCGTTATCGCATGTTGGTACTGATAAGCCTTTTTTTGGCGCACATCTACGGTCCTCCGTGAAACTGGCACCAATGGTGATAAATTGGTTGCACTGCTGAGTTCCCATCATACATTCATAATGCAAATGTCAAACCGTGAGAACCCTTTCGATTCGGTAGTTCACGCAGACAAGTGGAGCTTGTTTAAAATAACAAATCAGTTAGTAGATTTTTTAATCTGATTCATGTTAATTTCAAGCTAGAATATGATTGTTTCAAACCATTTTCTCCCTTCAACATCAACAAAGATCTCTGTTCAATGTGAATAAATGTTTTGGTCTTGCCAAACGAAAAACATAATTATTCCAGCTGATTTTATTTTTGAAATAATTCATCTATATATTGCGTATCAACAAAAGTAGAGTTAATTTTATTGGAAATATCTATGTTAATTTAATTTAGCTTTATCTTTATGTAAAGAACAAAATTGATTCATTTTATCTGTTGTCTTATTTGTGTAGTGATACAACAAAGGTTATTGTTCCAAAGAACAGTATCAGTCCTATTTCTTATAAACCAGAGCTGCTTTTTCAATCGAGAATGAACAAAAAATTTTATTCGCGTTTCAAATGTAAAACTTTATCTGCTTATATATTTTTCAGCGGACTTTTCAACAATCAAAGCGTAAGTATTGATAATTGATAATATTAGAAATGTGTTATACATTTTATTCACAACATATATTTGATGCAGGTTATCTCTGTTCTTACCGGAAGAGCAGCGGGAAAGGGCAACGAATCATTGAAAGTACTATAAAAAGTAATATTGGATTGATTGTGGTATGTAGATAAATATTGTAAATGTTTGGAATATAAATATAATTGGAATATCTTACAAATATATAAATCAACATAAATATAAATGTACCTAATATAAACCTTCAAATTATTTCGAAAAAAATCATTTCACTCGTAAAAACAAAACGAAATGAATAATTTTAACAAACAAAAGCGTGAGTTGAAATACTAATCATTTCATGTTAATATCTTATCATTTATTTCAAGTGCCAAGTTTATAAATCCAAAGCATTATAAATATTACCTTTACTCAAAATTAGTTCATTTTAAACTGATTTTGCAAGTTGAATTTACTATGAAATTGTTTGTCCAGAAATTGACAGGAACGCACAAATAAAATGTTTGTAGGTATTATCAAAATATTTATTGAAATAAACTAATTCACTGATAAAAATCAAATATCTAGTTTTGTAGTTTCAAGGAACTATTTTTGCTATATTAATGATATTGCATGAAAGCCAAATTTAGTTACATTTACAATATTTTTCTCTGCGTGTTTGTATATATTGAGGCATGGCACACTTTGGTTGAAATGATAACAATGCAATTAATCTCGCGCTCCACCAAGCGGTGAGTGCGGTCATTTCAGAAGGTACCGAGAATTAACCACATTTTTTAAAAATATTTATAAGCACGTACATGCCTTTATTATTTATCTTTGGTAATACCATAACTTTGTTTTAAAACAAATGTAAAACCCAGTTGGTTATCACCACTTACCCATTTCATTCATTACAGCAAAACTCAATTATCGGTAGCGGCATCTGCGTATGAAAAATGAAGAGTAATATTTCGTTTATCCAATAATACAAACAGATATAAGAACTTTATTCAAAAGTGTTTTGTAAACTTTTTCTAGTGTGAGCTATGATTAAACATTGAAATTTTTCGAATAAAAACCATTTATTTTGAATACTTTACTTGCTATTCCCGGGCATTTGGAAAATGGTATTGATCCAAGTATCTTCACTCATTCTAAATAATCTTCAGTTTCCGCACAATGAATTAAGATCGACATTACCGCCTCAGAATAAAAACGTTTTTCCTCCATTTTTTCCATTATTTTTCAAAGGAATTTGCTCGTTTCTAACAGTCATTGTTAAAAACGGGAACTAAAATTTGAGAATTGTTGTTGAAATAGTCATCTCTAAACGAGCAACGTTTCTGCTTTTCATTTCAACGTCAATGTGTCAAGTGTCATCTTGTGGTTCTTGTTTTAGAAGTCACAAATATGGCTACTTAGAATGCGTTTGTGCGACCTTCCCAAACCTTAAAATTCTTTGTAACTTCCTACTGTTCTAAATTAATAATAATTTCAATAAAATGTGCAACTGTGATTAGCAAATAAATAACAGTAAGCCGCATTTAACACCGTTTTCCTCTACTGCCACGAGAACCAATGCAGAAAGACATCGTTAATTTATTGTCTTTCGTTCGAGACTAACAACTTTTCTTCCTAAACTTTACCGTAGATTAACTGGAAAGTGGTTTAAACTGTATGATAACAAAACAATGAGCGTACAAACGCAACAAATTTCTTTTATTTAACCATCAAAAAGGGATAGCTTGTTGTGAAGATACCTGGCGTACAAAGCTTAACCACTTGACGGTAAAGTTCGTGTTTGAGCCCTGTGAAGACGAGGGCCAAGGGTGCTTTATTTATGCGCACAGGGCATTCTGCTGTATGGAGATTCAAAAATTTGCATGACTTGCACATTCTTCGTTTTCTTCTAGATATTTTTTTTTAGTTACACCACATGTCGACAGAGAAACAACGGACCCATCATGGCATACATTCATACAGCATCCAGATCTTTCTTTTTTTTCCTCCGTTCCGCAGTTTAGGTACGTGTTAATTCAAAGAAACGCGCTTCGGCACTCCCTCCTGTCATTATTCTCTCTACCAGGCGAAAGATTGTGCATGAATACGTAGACTTCAATGGGCTGCTTCAGAAAGCAGAAAGGAACCCAAAAAAACGCAATGGGCTTTCTTATTTTATGGTACCCGTTGGGTTGCTCCTTAGTGCAATTTTCCTCTTTGGTAGCTTTGGCAGCTTCTTGATTTATGCTCTACATACTCAGTTAAACAGAATTGTCTTGCACTAAGGCAACAAGAAGAACAGAGTGGTAGGAACCGAACAAAGGGTTCCACATTGAACTGTTTTCAAATTAAATTGGTTACTTTTATTTAGGTAATTCTCTGTGTAATTTGATGTTTATTATACATAAATATGATAATAGAGTGGACAATGGTTAGAGAAAAGATCTAGCAAAGTAGTACAATAAAATTGACGATCCTATTTAATGATACTGAATAAAGGAATGCTTGATTTGAAATATGGCTTAAATATACTTTCCATGCCTTATACACCACGTTAACGCGATCGGGCATCTCACGTTACCTCATGGCATCGAGACGGGATCGAACGATAATAGCACGAAGTAGCGGCAGAGAATACGAAAAATAAGCGCATTAAGATGAATCCGCCTATTAGCCATTAATCCAACATGATACATTACTTCGCCCAAGGCAAAACTGCGGATGACACGAGACAGAGACTGGGATTCATATAGGAAACTGAACAACCATTCGCATTTATCCGCAGAACAAGAACCAGAAGCCGCATCGCTAGCCCGCGGTTTGTCGATTTATTTAACACTACATGGCCTATGCTTCACCTTCGCATCGTATAGATGCTGGTCTGCACACGCACGAGAGATGGAAGATAGTGGACCACAGTAGAGGGGATTATCACGTTCAAGGACACCGCAGTATGTCCAGCACTGCTGTTGGAACATAGTCTCGGTCAGTCGCCCATTGGAAGTGTGGGGGAAGGAACCCACAACCGCGAGGAAACGAACAATGAGTCTATATTCCGTGGTCTTGAAGCATAAAAACGTACGTGAGTAAACGAGTTCCTATCATCGGTTGATCTTCGCAAGTCTCTAGCCCAGTAGTAAGGTAGAATGTAGAACCATTTGTATCACTCGATTTGAAAATTTCTACAGCCGTATCTCAAAGATAGACTGTATTTTTGTTTTTTTTAAAGAACATAAACTTTACATACTAAGTTATACTAATGAATTCTAAGAAATAAGTTCTGATTTTCTAAATGCAATTTTAACATTTTTTGTAAACTTGTTTTAGCTGTCAGCGACGCCTATAGCGCGTAACCATCAAATCACAATGTTCCTGAAATCATTCGTTATCGAAGATATCTTCAAATTCACGGATTACAGTACAGCTTAACACTTATCCCGAATGACGACGAGTGGTAGATAGAAAACTTTTATGGTTTGGGATTATAGTAACGTTTAACTTTTATTCCCTTTCGATCGTAACATTATATAGCCCTTTGATTTAACAACTGAAACGACGGTCGTTCTGGTGAAAAAAAATTTTCTCCAGATGCTGTAAAAATTTGTTCGATACAGGATATTTACGACCAAACGCAACCCGGTTTATAGCGCAACCACAGAGCTAGCAACGAACCGGTTACAACCTTTTCGAAATTATGTTATCTCGATAATATGCAGATTTTAACGCCACACCGGTTTTCAGCCTGGGCGTTCGTCTTTATATAGTCTTATACAGAGTCGTCGAGCTTATTTCAATATTCTTTTTTTTTCTCTGATGAGGATCTACAAGTTCGAGTACACCTGAAATGATAGCTTGAATTACTAATATAGGTTCAAAATCATAGAAAATTCATCCCTCCTACGGGTTATTAACCCTTTTGTTACATATCCTTTTCTGATTGAGCATTCTATCAGGTAATTCATTTCTTAAGTATTTTCTTTAATTATGATTTTTCATAGTTATGAAGGTTACCACGGTTATTAAGGTCGCGAGAAAAAATGATCGATTACAGAAACAGAAAATTGCACAGCAAATTCCGTTTCTGGAAATATAAGCTTCAGGGTGAAAAAAAATGTTCGAAAAGATCAAGATGGTGAACATATTGAGTATTAATTTTTCAGAATTTAGCATCATGTAGAAAAACCGTGTTTTGGATGCTTTGGTTTAAATAATAGTTCAAGCACCTCTGTGCTCAATGTCTTACAAAACGAGCATGAATTCGTGATAATTGGGCGGATGCTCAAAACAAAATTTCAAGGAAACATGCTTCAAAGGAATAGCTGAGCGCGAGTGAATTTATGTTTGATTATACACAAACATAACAAGGCTGGAACATCATTCTTGGATGATCTGTAGCCGTACATTTATGGATACGAAAAACAGTTTTTTTATAAATCCAAAAGAGGGAAAATGACGGAAATACAAAAAAAATAAAGGTTGAACGACGCAGCATCTGCCGAAATAGGTTTTAAAAAAGTTGTCTCCTCGTTCACACGACATCGTTCGAAGTTGAGCTCCGATATATACAAATGATATATTTATTTAATTGATCAGTGCGTGAATCTCAAATACTTCAACAATGCAAATTGTTTAGCTAAATATGAACAAACATATATTCAAGAAAAGATGTAGTTTTTATGGTTGTTTTTATTAAAAATGAAATATTCATGATGAGCGTTTTTGAATTTATTTGTACAACAGCTTACACAAAAAATAGATTGGCGACGATTGGTTTATGAATAGAAAATTTATTTTTCATGGACTGTCCCCCTTAAAGTAATCGTAATAAGGTAAGGCAGTGCCCCACCTCGTGAATTATTTTAACTTTTAGTTGAAATTTTAATCGAATAGTTATTTTATCGTCAAAAACAATGCTGTTCGAGAGCATGGTTATTTTTGACAATTCGATAGTTATTTTCCGACATAGCAAAAAAATTGTTCTGTGTAATTCCTTTTTATACTTTCAGTAAAATAAAACACTTAAACTTTCAATACACTGTCAAACGTAAGTTTTTTTTCGAAGTTCTTCTTACTTCTTACAATTGTATCGCAATTGTTATACCACTTGATATCATTTTATTTCCAGTGCAAAATAACCCCGAATAACTTTCCATCGAACAAACTTTGGAATGAGCCGCAGTTTTAGCTAAATTTAACTATTCGATAAAAAATAATTGCTCAACTGTCAAAATATTGCGCGAGATGGTGTACGGCCTAAATCACGTTACATATATCAGGTTTCGTTTCCAATTTCTATCACAACTTGTATAACACGCATTGGAAACGAACGTTGTTAGCAATGAATATAGAGTCTATGCGTATTGCATTCAATATGCTTCCTCTGAAGATTTCATACAAAAAATTGATTTCCTGAAATGCTACACAGTGAATATAATTGTAATCGACATTGATATCTGAAGTACACAAATTGCATTCAATAACAAATAACAAAACTGTAAAGATAAATAAATTCCGTATAATTCAGGCATTACACTGAATGTATTTTGACGTTTTGGAACAGCTCATTAATGATATAAGAAATATTCAAATGTTTGAGATAAGAATTATTGCCAGTATTATCGGGAGTAATGCGGTTTAATCACAGAGAAGAAAAGTCGATGTATAAACTTCAATGTGTGTAAAAAACTTAGTTTATTCGTTTTAAAAATTTCAAATTCCTTCTGATTCAAATTTAAAGGAACACTAAAATCGTCGAGAAAATTTGTAACGAACATTATATAATACTGGGAAAATCAATTGACGCTAGTGTAAAGAGATATTTTTGAAAGACAAGATGAAGCTAAATTTTTTAGGATATTTGTATATGTCTTATTTCTATCCTTTCCAATAGAAGTGTAGTAAGACAAAAACAAAATCTCAAATCAGTTTCGGCAGAATAGCGAGTATAGACTTTTGGTTCGGTGTGTGTTTGTTTTCTGTTGGATGGGTTGGATGTAGATATAGGACTATAAGTGAATGCTGTGGCGGCCAAGTACAGCGAAGCATGCTTGGTTCTTCTAGTCAATTGGGCTTTCTCTTCATTCAAATGCAGGATAGTTTAATAGACACAATAATTCCCCCATTACGAGCTAGCTACGAGTTCGAGTCCCGTCTCCGCGGCAACATTTTCAAGGTCTTCATTACAAAGTTGAATTCGCATGTATTTTTTTCAATCTGGTTTCCCCGTTAGATACTGATCAAAATTAAAATTAGTTCAACAGGGCTCTACTTCTTAACAAGACTAAAAACAATCGGCGCTTTCGAAACTTACTTCAAAAACTACCATGAATATAGCAGCAAAATTCTTCAAACTGGTTTATAAACTACTCTAGATCTCGAAAAAAACGGAACTAGTTTCGGTTTCTCATTTGATTGAATAAATGATAAATCTCATGGTGCAAATTTTCTTGTTCGTCAATAAAAAAAAACGCAAATGCTACTAGTATACTTTACCGTATCGATCTGCGATTTTACGCGTATTTAAAAAGGACCCCTCGATGAACTCGGTTCACCGTTAGCTCCAGTTAAATGTGTCGTATGACAATGTCTTTTTGAAAGATATTTTATTCAGGCCTATTTGCGTACAAGCTTTACGTGGCCGATTTAGCTGAGTTTTTAGATAAAATTTTTTGTATTGGATCTCGTTGTCACCCTTTTTCTAGGGGGAGAGGAGCTTCCATTTTCCTCCTGCGAGGATTGAGGGGCAGTTTGTTCGTGGTTCGTCTCGTCATCCATTGCCGTGGTATTGTTGTTGATTCCGTTGCTAGTTACTGTAGATGCGCCTTGTTGTACATTGTTTGCAGTTGCTAGTTGGTTAGATGGTAAGCTGTTAATTGCAGCTGGTGTACTTTGTTCTATAGGGGATACGTTGGATGGTTTCGTTGAAGGGATGCTTCACTGTTGTTGGTGACTGTCACAGGTGTACTAGGGTTGCTTGGGGTTGGTGTAAAGGAAGCACCGATGTCCTTTGGTATAGTTGTCTCCTTGTCCGGTTTATGGCTTACCGTAATGAACAGCTTTTTGGCAATATTGACATGTGGCCATCTGATTGTCATAGGTAACAAGTGATTTGCACGGTATTCTTGTATCCTGACCGAATGTCACATAAGAAGGTATAGGCCTCCTCAAGCGCTTGCGTAACAAACGTACGCCATTAAGAATACCGGGGAAAAAATTCTTCCACTTTTCTTTTTCGATAGAGAGAATCTCTCCGTATTGGGACATGGTTTTGCGAATATAAGGATCGATGACGCTTGAGGGAAGATCATGCACACGCACTTCTATAGCACTATCTTCCACATATACTGGAATGTTGTACTTGATATTTTCATGCTCCACATAGTGCACATTATTATTGTCTTTAGCTAATTGAATTGCATCCAACTCTTTATAGAACTGGATATAAACAACATTATTGGTCTTATTGCATTGGAGTAAATGCACACGTTTAATGTCAAGATGCATTTGCTCCTTAAGCAAACCTTCAAGTTCTCGTATCGATGGTCGAATTTTGCACTGTCTGAAGCTAACAATTAATTGATCAGTGCGTGAATCTCAAATACTTCAACAATGCAAATTGTTTAGCTAAATATGAACAAACATATATTCAAGAAAAGATGTAGTTTTTATGGTTGTTTTTATTAAAAATGAAATATTCATGATGAGCGTTTTTGAATTTATTTGTACAACAGCTTACACAAAAAATAGATTGGCGACGATTGGTTTATGAATAGAAAATTTATTTTTCATGGACTGTCCCCCTTAAAGTAATCGTAATAAGGTAAGGCAGTGCCCCACCTCGTGAATTATTTTAACTTTGAGTTGAAATTTTAATCGAATAGTTATTTTATCGTCAAAAACAATGCTGTTCGAGAGCATGGTTATTTTTGACAATTCGATAGTTATTTTCCGACATAGCAAAAAAATTGTTCTGTGTAATTCCTTTTTATACTTTCAGTAAAATAAAACACTTAAACTTTCAATACACTGTCAAACGTAAGTTTTTTTTCGAAGTTCTTCTTACTTCTTACAATTGTATCGCAATTGTTATACCACTTGATATCATTTTATTTCCAGTGCAAAATAACCCCGAATAACTTTCCATCGAACAAACTTTGGAATGAGCCGCAGTTTTAGCTAAATTTAACTATTCGATAAAAAATAATTGCTCAACTGTCAAAATATTGCGCGAGATGGTGTACGGCCTAAATCACGCTACATATATCAGGTTTCGTTTCCAATTTGTATCACAACTTGTATAACACGCATTGGAAACGAACGTTGTTAGCAATGAATATAGAGTCTATGCGTATTGCATTCAATATGCTTCCTCTGAAGATTTCATACAAAAAATTGATTTCCTGAAATGCTACACAGTGAATATAATTGTAATCGACATTGATATCTGAAGTACACAAATTGCATTCAATAACAAATAACAAAACTGTAAAGATAAATAAATTCCGTATAATTCAGGCATTACACTGAATGTATTTTGACGTTTTGGAACAGCTCATTAATGATATAAGAAATATTCAAATGTTTGAGATAAGAATTATTGCCAGTATTATCGGGAGTAATGCGGTTTAATCACAGAGAAGAAAAGTCGATGTATAAACTTCAATGTGTGTAAAAAACTTAGTTTATTCGTTTTAAAAATTTCAAATTCCTTCTGATTCAAATTTAAAGGAACACTAAAATCGTCGAGAAAATTTGTAACGAACATTATATAATACTGGGAAAATCAATTGACGCTAGTGTAAAGAGATATTTTTGAAAGACAAGTTGAAGGTAAATTTTTTTGGATATTTGTATATGTCTTATTTCTAACCTTTCCAATAGAAGTGTAGTAAGACAAAAACAAAATCTCAAATCAGTTTCGGCAGAATAGCGAGTATAGACTTTTGATTCGGTGTGTGTTTGTTTTCTGTTGGATGGGTTGGATGTAGATATAGGACTATAAGTGAATGCTGTGGCGGCCAAGTACAGCGAAGCATGCTTGGTTCTTCTAGTCAATTGGGCTTTCTCTTCATTCAAATGCAGGATAGTTTAATAGACACAATAATTCCCCCATTACGAGCTAGCTACGAGTTCGAGTCCCGTCTCCGCGGCAACATTTTCAAGGTCTTCATTACAAAGTTGAATTCGCATGTATTTTTTTCAATCTGGTTTCCCCGTTAGATACTGATCAAAATTAAAATTAGTTCAACAGGGCTCTACTTCTTAACAAGACTAAAAACAATCGGCGCTTTCGAAACTTACTTCAAAAACTACCATGAATATAGCAGCAAAATTCTTCAAACTGGTTTATAAACTACTCTAGATCTCGAAAAAAACGGAACTAGTTTCGGTTTCTCATTTGATTGAATAAATGATAAATCTCATGGTGCAAATTTTCTTGTTCGTCAATAAAAAAAAACGCAAATGCTACTAGTATACTTTACCGTATCGATCTGCGATTTTACGCGTATTTAAAAAGGACCCCTCGATGAACTCGGTTCACCGTTAGCTCCAGTTAAATGTGTCGTATGACAATGTCTTTTTGAAAGATATTTTATTCAGGCCTATTTGCGTACAAGCTTTACGTGGCCGATTTAGCTGAGTTTTTAGATAAAATTTTTTGTATTGGATCTCGTTGTCACCCTTTTTCTAGGGGGAGAGGAGCTTCCATTTTCCTCCTGCGAGGTTTGAGGGGCAGTTTGTTCGTGGTTCGTCTCGTCATCCATTGCCGTGGTATTGTTGTTGATTCCGTTGCTAGTTACTGTAGATGCGCCTTGTTGTACATTGTTTGCAGTTGCTAGTTGGTTAGATGGTAAGCTGTTAATTGCAGCTGGTGTACTTTGTTCTATAGGGGATACGTTGGATGGTTTCGTTGAAGGGGATGCTTCACTGTTGTTGGTGACTGTCACAGGTGTACTAGGGTTGCTTGGGGTTGGTGTAAAGGAAGCACCGATGTCCTTTGGTATAGTTGTCTCCTTGTCCGGTTTATGGCTTACCGTAATGAACAGCTTTTTGGCAATATTGACATGTGGCCATCTGATTGTCATAGGTAACAAGTGATTTGCACGGTATTCTTGTATCCTGACCGAATGTCACATAAGAAGGTATAGGCCTCCTCAAGCGCTTGCGTAACAAACGTACGCCATTAAGAATACCGGGGAAAAAATTCTTCCACTTTTCTTTTTCGATAGAGAGAATCTCTCCGTATTGGGACATGGTTTTGCGAATATAAGGATCGATGACGCTTGAGGGAAGATCATGCACACGCACTTCTATAGCACTATCTTCCACATATACTGGAATGTTGTACTTGATATTTTCATGCTCCACATAGTGCACATTATTATTGTCTTTAGCTAATTGAATTGCATCCAACTCTTTATAGAACTGGATATAAACAACATTATTGGTCTTATTGCATTGGAGTAAATGCACACGTTTAATGTCAAGATGCATTTGCTCCTTAAGCAAACCTTCAAGTTCTCGTATCGATGGTCGAATTTTGCACTGTCTGAAGCCAACAATAATTGTATTCTTTCGTACCGGCGGTAGCTTTTGTTCGTTTGGTTCACTCATTTCGAGATCGTTCTATTGTTCACTACACAATACTGTACTTGGTTTCTTCTGTCCCGAACGTAAGCAGTTTTGGTTTATTGACTGACTTGGATGAGATGTGAAACCGAACTGAAATGACAATGTTTGTCACTGTTCGAGTTATAATATGAACGAAATTGTGCAGTTATGCATTTAAATGTTTCTACAATTAATTTGAATTTATAGTCGATTTCTTCAATGAAAAAGGTAATTATGTAATAATAAAAGCAATTGAATTGTATCCTAAATTTCGATTCTGAAACTAACGATGAATAATGTATAATTTTTCATAATATGTTTTTTAACAATAAAATTTATGGTATAACAATTCAGAGACAATAAAATTTATAATGTTATTTGTATTCACAGTCCGTTGGATTAATTTTATTGTACATTTCTTTTTTGTTTTTAACAGTTAAGCAAGTGGCAAATCACTCTAAACACTGCACTAACTCAGACAAACACTCGTCTAATCCAAAATAATCTCACTTAATCCTACATGGATCATGGATCTTCATGAACTTTTTTAATCTCTGTTTAACTTGGCTAAACTAGCTAATCTCACACAATCCTCCTATATATATATATATATATATATATATATATATATATATATATATATATATATATATATATATATATATATATATATATATATATATATATATATATATATATATATATATCCTGTTCTAAGCTCGCTTTTTTGTACAACTGAGTAAGTGATGAATAAGCAAGTGCGTTTAGAACGCTTTATTTATACCCCTCGTAAGAGCAATTCGATCAGTTCGCTTTTCGTAGAGTTCGACATATCGCTTTATTTATGACAACAATCGCGTGCAAATATAACGTCAACATGCTGTCAAACACAGCAACTCCGACTAAAAGAGCATGATTTGTTCTCCCTCTCCAACGTTCAAAACATATACTTTTCCATTCCATGCATGAGCTTCCAGCTCAGCTAAAGTGCAGTATTTCAATCAGTTCATAAAAATGGCTGTCACTGGGTTGACGTGTATGTCAACTTTCCTTCTGCTGGCCACTATCGTCAGCCCCAATCTACCGAGAGTGAACGGAAATACCCATCTGGTGCATCGACGCTTCGAGTACAAATATTCGTTCAAGCCGCCCTACCTGGCGCAAAAGGACGGAACCGTCCCGTTCTGGGAATATGGTGGCAGTAAGTAGCCAAAATCCTGTTTTCGCTGTCACTTGCTGGGTTGTTGAAGAAGCTCGTTTCAAAAGAGAGGAAAGCTGCGCGCGGTAGGGAAATGCTATAGTTACACGTCAGAAGGTTTTTCGTGTCTAGACGAAAAATTGCTTTCGTATGCCGGATATTTGAGGTTTTTGTTAGATAACTACAAAGCTGTATTGTCAGCAAAAATTAAGAAGATGCTGCTTATTATTCTTGTTCACTTATCAATAAATGAGTATTATTGTTCAATTAGTACACGCGTCACGGTAGCCAAAAGTAGTTTTTTGAGAAAATGATTTTTCGGTACAGCTTGTTTTGTTCAATATTTTCAGTAGGAAGCCTGATTTGTGTGAATGTTGAATTAAAGCTTAGTTTTATTCTGTACTTCATGTCCCTTCAGACAAAAAAATCAGTTATTAACTAGCATTACATCAAAAACGACCTAAACTTTGCAGCATTGTATTCTACTGGTATATGTTAATACAATTATTTGATTGATCTTAACAAGAGATTTGACAACAATATCAAATTGTTTACTAATACATTTCTCCATGCACATTTCACTTAATCAGTTGAAATACATTTAATTCTCTATGGTTCGTACCTACGTACTTTCAACGGCCAGTTTATTGTTTAAACCATGTGTCACGTTACGAACGTTCAACAATAACATGGCTTGCTTCTTACCAAAGCAATATTCATGCAGCACGTATCTAAACACACTTTCCTGTAGAGTCGGTCACCTCGAGTAAGTGAGTAAGACTGGTCTCACATGTCACTATGAATAGTTAACAATTTACCGAAAACGATTTACTCAAAGTAATGCCATGTACCGAAGTGAATCTAGTGAAATAAAAATAATGCTCTAAACCAGAAACTAACATTTCCGTATTCGTCAATTTTATAGATGCAATTGCTAGCTCGGAGAACGTGCGAATAGCACCTTCGCTACGCAGCCAGAAAGGTGCCATCTGGACTAAGCATAAGACCAATTTCGATTGGTGGGAGGTGGACATTGTGTTCCGTGTTTCCGGTCGAGGACGAATCGGTGCAGATGGATTGGCGTTCTGGTATACGACCGAAAAGGGTGACTATACCGGTGAAGTATTCGGTTCTTCCGATCAGTGGGTCGGTTTGGGAATTTTCTTCGATTCGTTCGACAATGATAACAAGCACAATAATCCCTACATCTCGGCAGTGCTCAACGATGGTACGAAAAAGTTCGATCATCAGAAGTGAGTATTTCAAGATAAACACATACAGCAGAGCAATCGCTTCAATAACGCTACCATCTTTACAATTCCAGTGATGGTTCCACTCAGCTCCTTTCCGGATGCCTGCGAGATTTCCGAAATAAACCTTTCCCAACGCGTGCCAAAATTGAGTATTATAACAACATTCTCACCGTACTGTTCCACAATGGCATGACTAACAATGACCAGGATTACGAAATGTGCTTCCGGGCGGAAAATGTCGTGTTACCGAAAACAGGTCACTTTGGTATTTCTGCCGCTACCGGAGGACTGGCTGACGATCACGACGTGTTCCATTTCCTAACAACATCGCTGCACATACCGGGTCAGATAAAGGAAGAGGTTCCCCACGATCAGGATCAGGCCAAGCTGACTCAAGAGTATCAGGATTATCAGAAGAAGCTAGAATTGCAGAAAGAGGAATACCGGAAAGAGCATCCCGAAGATCAAAAAGAGGAGATAGACAATTGGTTCGAAGACTACAACGCTCGCGAATTGCGTCAAATATGGGAAGCACAAACTTCCACCCACGAACAGTTGAAAGCACTCAACACCAAGCTAGATGAGGTGATAGGCCGTCAAGAGCGAACCCTTGGTTTGTTGTCTGTTCAGGGTGGTGTTCCGACTCCCCCAATTCAGCAGCCACATATACCATCACCGCAGGGCGTTCCACAGGTTGGATCTGGAGGGACCATCTTGCGCCAAGAGGTCGAAGCACTGTTGCAAAATCAGAACGTGGTGATACAAACTGTACGTGAAATTCGGTCTATCATAGGCGAGGTTAACGCGAGAACCGATTCTATTCTTAGTAATCAGGCTCGGGCCCCAACAGCGCAAATTCAGGGCGGAGGTTACGATATACAGAGTTTGATGCACGAAATGCGAGATGGAATGAATCAAGTAAAACAAGGAGTGGCAGGGGTTACTCAGAGGTATGAATAGCTGCGAGTTTCATGCTAAGTCGCTATTTGAACTATACGCTCTTATTTTATTCATAGACTTCAACAACCTAACGCACAAGCAAATGTACAATGTCCCACTCAGAACTGCGTCGGCATGACGGCTTTCCTGGTAACAATTGTCGTTCATTTGGTGGTGATATTGGGCTACAACATGTACAGGTAAGCTATTTTCGTTTGAGTGCTATTGATGATCAATGTTCGATAAGAACTTGAACTTGATACGAAAAAGATTGCTATTCCACCCGAGTGCGATTAATCTAGGCTATCTACAAACTTCATTGATTGCATTAGTACATGAAATAGTTCACATGGGTAATTCGAATATTTTCATTTTCAGAGATAGCAAGGACGCTCATGCAAAGAAATTCTACTGAATTGATCTTGTGCCGGAAATAGCCACTAGCAAATCCTACAGTACCGGTCGAGTGCTAGCCAAACATCGATGAATATAAATTATAGACTGTCCATCCAACCAACAACCCAACCGTACGGCATACTGTTTATGTTCACGATCGAAAAACTAATGTTAACACGATACCTAAGTGATAATGAGAGCATGGTATATTGTATAGGTATTGTTGCGAAAATCGGACGCACGAAATAATTATTCCACGGATCAAGACAAAGAAGATAAGATGTTGTGAATCAATCAAGCTAGGCTCCGATAAGTAAATCGGTATGCAGAAAGCATTTATTACTTAACACACAACAAACGCACTAATCTGATTTGTTAGATGTATCTACTTGATGGGGCAAATGGATTCTCTTTAGTTTGTCTCTGAATATAGTAAATGAAATTTAGTTTGATGTTTTAGTCGTCAGTTTCGTGGAAATAACAAATTATGTAGCATATTACGAGGAGGTTCTTTGTCCATGTTGTATTGCAAAAATCACAAAAGTATCTAGCAGTTCTTCTCGCAGGGCAACGTAAAAAAATGCAGTTGTTTTATGATAGTTTTTTTTTCGATGAATGTCTGTGTAAGTGTGTTATGTTATGTGTGTTGATTTACAAGAGCGAGAATTATTTAAAAATAAACAAAGTTTATGGATTTATTCTATATTCGTTTCATTCACCTGACCAATGTATAATTCCTGTACAAACTAAATCATTGCAGAATTTTGTTTTGTTGGGTCATTTCGATGCTCTTTTCCTTTGAAGAGAGGTGGTCTCTTCACCATCTAGCGATGCTTGTATATTTTTCGCAAAAAATTACTTAACGCATTATTAATGATAACGTTAAAAAATTTCTCTAATAAATATTACGTGACATTTATCTGAAGTTCTGACAGTTATCTGATTTCCATATGAAATCAATGGATTATTTTCATCTGTAGGTACCTAACTAATGGCGTTTTAGTTTTTAATTTGCACTACACCGGTGCAGTGCTACACTGAGGCATGAATAAATGAACAAAAATGACGAAAACATAAACAGTAACCATTGACTACAATAAACGATTCTATTGCACAGAGCTACACCAAACTTTTGATGAGTGCTTCACCAGTAGTATCGGTGCAGAAAAAGTGTAGCACTGGTGTAGTGCAATTGGTAAAAACGAACGGTTTCAGTGCAGCTTTCGCTACACCAGTGTAGTGCAATTTAAAAACGAAAACGACATAAGTTTTATCGTGTATGTCCCATGAAAATTAAATGAAAAGTGTGAAATAATCAAGTATGTTTTCACGTAGCTCTAATGTGAATATTTTTTTGAGTGATAGAATCGTAGCATTAGAGTTGCCAGATCCACAGATTAATCTGCGTTTTACTGATTTTCAATATGCTGCACATTAAAAAAATGGCACAAAATTTCATATATTTCCGAAACCCATCACAGAGAGCCGGTAAACCTCAACCGACTTGTACGCGACGGGCAGATTTCCCCCCAGACGGCTGGCTATGTCTGGTAGCCATTTTTGCCGGAATTCTGCCAGAATTCCGGCAAAAGTCAGGCAAAAACAACCGTTTCCGGCAGAGAATTTCGCCTAGCGATTATTAACGGTTCTTTTCTGTCGGATTCTTGCCATACAAGATTGGCAGAACCGTTTTGAATCGATTCTACATTTTAAGCGTCTTGGTTTTATTTTTTCAATAAAAAGTACATATGAAAGGCAACAAGTGATTGCCCTTCATGTATACTAATCATGGGAAATGTTATTGCCAATAACATTGCATTCTCACTACCAAACATACCCATATTTCAATTTCGTTTACCTCGTCTCAAGATTCGTTTTTTGTATGCACATGCGGGATTGACGAATATCAAATGGAATCGAATAAAAAAAAAAGAAAAAAGAAGGAAGGAAATAAACAAGACACGTACGGCGAGATAATGACGCAATTTCGCCTGGGCAATTTTGACAGCAGCCGGAATGCTGCCAGCCTTCTGACGGTTGCCAGAATTCCTCACAAGCGGGTAAGGCTGTGAACCATTTCGCGGTTAATTCTAACTTTTGGTTCAGATTTCGAGTGGTTATTTGTGTCGAGTAGTTAATTTTAACTAAAACTGCGGCCCATTTCAGAACTTGACGGATGGAAAGTTATTTGGGTTTGTTTTGCACTGGAAATAATTTTAGCAGCTTAGCGCGGCGATTCTTGAAGACGGCTGGAGAACATAAGGTCCGCCGTGAAAAGCCCTGCTGCAACTGTTCTAGGTACGAGGTTATCGAATCGAGTCAGCAATTGGTCGAAAAGAAAAATGCAGCAAGGGCGAGGATGTTGCAACACCGCACTAGAGCGAACGAGGATCGATACAGACGGACACGGAACACACAGAACACGGGTTTCCGGAGGAAAAAGCGCCACCAGGAAAACCAAAATCGCGAAGCGATGGAACAGCTGTACCGCGCAAATGACACACGGAAGTTCTATGAGAAGGTGAACCGCTTACGTAGAGGCTACACGACACGGACCGAAATGTACAGAGATACCAATGGTAACTTTTTCACGAACGAACGTGAGGTGATCGACAGGTGGAAGCAGTACTATGACGAGCATCTGAATGGCGAAGCACAAGATACAGAGAAAGGTACAGGAATCAATCTGGGTGCACGCTCAGCCGACGACAGATCACTCAAAAAAATATTCCCATTGAAGTTACGTGAAATATCCCATACCTAGTATTTCTCTCCCTTCCACTCTGTTCTACGTGTTCTATATGATTCTTATAGGAAAATCTAATTAAAAGTAAATGGTTGTCAGGTATTGAGTATGTGATGCGAAGACGGGAACTTTATGTGAAAATCCTGTGTGAAAATATTATTAAGTGAGCATGGAAAAGCTTCTCAGTGATTTGGATCTACCAGAGAATTTGATAAAAATTTTGATGAATGGTACATTGATTTTAGTTGAAATATATGTAACTTTTGCTTGACACATGCGTCTATATTCTTTTGAGAATGCGAATTCGGAATTTTTGAATTGTGTACATTTGATATAAACGAATTTCGTAATTTCCTCGATCCAATTGGAGTGAATTGGTGTTATGAAAATATATTCCAGGAAATAGCAGACTGGAGAAAACGAAACGTATGTATTTCGATCAAGTGTGCTCTGTTTTGTTCACCGATTTCAATATGCACATTTTTTATTTAATTTTTTCCAGAGACCTCGGATTGCCCATTTAATAAACGGTTGTTTTTCAGTCGAGAAGACGCAACTAATTCCGGTGCTTTGAATTATGCACAGGCAGTTGCGGATTTATTTGATTCTTGCGAGCAGCAAAGTGACACCAAAACGTCAACACATGAGCATCTATTTGTAGATACTATTGCACTGAATCAACAACATGATACTCAAAATACTCAACAACAAGTAACAGGATTTGATCAGGAACCAACTATTCCGACGTCTAGCAGCCCGGTATCAGCAAAATATAACTCTGATTTGCAGTTGTTGGATCTAAAAGTGAACCGGCAGGCAGAAACATATCCCGATTTTCTAGCTTGCAAATCTGGATTACGGCCACTTAGTGCAGACACAGATAATCAATACTCCGGAGCCCTACATGAAACACCCTCGGAGAAACTTCATAAATTACCCGATGAAAATGGGTCAATTATTCTACCCGTTTTTACTCCAGGCTTCCTAAGAAACTTACTCGAGAAGAACGAGACGGGGAAAGATATCCTGGAACGAACAAAAATTGGAGAACTATCAGATACAAAACAATTGCAGTTAGCTGGTATAATCGCTCGTCACCATCTAATATGCAAGAAAAAACTTCGAACAGAAGATTTGGAAGTCTATAGCCTAGCTGTCACCACGTTGTTAAAGTCAGAAAAAAGGTAATATTAAGTTTGTGTTAAACTTAGAGCCAACACATATTTTTTTTAGGAAAATTATTACACAAAATAGCAAACAAAATTAATAACTTGAAGCAAAGTATGCGAAAAAACGATATAAAAGAAAGCCAACATGCGAAGAAATTAAAATCTTACATTGAGTCTGATGACTTGAGTCTCACCGATGCAACAGAGTGGTTAATCCTTAACGTACAACCTTGGTCAATAGTTTTAGACAAGTGGGCATCCAGTTTCTGCAATAGAAAAAAATATTTGCGGAATGTTAGATTAGTGTCGAAGTTGATCAAAGAATTTCCCCATTACACAAACGCTCATGGATACCAACTGGTAGTTTAGAAAGATTTTTAATTCAACAACGATGAATATTTATATTTCTTTCTATTTTTTTCTCTGAAAGATTGATGCAGACTTTGCACAGATCTTTCACTAGGCACCCAATGGTTTAGATGCATTGAAAGTAATCAGTACGAATTTGAAATCTTATATTGAGAAGAAAGCTGTTGACCCATCAGCGACCAAGCTGCTTGAGTATCTCCAAAGTTCTAATGAAGGTAAGATTAATTCGAATTGCTTTTTATTTTTGCATTAGAATGCATTTTGCATAAGTTTCAAACAATCACTAATCTTTGCATGACACTACGCTTATACTTGTGTTGTGATAGTAAAAAAAAATAATAATATAAATAATAATAATAATAATAATAGTAATAATAATAATAATAATAATAGTAATAATAATTTGTTATTTCTAAATATTTCAGATATTAGAGTGTGCGCCTTATTGTTATTACTGAACACAATATTGCCACCGATATCCGCTGGAAATAGATATTAACCAACTATATGTGTTGCGCAAGGTGATACAATTATTTTTGCCAGCAATGAAGAAGACGTTACATCGAAAATAGTCAGAGCGAACGCAGAGTACAATGAACGCGGACTGCCAACAGTACCAAAGTTAGTGTTTCTAGGAAGTGGACCTGAGAACCTCAGTGGACGATATTTCGTAATTTTCACTGGCTTATTTTACGAACTTTCTTCGGCAGCCAGAGCGACAGATGTGCTAATCAAACTAACTGCAGTTTTTGGAACGCCGTATTCAAAGCTTTCAAAGTTGGTTTTGCATTTCCTGAGTGGTGTTGTGTATGGAATTCCACAACGGGAAACCTACGCGAACATCAATAAATTACGCAATTTTTTATATTTTGAATAGTTATTATCAATATGATTTATTGTATGATTATCAAATGCAATATGTTATTTTTGTTATTAGATCTGTAACAATACGGTGCTTTTATATGAGATTCTTGAAATATTATTCATAAGGAATACATTATACTTAATCGTACAAAACTGGAATGTCGATTCCTTTAACCAACATTATTTAGCATACGAAACAAGCGGTAGTACCGATATTATTGACATTTTAAATATTGATTTTTTCACTCAAACTCCGTACATGCTTAATATTGTTACAACTAAAATCACAGAAAGAAAACTAATGTTTAGGCTTAAGAATGATTTTCTATAATAAATGTAAATAAAGACTTGTAAACAGTCCAGACTATAAATTTTACACTGGGGTAACAACACACATCATTAAATATACAGAATTTTTGTGTTAATAGGTAGATAAAGAAATGACTATGACGAACGTTTTTAAGCAAGTAATTGTAATAATGGCATTTATTGATTGATATTTGTTGTTTAAAGCACGTTCATTACACTGAAATCAATGAATACCTAAGATAACAAGAATTCTTTATATTTTGTCCACCTCGTTCTATGAATATGCAATTCATTTAAACCTGTAGAAAGATTACGTAACATTATAATCTTGTTTAAATTTTTTTCATTTCAAAGTTACGAGAAATTTTGATAGAAATTATTTGAATGTTATGTCAAATTCATTGGACGAAAATATGATTTTCAACTATGTACACCTAACTGTATTTTAACAAGGATGCCCCATGGAAATTATGTGAAAAGTTAGATGGAAAATTATCAAGTACATTTTCAAATAAATCTAATGTGATTAGTTTTTTGAGTGATTCCCAGCCCCTGATCTGTCGGAGATAAGTGAGGAGATCGGCAAGCTGAGGAACAACAAAGCCGCGAGGATGACCAGTTGCCAGGCAAGCTGCTCAAACATGGAAGAGAGGCACTGGCTAGAGCGTTGCACTGGACGATTTCTATGATTTGGGAGGAGGAGATTCTACCGCATGAATGCATGTGGTATGTCCTGTCTACAAAAAGGGCGATAAGCTAGATTGTTGCAATTACCGCGCAATCACATTGCTGAATGCCGCCTACAAGGTACTCTCCCAAATTCTTTGCCGTCGTCTATCACCAATAGCTAAGGAATTCGTGGGGCCATACCAAGCGGGATTTACTGGAGCCCGCGCACTACGGATCACACATTCGTGATAAGACAAGTACTCCAGAAGTGTCGTGAATACAACGTACCTATTCATTGACTTCAAAGCGGCATACGACACAATCGATCGAGAACAGCTATGGCAGATCATGCACGAATACGTTTTCCCGGATAAGCTGACGCGATTGGTCAAAGCAACGATGGATAGAGTAATGTGCTACGTCCGAGTATCTGGGACGCTCTCGAGTCCCTTCGAATCTCGGAGAGGGCTACGTCAAGGTGATGGACTTTCTTGTATCTTGTTCAATATTGCCCTGGAAGGTGTGATTCGAAGAGCGAGGATCGACACGAGTGGCACGATCTTCCGAAAGTCCGTAGAACTTTTTGGTTTCGCTGACGATATTGATATTGTGACACGTAACCTTGAGAAGATGACGGAAAACTACATCGGACTGAAAGTTGAAGCTAGGCGTATCGGATTGGCGATAAATACTTCTAAAACAAAATACATGAGAGGAAGAGGCTCTAGAGAAGAAATACTACGCCTTCCACCACGAATATTGATAGACGGTGGCGATATCGAAGTGGTTGACGAGTTCGTGTATTTGGGCTTAGTGATGACCGCCGATAATGACACCAGCAGAGAAGTTCATAGACATATTTTGGCAGGGAATCGTGCGTACTTTGGACTCAGAAAAACCCTCCGATCGAGAAAAGTACGCCACCGCACGAAATTGACCATCTACAAAACGCTCATTAGACCGGTTGTTCTCTATGGCCACGAGACCTGGACTATGTTGGCAGAGGTCCAACGCGCCCGTAGTGTTTTCGAAACAAAGGTACTGAGGAGCATCTATGGCGGAGTGCAGATGGAAGACGGAACGTGGAGACGGCGTGTGAATCACGAATTACAACAGCTGCTTGGAGAACCACCTATCGTACGGACAGCTAAATTCGAACGTCTACGATGGGCTGGGCATGTGATAAGGATGTCGGACGACAGCCCAGTGAAAATGGTTCTTGAATCTAATCCTACTTGTACAAGAAGAAGAGGAGTGCAACGAGCAAGGTGGATCGATCAAGTGGAGGGTGATTCCAGAAGCATCCGTGCCTTGAGTGGCTGGCGACGAGCAGCCATGGACCGAGTTATGTGGAGACGTATGCTTAATACAGCAAAGCACACCCCAGGACTATAGCTGTTAGGTAAGGTAAGTAATGGTTCACAGTCTAATAGTCTTCAAATTGTTAACGAGAAAAAAACACATTGAAAATGTATTTCCGACAGAGCGCTTGAAAGTGGCAAATGGTAATCACTGTGAAAACCGACTTTTGAACCAAGACCAAGAGGGCCGAGTGTCATATACCATTCGACTCAGTTCGTCGAGTACGCAAAATGTCTGTGTTATAACTAAATTTATCTCTTGATTCTTTCATGTCGTTTTCGCTTGATGCCAAACCTAACCCAGTTTCCACCCTAAGAGCTGTCAAACCGTTTGTTTGAAGCTAGTTTCGAACCTAGTTTCAACGTTGTTGAACTGAAAATCGGGACAGTTTCGAACCCGTATTTTATATCAGGTTTGCTCAAACCCCCGTTGCTAAGTGCGAACCTATAACAGTTTCGCGAAAAGCGTTTGATGAAACTACCCTGGGTCAGTTTCAGTTTAGAGATAACACTAAAAATTTTTTAGAGATAGCACTAAACTTTGACCTTTCACACAGTTTTAAGACTTTTGGCACCAAAAAAAAATTTCAATTTCGTGGTGATTTTTCAAATACGAAAATTTTCAAACCTCTACCGCCGGCAGCATCTTTTACCCATATCCGATTTAGCTCAAATTTTGCATGGGGACTTTTTTCGAGGTGCTTAAACTTTTGAGCACTAGCGCTTTACGAAATCTTGCGCGGTAAAAAACAAAGCGTTTAGTCGGTTACGTCACTTTTATCATAATATCTCCGGAACCAAAAGTCACAGCCATTTGATCTTCGAACTTGATCAATGACCCGATAGTAGCTTTTAAACGAGCCTAAGTTTGTTATGTCGTTTTCGCTTGAGAAAACAAACTGACCCAGGGTAGTTTCATCAAACAAACATGAATCTGTGTTGATTTCGCACTTATCAATCAATGGAATTTGAACAAACCTGATAAAAAATCAGGTTCGAAATTGCCTCGATTTTCAGTTCAACAACATTAAAATTAGCTTCAAACAAACGGTTTGACAGCAGTTAGGGTAGATACTAGGTTAGGTTTGGCACCAAGCGAAAACGACATTAAGGTAGCGCTTCGCCGTGGTCAAGTCGAAGCGAGACAACTCACTGCTTCCTCTTGCTTTGTCGCCGAAATTTCACTCTAAATTGCAAATTTCTCCAATACTAACCCGATTCACGAAAAATCAAAAACATACGATTGTAGGTAAATGATTTTACTATGCATTTGGCGAAAAATATTAGTTAGAAAGCTTTTCTTTCGCGAGATTTCGTGCGAGTTTTGTTAAACCTTTTGTTTTCTTTTTTCCATTTCTCGCTATAAACAACTCGCATATGTAGGGATGTGCTACGTTTTCAACAAAGCTTCAAAGCTAGTAGCGATGAAAATCATTACTGATTTCTGGTTCTACTGAAACATGAATAGAAATTATTTTACAAAGTAGTAACACTTACTTACATTTTCTACTCATCTTTATTCAACGTTTACACAGAGAGAACGGACAACGAAAACAAAAGAAATGTTGTTAGCGTCTACCGCATGTGGCATTTTTCACACCCCAATGCATGCGTTGACATTGTGTGCGTGCGAAAGAATAAGGAAAAACTCATTTATTTTTAAAACTCGCACGAAATCTTTCGATAAAAACGTTTATCAGGCACAGTTTATATACGAATCGATAGAAAAATTAATTATCTAGAATCGTATGTTCTTGGAATTTCCGTTTTCTTTACCGTTTTCTCACAATTTTGGGTAAAGTGCGTGAAACCCCGGGATAGGCAGCGAACTCCCGTGACCACGGCGAAGCGCTACCTTAAAATCGGTTTAGCCATTTCTGAGAAAATTGAGCTGTTTCCATGTCTTGAAAAGTCTCATAAACGAGGAGCTTCTTATCGCTTTCATCTTCCACTTAGTGGCTAAAACCAGAATGACTATTCGTCATGTTGGAAACAACTCAAAATATTTAATCCAAAATGCTGGCAGTTTTGTTCGCTTCTCTCTAAGAAAAAGTATCCACTGGAAGTCCTCCGTTTGTCCAATATGTAGGACCGTTTGTCCGATGAATGTCCAATAAATCGTCCAACAGGAGGCCGATTCATGACTTTCGTTTGCCAAATTTTGATACAGACCCGCGCGCCATTTTTTTGTTCAACGCACTCGGCAGACAGAGGTTCATTGTTGAGTTGTGAGGGTTTGGAGCCGGAGCCAATTTTTTTCTGTCGTTGGGTTCGGGTTCAGGTCGGGTTACGGGCACAAATACCCGAAACCCGACCATATGTACATCCCAGTACTGTTCTGTACCGATAGCGGACACATCACAGCATGAGGTATATGCATGCATGCGTGTGTGTATTTGAAACGCAGCAACCGGCAGAGATGCCAGGTCTGCAGATTTGTCTGTAAATCTGCAGATTTGGGGTATAGTGCTGCAGACATTTTTTGTTGTGCAGACTTTTGCAGACTTTTGAAATTCTCGCAGATTTTTACAGACTTTTGAAATTCTCGCTGACTTTCATCTATATTTACAGAAAAATTTGAAATTTCCGCGACCTTTTTTTTTTTTGCTCGCCAAGTCAGTTTTGCATGTCATACTTTATTGAACAATCCAATCAGCGTGGTCACCACGAGATAGCGTTATGGTGATTGTTTTGACATATCCCATGTATTTAGAAATATTTTTGACGAATTTTTCAATTTACTTGAGTTTAAAAGAACGCAGATGGCAAAACCTTACAAATATGGGTAAGAAAAACGATTATTCACGTGTTGTCATCAGACATATGATTTCAAATTGTCCTATACTCTTGACAATCTCGGATGAAATTTGAAATTTTCAATTCACATACAGATTTGATTTAGATGGTAAAACATGAGTAAATAGACTAGTCATAAAACTTTTGATCATAATTTATCAATTAATCTCAAAATCCAACCCAAAAATCAAAGAATATCCCAGATATGAAAACAGAACCCAACCTCATTTCTTCCAATTTGGTATTTCATGTTACGATTTCTCCATAAATATCAATCAAACATACCACGGAAAGTTACTGAATCATAAATGATCGATTTTTTTACCAAATTTTCACACGTTTTGGTATGTTAGTATTCGAATCGTAAGAAAAAAAATAAAAACCCTGCATTTTGTTCGAATCTTCAAGCAAAATCTGAAAATTATCACCATCGCTTAGTTCAAAGCTCGCCACTCGGGCAGCGCAGCGATCGCAAAAGAGTTGGTTGGATTCTTCAATAGAGAAATTGCTGCCAGCAAGCCATACTTGCTGACTGCAGATTTTTTTTCAGATTTACAGACCCTGTCTGCAGACATTTGAAATTTTTACCTGGCATCTCTGGCAACCGGTGAAATCCATGCGTTGGCTTTTCAAACATCTGCAGAATAGGATCGAAATCATTCGTGTCTGGGGTAAAAAAAAAATCTAGAATGTTAGCCAGATCTATTCTGTTAACACCGACGGCAACGAAACTGTTTTTCTTAAGCAGAACAAGTACCACAGTACGCTATTTTGGAATAAACAACCGGCCCCTGAACAACAGATCATTGATGCCTCCGACACCTCCTGCAGAGAAGCAATGGTTCTACAAGCAACTTTGGGTTGCCATGAAGCCCAACATAGACTCATGCCAATCTGTTACCACAGCACCGAAACCTTCGCCAGCTACTAAACATCCGCCAGCCCCGGTAAAGATGGAACCTTCGATGTCATGGACCGAGAGATACGTAGCTGTTCGAGAACAGGGATTTAAGTTGGCAGAGCATTACGGGCTGAAGGAAAAAATGTCAAAAGTGTTGCAGCACTACTGTCGGTTTGTTGAAGGAGTGAAAGATTTTTTCTACCAAAAAAAGTACGAAAACATGGGAACGCTGATTAACGAGAAACTAAAGGTTCTAGAAGAAACCATTCGACAAGCTCGTGAAAACGGAGCTGGCACGCGTGTCAAGGAAAAACCGAAACAGGAGAACGAAATCGTTAGGTTGCGAATGGATGACACGAAATGTATCGGGAGCGATAGTGTGAATTCCAAACCGACTGTAAAAGAATAGTATTGACTCCAGATGAAATAAATTGATTTGTGAACATTAGTACGGTTTCATTTTTACGATGAACAAAACCAGATATGTCTTGTTTCGTTTTCGCACTTGATTGGTAGAAAAAGTGAGGGTAAGTCCGCCACCCTAACATTTGGTTTATTTTTCATATCAGAGAGCTGGAAAAACGATGCCATCCCTTCGAGGTTAGAACTAGAGATGGTCGGGTATCGGGTATTTTACCCGAAACCCGACCCGTACCCGTACCCGACGGGTTTTTGGTCGGGTACGGGTAAAAATTTTTATTTTCAATCGGGTACGGGTCGGGTACGGGTAAAAAAAATTTACTGCTTACTCGGGTACGGGTCGGGTCGGGTAAAAAAATTTACTACTCACTCGGGTACGGGTCGGGTACGGGTAAATTTTTTTTTCTGATCGATTACCCGACCATTTGTACTTCACATAAATATGTTTACACGTTGACGAGAATTTTTTATAGCAAAACAGTTGTTCCGAAAAATAAACAATTTGATTCAAGGGGTTTTGACATTCGCGCCTAGAACCAGACCTGAAAACTGGCATCTTTTTCCAGAAAAAAACATTTCTTTTCTTCATTTAAAAAAAAACGATCAATCATAGTTACGTGAAACGTTATGTGAATATTTTCCACCCTACTTTTTTATAACATATTTAATAAGATACACTGCCTTAGCTCTAAGATGTTGCGGTCAGACCCTACTTTCCACGTAGGTTTTAATGGACTGCCATTTTAAAGCTGTTTAATGCACAATCCAGTAAAAATTATTTGATTAATATATAAAATGTAGTGTAGTACTCATATCACATTCAGATGCCAGAAAATTGTTATTTTAAATATTGGTTGGAGATTTTCAAAATTTACATATAAATCATTAGGATTCTAACCATAAAAACATGAACATTTATTTCAGAAAATCTGCATAGAAGTTCTTCTTATTCTTCACTTCTGGATGGTGTCACCTCACTTGAAATGACACCGATTGATGGCACAGCAAGTTGAGCTATATTGCCAGTTCGATGTCAACATTTCATAAGGGCACATAAACCAATGAGAGTTTCTCTTTGTTTACTTTCTCTTTTGTGAATATCTCCTTAATTTTCACGTGTACCTACAAAGTGTTCGTGTAGAATGAAAGATAATATCTCCATGTTTCCAACATTACCAAATATGTAACGAATTTTTGTATAATAACGCAGATATAGTCGAAAGAGAAAGTAAACAAAGAAAATCTGTCAATTGTTTTTAGGCCCTTTTGAAATGTTGACGTCGAGTTAATTTACGTTTCTTTTCACTGAAAATCTCGATGCGTGACAGTCGCAAAAGTACGGGTGAAAATCTTTTCACGCGAAATGCTCAAATTTTCACCGTGTTCACTCGTTGAGGGTTCCAAGGGAGGTGGAACAGAAGTTCAATGGCTGTAAAAACCACCAGCTCCCGTTAACATCGTTGGTGTGGGTTTGTGAGGCTTACAAAACGGGCATATTTGACAGATTAATTTAAATCAAAATCATAATTCATTTTGCATTGTAGTAAAAAAAAATGTAACCAAAAAAAATTTCTCACAAATGTTCAAACTACTTACACTTGAAGGACTCACAGTTCACCATTTTCAAAATTGAATTTTTCACACTGGGAATACACGTGAATTATTTGATGTTTGGTCAATTCACGTAAACGAACCGATGATACTCTATTAATTTTAGGGGATGTTCGTGATTTTTCAAGTGATTCTAATGTGAATTTTTATTTGTGTGTCAAGATAATAAGCACGCTTACTTGTGGTTCTAAAGAATTGGATCAAAAGTCGCACTGTTTCGTAAAAACCATACCTACCCAAAATTGGATACAATGGGTATTACGACATTTTGGATAAATGTGCTTCTCGAAAAATTTGAGTAGATATTACTCCTATTTGTTGACATTTGTAAATGAGTATAAAGTACCAAAGACATTGGAAATCTATTCATGCTTCACAGTGTATTTATATGTTTAAATAAAAACAAGCATTTTAATGTATTTTACTGACAAACTAGAGCCTGATACGCTCTATCTAGCTCGCTATCTAAAACACTATTTTTTCCATCCTGAATTTTGGTAAACTTTTTACTACTCATTCGGGTCGGGTACGGGTACAGGTAATTTTTAATCGGGTACGGGTCGGGTACGGGTAATTTTTTTTATTTTTTATCGGGTACGGGTCGGGTACGGGTAATTTTTTTTTATTATTGATCGGGTACGGGTCGGGTACGGGTAATTTTTTAAATTTTTAATCGGGTACGGGTAATTTTTTTTGCTGATCACTCGGGTACGGGTCGGGTTCGGGTATAAGAATTTCTATACCCGACCATCTCTAGTTAGAACGACAATCAATCCAAACAAACTCAAAATTTCTATAGAATATAAATTAAGGGCTAAGTTTATGATGTTAATAATTTCTGTTTCTTGAATTTGGTTCCAGTGTTCTTGGCTTACCATTTTTTTTTCAATTTTACTTGACATTTGAAAGCTTGCAGTGAATCGAATGTGTTTCGAAGGATTGTAAATCAGAAATATGGGAGTATTTTGTGTTGTTGTTTCCATTAAATTGGTCAACGAGCGAGATATGACATAAGTTGAAATAAGATAGTCCTTTTTATTTGAATCTATAGTTTTTATTGATCGTTTTGATGATTCACTAAAGTTTGTTTTTACTTTCGCCTGCAACTAAGAGTTATTCTTAAAGAATGCATCAAAACTGAGCGTTTTAATTGAAGTCTTAAATTAGATGACATAATTAGAAAATAAACAAACGGTAGCTAAAATTGGTTACTTCTACTTAGTACTAGGAAACTAAAGGTAAAGTGCAGAAGCGATTCAAGGCAAACAGCAAAGATAACTAAAAACCTAATTTTCATTTGTAACGTGGTCCTTCTGCTTTTAGATCCTGTATTGATAAATGCATTGATTTGTTTTCTTTGTAAGTATAGTTTATAAGCTTCTCAAGGTAAAATAGACGACCATGATATCGGAATCTACGCTGCGAGGTGAAGCAGTGCCAATGTGACCTGCTAACTATAACCTTGTTGCGAAAATGTGGAGTACTGTGGGCCTGCGTTGGGATATATTACGTAAGCAGCTCCCATGGAGCGCTAATTCACTATCTAGTAATTTACAAATGATTGTATAGAAAGGATTCAGGAAATCATGATTTTACAAATAGTTTTAAAGCAACCTGTTTGGATTTTGAGTTGTTTCACAATGCACTAAATTTGATGAAATTTTATCCAAACTGTGATAAAAAAAAGCCGCCCAGTGAAAATACTCTTCTGAAATAATTAGATTACTATGCAATGAAATATTCGGAATATTTCAAACATTTCGCTTAATTGTTAATTATCAGATAATAATAGATGATGATAGTGCTTTTGTATCCATGCATAGCGCAATCATTCTTATCTGCAGTCTAGATATCATCTTACTGCTGCTGCAACATTAATAGGGAGTCTCATCAACAGCAGTCCGTACATCGAAATCTACAAACCGAGCTTATCCGAGGTTGTACTCGATAAAACTCGATTCACTTTTCATGTGTTTACCGATAAATTCTAATCGACGAAAAGTTCTTTGAGATCATGTTCGTAAGCAGCAATCAGTAACATGATGCCAAACCCGGCACTCATGCCGAGAAACTGTAGTAGGAAATCGTATGTCTTGCAGCGATCCTCGGCACCGTGAGAAGATGTTAGCTCTGGGATCTACAAAAGAAAATGATGTCAAACGTTTTCAAAAAAAAAAATGCCTGAGAAGTCTCGTTAATGACTTACCATATCCACCAGAGCAATGTAAAGGAACAATCCTGCCGCCACGGAGAACACCCATGCGGAAGCCTCCGGCTGATGTCCAATGACAATCCCGATCAACATTCCGATAAAACTCAGAATTGACGATAGCAGATTGTAGTAAACGGCATCCCGGGCGGACATACCTGCCTTGAGCAAAACTGCAAAATCGCCCAGCTCATGTGGCAACTCATGGCAAAACACCGCAATGGCGGTGGAAAACCCACCGGCAATGTTATTGGCGAAGGCAGCCCCGATAGTCATTCCGTCGGTGAAATTATGCAAACCATCGCCCATGATGACCATCCAGGCGACTGCCGATAGTGATTCCGGTGGCGAATGCACGTGTCCATGGGTATGCGAATGACCGTGATGTTTGTTTTCGTGCTCGCGGAGAATAATGGTGTAATTTTCCGGCCGCATCTTAGCTTTATGGTTTGCCTGTTCGCTCTCGATTGACGCATCGTCCAGATTAGTTGAGACTGTATTGTTATCCTGATTACCTAGATCTTCCTTCCCATTGCTCTGATGGAGGGAAACGTACTCGCCCGTATGATCTCCATGTTCACCGTGGTTCGCACATTTGGCCGAAGTGTTGTTGTGGTTATTATGATGATTCGCCACAGGATTGTGCTCGTGATGATCATCTTTAGTGTCCATTGCGATTTCGTCGTAACAATAGGGATAGGAACTGTACTTATGCTTACACTGTTTCTCCGTGCCGATGGCATTATGCAACGAAGCTGCATCGTTGTCGCGAATCACGCGAACTCTAGACGATGGTTTATTGTTCTTAGCCTCCCGTTTGTACCATTCGGCCACGACCGTTAGGAAACGTTCCATGAAATAGAAAAACACGATCCCCGCCACAGCTGCCAATCCTTTGTACATCATCTCGTCGTGCTCATTACCCACCATAGTTTGAGTCATCATCGCATGCGGAAGCAGATGTAACAGACCATCTCCGCACAGGGTACCAATAGCAAGTGCTACTAGAAATTGTAGAGCGTGCTGATAGAAATGTTTATCCATACAAGGTATCACCGCTACACCCAACAAACCGCATAAACTTACGCCCAGTACCGCTAGTGTTGAATAGATCCATACGGACAGCTCAATCGAATCTTCACCGTGCGTGTGATCGCCTTGATGTTGAATTGACGTCACGGACGATCCTGCCACCAGCGTGCTCCACTGAGGGACACTACTGGGATCAATGCAACCGGCTCGTTCCCGGGATGTCTTCGACGAGAGTTGGGCCAGCAAAATTGGACAGATGTTAAACAGATCATCTCGGTCTAACCGAATAGATGCTTTCAATCGGTCCAGTTCGCTTGTAATGCTTTTATTACTACTATTACTACTGTTAGTACTACTGGTACTGATACTGCTACTGCTGCTACTACTACTACTGCTACTACTACTGCTGCTGCTGCTGTTGTTGTTGGTACTGCTTATATTAGTCTTATTGGCCGTTTTATCACTAGAGTTAGAGCTACTGCTATTGCTGCTGCTGTTGATTTTTAAGTTATCACTGCTAATACTCCCTTCAGCTGCATGGTTGTGTGTCTGGGAGAGGTTGGTTATTTGTGTTTTAGGAGCTGTGATTTGTTGCAGGAAATTGACACTGTTGATACACTACAAAGAAAGAAAAAAAAACACGGAAAATTATCAATTGCAAAGATTTGAAAATACGTACAGAATGATCGTTTTGTGATCTAGGAGATATGGAGTTTTGATTGTTCTGAACAATAAGATGAATAAATTAATATCAACTTGATGGATACACTGTGAATTCTCTCTCAAATGCGATTTTACGTACTTTCCATGGCTATCCACCATGATTTCATTTTATTCGTGTTATTTACCGACTAGAAACCGATTCTAAGCGAAAATAGGCTATTTATGATGTTTTCAAGACGATAGAGCAGTTTTGAGGTTGGATTTCAACTATTACCAGTACCCAACGATAAAGCAGACTTAAAAAGTTGACGAATGAAATTGTAGAAATGAAAATTTACGGAAAATAGCACAAAGCTGGAACTCGAATCCGTAGCTTTTCTCCTATAGGGCGATATCGCTTTGCCAGTGAAACTACACTGTATGTAATACATAACGCAGAATCCAGCAGTCCCTACTAGACACTGATAGTGATTGAGTCTTATGTCGGGGCGGCCATATGCCCGAAATTATATTTAAATGTTAAATGCCAAGAAATTATCAACCAAATAAAATTAGCTATTTTATAGTTTGGAATGGGTTTTATTAAAATTTTGAATCAGTGAACACCATTTATTACTTTATTTTATTATAAACCTGATTTACTCGGCGTTGCTCGAAAATGTTTCGTGTAGACAAGGCCAAAAAAATTCTAGAAATTGGCCTCCCCACTGATACTCTGATTGCACAACTTAGACCCGATTGAACAATACACCGTAAATGTTCAGATTGCGAATGATCAGTGTCCCTTCTCAGATTACACAATAATCATAATTTTCATGATATTATCGATAAATTGGGTCAGTTTTATTTTTGAACCTTTTTGTTAGAAACAGAAAGGACATCTTTTCCTCTATAAACACCTTCTTTGTAACCTCTGAGTTTGTGCTTGTAACGTACTTGAATTATTATGTGTATGTGCTTGTAACGTACTTCCGTACTTCCTCGTCAAATTCGATCTACAATACCTTTGGCTTCCATGGCTATAAACACTTGCTTCTCCTTCCCCGTTATTATTTTTTTTTGTCATCATTATTTTCACGTAATCGCTCAAAATTTTCCATCTGATAATGATTATTTTATAACGAAAGGCTGTTTATCATCATAACTACATTCGTACTATAGAATAACTTTTTATATCATATACTTTATCCCGGCATATATTTTTAACAATTTTGGTCGTTCACCGGGGAGGAAAACCTAAAGAATAACGATTCAGTTCATACAAATGTTGTTGTAAACTTATTTGATGAGAATACTTATTCCCCCTTCCTCTTGTGATAATTTTTGTGAACCACACTTAGTTGCTAGAAATATGCTGTACTCGTAAAGAAGTACCAATTTTTCGTAAAACGCGATCAATTTTCTCTTACACTTTCCATGTTCGGGACAATTGCTACACTCCCTGACCCTCAAAATAACCTTATAATCTATTTTGATTTAACTTCCCTTTTGTTAGTGAACTTACTCCTTGGTTACCCTGAGTAGTGTAGAAAGTATCTGTGCTTTTAAATAAAAAAAAATCTTATGATACATGTGCCAAACTTGGTAGCGAGTTGTTTCGTAGTTATGCTGAGACTTAAATACACTCGCGTTCATAGGCAGATAAAGATTATTTTCCCTTAGTTCTTTGAATTCCCCGGAAAAACGAACCAAGACTTTGAAATTATTTAAAGAAAATTGCGTTGCAATCAAATTAACAATAGCAATACTATATACTACGACCTTGAAATTCTTGCCAGTGGAAGATGAAAATTTATTTTCAAAACCTCTCCTTCTAGTCTAAATGTCGATTCTCTTCAAATTATATAAATTTCAACATTGACCCCCTCCCCCCATGTTAAGGACACTTGCTACACACTCCCCTTCCTGAAAATGTCTTAATGATCATCTCTGAAGAGCAGGAAGTATCTGTGTCAAATTTTATAGCAATCCGTTTAGTAGTTCCGGAGTTATGTCGTTACAAACATTACATCTTCCTTTTTAGAGCCAAGTACTACATCCACCCCACAAAAAAAGTATCTATGGTCTCGTCAAATTAGATATTTTTTTAAATTGCACCTTTTTGTTAAGGACACTTGCTACGCTCTTTTCCCCATTCTTATAACCATCTCTGAAAAGCAAGAAGTACATGTACCAAGTTTGATAGCAATCCGTTAAATAGTTTGGGAGTTAAGTTATTACAAACATTACAACCCCCTTTTGATGTGGAACACATCTTTATTTTTTATATAGGGGTGCAAATCAGAAACTCAAGAAAAACTATACGTAGAAATGTGGTCAGGTTTTAAACACTTACAGCTCAGTCTGTTTTGTATCAATGATTAATATTATTTCATCATTTGATAGGAAATATTTCTACGTATTGATTTGAATGTTCATAGCCATGTATTATGAATTGTATATCATTGAAATGTTGATTAATAGCTAGCAGTGCCCTATTTTGTCTGCAAAAAATCTCCAGCATACCGGATTTTCCTGCCATAGTCGACGGTTTTGAAGGAGTAAGCGATGTATCAAAGAGAGAGCATCGCTCTGATTGGTCAATCGATGCAAAAGCGAAGCTGTTGGAAGCACGCGAATCTATAAATAGAAGCGAAATTAAAGCTAACGTTTCAGTTCTAGTCCTAGCATGCTAGAGGTAGGTTGTTACTAGACAGCAAGACAAAAACGGCATAAAACTATTTGAAGCTTTAAGGGCTGATGCCAGTTGTTAGCGTAAAACCGTGTCGCTCGCTGTGCGTATTACATTTCTCTTCATGCTCGCTCGTAAATGTGTAAAATGACTCTCGATGTGGCCGGGTGGCCATGAAAGTTTTGATATTTTCGGTTACAACGGTTGACTACATGACATAAAATCCAATAAAGCTACCGCTTGTTTGGCAGCCTTGATGAGCCGATTTTATTTCTCTCTCACGCCGACATAAAAATCGACTTACCTCCACAAAAATAACTTTCACTTAATTTTCATCGCGACAACATATATGTTTTTATGTACTAATCGCATCTAAACTAAACTATCTAGACATTGTCAGGATAGATTTTTGATCTATGCTTTTGAAGGCGAGATTTTCAATGAAAGTTGCCGATTTTCAATGAAAGTTGCCGTTTTCAGCTATGCAACTCTTCCGTCAGAAAAAAGACTTTCCCGACCGTTAAAATCAAACAATCATTCTAAAATTTTCAAAGAATAATCTAAACTAAATTTCTAAGAGATTGTCTGTTGGGTTTTTTGATATTCGTCACCGTTTCTGAGAAAATCAGATTTGAAGCGCGAAAATAGCCCTTTAAAACGCTTTAAAACACACTGGCCTCGTCCCTTAATTGGTATGCTCTGATCTTGTGTCATGCAAGCTCGGAATTCCATGTTATGTCGTTTCTCCATGAGAAATTGACAACTACCTCTGGATAAATTTTGAGTGCTTAAGATTAATTTCTAATTTATATTAGACGAACTCGATTGATAATGAGAAATAGTTTATCGCTTCAACCGAAATCGCATAATGGTAGAGAAACTTAACGCTAAAAAAACTGCTTGCATAAAAAACTTGAACACAAGCTTGGCGAAGAGAAGCTTAATTATCGAAATCGCAAGTATGCACAAAGATATAATTGCATATATTTGGGATAATGGTGTAATTTCGTCGGTCATAAAATAAATGCAAATCAAGACAAATGATGTTCGGTGTTGGTTCGGATTGATTGAACTTTTTGATAGTAGATCATTAGAAATTTTGGTTTCCTTGTTCCACATCAACGGCTCGAACAACCCCATGGGGCTGATCCTTGTAGTTTTTAGTGACACTTTTAGTGGCACTTGCTACATTCATCCCATTTAATCATATCTAAAGTTATATCATGTTATATAAATTTTTTCATAACCATTCACTTACCATTTCTTCATCCCCATCAGCGTCCGTTGTACCCACTCGTGATATGGGTGTGCTGCTAGTCATCTCATCCGTCATCAATCGGTACATGTTTAATCGCTTCATCATGTTCTCAAACCCATGCACGTCCATCGTCATCGAGTGAGGATCACCGAATTCGGCAAAAATTCGCTGCATAAAGTCGTCCAGCTTCTCTTTCGCTGCATGATTATGGAGCATTTCATCGTCGTCGTCGTCATCTTCGTTGTGATTGTGATCATGATGTTTATGATGACCGTTCCCGTGCGTATAACGCTTGACAAGGCGAGCTTTTTCGTGGACGGTAGTGTGCACACCGTCTGACCGCCGGAAATCCAACTCCCTCCGAAGGACGGAGTTTACACTGGGCACCGATGATATCCGCCCGGGGAACTGTTCGTCGTCGTGTTGTTTGCAGGGAAGATGATCAGCACATAGCAAACATACAACACATACGGCCATAATGTGCCGGGCCATTTTTTCTGTTTCACCCTCCGAATCGGAAGCAGAAACCGAAGGTTTTTGAATGTTTGATCGATGCTGGCACGTTCTAAAGCCTGTTTGGGAAGCGTTGATCCGGCAAGGGGTATTTCTCTAGCGCTCTACTATCCTCCGGATGGATGATTTGATGTTTCCATTGATAAGTACCTTATTGCAGAAAAGCTGTTTTGACGTCAGTCTCTGAAATGAATGAGAGAAAATTACGTTAATACATGAAAATTTATATCATTATTATGAAACATTATGAAAATTAAATGAGCACACATTATCATTATAATGTCGTAATCGCCCTATATGCTGGCACATATAAATCGACAAATCTCCCAGTCTGCTCATAATTGAAAATGATTCGTAGATTAGCTGTTGCAAGCAAAACCCGTGCATGGAATTCCAATTAATTGAACCGTTCCGCGTCGGAATTTCGGACAGCACTTGGAACCCCGCACGTTAGTCGGTAATTCGTTCGTGAGCAAAGTTCTTCGAATTGGCAAAAAAATTTCGAAATAAGTTTAACCCGTATACATTCAACTCGTAACCAACGGCGGCAAACTTGGATAACCTACGGTAATTCCGCCACACAGCCGTGGATGATTTATAGGGCACGGTGTACAAACGTTGCTATGACAATTCGTGATCGAAATCCATTAGGGTTCTCGTGATGGGCATAACAAACGCAACTTTTTCAGCGGATTTTATTTTTACATTCCGTTGGTACACTCGCAAAGCTCGGTTACCCTCCCACGCAATTCGTGATGGTTGGGACCTATAATGCCATGCTGAAGGTCGTTTCCAAAACAAAATTTACAATACGCTAAATGATACCCTCGGTTTTATTTTCCTTTGTCGACCTTGACATTGTGGGGGTGGGGCAGGTGACGGAGAAGAAACAAAACATCGGTAAAGGTAAAAACTTGCTTCAGAGCGAACGAGCAAGCATCAAACAGCACGCAATTATTTCGACACTTTTGTTATTTGATCCAAAAGTGATAGCGGCTGGAATGAATTCTTTGCAGGATATGGGCATGCTATTTTGATTTGGATTCTAGACTGCATGCTACAACGAGTGATGAGCGAAACTACATCGAAGCTCTGTGATATTTTTATCACGAAAATACTACAAACGAAAGACAACCGGTTTTATAACATTGTGAAAAATGAATCTCTGCGTGACATCCTCATTCGTAAACTGCACAAAAATTATCAGTCTTATAATATTTCACTCGCTTCTTCTAAACACCATAGTAGATTCCAGATTTATATATTAATTCTTTTTTTGCTGTTAAAGACTGTACTCGAAAAAAATGCAAAACTTTCTTTTGTTTACTTTTCTTCAAGGTAACGAAGGTGTCTAATCGAACGAATAAACAGACTAGAACTCGTAGCTTAGAAGCTTTAAACTAAGAAATTGTTTTGCGAATTAAACTACCCTGCATATGAAAACAAATGAAGAGGAAGCCCAATTGACGGGAAGAACCAAGCATGCTACACTTCACTTAGCCACCACAGCATTCAATTATAGTCATATCTATGGAAACACAGTCAACAGAAAACAAGCACACACTGCATCACAACCAGTGAGGTAAAATTTCATTTTCAATCGAATAATATCAGATGAAAATGAATATTATAACCACTGACCGTCAGCATACCGATACAAATTCATTTGACATTTGCTGCCATTTTCAAGTGAAGCTCTCAGAATTCATCGTCAATTTAATAATCGTATCCCTAGTCATTTGAAGTTTTGTTTGCTCAGTTTCAAGTGCCAACTAGTCTAGCTGCTTCATTGTCTTCAATGTTGGTAGTGAGCAAGTTCGAATGAATAGAATTATAAATGGAGCTCGAATGCACCACGAAACTCACAGACTTCCCGAGTAAACGTTTCAACAATAACCATAACTGAAATCTCGGAAAGTCTCGATTCACAGTTCTTATTCATGGAAACTGACGAAAATTTTTAAATACTATCGCGTAACGAATAAAAACTTCCATATATTTTTTTTCTAGATGCTACCTGCTACAAAATAAACGAGTGAATAGGATTTAGACAAAAAAGTTGATTCATTGCAGTTACTTCTATACATTATATCAAATCATTTTAAATCACCAAACAAAGGTCAACAGATTTTACGCGCGTCTTGATTGTTTATTTATTCGAGTTTTTTATACACCGCGTAAAATGGTTGATTGGTTATATTGGTTGATCTGGGCAGACGGCTACCGAGAGAAAATTATTAATTTATCAAAATAAAAACATGTATTTTCCTACTTTTTGTTTAATAAACCGATTTATGTTATCTCTGTAATTAACATTGTAATAGAAAATGATCTTCGCAATAGTTTATGTTATCATTCAATTTTTATTTTATAATTTTAATTTAAATTGTCGAAAAATGATAAAATATTTAAAAAACTGTTTGTTGAATGAAGAGATAATTTAGTGAAATAGAGTAATCAGAGGTGAAACGTTGAAAAAATTTGATAACTGAAAGAAAAAAGAAACTCTTGTAATTGTCACGTTTTACGACAGGGAAGCAGGATCCCTGTTGGATCTTCTCTTGGTTATGTTTTTTTTCTGCCGAATTCCACACGGCATCTAGACTGGTACTGTCCGGAGAAAGATAACCGGTACTATCAATCTCCTCATAGACTCCAGTCCCTTCTGGATGATTAGAAAGGGAAAGATTCGAAAAAACAGGGAAGGTATTCAAAAACGATGGCGTTAAGTGTGGAGTCCATGGGCCAGACTTCAACCCTAAGAGAGGGGGTTGAATTAAAAAACTTTCCACAAGTAAAAATACCATTTGATCAGCGTAATCAGCTATTAAATCATGAAATCGTGTAACATGTCTTCATGAGAAAAATGATTGACATCATGAACAATAACTCAGTATTGTACTTTATTTTCGACTAAAATACTGTGCATTGTATTTGAACTTGCACTGTATTTTCGTACTGAAATGTACTGCTTTTTTCACTTCAAAAAATATATACAAAATTTTGGATCTTGATCAGAGTGCGTAAAAACATTTTTTTAGACGATTAATTAATTTTAGTTGTTTGACGTAAAGCCGCCATACATAACTAAGTTCAGTTTTGCAATGACTGAGCGGAAACATATATTGGAGAAGCCAAATGAATGAAAAACTAACAGAAAAGATGATTTGTTGGAAAAAGATACGCTCAGAGACAGGACTCGAACCTGCGTTCTTATGCATTTCGTGCATACGCGCTACCATTTCGCCACTCTGAATCTTGTTTTAGTCACTCTAAAACGCCTGACAGACATAGTAGAGTTTTGTTGAGTTAAAGCGAAAAAAATGTCTCCACCATCAAGAAAGAACACTCAAAATCATAACCTTTGTCAAAAAATCGGTGTTTCGAAAAGGTCGCAATTAATTTTATTCGTTTATTTGCTCATGTTTCATCACCTAAAACCAATCTGTGTGTGAACTGATAATTTCTTATTTTATCCTATATGTTCAAGTATATAGGATAGTACACACATTGAAAATCAATGCATAAATAAATTTGTAGAAGGTCCTAGTAGAAGCCGGCTTGATACAGAACACTGCCAAACAAGCAGTTGACTATTAGTGGGGTTGTTTTTTTTATCATGCATGACGCGAAGCCTCACTATACCGATTGAAGTATAATTGCTACTGAATGAAATGCGTGGTGGTAAGCAACGATCAAAACCGTCGGCCGTGTTAGAGGAATCAAGGGGATGACATCATTATGGCATACTAAGGTTGGCTCGATAAAACATAGGTACAAATGTAATACTAAAACGACGTTTCAATACAAGTTTAAGTTAAATGTTTCCGAATTGATGAATAGTTAAATTATAGAAATTCATCAACAAACTGTTATAATGTAAAACATTATGACAGAAATAGGTTACGTGATTAGTTTTGTATTTTTAATTGACACCCGGCCCCAAACAGTGGAGAGTAAGGCATTTTCGATGCAAAAATTGCCATTTGCCGGTTACGATTATATCTCCGGAAGTGCCAGCTATATGATCTTCGAACTTGATTTATGGCACAGAAGTAGTTTACAAACGAGCCTAAGCTTATTACAGTCGATGCAGTCATTTCTGAGATAATTGAACGGGGAAATATCTCTGCAAATTACACACACACATACACACAAAAATCCTCTCTATAGAGAAAGGCCAGAATCGGAATAAAAAGTGATAATTTAGTATTTGAAATAATTTCGATGTCTTTTGAATATTTACACTTCCTCATATCGTTGCTCATTTTCAATATACCACCGAACCCAATTTAATGACCGTGAACGATTGATAATCTCGGTTGATAAAGATTCGGTGAGGTAGGGCCAAAATTTGTTATCTTTCCCCAAGCTACTAGATGATCATTGAACGTGTGAAACTAAGATTAACCAGCTTTAGTTGAGAATTGGTCTTACAATAAAATCTTTGTAAGTAATGACAGAAAACTACAAAAGAAGTCCGAGTACCATACCAAGGACACTGCTGATCAATCTAAACTTAAAGTTTCATGGCGCCACTTTACCCTTCACTGATTATTCAATCATATCAAACTGCATACAGTCCAATTACGGTTTCGAAGCGTGACGATTTTATGGCCAGTTTGTGAAACGTTGTTGTTTAGCCGACACGCGGTAGAGCACCGGTGGTTGAATAAATCGTTTTTCAATTACACATTGTTTACGCCATTAGCATTGTGTCTCGGTAATTGCTTACGTTCTGTCATTTGATGTCTGATGAATGGAGACAAATCATGAATGATATACCTTTTTTCGTTACGTTAGTATTTGTTCTCATGTGTTTGAATCGGCACAGTGCTTTCAATTTTTCTCAACATAACAATAATTGCGACAAACTTCACAAAATCTACTCGCAATGACCAACGAGTTTTTACTTCGATCTTAAATAATTGGGATTGTTAAACATTTGAAAACGCATACATCACGTCCAAAAACCTTTCTTTTCACACAATCCTCAATACCCGTTCGTGTAACATTTTAAGTTTCATGTATTATCACTGCGCATTCCACGCATTAGGTTGAGATTATAAAGAATGCATGTATGAGGTTGCTAAAGGCAGTGTTGGTGATTGCCATTAATTTGACAGAAGCTGCTCGATATTTATCTACATTGTACACATGATTTTCAATCCGGTAGAAGATGCTACAAGAACTCGTGTCTTTCAATACATGAACCGTGAGAGAATTCGTCTACAATTGTTCGCTCCACTTTATACTCTGAGTATTTCACGGCCCTTGAAAAAATTACAGTCTGGTAATGATCGGTGCTGTGTGGAATTTACCAAGAGAGAATCGCAAGTTGACAATTATCGCAGAAAATCGAATCGATGATTCAACTTGATGATTCTCATACTAGGTTGCAATATTTCAAAACCCTTGTGTGTAGCATTCACATACATTTTCATAGACATAACTTATACAAAGGTTATATGCTCATAGTTAGAATAAGCGGCAATAGTAAAATGATTCTATCGCAAGCATTAATTGCCCATATATAATCGGAATCGGAGAACGAGAATGAGCGACTGTTTGTTGCTTCAGAGAGAATCCTCACAGCAGGGTGCTAACTCGTGATGCTCATACAGGTCATCGAGTCGCTCTCGCACTAGTGTCAATTCTATGTTAAATGAAACATGTCGGTTTTTTGTTGCTGCGTGATATCCGTCTCTCTTTGATGGTACTGATTGAATCGTGCGAAGAGTTGGTAGAGAGCGTTCTTTGATGCGATAAAAGCCATCCTTGGCTGACGGTTAAATCAGCTACAATTCCAAATTTGTGATTTGAAAAAATATGCGTGACTAAATCGGACTCCATATTGGGTTAAACCGGACTATAAAGTTTCACACCAAAATAAAGAACGAATACAATACGGTGCCAAATCTCAAGATACCTTGATGAGGGCGAAGAAAATGAAACCATGTTGGAATAAATTCTCTTCCCGTTCGTTAAACAGAATCGTGCTTGTCGAAAATATAGGTAGTGTCTGGAAACTTGACACCCTGTTGTGTCAAAAAATTTATGCAGCAACTGACTTTAGAGTCTTTGTTGAAGACTATTTGGTTGATTTGCTACGAATAATGAACGTTTTGCTTAAATTTATAGTAAATCTAGTTTTACTAAGTGATATAAATTAGAATAGAAATACAGATATCAATTTTAAGGTATGTTTCAAGAATGCGTTAAGAACTTCAAGTCGAAAACAGTGTGTCAGGTTGAAAACCATTTTGTTGTCTGGTTTAACCCAGCACTGAAAATTCATTTTTGTCACGCAATAATAATTTTATTTTTCACGTCATCGAAAGTACTTAATAATCACTGGATTAAACTCGATATGAACTTTTAACAGCACTATCCAAACTGTCTTTAACATGCGCAAAAATCAAACATACCCTGAAAACCAAAAAATTTTATTAAAAAAAATTGCAGTAAAAACTATAAACAGTACTTCAATAACGAAAGCTTAAGTGTTTTTCGTTTATCGAACATCGAAACAGTATTTGAATTCGCAATCGCGGGATCTTGGATCTACAATATATCTGGATAAAATTTCTCCCGATTCGACATGCATATTGAATTTAAGCTTCATTCACAGTCTAATATAAACAGTTATGTTTGGACATTGAAAACACAAAACCACAATTTAGCAGATTCCCATAAAACATTCAAAGTTCTAAGAGTTTCAGGTGAGTTACTACATGGAATGAGAAGTCCCGGGCCTAACAAAGAAAAAGTCGATTTTTTACCGTGAAAATTAAACTTGATCATTCGGTATTCCAACATTTTGATTCCCTTTGATAAAAAAGATAAATCAAGGCCTTCAAAATAGGCTTCCGTTTCTGCAATGAACTCAGTATTTGACGAAAATTTCACAGTCACTGAGGGCCAGGTCTGGAGAATACGGGGGATGGTGGATCAATCCGTACCGCAAATCATTCAATTTCACCGTTGCTTTTATGCATAAATGAAACTGCGACGTTTTACGAATTGTCATCGCCGTTTTAGTGACAGTTGTTCTTGTTTTCGTATTATTCACCCTCGAAAATGGCTGTTTATGTGCCCAATTGTCGCCATTTGCGGGAAGTTTACTTTTATGTTACAATTCGAAAAAAATGCAGCTGAAGCGCATCGAATGCTCTCAGAAACTGACGGTGATGCTGCTCTAAGTAAAAGAACGTGTCGGGAGTGGTTTCAACGTTTTAAAAATGGTGATTTCGATGTCGAAGACAAACATAGTGGTGGAAGAGAAAAAACCTTCAAAGATGAACAACAATTTACTACGAGATCTTAAAACCGGGTGAAACCATCACAGGAGATCGCTACCGAACGCAACTGATGCGCCTTACTCGCGCGCTTAAAGAAAAGCAGCCACAGTATCAAGAGCGACATAACAAAGTCTTCCTCCAACACGACAATGCTCGGCCTCACGTCGCAAAAGTGGTCAAAAAGCACCTGGAAACGCTGAAATGGGAAATCTTGCCCCACCCGCCGTATTCCCCAGATGTCGCCCCTTATGACTTCCACCTATTCCGTTCGATGGCACACGGCCTGGCAGATCAACATTTTCAATCCTTCGAAGAGTTGGAAAAATGGATTGCTTCATGAATAGTGCCAAAAAAGGACTCCTTTTTTCGAGCCGGGATCCGAAAATTTCCGGAAAAATGGGAGAAAGTTGTCGCTAGCGACGGGCAATACTTTGAATAATACATCTGTAAGCACTTTTTCGCAATAAAGCTTTAAATTTTGGAAAAAAAAACGGCGGAAGCAAAGTTGTACACCTAATAATTTATGCGTTTTTCTGGGATTTTCGTGTGTTTTTTCTCTAAACGATTTGCTTAAAAAACAGTAAAGTTCTAACTATTTTGGGGTTTGTGTTAAGGCATAGACATCTTGAACTTAATTTTATATACATCATTACGAACGAGCAACAGACGGAGAGAAAAGATGAAAACGCATCAAACATTGAAAAAATTGCAAAAAAGTATCGCCCAGACGAAGGACACGAACCATCGTTGATCTCCTTTCTGGGGAGACGCTCTACCAACTGTGCTACTCTGGAACATGTGTAGAACACGCTTCAGAACGCAAAACCTTATTTATGCAAATTATTTTGTGTGTTTTGCCAAGGTTTGTGTTTTGTATTAAAAAACCTGTTTTAATCCACTTAGTGGTGTTATTTTTTTAATCTTGAATAAAATAAAAAACTCTCTTTGCGTATAAACTAACATTAATCTTTTCAATTTGTAAACAGTTTTGTCAAGTAAATGAGAATTTTTCTTAGTTTTGCATCGTCGCACTAAATGATTAAACACTCTTCACCCTATAGTTCTGGAACCGGAAATCGGATTCGGATGAAAATAAACCATGAGACTATAGACTATGAGACTATAGGAAATTTTATTTGAGCCTGTTTGTGGAAATCGATCAAATCATCTCTGAGAAAATTGACTGAGTCTCGTTTTAAGCTTTTTGACCACTATTTCCGGTACTTCTAGAACCGGGAAATTGGAACCAGTATAGCCGAAGTCGGTTCGTTTAATAAGTAACTAATATAGCCTACAAGTTTAATTGAAACTTTTAAGAAAAATCTAAAAGAATTTTACCCTTTTTTGCATTGTCGCTCTTAATGACGGTGTGAAATTCAATAGCAACCTATGGGACTACGATTTTATTTTATGAGTGACATTATTTGACATTACTCACAGAATAGAACTCCCCCTCTGGGCCAATTTTCACTAGCCAATTTTTCAAATGATTGCATAAACTTTCTACGTGAGAAAGGTAATAAGTGTACTTTTATAGAAAAGCATCGTTATGATGAACTTGTAATAACACTAACAAGTAGATACAAATTGAATAAAAGAATCATGATTCGTGAAAATCGGCTTAACCGTAATTGAGAAATCATAGTGAGTTCCGTTTTAGGAGATTTTTTTTCACTATTATCGGTGCTTTCGGAAATGGAAACCGGGGACTAGTAGTCCCAAAGTAGTTTCATATATTCACCAATTAACAAGATTTGCCAACTAGATGAATTTAGCAGTAAGTTTCATAAAAATGTGCACCTCGTTTCGCATTCGCTTGTGAAAAAATACTCATGAAATTGAAAATTTTCACTAATCGCACTTTAATTCCGGAACCGGCAGTTTGATCTGGGGACTTTTTAAACAATTTTAAGACCTTTTATTTGCTTCTTAGTTTGTGGAAATCGGTTAAGAAATTTCCGAGAAATTTGAGTGCGCATTTTTTAATAAATTTGCGCATATTTCCTTGTAGTTCCTGAACCGGCTTTCCAAAGTTATGCGTTTTCTACAAAACGTGGTAGGACTATTGTGTAAGACATGCCAAGATTATCACTACTATGCCTAACGGTAGATAATCCAGTGCAGTAGTTTTTAGTCCGTTTCAAAGTCCGAAATAAGTTAAATGATTTACCTAGATTTTCATTTATTCCAAAATTATTCTCAAAATCCTTCATAGGAACTCTCCGTTCTATTATGTTTCAATACTTTGCGGAAAGTTGTTATTTTATTTTTGTCTGTTCCTATTTTCTCGCTTACTTTGATTAATATTGAATTTACTGCAAGGTTAATGAATACTGTATGTCAGGGTGCTACATATATGTTGAGGAATGATAGGACATGCTTTTTTAAAAATGTGTTTTCATATAAATTTGAGCGAATTTATATTGTGACTAATAATTTTTCTAATAGTGTTTTGATCATACTTTTAAATTTGTTGAACTTGGTTAGACATATTTCCACATTTTCGAGATATTGATACTTTAATATGTAGTATTTGTAATAAAATTGTTCAAAAATTTTTTAGTTTGTAAACTTAAAAATATGCAACCTTCGACAAAAAAATATGTATTTTGATAATTAAAATATAATTGTAGAACATTCGAAGATTCTAGACACCAATGCATTTTAAAGTGTTCATGTCTTCGACATGTTTTCTTGATTGAACATGATCTACAACTTTTCTGAAGGCGGGAATTCTCTATCTCGTATTGTACCCACCATATTGTTTTATGTTATGATTATATTAAAAGAAAGGGACTATACTAAACAGAAATTTTCCTGAAGACATGAAAGCTCCAAAATCAACCCCTGAAGCACAAATAAAAAAAAGCGTGTTTTAATATGATTAGAACCACTGTGTATTGTACAAAAAAATCCGTTTGTTCAAAACGATAAAACAAAAATAGATTGATTTAGGGGTTAGCCAAATTTTGTGCTATGGCACATAACCGTTTTCATTATTTTTACGTTTCGTCTTTGACTCATCAGTGCAGAGCAGTTCAAATTGAACTGCTTAGTGCTAAACTCGACAGTTCAAATTGAGCACTAAGCAGTTCAATTTGAACTGCTCTGCACTGATGAGTCAAAGACGAAACGTAAAAATAATAAAAACGGTTATGTGCCATCGCACAAAATTTGGCTAACCCCTAAATGACCATACCTGCATCGGCCAGAAATAGTCGAAAACACGTTTTCGTTCGGCACGTCAGAAAAGACATTGCACTTCGTTGCAAAACAAAAAGTGTTCTGTAAGTAGCAGGAACTTTACGTCTGCTTAGCGGTTCAAATTGAACTGCCGAGTTCAGCACTAAGAAGTTCAATTTGAACTGCTCTGCACTGATGAGTCAAAGACGAAACGTAAAAATAATGAAAAATAGATTGATTCGAATCAATATACAGCAGAACACGATTTTTTCGCACTAAAGCATGACTGTTTCAATCAAATATTTCTTCCATTTGTCTTAATGAATAAACAACCATAATACCGTCTGGAAAAGCTTGATTTGCATAGCTATCGCTGCTGTATTAAAACAAAACAACCTGAACATTAAACAAGTTTTCCGAAATTGTAGAAATCACTTACGTACGCTCAGATGCCGATGCCTAAAATTTTCACCAACCACTTCTAAAAGAACTTACTCGCACAAAATTTGAAACCATAATAAATAAAAACCGCCAGTTTGAACGAATTTATACAACTCGTGTAACAAAAAACTGTTCATATGAATACGAATCACATAAGAAAAAGATTTTGTTTTTTTTTTTTATTTTATAACAAATAAATTATTAATTGCCAAAATCGCACAAAATCTTGTTTCGCATTCACCGACTTCCAAAGCGCATAGCGTTCTGCCGAAACCATATTGAATAAACGAATAAAAGGGCTTAGCCACATATGAAGAACAGTCCATAAGCAGCGCACGAAAGCATGAATTATCACGACCAGTTTGCAGAAAAAGCACGCAAAATGAAACGGCGGCCGTTGCATGTTAGCTTCGCTATTTCACACACACACATAAAAAACTCTCTGCTGCTGAGCCAACAGTTCTTGGAAAAAACAGCATCTTCGCACATAAACGGCAATTCGGTTTGAGGCAGCACTTCCGATGTTTACAGAAATGAGCAAGGGTCATGCGGCTCCCGAAACAACGCGGCGTTAATGTTGCGGATCTCGACCGACTTCTTTCGCTTAGCGGCAGCTGGTTTATTCGAGTCAGCAAAACGGAGCAAATGAGTTTCACCAGAGTCGAAAGGGTTTCTGTGCCGCCTGAACAAAAAGTAACCTAAAATATGCCGGCTACACTTACTTACCACTCACAGCCCTGATTGATGCGAGCGCTCTCAGCGAAACGAAAAGTAAACCTGCACAAACCACACTCACAAAGACTACTAAACTGGTCACGCGATGCACATGTCATTATATATGTTCTAAATGCGGGTACTACTCGGAAAAAAAATAAACGAACGCGGCTTCGTTATCTCGTTCTGTAGCGAAAGAGCACGGTAAGGAATAAATAAAGTTCAAAGTTAGGTAGAGGTAGAGTACATACGCTTGCGAAGGGGTAAATGAACCAATGAAAATTGTAGGCCACCCTACGCTTCGAGCGCACTGAGATCCGACGTTCGTTAAACGGATCGTATGACTAACCCGGGTTGGACGCAACCGTTGTGAAATTCGATGTCTGTGATTGGGATATTTCAGATAGTGCGTATGTTTGCGTGTGAGAGTGGGTTCAACTATGATTCATCTGTGTAATGGTAGTCATGATAGATAATTCTAGAAACGGTGAGAAACGATGACTTGTAATAGGAATTGCGTGAAATACAGATAGGACTGGATGGAATTACGTCACATTTTTAAGTTTTTCATATAGAAAGGTCATACAATAAATGTAAAAAAAACAGATATGCCGGATATTACCATTGAAAAACTGTATTATTCTGTCTAAAAAAATCTGTATTTATCTGTATTCACAATTAAATCGAAATTTTTAAAATGAAATTATAATTAGCGAACGTTACTTCAACATTTTATGGTCTTAGAATGAGACATTCAATGAGCGTTCAATATTCAAATTTTCATATCTCAACAACGAAATCAATCGTTTGTGATTTTTTATCAACCACCGGAATCAACAAAGCATGTTTTGAATTGCATATACTTTCACAATATTGACCTCGTAAATCGACGTGGGATTTCAGCGCTTAACGTACAACCGTAAGTCATGTCATTCATTGAAAATAAAGTTTCATAACGCACAATTCAAATTTGTCTGTTTCAAATATAAATATTGCCACTGCAGCACTAGCCTGCAATGCGCTGGATGGTCCAGCGCAGCAAAGATTACAACTGACGTCAGTTGAACTGTCATTTCCTGTTCATCGATTGATTTAATCACGTTACATCATACAAATTTTGTTGTCTTGATTATGACCCACACGCTCGTTGAACATAACTCGTGATTTGAGTTTCGATTACTCTAATCCATAAACTGGAAAAATATGTCAAAATTTGAGAAAATTTTGCTCAGGCCATGAGTTCTCTCGCATTTATTCACATAATAGAGTAAGCGTGTAGTTCTCAAACATTTGAGTGTAAAAAATACTTCTAGCAGTTCAGTGCGTTTTCGTTTTCTGAATATTCTTATCGAATTCAAGAATGCAAGCATCCCAAGTAACAAGTAATTACGGTTTTGATCATAATTTATAGGAATTTTTGTAATTTGACAAGTAATATCATAGTTTTTGAAACATCTATATATCTTTACCTAGACTAACAACTGGACTAAACATAAAACAATTTGTTCTAGAATAAAACCATGCAAACGCTCTTAATATTGTTTTGATTAATTTTCTTTAAAATATTATTGTCAGTTAAATTCTTTCATAAATCTAGTTTTATGTGTGTGCGTGTTCATTGGATGACAGTTTCAGTTCAGAGCAAATTTGAGGGTTCTAATTTACATTTATGACACATTTGTTGTGGACTGTTTGATTTATGATGGTTTTTGTCGTAGCCTTTGTTCACATCAAATAAACTTCGAAATGCAAAAACGAGGAAATATAATGGACTTTCATGATTCAGTCATTTTGGTTTTGGTACCTCGTGGGTACCGATTTGTGCAGAAGTGCACATGACTGTTTTGATTATTTTACGTTTCGCATTCAGCTCATCAGTGCATTAGCAGATTATGTTGACTGCTAATGCCACCTCGCGGATCAACATAATCCGCTAAGCAGACGTAAAGTCATTGCTATTTACAACGCACTTATTTACACCGAAGTGCTATGTCTATCCTGACGTCCCAGGCGAAAACGAATTTACGACTTTATGGCCGCAAACATATTTTAGTCATTTTGGTCAACATAATCTGCTAATGCACTGATGAGCTGAATGCGAAAGGTAAAATATCAAAACAGTCATGTGCACTTCTGCACAAATCGGTACCCACGAGGTACCAAAACCAAAATGACTAAAATATGTTTGCGGCCATAAAGTCGTAAATTCGTTTTCGCCTGGGACGTCAGGATAGACATAGCACTTCGGTGTAAATAAGTGCGTTGTAAATAGCAATGACTTTACGTCTGCTTAGCGGATTATGTTGATCCGCGAGGTGGCATTAGCAGTCAACATAATCTGCTAATGCACTGATGAGTTGAATGCGAAACGTAAAATAATCAAAACAGTCATGTGCACTTCTGCACAAATCGGTACCCACGAGGTACCAAAACCAAAATGACTAAAATATGTTTGCGGCCATAAAGTCGTAAATTCGTTTTCGCCTGGGACGTCAGGATAGACATAGCACTTCGGTGTAAATAAGTGCGTTGTAAATAGCAATGACTTTACGTCTGCTTAGCGGATTATGTTGATCCGCGAGGTGGCATTAGCAGTCAACATAATCTGCTAATGCACTGATGAGTTGAATGCGAAACGTAAAATAATCAAAACAGTCATGTGCACTTCTGCACAAATCGGTACCCACGAGGTACCAAAACCAAAATGACTAAAATATGTTTGCGGCCATAAAGTCGTAAATTCGTTTTCGCCTGGGACGTCAGGATAGACTTAGCACTTCGGTGTAAATAAGTGCGTTGTAAATAGCAATGACTTTACTTCTGCTTAGCGGATTATGTTGATCCGCGAGGTGGCATTAGCAGTCAACATAATCTGCTAATGCACTGATGAGCTGAATGCGAAACGTTTCATGATTCATTTTCAGAACGTATGTACAAGTTTTAACGCCACGAAATAGTTTTATTCAAAAATGACGATGAAACACAGAAAATAATTTTCATAAATCATGGAGACTTTCGCAAAAATCGTATTTATTTCAATTCCTTAGTTATAATTCTTATTTTTTATCCGTACATTCACGATAAAAATAAAAGCGCATGAAGTTTCTGAAAGAGTCTCCAACTCGTAAATAAAATCTATTATATTCTAACGGATTGCATTCAAAGCAGACATGACACATACATAGTCAAGAAAAAAATATTATCAAAACGATAGTTTATTCATAGCTGAATTCATTTCATTCGAATAAATTTAATGTTGATTGTAAAGCTGGTTTCAAAAGTTTCTTGAATTTGGAGTTTTAAAGCAGGTTTATGCTGATTCTTTGCTTTGCTTTATAAATCTTATGAAGAATGGTCCACTTGGCAGAAACATGCTCTTATAAAGGTTTTCAGTAGGCTTTCGTGGAGTTTAATGTTTTAATGCGAGATTTATTATGTAGCATTGAAGACAGATAGATTGCCGTTTCTAGATCTGGATGTCGAAACCATAAATCATCAATCATAGACGTTTTCAATAGAAATTCCGTAGTTTCAATTATGCTAAGTAAGATGTACAGCATAAGGATATCAAAATCGTTCAATTTCGACTGCAAACCGGTCAAAAGTAAACGGGTTTGAATCACTTTTTTAGGCTTTCCGTTTAAAAGAAAGAAGAATTACTTTGTATACAAAAATTTACGAATTAGATGTCTTTATTTTGAGTGCAAGGAACTCAAGTTTTGAGTTAAACTCTCTCAAATTTTGGAGAAAAAAAATTGTTTCCTTATTTTGAGTAAAACATATTCAAATTTTGACAGATTCGTCCCTTAACTCAAAAATGAGTAGATAACTCAAGTTTTGAGTATGTGCACTTTTTATGAATTTGAGAGGTGTGTCACTCAATTTTGAGTTATGTTCAATGAGGGCGCACGTGCTTCTACAGAAATGAATAAAATTGGTTGCATTAACTATCAGAGTTCATAATCATGGGATAATTATTTCTGGATACGTTTTAAGTTGAAAGTGTATATCAATGAATCGGAGACTGAATGTTACAAGGTAGTGAAATTTCGTATAATTTCGAGTGATTATTCGATTAAAATTCTACATAACCTTGGCGCATTGAAAATTTCGCTGGAGGAATATAACCAGGCGAGAGAGACGCCATTTCTGACTATTATCTGCAAGCACAATATCGTTTTAAATCAGCGATAATCATCAAATACCGACCCAATTTTAAAATTTTTAGGTCAATTTGTGATTCGTCTATTGATTAGGAATTTAGGGAATCTATATATTGTATGAAATCCATGCGCTATAAAAGATTATAAAGGGCTATCGTACCAATAGTCATCTCATTAGTAGAGTCGCCATGCTATTTTACCGATTACTCGACTTGTAATCAACGAATTGTGATGAAATTGGGAACAATATCTTTACTTCGGTTTTAAGAAACAATAACGCATAAAAAATAGATCGAAAATTGTGCAATACTGCTGTTATCGAGATGCGAGAACTCGAATTGAATGCACATAATTTCATCTTATTCTTGAAGTCCATCTATCGAACAGGGACAGAAGATCTCATAATGGTTTTCGTATATGAGATGAACGAGGGTATCGTTACCCTAATACAGATTAATCTGTCTAAATGGCATCTCTGGTAAAACCCAACGTTTAATCAGTTCGTCGAGTACGTAAAATGTCTGTGTGTAATATTTTTGTTGACTCAATTCTCTCAGAGATGACTGAACCAATTTTCACAAACTTTTGTTTTTTGGCCCTCCACACTCCCCCGCACCAAATAGCTCACGTTCGGAGCCCACTGGTAACAGACACATACAACCCTCAGCTTGGAAAACATTAAAAACTTTACAAAAAAAAAAAACAAAACAATACAACGCGATGTTAACAAGCTGAGGGTATTACAATTAACGGTTATTACAAGCGAAGAAGGCAATAAACTATTGTTACAAAGCAAGAGCACCTAGTGGAATATACGATTCCTTTTAAGTGGCTCTTTTAAATATTTTAAAAACTAATAATAATTTACAACAAAATTTATATGCATTTATTGAAGCAGGAAAAAGCCCCCTTGAGCTGACTGTTATATCAGTACACTCTCAAAAGGGCACAAAAACCTCCTCATCTTTTCGTTACGTATGTGCAATAATATGTGAATAAATGAAACTTTAACTTAGATTCAAACGAAAGGTACTGGTCTTATACACGGTTCCAGAATTTCATATGGATTCGAATTCCAGTTCTGTAATTACAGGGTGATATGCACAAAAAATATGAAAATAATGGAACTCATATTTCTTACAGAATTCGGAAACGATTTTCACAAACCTCAATTCAAATGGAAGCAATTATAATCCTATACACGGAACTACATGGTGATATGTGTTAAAGAAAGTAAATAATGCCATTCACTTTGCTCGAAAATGGCTCCACCGATTTTGATTATCTTAGATTTAACTGAAAGGTCTTTAGATGCCATAGGAATATCCCGATTTGTATTCAGATTCAACTTTCGGTTCCGGAGATAGGGTGCTTAGAGTAAAAATGTCAATATCAAGAGTATTTGTGTGTGTGTGTGTGTGTGTGTGTGTGTGTGTGTGTGTGTGTGTGTGTATGTGTGTGTGTATGTGTGTGCACTTTTCGAATATATTTGAACGCGCTCAATTTTTTCAGATATGGCAGATGGGGCTCAATTTTCTCAGAGAGACCGATTTTAACAAACTTGGGTTCGTTTGAAAGCTACTGTCGGTCCATTGATCAAGTTCAAAGATCAAATGGCTGTGACTTTTGGTTCCGGAGATCTGATTGTATAAGTGACGTAACCGACAAAAAGCGTTGTATTTTTACGCGCTCAATTTTCTCAGATATGGTTGAGCCGACTTTAACAAACTTGGGCTCGTTTGAAAGCTACTATCGAGCCATTGAATTTTTTTTGAAAAAATCAACTTTCTTGGACCCCAAAAAGTCGATTTTTTCAAAAAAATTTTTTTTTCGAGATGACACTAAATATCGACGTTTCATGCAATTCTAAGCTTTTATCATCAAAATTTTTTTTCGGTTTCGTAAATTTCATTCCCTTCGCCTTTGTTCTATAATCGCTCTGATATTCGAACTTGTCCTTATATTCGGGTGCGCACGAAGCCGACGCTGCTTCGTTGCTCGCATGTTGATCTATTCCTTGCAGTTGTTATTCGCATTGAACTACCCCCGAACGACTTAACGCGAATGTGGAACGAATATTAGGTTTTTTACCGTCACTGCTAACCTCAATCGGATGAACACATTTTGACAGTTCAGCGGCACTGTTTGTAAACAGACGTTTTTTTTTTGTTTGTCTGTTGACAAACGGATGAGACCGTTCACGGTCCATATCGCCTAAATAGAATTTTAAACATTTGTTAACGAATCGATACGGTTCGTTTCAAAGATTCATCAAATAAAAGTGGCTGGTTGTGAAGTGTAAAAATAATTGTTTGTGATATGTTCCTCGATTTTGCTTAAGCTTGTTTGTAAACAGTACCGCTGAACTGTCAAGGATGAATTTTTGTTCATTTGTGACGCCACGATAAAAAATCTAGTTAGGTTTTACACGAAGACGACACAAATGAACTGCCGATGAATCAAGTTCATCTTTGACTGCTCTCGTGTGTTTATTTTGTTTTGCGAATGCAAATTAAAAATTGAAAAATGACGAAAAAGTGCCTGTTAGAAACGTGTTCCACACTAAAAAAAACTATAAAGATTGCGTATGCGTTTCCAGCATCAAGGAGCGATATTTGTATAAATTTGTTTAGTGTGAGGCGACATGCTATTTTTCAATTCAAACGATGAACCTCTAATGAACTTTTAAACTGTAAACAAACACACGGCGGCTGTCAAAGAAAGTTCATTTTGCGAGGTTTTGTAATGTTCGTGTAAAACCTAATTCATGCAGCAATCATCGTCAGAACCTAATTCGCGATGATCGTTCGTGCTGTCTATGAAACAAGCAAATTAAGACGTTTTCCTCTGTAGTAGTACCATAGTATTATGTGTGTGATGAACCACATCCTATCACTCTCCCATTGCTGCTACCTCACGAGATATGATGAATTGTTTACAATATTCGCGAAGAATGGAATCCAAAGATCATCGCAGTGACGAATGTATAAAACGTTACACGAAGAATATGTGCAACATTGATAAAAAGTGTAGTTTTCTTTGTCAGATCGGGGACTATTTGGCCGACGTTTTGGGAGAAACCAGTGCGTTGATACTGTTTTATTGATTAGGATTCACAAAGGTTACGAAATTTTTCTGGATAATAACATGAACGAGTATGACCCATATTAGGAAAAAAAATACTAAGAAGGTTAATTTACGTACCGTGTTCGAATATCCGATGCGATAGCAGTTTACATTGAACTTCTAACACAACAAAGCAGTTTAACATGAACCTCTATAGCAGACGTTAAGTATAGGATCCGGCAATGGAAGTGCTATATTGAATCAAACAGATTAATGGATCAAAACAAAAACATTTTATTTAAAATTCATATAATTTCACATGACAATAAATCATTTTTTTGAAAATTCACTGGTCAAGCTTATTTTGTTCCCCTTTGAGTTTAATCATTCGCCACGCTCGATTGAGGAACGCATCATAAGAGGCTTGCAGGCACTTTTGTAGTATTTTATTTCAGGCTGCACCACATGTCGCTTCTATACCTTCATGCCTTGTATGCTTCGGTTTAGCCTACAACAACCTCCAGACAGTGAAGCCCACAGTTGGATTTTCATCGTTTTGTGAGCGGTCGCTGAGTTTTGTTGAATAACCTAATCCCTGGGACCCAAATGACGAAGTGGCCACGGTTCCACGACGTTCTGTAGATCTAGTTCCCGATATTTATTTTGATTGCTGTTCATTACTTCAGCAACAAAAGTACAGTTATTGCGGGTAATTCCGGCTCAACCCACCACCGATGTAGAATTCTTTCGCCTGGTGATTTAAGGCAACGGCGTCAGGCGATTTGTCTGACACCTGTAACTGTAACTGTAATTCACTGTACAGCTTCATGATGTACAGATTCGCGTTGGTAAACACGATATCCTTACAACCTTTTATCCATGGCTCTCTTTTTCTGGCTTCCCGTTCTTGTTTGTCTCAATAATAGGTCCCAAACCTTCTGGATCCTAGAAGGCTTGCTCTGAAGTTTATATTCCACGATTCGACGAAAACTTTGATCCGATACGTAGAGATCCTCTGCTAATTTCCTCTTTTCTTCTTGCTAATTTCCATACCGATTTTTGGTACTCCAGGTATCTTTTGACTATACGGTGTACAAAACTTCTGTGTACACGTAAATCGGAAAGCTCACAAAGTATGTGCTTCTACCGTTTTCTAGCTGGGAACAAGATAATCGAAGCACTACGCGTTTGTTCGAGATCCATTTTGACGGATAATACTTGATTACAAAAGTATCACATACAACCACTGGCAACCAGGACACAACATAAACAAATTGATGAGGGGTCATCCAGTACTGTTTCGTATGTAACGTCAACGGAGCAGTTGAATTTCCGGTCCCTGTAATCTTTGTTAAAATCACCGAAGCAATTTTTCCTAGTTTGAGTGAAAATTATTAGATTTTCCAGATTCATGAAAATTTCTTGATTCAGGGTTGACACTCTGACCAGGAAAAAACAATTTTATTGGCCTTTACTCGTTATGATCCACAAACCAAACAATTTGATGAGAAGATTTAAATCTTTCTTATTTTCTAACATAGCAATGCAAATAATTGTATGCATTGTAAATCCGATACTTAGTTCTGAGAACATGGGTAACTAAGCTGCATACATATATTATCATTTCTTCTATTCTTCTTCATGCAAGTATCAAACCGTGACAAAAACTATTTTATGCTTTCATTTTTCTCTATCATTAATTGCTTTCCAATAAATTTCAGCTTGAGATGGACAAGCGCTGAGATGAGGTTTCATAAAATCTCCAGGGTGACTCAATAGACAAAGCAGTTCCATGGATTGGAACGGATTACCTGGACAGAGTACTGTCTCTAGGTAATTTATTTTTTCGTAAGTATCGTTTCTGCTATTTCATTCATTACCAAGTTTGTGTAACATCATGGCCCAACACTTTCCCACCCACATGACGTTCCGTTGAGGAAAGACAGTAATCAATATTCTGCAGTAGAAAATAATCATAATACTGCTATCAAGCGTAAAATTGTTTTTCAAAAGCTCGGCCGAAGCCGCGTGTTTCTCATAACAGGAACCAATGAACTATTATTATTATTATTATCGGTGCTTTCCTATCATCGATAACTATATAAGCATCGGCTTACGCTCCATTCATCATACCATGCTCATATTCAGTAAGCCGTTTGCTACCGTGCGATGTTTCGTACGGGCGTACACTGAATCAGTATGCGATGGCATATAGGTCCCATTTGAATTACCTGGTTTGAGGGGAACTAATATGAATGAAACGACTCAACCAATCAATTATTACGTGAGAATTGAGATATCATTGGACTTTCGGTTAGGTGCTCCGTTTCGAGCTACTATTACTATAGCACACGAGATACCATTAAGACTGGCACCCATTACCTGTTATTTGTTCAGTGCATTGCAATTGCTGCTCAATTGATAAATGTTCATCGGACGGAGGAATCGCTAAACAAGGAACGTCAGCAAAAATTGTAAGGCAGTATTGTTTATTTGTAATTGAATTATCATCTGTGGGAAAATGCTCAACAGACAGTATGTTGGTAATATTTGAATGACACAATATCGTCAGCAAGATATGTTGACTTAATAACTATTGTTTGTTTCTGGAGGGAGAAATTACAAGTAACAGAATGCTCTTATTGATAACTGAAAAAGTCAGCAATATTCGTTTGTGTAATTAGGCAACTTCGATCAATGAGTAACCAAAACTTTTGTGAACGGAAAATTTGATCGATAGACAATTACTCCGAGGTCGGGAAAGCGTCATGGTTTGAAAAAATTTCGTAATAAAATTATTTGAAAAATCGCAAAAATCCTTTTAGTTTTTTAAACATGATTTGAGTGTACAAGAAAAACCTGAAGTAGGCGTTCTCGTTGTAATTGATTCTCGCTTTTCATCTGAAGAAATTTTAACTTCCGATCACATTTGGGCAAGTGTGAGAATCATAATAAAAATTAATCCAGATATTTTTCATTAATAGCAGATAACGAAATATGTATCGTGTTAAATGCTAATAAATCTTCTGGTTTATCAATAGGAGTTCTCTTTCGAATATACAAAAAGCACTCGACAGTGTTTGGCACAAAGGTTCAATGTCCGACTTCCAATTTCCTATTTATTCGATCAAAATTCTTCAAAATTATTTAGCTGATCGTACTCTCCAGGTAAATCTGAATCCCTACCCGTACTAGCAAATGTTCCTCAAGGTTCGAGCGTAGCTCTAGTCTGGTATAATATTTTTATCTCTGATCTTCCAAATCTATCTACTTTTTAGAAATCTTTGTTCAGTGCGATATAAGTCTATTGGCCACAGATAGAAACCTTCGAATAATCTGTAGTCACCTACAAATAAGCTTAAATACATAGTTAAAATATCTGAAAATTAAATGTAACATAATCTCAATGCTAACTCAAACAGTGATAACGCAAATCTGTATTAGGCATAATTTTCAAGTAAATGTAACACAAATTTCCGAATTATTTTTCACATATTATTATTAAGTATGTTTCCTGTGCAACGTAAATTTTCAAATAGATAAAACTTTTTTTGCTGTAAACACTCTTAGAAAAAAAAGAAATTTATGCTTGACGTAAGTAAAGCATGCGGGTGGTGACACAATATTACGTCTATTAACATGTAAAAATAAATTTTGCGTCTATATCGATGTAAGCTTCAGTTAAATTAACTGTGAAGTTCATGATATGACTTATTTTTACATGCTTTGAACTGTGAATGTAAGTGAATAGCGACGCATCTATAAAGATGCATGATGCATGTGTATCAACTGTGTTTTACGTCATGACTGATTGAGATTTACATGTTTAGCACATAATTTTCTCTTACCGCTTTCACACGGCTAGTTATCATTGTATGCATTTTCTACGTACCATTTACCTGACCAGCAGACATGTGCTTCTGTGGCTCAAAGGAGTATATCCATATGCTCTCTTTAATTATATGATTCTTCATATTTCAAACCACAGTCGTTACCAATTATTTTGGATTTTTATTTCATGGGTTTTCTAGACATGTTATTTTCAAATAGCAGGTTTGTTATACATTGTTTTATACGTTTTGTTATACATGATCGGTGCCTTTTGTTGCAGTTGATTTAATGAAATTTTAGAGGTTTCTTCTTAACTGTGTATTTTTGATGATTGGCAGGTTTACAATTTTCCCTAAAAAAATCACAAAATTGCTGAAGCAAATGATGTCGTAATGGTAATTACAAAATTATTGACTGAACACCCAATTTAAATCTTGACAATCTAAATCCAATTCATGTTGCAATAAACAAATACATTTCAAGAAATGTGAAGCCTCTATACTGTCACTATAAAAACTAAAAATAAATAATTTAAATAGCACGAAATATGACATCATGTGACATTCATCGTATCAAGTTGACGGTTTAGTGCGTAAAGGTACTGGTCTTACAAGCCAATCGTCGATGTTCGAGATACGACCTGGAAAGATTCATAGTGCTAGTAGGATCGTAGAATGTAATTTAAAAACTTGTCCTATCAACGAAGAGATATCGAACGACATTTCCATGTTTCTGAACAGCTGATCCAAAGGTAAAGTAATAAAACTGGAGAAGGAAAATGGACTGTAATGGAAATGGTATATAAGGTACACAAGACCCCAGGTCGCAAAATTCATTAAGTATATTTGGAAATTTACCACTTGCTCCGACTGTCGATGACATACGGTCTAACTAACCAGCACTTCTGTTATTCTGATAAAATCTAAAGTTAGACTGACTCGGAAAAAAGTAGTGCTTTGGATAACCATTATTTTTACAATTAAGCCTCAAATTCGAAGGAAAAAATCTATAGGGTTGTGTACGATACACGACCGATCACGATGACATTGAAAATGCACCTTCTTCTCTATGACATTATCGAACCGTTGTAGTGCCATTTCTGTATATTAGCATTTCCTCCAGAAACTCTAGTGGTATCAAGCACGAAACGTGTAAAAGAAGACTTTTTTTTACTCGCAATGCAAAATAGTTTTCGTAGACAAATTCCAATTTCCATAGATTTATTCCGAATCCGCAGATCTTCGAAATTTCGATAGATCTGACATCGTTGCCACACTGCAAAACGATCAGTTAACTATTTATCGAGCGGATAACAAAGTAAATATTTCGCCCATCCGGTCTGCATGAAGGCAGACGTAGACTGATCAGGAAATTGTGACACAGAATATATTTATAGATTCCGTTTCGTGCGAAAGTTCATACTGTGCACAACGGTGCAGTGTTTTTTCATGCATATCGCGAAGCCTCTCTATACCGATTGAAGCAAAGTTGCTACTGAATGAAATGCGAGTTGTTAAGCAACGATCAAAAACAAGATGAATGATATCATTATGACATGCTGTGATTGGCTCGTGAAAATATTTAAACCGATTTTTCAATGGTGTACTATTGAAATACTAAAATCACTATGATTAGTCCATATTTCTGTTTAATTTTTCTTGGAAATTAAACTCATTTTCAAAAAGTAGCGGAAAACACTTCTGAAATGATCACTACTCTGTTCATAATTTCAACTCAATGAATTTTTTTTTCCAGCCTATCTTTGGTCCTAAATTCATCCTACTAAATAGCAATAGCAATCAAAACGATGCACTATTACACTCTCAGATCCAAAATATCAGAATTCTTCTTAAAAGGGCCGAATGCCAAATGTGAGACAACACACGACATTTTTAGAACCAGTTTGAAATCAATTCGAATTTCAAAAATTATTGGGATACACACACACACACACGCACTTTCTAGTAATATTCGAAGCCGATTTTTTTTGCATAGCATTATGAGAAAACTTGGCATACTTGCATTACGAAATGAGATGAAAACAAAGCGCAATCAAGTGGATTAAGTGAAAACTTCCATCTCATATTTTTGAAGATTTTTATTGTCTAGCGGGTGATTTCAGAAGTTTTCAATCGTAAGCAAGTGAAAAGTGAACATTGTTAATTATAAAGTCATCCAACATTGAATAGTGGTGTAATTATGTCAAATAGTGATCACGTTTTAAGACGAATCAATTAGTAAATATTCAGAAACATGAACTGTAAAACTTGAAACAAAAATGTTTCCTAAATTGGAAAGTGAATCTGTTTTTGAATGGAAAAAACGATCGGATTTTGAACCTAAGTTATTTAACTTTTTCGGATTATTTTGAAATTATTTCGAAAACAAAATCAAAAATTTTTTTTCAGTGTAGAGTGCCCAATCGATTCCCTACAACTTCTCCCTGAACGCCATTTTTGTACAATTAACGGTTTCCGAGTTACAACGATTTGAAAAAGGCAATTTTTGTGAAATGCAAAAATACATACGCCCTTTTTAAAAATCAGTCGTGAGCCGGATTGACCTCTCAATCGGTTCAAAACGTATGGTTTGCCATACTGAAGCCATGTGTAAGCAAAGATAAATAATAAAGACATGTACGTGCATATAAATATTTTTGAAAAATGTGGTTCGTTCCCGGTACCTTCTGAAATGACCGCACTCACCGCTTGGTGGAGCGCGAGATTAATTGCATTGTTATCATTTCAACCAAAGTGTGCCATAAAATCTCAATATATACAAATGAGCTACCGAATCGAAAGGGTTCTCACGGTTGGACATTTGCATTAGGAATGTAGGATGGGAACTCAGCAGTGCAACCAATTTATCACCATTGTTGCCAGTTTTACGGAGGACTGAAGATGTGCGCCAAAAAAAGATCGTGACTGTCATGTCTGGAAATTCGTTTGTGGTGTAAGTTTCATCCAAATCGGAGAAGGTCGATTCTGATTTTGTCACTTTTTCGTCAACTCATTGCTGGAATTGCTCTGTGGTAATTTTTATCGCAAATTTTCATTTCTTAACAAAAAAGAGATAATCATTTGGGGGTTTGGAACCTCTTGGGTTCCAGTTTGTGCTAAAGTGCACATGACTAAATTGAATTATTTACGTTTCGCATTCAGCTCACCTTGTGGATCAACATAATCCGCTAAGCAGACGTAAAGTCATTGCTATTTACAACGCACTTATTTTACACTAAATGTGCAATGTCTATTCTGACGTTCCGAAAGTAACGAAACCAATTGACGGCAATGCTGGCCACCAACAGATAGTAGTCATTTGGGGGTTTGGAACCTCTTGGGTAATGTTGATCCGCGAGGTGGCACTAGTAGATCAATATAATCTGGTAAAGCACTGATGAGCTTGATTAGGATAATTAAAAGAGTAATTGGAATCCAGAAAAAAGGTTGAGTTCTAGAAAATTTTATATAAGTTTACTGTTCATATTTCCGACGCTCCGGGTCGGTGGTTCAGAGTATAAGGCGTTGGTCTAACAAGCCAGATGTCGTATGTTCGAGTCGGCTGCGAAGTCTGTTGAAACAGAAGGTCAAGTTCCGCATCGGATTGTGTTAGTACCGTGACTTTGCTATTGCCGACACGTAGTTTTATTGATCGTAAATTGACTTCAACACTAAAGCAAACGCAAAACACCCACCCAATTGGCAGTTTGCTTCACAGGACACCAGTTTCCTTACCGGAGGAGTTATGTCAACTATTCACACCGAAAACAAGTAAACAACTCACTCATTCCGACAGGTTGAACACAAACGATTCTAAGTCACGGTCGATTCCAAAATTGGCATTCCAATCCCGGGAACGTGGGATGCACCTAATGTCAATTGGCAAATCTGTACGCGCCAAAATATGTAGTGTCTCAGCTTGTCGTACTGTGGCACGGTGAACGTCGGATAGAGCTGCGCGACCGTGTATGGTTAATTGAATCAGAAATCATCGTCGGTCACCGGTTCGGATTGATTTAATATATGGTCGTCAGTGGAACTAGTCAACCATTGATGGATGTGGTTATTTGTGCTGTTGTATTGCTGGTGTGATTGAATTCCAGTGTGCCTGTGGGTATTATTAGTTCCGAATGGGAAACTGCATTAAATCACTGGACAATCACTGGTCTATACGGTATGGCAAACACTGCGTGAACGTGAACATGGTAGCTCAGATGAAATTGGAATGTTTACGGCTCTTGTGCTATCGAGCGGGATAAAAATATACAGAAGCACAAAGACAACTGAAGCGATGCAATCCACTAGAAACCAGCGAAATCACTAAGCCACAACATTTGACAAAATAGCGGTATTTCGAGAAGAAAAATGTATTTCCCAGCAAATTTTGAATTGAAAAGAATTATCGGTGTGCAGTAGAATCAATCACAAGAAAAGATTATAGGAGAAGACAATTCGTCTCCAAAGACTCGTCAAATAAGGCTAATCAGCAAGTCAACAAGTTTATAAAAGCCATCCTGTTTTGTTTTCTCACTTGATATCACCCATCTCCGGTACACTCTTATCTGTGAAATGTTATTCAGCACTTTATGAACAGCTGTCAAATAAGATCTCAACAACGTTTCAATATTCAATATGAGAAACGCTATTTTAAAATGCGCTCCAGTCCTTTCTACCTTCTATGTTATGTTATTTTCCTACGGTTGACTCATGCAAATTCGCTTCCGGTCAATCATAGGTACCCTGTACTCATTTGCCATAATTCCACGACGCTACTTGAAACCCTTGATGTCAGTATCTCACGGTACTCGAAATTATAGAAAACCATACATACTATTCATAACTTTCGATGATTCAAAAAAAAAAAACGAAATTGAAATCCCACATAAATCAAATCTGAAACCAATTTCAATATTCAAATGCTGTACAATTTCCAGGTTCTAGTTCTCAATCTGCCAATGCACCTAGATTAATGTTATAATTCGGCAGTCTAGATTAATGTTATAATTCGGCCCAAGTGTACCTACGAGTCGTACTTCCGGCAGCACTCGCTCAAAGGCAATCAAAGAAGACGAAACGATCAAAGAAAAGCACATTTTGATTGCCACAAAGCAAGCCCGAATGTCATTTCATCAATAACCCTCAGGTCGATCTGATTTAATATCGAGAGCAATCAAACCACTGGCGACGTTCCACTTATGTCTGGCTCGAAATTAGCCTACGTTGAACTATGTATGACGAAAGATCACTGTTTTTTTTTGGTTTTCCACAGATCAGCGGCATCTATTTGAAAAATTAAAGTGTCTCTCTCTCGAGCGAGAGTTCGACATAGACAATATGGAAGGGTCACAGGAGGATCATTTGATTGCCGCCGAGTATGGGATGAATGGAAAATTTTAAATAAAAGAATTTTGAGACGTTGTTGTTATGTGTCGACAATTGACACGAAAAGCTGAACTCGATGTTTACCAATTTTTATATCGCACTTTTTATTTCAAGTATTTGCAAGTTGAACGAATATTTGATTATATTTTTAGCTACATGATCAAACTAGGATTTTCAGTCATAAATAGTCCTCCTGAATTAATTACTTCTGCAGTAAAAATTAATTTACTTCTGCAGTTAAAAAGGAACATGAACTTAACGAAGCACCTATCTTTAATGGATCAGGATCATTTCGCCGAAAGCCATTTCGCCGAAAGACGTTTCGCCGAAAGTGATTTAACCGAAAGCGATTTCACCGAAAGGGTCATTTCGCCGAATGGGCCATTTCGCCGAATGTCATTTCGCCGAAAGGGTCATTTCGTCAATTCCTGCAATTGTCTTAATATTATAATTGGTGTTGATTTAAAATAAACAAAAAATGAACACCCGTTTTGTTGACCAACAATTGTAATTCTTGAATAAAGATTGATTCTTGTGCTCTTGAATAGAGATTGATTCATGAACCTCAGAACGGAGTTCCCAAAGAAACTTGTTGACTATTAGCCGCTAAGCATCAAAGTAATTGCATAGATGTATGTATCTACCAAGCAAATTATTATGTGGTGTTTTCCGTTTACTAAGTGAAAAAATATCGAATGCGGCTTCGCCAAATCGATTTGATTTATGTGCTGTCCGACCTCGCTACCACTCGTTCGGACCTAACTAAAGCAAAGAAACCTGGCTTTGAGTAGACCGGGCAAACCAGGCGGTTACAGGTTTGTATGCAAGAGGCCGCCGCTTCCGACGGCGGGTCGACGGCCAACTCAGCCGGCGTCGCCTCGGCGGCTTCATGCCACCAAGCCATCATCGCTTCGGTGCGCCTCATCAGTTATACAGGAGGCATAATAAAACCAAAAAATAATAATATGATCATTTAGGGGTTAGCCAAATTTTGTGCTAGGGCACATAACCGTTTTCATTATTTTTACGTTTCGTCTTTGACTCATCAGTGCAGAGCAGTTCAAATTGAACTGCTTAGTGCTAAACTCGGCAGTTCAATTTGAACCGCTAAGCAGACGTAAAGTTTCTGCTACTTACAGAACACTTTTTGTTTTGCAACGAAGTGCAATGTCTTTTCTGACGTGCCGAACGAAAACGTGTTTTCGACTATTTCTGGCCGATGCAGGTATGGTCATTTAGGGGTTAGCCAAATTTTGTGCTAGGGCACATAACCGTTTTCATTATTTTTACGTTTCGTCTTTGACTCATCAGTGCAGAGCAGTTCAAATTGAACTGCTTAGTGCTAAACTCGGCAGTTCAATTTGAACCGCTAAGCAGACGTAAAGTTTCTGCTACTTACAGAACACTTTTTGTTTTGCAACGAAGTGCAATGTTTTTTCTGACGTGCCGAACGAAAACGTGTTTTCGACTATTTCTGGCCGATGCAGGTATGGTCATTTAGGGGTTAGCCAAATTTTGTGCTAGGGCACATAACCGTTTTCAAAAAATAAAAAAAAAATAATGAAAACGGTTATGTGCCCTAGCACAAAATTTGGCTAACCCCTAAATGACCATACCTGCATCGGCCAGAAATAGTCGAAAACACGTTTTCGTTCGGCACGTCAGAAAAGATATTGCACTTCGTTGCAAAACAAAAAGTGTTCTGTAAGTAGCAGAAACTTTACGTCTGCTTAGCGGTTCAAATTGAACTGCCGAGTTTAGCACTAAGCAGTTCAATTTGAACTGCTCTGCACTGATGAGTCAAAGACGAAACGTAAAAATAATGAATAATATGATGTATTCGAAATTATCCTCACCTAAATGTCCCTTTCGGCGAAATGACCCTTTCGGCGAAACGATCTATTCGGCGAAACGACTTCCGGCAAAATGGCTTTCGGCGAAATGACCCGCTCCCATCTTTAATAATAATGCGAATTGGTTAGTAATTTGCAATTAATTTGTTACTAATCAGATTAAATGGTTTCGAATTTAAATTGAATTGAAACATAAATTAAGTTCATATGAAATACCCGAAACGCTCTCCTAACTAAGCTTAAAAGCATCAAATCCAGTAAATAATTTGTTGCTAATTAGTTACAGTGGTTTTGAACTTGTTACAGATTTTTTCTTACTAGTGCTTCGCTAAGTTCATACGAGATTAACGAAGCACTCCTCCTAATCAAGCATGAAAACAAATCGAAACCCTGTGAATATTTTGTTTTTAATTTGTTGCTAAGGTTTTGAATCGTGAGCTTCAAATGAACTTAGCTGTGTAATTTCTGAATTCCGGAAATCTCCAATATGGTCTGTCCAACACGAAAACGTTCTTGTCTCGACTGTGTCCAATAATAATTATGATGCAGATGTCAAACGTCGCAAACGATTGCTGTGATGGAGGTGCACTGATTGCTAATGGTCACGGAAACGAGGTGAAACGTAGTAACTAAGTTGTGGTCTAGGACCACACATTAGCGAAGCACTAGTAAGAAAAAATCTGTAACAAGTCCAAAAAAAAATCTGTGCTAATCCTTTCAGTGATTTGATGATGCCTTTCTCTTATTACTCTCTCTCATACATATTGAACATTTCATTAAATCTTGAATAAAAATAGGAAAGTTTATTCAGGCATAAGCTAGCATAACCTCAAAAACATACTTAGAAGTGATACGAAGATAAATGTTGCAAACCAGAGCTTAAAATTGGTACGCATTCTCAATGAAAGAATCCAATCCAGCAGCCTCACTTTAAATATTTTACTGTCTCATTCGTAAACGACCGACACCAGAACAAACGAAGAGAGACGAAGCATATTCGTTTCTCATTAAAAAAAATGAGAGAGTATAATTGCCAACATTGTCCTCTATGACAAGACAAAACCAAACTAACGTCTTCAGGGAGCATCAGCAGAATTTCAATTTGCATTCTTCCATCGATGTATTGAAAATGTGTGACACTTGGCTATAAATAGTGACTAAAATATGACAAATCGAAATAATTACATCGCAGAACCTCTTTGGAAACGAAAACTATTACAAATTCGAGCACCAACAGGTAAAAGTTATTGTGAAACCTTTTTCTGTCATTTTAGATTCTCACAGCTTCGGTTGAATATATACACTGCATACTATGGGATTTTCACTGAAAACTGCGAATGACTGAAAGGGCAAATGAAAGAAAAAACACAATTTTGAAACTACTCAACTCATAGTTTGCAAGCGGAGCTGAAAGTGACAGTAATCTCTCGTCATTTTCGTCTATTTTGAGTCAATAAAAATGACTTTTATTAGCTCTGTTGCAAACAGCTCATCGAAGTACTAGTATCTGCATCTGTAATAGGTTAACAAAAATGTTCGTGCCGTTTTTTACCAGATGGCGTAACTTGATTTTTATCATTTAGGGGTTAGCCAAATTTTGTGCTAGGGCACATAACCGTTTTCAATTATTTTTACGTTTCGTCTTTGACTCATCAGTGCAGAGCAGTTCAAATTGAACTGCTTAGTGCTAAACTCGGCAGTTCAATTTGAACCGCTAAGCAGACGTAAAGTTTCTGCTACTTACAGAACACTTTTTGTTTTGCAACGGAGTGCAATGTCTTTTCTGACGTGCCTAACGAAAACGTGTTTTCGACTATTTCTGGCCGATGTAGGTATGGTCATTTAGGGGTTAGCCAAATTTTGTGCTAGGGCACATAACCGTTTTCAATTATTTTTACGTTTCGTCTTTGACTCATCAGTGCTGAGCAGTTCAAATTGAACTGCTTAGTGCTAAATTTGGCTAACCCCTAAATGACCATACCTGCATCGGCCAGAAATAGTCGAAAACACGTTTTCGTTCGGCACGTCAGAAAAGACATTGCACTCCGTTGCAAAACAAAAAGTGTTCTGTAAGTAGCAGAAACTTTACGTCAAAAAAAAGAAAAAGGTAGGGAATTGGGTACCGTATGAATTAAGGGCTGAGGCCAGTGTGTTTTAGGGCGTTTCAGAGGACTATTTTTACCCTTCAAATCTGATTTTCTCAGAAACGGTAACGAATATCAGAAAACCCAACTGACAATCTCTTAGAAATTTAGTTTAGATTATTCTGTGAAAATTTCAGAATGATTCATTGACTTTAGTTTGCGTGGTATTACATCAGATGTAACAGTTCGTTGTAAGTGAAAACTAAAGATTGAGCAATGGATATTCCCTTGTGTTTGCCAATACAATGAAATAATATTATACTTTTGGATGGGAATTTTTTATTGAACTTATTTCGTATCATCGGTACAATAGAAGACTTCGGTGCACTGCACGTCAAACCAATAACTTCATCAATAAAACCGCTTCAACGTTGCAACTGAGATAGCAATTTGTTTTCTACTTCCGTAAGCAAAAGCCAAGGATGACAGGTCATTTTTTCAAAAATCTGATGGGACCATACATCAGTCTGTGCAAAATCTATGCACACTTTCCAAAACAGCATTGCAGATTGGAAAAAAGGTTCAGCGAGTAAAAAAAGGACTCGCTACTTTCAAACGTTCAGCCCGTAATATAAGTTTCACGGTGTTTCTCTACCAAATTAAACACTAATTTAATGCGGGTAATTCCTTCAATTTGACCGGTTGTGCAATGCACGTGAACGAGACGCCACTGATGTTATGAAAATTTTGATGTGAGTTATTGTTAATGATATTTCATGAACATTTCATATTGCTTTTTTTTCATTTCATGTTTCATGGTTAATCATGGTACCGGCAATGGATTTTTTTTCCGTATATGCTAATTTGAACACTGCGCCTGCTGTGTGTTCGAGAAATGCAAAATGCTGCGGTCCTGTTACTTCTATAAATCAAATTCAAGTTAAATAGCGTTTTATAAGGTTTGATCTAAATAGTGGAGTGTAATCAACCAGCTGAAATTAAAACAGCCTTTCGTCGCTAAAATCTATGCACCATACGTGCATAAAAAATATCGCAGTCATTTTTATTGCGATTCAATTACGAATTTATTCAGCAGAAATATTTTTAATGACATAATTAAACCTTGCACAAATCACTTCGGTGACGAACTAACGCGTAGTGGGAATTCAGCATCGAAATATCATCGGAGACTCTTCTCCCTTTCGATTATTTATGTGGGTGATATTTCGAACAGTGTGAGATCACCACAAACAACTCAAAAATTAAGTTTCCTCAAAATTTGCAAACAACGCGGAAAACTCTTTACTTTCTCTCGGGGTTTTCGAGCAAGGACGACAATTTTGAGGTAGTCAGGCACATATCTTCAACTGAACGTTATAAAAGGGGAACCGTGGTCGAAAATCGATCATTTCTTCTTGTGCGTTGGATGGAAGCAGACGTCGGGGTGAGAAGACGCATTCAAACAGTGGCATCGAAGAGCGCGGTTAAAAACCTCAAACGCCCAGGTCGTAGTTCTGAAACAGGGCTTCTGGTCGTTTGCATTGGAGAGAAAGAAAACGAAAAACAAAAAGTGGACAACATTGTATAAAATCAGCCATTCTAATGGCCCTAAATGCTATCTAAACAACTATTAAGATTACTTCTTTGCAAATCGAAGGTAAAAATCATCAGTTTAGTGAAAATCCAAAATAATTGGATTTGCTTCGTGCACTTTTCGCTGTGCGAAAACAGTTCGAGAAAAATGTTCCGAACTGTGCTGAATAACGTAGAGAATTCCACAATTGAACAATTCCAGGAATGAGTAGACGAAAAAGTGACAAAATCAGAATCGACCTTCTCCGATTTGGATGAAACTTTGCACATGGCTTCAGTATGGCAAACCATAAGTTTTGAACCGATGGAGAGGTCAATCCAACTCACGACTGATTTTTAAAAAGGGCGTATGTATTTTTGCATTTCACAAAAATTGCCTTTTTCAAATCGTTGTAACTCGGAAACCGTTAATTGTACAAAAATGGCGTTCAGGAAGAAGTTGTAGGGAATCGATTGAGCACTCTAAAAAAAATACACTGAAACAAATTTTTGTTTTTTTTTCTCAATAATTACAAAACAATGTGATGCACTCGGGGGTAATTTAAAGCGAATGGCACGACGTGAAAGCTTGGTTAAACTACATGAACACCAAATCACAACTGCAAAACAATTATATGAATGGGCAGAGCAGAGACGTTGAGATGCATTCACGACCATGTCTTTTTGTTACGTGTCACAAGAAGAATATGAACGGGGTGTGACCGAGTGGAGTAGTGTTTATAAGGATACCAAAATGATTCCAGGCACACAGAAATACCATCCTTTCGTTCCGATTCCAGAAACCACAATCGTCACAAGACTGTATTCGAACAACGATGCACGTAGTACTCATACAATTTAAAAAAAACTTGAAACCTTAAATATAATTAAGAATTATTCATGTACATGTAATAATTGTAGATATAGAAAGCAAATAAACAATTCATGGAAATATAAAAAACGGTGTTATAATTAAATATCCAAGTATCTCCAGAACAGCTACTTTTAGAAGAAAGGATATCATGAACAAGTTCATTACCTTTACCCTGTAGAATAATATTCTACTGTTTAAATGATTATCTTTCAACGAGAACTTGCAATTTCGAATATATCTATAAATTGTTTTAGCTGTAACTTCTTCATTTTTCAAAAAGCACGGATGGGATAGCCAAATAAAACATAATAAAAATTATCAAAAAAAATCGAAATCCTGATTTTTTTTTAGGTTCATTTTGAAATTATTAAGAAAAAAAATCAGTTCATTTTGAAATTATTAAGAAAATTTTTTCAGTGTATAATTTTTTAGAGTGCCCTATTGATTCCCTACAACATCTTTCTGGACGCCATTTTTGTACGATGAACGGTTTCCGAATTACAACGAGAAGAACTTGATCATTTGCATGCACCCGTAAACTGTTTTAGCTGTAACTTCTTCATTTTTCAAAAGACACGGATGGGATAGCCATCAATCTGTAGGTTTTAATAACAGCTTTAAAATAAAAAATAAAAAAAAATTAAAACCATGATTTTTTTTATTTAACTTTTTCGGATTATTTTGTAATTATTAAGAAAATTTTTTTTTCGGTGTATATTTTTTTTAGAGTGCCCAATAGATTTCCTACAACTTTTTCTTGAATGCCATTTTTGTACAACTAACGGTTTCCGAGTTACAACGATTTGAAAAAGGAAATTTTTGTGAAATGCAAAAATACATACGCCCTTTTTAAAAATCAGTCGTGAGTCGGATTGACCTCTCCATCGGTTCAAAACTTATGGTTTGCCATACTGAAGCCATGTGCAAAGTTTCATCCAAATCGGAGAAAGTCAAGTCTGATGATCTGCTGAGCATTTCTGGAATTGCTTAATTTGGTCCTTCTAAAAGGCAGAAATGAATCCTGTACAGCATCTTAATAGTTTCTTCCAATGAAATATGCAAATCCGAAATGAGATAATCGACGTCAAAAATCGTTTGAAATTCTAGTAGTGAAAAGGGGGAAAGTTTCACAATTCACACAATCGATCAATTATCAATTCGAATTTGGAAGTATAAAGAAATCGTGTCAGTTTTATTCGTATTCACGACATCCAGTTATGTCTCTGACATTACACACCCATACTTTTTTTCAGAAAATCTCTTGAAGTGGATTTTTCACGAATAATAATGAAATGAACTTTTTCTGATCGTGATTTTCCCATCACTGCAGTCATGATAACACCAACACAAAAGTCTCTTCCAACCTGTCGCTCCAATATGCCCCATAATTGCTATTTTGCATAACTACAGCCACAGTAAACAAACCATGAAGCGACCCCTCAGATGCAGTAATCCGACATGCCGTCGATAGATGCACTTCTCCTCAGACTCGGATGCTGAAGATGAATAATTTGGGAAAATCTCTTTCGCTGTCCTGGTTCTCTTGGACATGGCGGGCCGTCAGGGTACTGCTCTCACCCGCAGAGAACACTGATACGATTAATAAATTATCCACAGAGAGACACTCTCAACGAGGACAATCACACTGTGCGAGCGACCTTTTATGTTTTTTTTTTTTGATAGACATGTTTTCCGTCGTTGAGTGTGAGTTCATTTAAATTTTAGGTCCATTACTTCCACACGTAAAAATGTCCAAGTTTGGAATTAAATCTTAAAACACCTCTTCCAGCAGTCGATAAATTAAGCATAATAAAATGCTCATGTACTAAATTAGCAATGTTGATATTTAATGCTCACCTGTTGTTGTGTCAGTTTTCAACTTTCTACCTCCGGCACACTCGTAGACTGGACAGGATACTTCTGCTAGCCGGTTTCCGACGATACTCCTGTTTTCTTCTTATCACTGTAACTTTCGTTAACTACTTCGGTACATTTGCACTTAAACAAACTGTTCAATAATAGATGACAAGTGGGGGATGCGCCAATAAGCTGAAATAACATAGACGTCAACACAACCAACACCTTCCGAGGGCAAAGTAATGAACTGAACAAGACGCACTTTTTCAAGTCGCAAACAAGGAGCTGTCTGTTCGGGCAGTAATGGAACGGATGGGTGGGTGGTGGTGGTGGTGGTGGCGTCGGATAGCGATGGTAGTTGGGGTGGGAGAAACCGTGGATCCGCGAACCATCCACCAATGCAATCGACTTTGCCGGGCTAAAAAAAATGCAACACGTTTCTGCGCTTTAGTTACGACGTAGTCGTCCTCGATGGGAAACTAGAACTGGTAGGATGTATGAAATGTCACTATTTTTTTCGTTGGTAGACGCTTCACACAAGTACGACCAGGATGAACGAAATTGTTTGCCAAGCACTACTGCAAGCGAATGAATCGAAAATAACGTGGTTGCACTACAAACACTGCTGTGCGGTTTGAAGCATGCCAGACACGCCGCTCGGTTTCGATATATTGGAGCGAATGCTGAATGAATGAGCATTCGAATGAGAAGCAAAAAAAAAGATTCGACCGTTCAACGGTTATAATGAACAGCAAGCCGATGAACTGGAATAGGCGTACCGATGGATGTTTTGAAATGTTCCTCGAGGGGTACATAGATCGATTGTGATTGCGTTCGTTAGTGAACAGCACTGTGGAAAACATATCGGAAGCGTAAAATAAATAATAATCAAAGGATAGATGAAGACCCTCCCCCCCCCCCTTTAAAATGTCCCCCGCAAAGATAAGGTTCGAACTAAACTGTCATTCAAAGTTTATATAGTACTTGGAAAAAATATCAAATGATCATGTTTTGAGCATCAGTTAATAACCATGTTTAAGAGCAAAACAATTATTCCAACAGTGTTCCAGCAGAACCTTTATACCTCGATTCCCACTTAGCCTAAAAAATGAAATCTTAGCGATGACCTCATTAATGGATGAAAATCTCTTTCCAGCAAACTTCTGTTTCAAACCTAGGGGCTAGATCTGACGAATAGAATTTCAAGTCATGGAATTTTGACATCGAACCGATCAACTTCTGACACCATCAGTTCGCTTCCACATCTCATTCAAGTCAGTCGATAAAACAAAACCGCTTACGTTCGGGACGGAAGAAACCAAGTACAGCATTGTGTAGTGAATAGAATATAACAATAGAACGATCTCGAAATGAGTGAACCAAACGAACAAAAACTACCGCCGGTACGAAAGAATACAATTATTGTGGTAAGTTTGAGAGGTAAAGAGTTTTTACCCCCTAATTTATGCTAGGTGCACATAACCAATTTCACTTAATTTTACGTTTCGTCTTAGACTCATCAGTGCGTTGCTATAAACTGCTACGCACTGATGAGTCTAAGACGAAACGTAAAATCAAGCGAATACAATTATTGTTGACTTCGGGCAGTGCAAAATTCGACCTTCGATACGAGAACTTGAAGGTTTGCTTAAGGAGCAAATGTATCTTGACATTAAACGTGTGCATTTACTTCAATGCAATAAGACAAATAATGTTGTTTACATCCAGTTTTATAAAGAGTTGGATGCAATTCAATTCGCAAAAGACAATAACAATGTGCACTACGTGGAGCACGAAAACATTAAGTACAACATTCCAGTATATATGGAAGATAGTGCTATAGAAGTGCGTGTGCATGATCTCCCTTAAGCGTCATCGATCCTTATATACGCAAAACTATGTCCCAATACGGAAAGATTCTCTCTATCGAAAAAGCAAAGTGGAAGAACTTTTTCCCTGGTATTCTAAATGGCGTACGTTTGGTACACATGCACTTGAACAGGCCTATACCTTCTTATGAGACTTTCGGTCAGGATACAAGAATCCCGTGCAAATCACTTGTTACCTATGATAATCATATGGCCACATGTCAATATTGCCAAAAAACTGTTCACTACGGTAAGCCATGTGATAAACCGGACAAGGATACAACTACACCAAAGGACAACGGTGCTTCCTTCACACCAACCCTAAGCAACCCCAGTACACCTGTGACAGCCACCAACAACAATGAAGCATCCCCTTCAACGAAACCATCAGTATCCCCTATAGAACAAAGTACACCAGCTGCAGTTAACAACTTACCCTCCAACCAACCAGCAACTGCAAACAATGTACAACAAAGCGCATCTACAGCAACTAGCAACGAAATCAACAACAATACCACCGAAGCGGCAATGGATGACGAGACGAGCAACGAACAAAGTGCCCTCAATCCTCGCAGGAGGGAAATGGAAGCTCCTCTCCCCCTAGAAAAAGGGTGACAACGAGATCCAATACAACAAAAAAATATTTAAAAAATCGGCACAATCGGCCACGTAAAGCTTGTAAGCAAATAGGCCTGAATAAAAATATCTTTTAAATTTAAAAAAAAACTACAAGGATCAGACCTATGAGGTTGTTCGAGTTATTGATGTGGAACAAGGCAATCAAAATTTCTACTGATCTACAATCAAACATTTCAATCAATCGTCACTTTTTTGAATCCGCAATTGCACGAGAGTCTGCCTAGATTGATCTTGATTGGGGACCAACACCGAAAATTGTTTGTTTATAGCCGACGAAATTACACCAATATCCCAAATGTATGCAATTATATCTTTGTACATACTTGCGATATGATTTTGATATTAAAGCTTTTCTTCGCCAAAGCTTGTGTTCAAGTTTTGTATGCAAACAGTTATTTTGATAGCGTTAAGTTTCTGTACCATTCTGCGATTTCGGTTGAAGCGATAAACTTTTTCTCATTATCAATCGAGTTCATCTTATACAAATTAGAAATTGATCTTAAGCACTCAAAATCAACCCTAGGTAGTTGTCAATTGCTCAGGCGAAACGACATCATGGAATTTCATCCGAGCTCGCATGACACAAGATAAGAGCATACCAATTAAAACTTCATATCGTTTTATGGCACTTTTTGTCTGGCTGTCTAGCATCAACCTACATATAGCATGCTAGACGTAGGACTGAAACGTTAGCTATAATTTCGCTTTTATTTATAGATTCGCGTGCTTCCAACAGCTTCGCTTTTGCATCGATCGACCAATCAGAGCGATGCTTTCCCTTTGATATAACGCTTACTCCTTCAAAACCGTCGTCTATGGCAGGGAAATCCGATATGCCGGAGATTTTTAGCAGACAAAATAGGACACTGCTCGCTACTAATTAAAATTTCTATCATTTATAATTGAAAATACGTGGCTTGATACATTCAAATCGAATCTTAGAAATATTTCCAATCAAATAATGAAATAATGTTAATAATTGATACAAAATATACTGAGCTGTGAGTGTGTAAAACCTGACCGCATTTCAACGTGTATTTTTCCTTGAGTTCCTAATTTGCACCCCTATATAGAAAACAAAGATGTGTTCCACATTAAAAAAAAAACCTTCTGACACGGTGCATTTGATCAGCTGGAATGCTACAGAATTGCTGTAAAAAGGTGGACCGGTAATATCAGATAACATAACCGGATGACGTGAATACAAATAAAATGTTTCTTCAATGTTTAAGGATCTGAATTCGGGAACTGGAAATTCTTGAACTGAATTTTCGAGCTGATCGTGTCAGACAAGTTCTAGTTTTCATCAAGCTATGAAAAAAGACACACCAGCGCACCATGCATTAAAGCAACGGTGAAAATGAATGATTTGCTGTACGGATTGGTCCACCATCCCCCGTATTCTCCAGACCTGGTCCCCAGTGACAATTATCTATTTTGCAAACATGAAAAGGTTTCTCCAGGGAAAGAAATTTTTGTCGAATGCTGAGGTCATTGCAGAAACGGAAGTCTATTTTGAAAGCTTCGAACAATCTTTTTTTTTGTCGTTAATACGACTTACTTTACTATAGGACGCCTTTTCAAAATGTACCCTCTGAGAGAGTGATAAGTTTTTGATCGTGAATATCTCTTGTTGTATCTAACGAATCAACATAATTTTTGCTACATGCCATTGGAAATAAGATCACAATTTTATGATAAAATTTTCAGTTGTGTGACATAATGTCAAATAATTCAAAATTAAACTTTTCTAAAATGTTTTGTATAAACGTGTATCAAAGAGGATAATTCATAAGGCGCGTTTGCCTTTCTAGTATTTTAAAGCTCATAGCTCAGTGATCTGTGAAAGGATTTATATAATCTAACTACCAATAAAATCGAATTTTTTCAACTTAAACGTGTATAGCAACATCATTGAAGTATTTCAATAGTACACTATTGAAAAACCTATCTCATTTGACCCATGTCAACACCAGCCAATCAGAACGCGTTCTGAGGAAGAGAACAAAATATCTGCTGCTGTACAACAAATCGTTCGAGAAAAATGTTCCGAACAGTGCTTAATATCGTAGTGAGTTCCACAATTTGGTCCTTCTGAAAGGCAGGAATAAATCCCGTACAGCATCCGGATAGTTTCTTGCAATGAAATGCAAATCCAAAATGAAATAATCGACATTAAAATTCTATATGCTGTTATTTTTATATCCGTTAGGACCGCCCATTCGTGAAGAAACTACAAACGAAATCACGTAAAAAGAAACCTCTTAACAAAAATTGGATCAGTTTGGATTCTATCGCCACTGCGAGCAGATGTATTGGGCCGTATGAATAAAACGTAGCATGCTTGAATTTCTGTAGTAAATGCTACGTGTGGATCACGTTCCTGTCAAAACATGCTACAAACTGTAGTATTTACTACAAGTTTTCGGTAGGTAGCTCTAGAGGTTGCTACCCGTATGTTTGCTGATAAAGTGAAGTACAGAAATTAAAAAAGTGGCATTTTTACAAATGTAAGTACGTTTCTTGCTTTGTGCATGCTTATACCAGCTTTTCCGGCTCTGTGTTGATACGGTATGCAGTAAATGCTTAAATTCGGAAGTAGCATTAACTACATGTTCGAACTTGTTTTTTATTCATACAAAACCGCGTTATACTCTGTGGATTTTGTTTTTGAGAAGATACTACAAACAACAGACTTTACTACATTTTATTCATACGGCCCATTGTGTGTCGTTTGCAAAGCTAGTTTCGCTTCCGACAAGAGCGATTACGTCACAGCTGCTAGTCGTTTGCATTGGTGAAAAAACAACGAAAAGGGGACAACGGTGGAGAGCTTCACACAAATTCAGCCGTTCTAATGGCTCTAAAAGTTTTCTAAAGAACTATTAGGATTTCTTCTTCGCAAATTGAAGGTAAATATCCTCTGTGTAGTGCAAATCTAGAACAGTTTGATTAGATTTGTGCACTTTTCGCTGTGTGAAATTCATAGTAATCGAGATCAAGTTAAGCATTCTTTGTTTTTGCGAAAAATGTGAAAAAAGGGAATGCTTGCATAATTCACATAATTGATCAACTAATTGATATTCGGAAGTGTTAAGGAACATGTCAGTTGTTTTCGTATTCACGACATCCATGTTAGTAGAAACGATTCTCTCGGATGGAACGACTTTTTGGGCGAGGGTTCAGCTGAAGCATGTCTTGTTGGGAAACAGTATCGATTTCGTTCAACGTACCTGTCAAACTTCTGGTGAAAGTAAACATTTGGGGGGCACATCTCAGAGCGTCGATTTTCTCGCAATTTCGGATGTAGCGAAAGTGTTCGCAATTTACAAACAAAACCTTAATAATTTGGCCGAGAAGACGTTTGAACCTGATACCGAAAACTTAATCCTTCAAGAGGACAACGCCCTAAAGTATCCAAGTTGAGGTAACTGTCGCGCCTGGAAGGAGCAAAATGACATCTCCACCTTAAACAGGCCCTTTCGATGCAAGCGCTATTGAAAAAAATACTCGACCATAATGGAGCTTGCACTTGCAGTGAAGCCTCTTTACATTTTGAAACAACTATTTGACGTTCTCTTCCAACAAACAACCCTGAAAACATGCTATGAATTTTAAATACCTCTGTGGACTACAGACCTCGATCGAGATCGTATTTTATTTATTCGATTTGTCTATTTGGAACTGATAAATAAAATTTCTGACACTACAGAAAGGAATGGGTGAACTCAACTCTTTGAACAAAAATATTTAGGATTCAGTCAATTAAAGCATCGCTTAATTTACTTTCTCTTTCGATCATTACAGAGCCTTTTAAGAATTTTTTTCACAGTCTCCAACATCAATCGAAATAATTTGCGAAAAAATGCACTAATCGAGAGACCATTCCGATTCAAGGCTGATTTTTTTTAATAAAAGGTGGATGAGTTTTTACATACACTTGCTTCAAATCGTAAGTTTTGCGCCGGTTTGTTGTTTGAGTTGTAACTTAAAGTCGAGCGTTGGTTTTAATAACAAGTCTATTTTTTCCATTTTTCATGATTTTTGGGAAGTTTTTTTTTGCCATAACCTGTCGTTGATATTTAATTGACACTCGCCTACCACGAGGACATGATTTTACTTTAAAAATAAACAGGGAACACAAAAATGCAAACTTCGGTTCAAAAACTCTTCAAACTAACGTTCTTAATTTACATATTTCGCAGAATTTTTGATTAGTGCTTGGAAGTCTCAAGCCCGTATTTGTGAGTAGAAGGCATATGCCAATAGTCATGCAATCCACGCTTAATTGTCCCATAGATATAAGTAACCCCAATATGCAATTATGCGTAGAACGGCAGTTTGCGAATCGATAAAGGAATCTGCCGGAACAGAAGATCAAGTTCCATATCAAGATGTGGCATTTAACGTTACTTTACTTAAAAGTTACATATCGAAATTGAGTTTAAAGAATTGCTCCTACTCTTTGAATCTATCTGTAAGTTCTAATCGAACGAAATATTATCCTAATGTTAGCAACTAATTCAATCAAATGATATATTGTGTATAAAACAATATTCACCATTAACCGAGGTTGAGGTAAAGAAAAATATAACTAATTAAAAACTTTTATAAACATTGAACGACAGTTTAGTTCGATTTTTTAAGCGCAGCGCCAGCTCAGTCAGCGGAAATAAGTTGTTTATTTACCGTATCCGATCTGTTGGATCATAAAAGCTTCAACTGTGTTTTTGCAGTAAACAAATAAATTGCGACCATGCATTCTTATAGTTAACCATCCAAACTGGAGTTTCTACAGCTGCCCCCTTCGAAAGGTTTGTTACTTTAAGAACACCAATTGCTTATCAAAACTGGGCCTTACTTCAATTGCACTTGTTGCCAAACGGAAAGCCAAATATTCGTGATGTTGAGCCAGTGTTATCTATCTATGCTCTTATCTTCGCAAAAGATTCAGCTTTTCAATATATAATTCTAAAGTTACCGCAACGTGTACAGTATCAAATCGCATGGTTTAAGTTTTACAGGTTTCCCCTAGCTTTTAGTTTTCACTACGCATCCCGTTTTATTTTTTTCCATTTAAAGGCAGACGGAACGCGTGGCCATTGCCAAATTTAGACGCTAGAATTATTCGTTTTATTTCTGAAAGCTCACCCATCGCTTAGGGTTCCCACAAGGTAATGTCGACGTGTAGCTGAGCCCGGGTACTGATTAGAGTTCTGATAAGCGTAGGCTTTTATCGATTGTTGTTGTTCAATGCTACTTTCGAATATTGCTACATCAATATTAGCGGAATAAGGTATGATTGGCTTATTTTTGCACTATACACGTGACGGAATGAGATACGTACTTATTTAACAATTGGTACCACAGCGGAAGCAATATCCACCGAATTTTTTAGCGGGAACTATTCCACAAACCACTGCACGGTTACTTCATGAATCACTTCAAACGTTGCTTCGTTAATGCAAAATGTTTTAGCGCAGAAAAAACCTGACCACACACAAACTAAATGCACTTTCGATTGCTTTGCAGCACATCCAAATGAGCGAAATGTCGAGCTTGATTCGCGTTGCCTGACAGTCAAACTCTATCCGTCCAACGCGCAGTGCGTTCATGAGTGCATATTCTCGTTCTGTTTTCCAAACTGTTCACAAACTATACTGACGTTTTGTTTGCGTTTGTGGTTGTGATAGCCCGAAAACATGCACAGTTAAATGAAACTAGTCAAAGTTAGGTGTAGTGATTTAAACATAATTTCTGACAGCCCATGGTACAATCCAAGTGTGGAGGTGTCGGACCCACATTATCAGATCCGACTGGATTCCGAATCAATTCCGAATCGGCGAGAAATTTTCATTCGGAATTCCATGTGGAAATCATGAGGAATTCCGAATCAATCCCAACTCCAGTGCATCAACCGATTCCGAATGAATTTCGCCTACAACCGGTTGATTCGAAAATCATTCGGAATTGAGTGAGAAGATGCGGACGGATTTATCAATTCGTCTTCTTCTTCTTACTTCCAGATTTTGCACGTTTTCGTGCTGATTTTCAGTTTATTTTTAAACGAAAACATTATATAACTGAATATACAAATTTAAATTTTCATGTTTTTTTTTGGATATACAGAACTAGTAAATAACCAGTTTGTGGCTGACAGTTTCACCAGCGTGCCTAGATTTAAATCCCATACTAGGGTTCTAAATTTAAGCTAGCGAGAAATGAAATCTCCCGCATCGTCGAGCTCCCGGGTTACGACATCGAATCATAAAATCCGTTAGAAATAAGAGCAACGACCGATGTCGTCGTTTAAAGGGCTAAAATAAAATAATGTAAGCACTTATCTCGAGCAGGGCTATGACCTCCTCGAAGAAGGAAGGAATAGCATAAAACACATGCCTCGAGACAAGTGAATGACCTCCTTGAAGGGAGGAGAAACAGCTGGATTTAACTTGTCATAGTTGGGATCGCAAGCTGGGCAATGTAAGGAAAAGAAGGAAATAAGGGGTCGTTGAATGCCTGTGTTCTCTCTCTTCCTTATAGCATAACCACGCATGCGCACAAGCCTAGGGAGGTAAGAAACACGAAATTCAGGCTTATGCGCAAGCGCGGAATAAATTAAGAATTAACATTAGACGTAAGTCTGTTCTAACTTGTAGTATATAAGCAAAATTTGTTAATTAAAATAGTAGTAGCAACTCAAAGGTTAAACTGTATTTTTTAAAGAAAGAACGAGCCCCACATTGTTTGGTGGCTTCATCCAGAGAGGACAAGCCAAAAAAGAGTTTACCAGTAAAAGTGCTACCCAGGTCTTCTAAGACCTGAAAAGTGAACGAACATTTGTTCTAAGTGATACGCAAGTTAGCGTATAAAGTGTAGTGCGGCCTAAGTCAGGCGCACTAAAAATCGAACATTCGTTCTAAGTGATACGCAAGTTAGCGTATAAAGTGTAGTGCGGCCTAAGTCAGGCGCACTAAAAAAGCGAACATTTGTTCCAAGTGAATACGCAAGTTAGCGTATAAAGTGTAGTGCGGCCTAAGTCAGGCGCACTAAAAAGCGAACATTTGTTCTAAGTGATACGCAAGTTAGCGTATAAAGTGTAGTGCGGCCTAAGTCAGGCGCACTAAAAATCGAACATTCGTTCTAAGTGATACGCAAGTTAGCGTATAAAGTGTAGTGCGGCCTAAGTCAGGCGCACTAAAAAAAGCGAACATTTGTTCCAAGTGAATACGCAAGTTAGCGTATAAAGTGTAGTGCGGCCTAAGTCAGGCGCACTAAAAAGCGAACATTTGTTCTAAGTGATACGCAAGTTAGCGTATAAAGTGTAGTGCGGCCTAAGTCAGGCGCACTAAAAATCGAACATTCGTTCTAAGTGATACGCAAGTTAGCGTATAAAGTGTAGTGCGGCCTAAGTCAGGCGCACTAAAAAGCGAACATTTGTTCTAAGTGATACGCAAGTTAGCGTATAAAGTGTAGTGCGGCCTAAGTCAGGCGCACTAAAAAGCGAACATTTGTTCCAAGTCAATACGCAAGTTAGCGTATAAAGTGTAGTGCGGCCTAAGTCAGGCGCACTAAAAAGCGAACATTTGTTCCAAGTGAATACGCAAGTTAGCGTATAAAGTGTAGTGCGGCCTAAGCCAGGCGCACTAAAAAGCGAACATTTGTTCCAAGTGAATACGCAAGTTAGCGTATAAAGTGTAGTGCGGCCTAAGTCAGGCGCACTAAAATCGAACATTTGTTCCAAGTCAATACGCAAATTAGCGTATAAAGTGTAGTGCGGCCTAAGTCAGGCGCACTAAAAGGCGAACATTTGTTCCAAGTCAATACGCAAATTAGCGTATAAAGTGTAGTGCGGCCTAAGTCAGGCGCACTAAAATCGAACATTTGTTCCAAGTCAATACGCAAGTTAGCGTATAAAGTGTAGTGCGGCCTAAGACAGGCGCACTAAAATCGCACACCCGGATTCAGAAGCAGTCGCCGAGCAGCCGGAAAACGGAAGCCATCGCACTACGAGATCATCTTAATTGTTAAAAGAAAACAAGGTAAGAGAGAGAACATGGCGTCGGGAGGGATTAAATACAAACAGAATAAAAAGGGACATTGCCAGCTGTGCGATAACCCCGACTCAGCAGACAATATGGTCTGTTGTGACGACTGCGACAGATGGTTTCATATCGTCTGTGTGCGGTTGGATCATATTCCAACTAAGGCTGAGTTTTGGGCTTGCCCAAAATGTACGATAATAAAGGCGCAAATAAAAGCGCTTGAAAGTGAGGTCGCCAATTTAAGACGATCATCAGAAGAATCGAGCAAGGGTCTCCTGAGACAGTCAGAAGAGATGTTTCGATGCCAAAGAGAGTTTTTTGCCGATCTAGCAAATAACATGAAAGGTGCATCATCATCCAAGCCAGGTGTGTCCAAGGGCGGTTCCGAAGACGCGACCGCAAAAATGGTAAGGATGTTTGCAAGGCAATCTCTGATGGAGTTGCCCTATTTCGATGGATCATTTAAAGTTTGGTCCAAATTCGAGAACACGTTTAAGGAGACAACAAAAGAAGGCGAGTTTTCTAACTTAGAAAATTTGACTCGTCTCCAGAAGCATCTTAAGGGTGATGCATTAAAAATTGTGGAACCTCTATTGCTAGATAGCAAAAATGTTCCAAAGATAATGGCTACCTTAAAGGAAAACTTTGGTAACCAACAGAAAATATATAAACTTTTCAGAAACGAAGTAAAGGAACTGAAGAATCCTAGAATGGAAGTTCCAAAAAGTGTCATAGAGTTTGTAACGACGATTGATAATCTCGTTACAAACATAAAGATAACGAACTCTTTAGGATATATGCAAGATCAAGCCCTGATAGATGAAATCTTAGACAAATTGCCATTTAATCTAAGACAAGACTGGGCTCGAAAGGAAATTGATCGTAAGGATACTGCATCAGAAGCACATCCTTATGAAATTCCAACACTAGAGGATCTTCTCCAATGGTTGAGGCCTCAACAAAGAATTGCACAGGAACTAACAGAGTCGAAATTGAGAACTGATAAACAAATGAAACCTAAAGATAAGGTTTATACGCATCAAAGTTTCGATACTAACAAAAGAAAGGTATCTTGTTTTGCCTGTAATAAACAACACAAAACAACAGAATGCCCTACGTTCTTGAAGTCAAATGTAGAAGAAAGAAAAGCCATACTCATAAAGCATAAAGCATGCTTCAATTGCTGCAATTATGCCAATCATCGATTGAAAACGTGCCTTTTCAAGAAAAGGTGTGAGGTAAAGGGATGTACAGGTAAACATCATACACTGATACATCAAAATTCAGAGAACTCAATCCTGGTCTCTGAGAAAAAAGAGAAGGGGGCCGAAAAAGTTCATTATCATGAGGAGAAGGGAAAGGTTTTGTATCAGATTATACCAGTAACATTGAAAAATAATGATAAACAGGTTGACGTACTAGCGTTTCTAGACCCAGGTTCGTCAACAACATTAATTTTAGAGGAAGTTGCCAGACAGCTTGGAATAAGCGGAAAACAGAAACCGTTAACGTTGTCTTGGACAAATGGCGAAGAGCAAGTAGACAAAGGTAGCGAGGAAATATCAGTTCGAATTAAGGGCTACAAGGGGAAGACGTATCTGTTAGAAAAGGTACGAACATTAAAGGAAATGTCTCTGCCTACGCAATCCATTCGGAAGAAGCAACTGGTAAAAAGTTATCCTTACCTCTCAGATGTTGAATTTAGTGATTACGGAAACGAGAAACCAAAACTTCTGATAGGATTACCGCATTCTAATATCATGCGTGCTATCGATACTCGTTCAGGAAGATTTAATGAGCCGATAGCTCAGAAAACTAAAATTGGATGGGTAATATACGGGACACAAATGGACGATCGAAAACAAAATAACTTTTTAATGATGATTAATAATGACGAGACTTCCGAAGAAAAATCCATGAAGGAAATGATGCGTAGTTATTTCTCGACTGAAGAATTTGGCGTTATGGTACCGAGTAAGCCTCTCATGTCTAAACAAGACGAAAGAGCTTTACAAATTATGAAAGACACGATTAATTATACAAATGGTCAATATGAAATAGGACTATTATGGAAAGAAGATAACGTGTCGCTCCCAGATAGTTATCAAGTTGCCTTAAGCAGACTAAAGGGACAAGAGAAAAGGATGCGTGAAAATCCTGAGTTGCGAAGGTGGTATAATGATAAAATATTGGAGTATGAATCAAAGGCATACGTAAGAAAATTAAACCGAGAAGAGTTAATGCAAGATTCAAGACGAACATTCTACATACCGCATTTTTCAGTTACAAATCCAAATAAAATTCCTCGAAAACCGAGGCTAGTGTTTGACGCAGCCGCAATTATAAAAGGACAATCCTTGAATTCCAAACTACTTTCAGGGCCTGACGCAACTACGTCTTTATTAAGTATTTTAATTAGATTCAGGGAAGGGAAACTTGCGGTTACTGGTGATATTCAGGAAATGTTTCACCAAGTTAAAATTAAAAAGGACGATCAAAACTCTCAACGTTTTCTGTATAGATTTGCAGAAGAAGAGGATATGTGTGTGTACGTCGTGCAAGTAATGACTTTTGGTGCAACGTGCTCACCGTCGTGTGCACAATACGTTAAAAACCAAAATGCCATTAAATTCCAAATCGATTATCCAAAGGCGGTAACTGCGATAATTGAAAACCACTATGTGGATGATTATCTCGACAGTTTCGATTCAATAGATGAGGCTAAGGAAACTGTGGGAAATGTAATAAAGATTCACGCACACGGACATTTTAATATAAGGAATTTTGTAACAAATTCCAAAGATTTGAAAAACTCATTGTCTGAAGACAAAATTATGCATAAGGAAGAAATCGTGCTAGGCGATGACGAGCAATCTTATGAAAAGGTTTTAGGTGTCTATTGGAACGTCGTCGATGACACCATAAGATATCGAGTAAAGATGTCAGACTTACCTGAATGGCCTACTAAGAGACAATTACTATCCGCCAGCATGAGCGTTTATGACCCATTAGGTTTGATATCTAATGTAACAATTAAAAGCCGAATATTGATCCAAGACTTATGGAAATTAGGGATCGGCTGGGACGATAAAATCCCCGAACCAATGTATATGGAATGGAGCAAATGGGAAAAGCGAATTGACAGTCTAAAAGGAATCAAATTTCCAAGATGTTATTCTTATCTCTCAGAAGGAGTAAAAAGAGAGATACATACGTTTGTTGACGCTTCGGATAGAGCATTTGCAGCGGTTGTTTATATGCGAACAATATTTGATGACCGAGTCGACGTAACCATAATAGCTGCGAAGGCCAGAGTCGCGCCAACTAAACTCTTATCAATTCCCAGACTGGAACTACAGGCCGCGGTCTTAGGAACTAGGTTAACTGAAACCGTTTTAAAGAGTCTGCGACTTAAGGTAGGAAAGGTAATATATTGGACAGACTCGACGGTAGTCTTGTCCTGGATTCAATCTGATCCCAGAGAATACAAGCAGTTTGTCGGCCTAAGAATTAGCGAGATTCTAGAATGCACATCGATGACGCAATGGAGATGGGTGAACTCGAAGAATAATCCAGCCGATGAAGCTACAAAATCAACAGAAAGAGAATCCATATGGAAGAATGGTCCAACATTTTTGAAAGAAGATGAAAAATTGTGGCCTCTTAGACCGATCAAGTTGAATACCAAGGAAGATATAAAAGTAGTGAACTTAGTCAAAGAAACTAATTTCACGAAATTTGAATTTATAAACATCGATTGGTGTTCGAACTGGAAACGTGCTAAACGAGCCGTAGGAAGAATCCTGATTTATGTCGACATATTGAGATCAAAAATTAAAAATGAATCTTACGAACGGATCGTTACAAAAGAAGTTTTAGATCGAGCAGAAAATATTATACTACGAAAGGCACAGTGGGAAGCGTATCCGGATGAAATGAGAAAATTACACTCGGACTTTCCGATAGATAAATCAAGTAAAATAATAAACTTAACGCCATTCTTAGATACAGATGGATTAATGAAGTCGAAAAGCAGGATCGAAAATGCAACTATGCTTCCGTACGGTACTAGATATCCTATTATATTACCGAAGAAGCATCATGCAACTTATTTGATATTACAATTTTATGACGAGAAATTTTTTCACAAAAAAATGGACGCAGCAATTGCTGCAGTTAGACAAAGGTACTGGGTAGTTGACATTCGAGCCTCGATGAAAAGGACAAAAGGTGCATGTCAAAGGTGCAGGAACGAAAGAGCTCGACCTAATCTACCCAGAATGGCATCATTACCAATATGTCGGCTGAATGCGAACGTAAAACCGTTTACCTTCACCGGAGTTGATTACTTCGGTCCAATGACAGTTTCGATTGGAAGAAGAACGGAAAAAAGATGGGGTGCGTTGTTTACTTGTTTATCAACACGTGCTGTTCATATTGAAGTAGCGAATAACTTAAGCACTGACGCCTTTTTTGTGTGTCTGAAAAATGTAATACACAGAAGAGGAAAAATTTCACAACTTTACAGCGACAATGGTACCAATTTCATAGGTGCAAATAACGAATTAAAAAAGATTCAAGAAAGGCTGGCAGGTGATGGAATAGAATGGTTTTTCAACCCGCCATCCGCTCCGCATTTTGGTGGAGTATGGGAAAGAATGATAAAAGAAGTTAAAAGTATAATGCCTTCACTTCAAACAACTATGCCTGAAGATATATTACGAAGTGTGTTAATAGAAATTGAGTTTATCATCAACAGCCGACCGTTAACGCATATTCCTATCGAATCAGAAGATGATGAAGCGTTGACGCCAAATCATTTTTTATTGGGATGCTCAGGGGAGGCCGAACCAAATTTAAACGACGTCTCAAAGGCAGAAGCTACTCGACAGCAATGGAAAAGAGTGCAGCAAATTACGAAAGAATATTGGTGCCGATGGGTAAGAGAATATTTACCAAACCTCGCTAGGAGACCAAAATGGCAAGAGTCATCGACCTCTCTAAAGCTAGGAGACATAGTAATTTTTCCGGATGAAGAGAGAAAAGGAAAATGGATAAAGGGTCTCGTGGTTGAAGTACGACGCGCTAAAGACGGTATAATTAGGTCCGCCGTCATAAAAACACAAAAAGGAACAGTAGTAAAACCTACAGTTAAATTATCGGTGCTAGACGTAAAGTCTAGTGAACCAAAAATAAGTACCGACACTCAAGATGAAGTGGAGGTCTCACAAATGGAAGGAAACAACCAACAGAAAATTGCCATCGAGTCTAGTAACAAAAGACCAACCCGAAGACAGAATACAAAATTGAAAAATATTTGTTTGGCAGCCTTAGCTTTGATGATGATAATATGTCAAGCATTTGGAACCATTGCTCCTGGATTGATTGCATACGATTGTGCGAATCCGGAGATAAATATAACTACATATTCGTTGCTGGACGTAGCACCATGTTTTCCACCGACAAATAATTTAACGACAATAGAAGTTCCAATACAAGTTTTACAAAAAAATGCAAAAGGATCTGCTCATGCGTATCAATGTAAAGTCATCTTGAAAAGATCTATACGACATTGTGGGATGCATTCTCACACGTCGGACTATCAATATGGCTATTCTCATTCGGTTAAGGAATTCACGAATGAAGAGTGCAGAATAACTCACTTACTGAATTCAGTACGTTTGACTCAAGAGACTAGAATTAACGAGGTCAAGAGAAACGGAACGACTCATGGAGAAGTACTAATAATCGGTCATGTACAAGGAAGCTCGTGTAAGGGTGGAATTTATCGAACACCATTTTACACCTGGGTAGACGCATTGGTTTACTATGAGTATGCAATTTCATTGTACGACTATACAAGTTCTGTGGATTATGAAAATGATCAGATAACACTACGCAACGGAATAGTTTGTACATACTCCCAAGGGAAATGTTTAGACGGGGAACAAGGATATATGACATGGGATATAAACGGCGATAAACGTTGCGAAGACGATGAATTCGAAGTAATTTATCAAGGAATGGTAAATAAAACTGTGGATGCTGGTAAGAAAAGAAATACGCAAGCCGTGTATAGCGCTATTTCAGACTCACATGTATTTTCCGTCAGAACCAGAGATCCAACTCGTATATGTGGATACAATGGTTACAAAACCGATCATCCGAGAATATTGATCCTAGAAGAAACAGAATTCAAATCGCCATTCAAAAGACGTCCGAATGGAAAAAATTATGACTTGTTTACTTACTTTAACTCAAAAATCACGCTAGTAGAGAGCTACATTGGGCAAAAGTTTGAGGAAATCTATAATACAATTATGACAGAAATGTGCAAGGTTGACAAGACAATAATGGAGACAAAACTGACTCTAGCTCGGCTCAATCCAACGGAGTTCGTTTCAGGGATAGTGAAGCGATCTGGATACACAGCTGTTGTAGCAGGAGAGGTTTTACACATTCTGGAATGCAAACCTGTCTATGTCACGCATAGAACAGCGGAGCGATGTTATCAGGAAATCCCAGTAAAGTATAACGGGACTGAAATGTATTTAGCTCCAGTTTCAAGAATCCTTCAAATGAGGGGAACCGAAATAGATTGTACACCAATCCTTCCTGCGAAGTATATGTTTGGCGGAAGATGGTATACTACAGATGGTCGTTTGAGAGAAACGACGTCGCCAAATAAATTAACTACTGACATAGTCACGACGTGGACGTATACGCCGCTACCAAGCCTAATGCAAAGCGGAGTTTATGATGCCGATAGCATTGAAAAGATGCGTAATATGATTTATGATCAAGGAGAAAAAAGAATCGCTTCAAATGTACTTCATAAAATTTTAGCGAGTCAACAACCAAACCTACAAGGATATAATTTTGACGCCTTAGTATCGGAAAGAGTGATAGAGAACGCTCTGAATAGATATTGGGAAAAATTAATATCTTGGACGACATGGCTGGGAAATTTAACTTCTACATTCTTAGGAATTTACATGATAGGGAGAATATTGAAGTTTGTGGTAGACACAATAATGCATGGGCGTATATTGTACGATATTTATGGATTAGGGTGGCAGTTAATTGCTTCATTTTGGGATTCACTGACTACTTTCTTGTCTCATAGAAACTCGTTGCGAAGGTCTCAACAAGAGGCAGATAGGAACGAAATAAATAACTCAGGCGAATGTGAAAGCGTTCAAATAGAGGAAAGAAGAACTGCACCATTATATCCTACATTAACGAGAAACGATTAATATCAGCCACGGTATTTTGTAAATCGATGTGGTGGATTTACGGGGGTTGGAAATGTGGCTGACAGTTTCACCAGCGTGCCTAGATTTAAATCCCATACTAGGGTTCTAAATTTAAGCTAGCGAGAAATGAAATCTCCCGCATCGTCGAGCTCCCGGGTTACGACATCGAATCATAAAATCCGTTAGAAATAAGAGCAACGACCGATGTCGTCGTTTAAAGGGCTAAAATAAAATAATGTAAGCACTTATCTCGAGCAGGGCTATGACCTCCTCGAAGAAGGAAGGAATAGCATAAAACACATGCCTCGAGACAAGTGAATGACCTCCTTGAAGGGAGGAGAAACAGCTGGATTTAACTTGTCATAGTTGGGATCGCAAGCTGGGCAATGTAAGGAAAAGAAGGAAATAAGGGGTCGTTGAATGCCTGTGTTCTCTCTCTTCCTTATAGCATAACCACGCATGCGCACAAGCCTAGGGAGGTAAGAAACACGAAATTCAGGCTTATGCGCAAGCGCGGAATAAATTAAGAATTAACATTAGACGTAAGTCTGTTCTAACTTGTAGTATATAAGCAAAATTTGTTAATTAAAATAGTAGTAGCAACTCAAAGGTTAAACTGTATTTTTTAAAGAAAGAACGAGCCCCACACAGTTCTTCTTAGAATTCCAACATAAACTGTTGAAATTCGCTGGAAAATAACGAAACGGCCTACCTTAGTCAGCATCATCCATTCCTCTAGCTAGAGTGTAGTGAAATGGCTTAAGGCGCCTAAATTTTACACTAACACATTCATAAAATGAGCGAATATTCAATGACATTTAAAATATCACTGTCAATCGGGTTGATCGAGCAGCCAACCCAGGCGAAAATTCTAGCACTGAAAAATCATGTAGTCGAGTAAGAATTCATTACGCATTCCGTCATTTCGATAATGTGGGGAGTAGTCAGTTGATAAGGAAACCTTCTTAGAAAAAAACGTTCAACGATGGTCCTTCATTGGTCCAATACGTTGAATCATTAGTCCAATGAACGTCCAATCAATCGTTCAACGGGAAGCCAACACGGGACCTTCGTTTGCCGATTTTGAAACAGACCGTTGAACTGAATGACATTTTTTTCTTTAAACAAACCCAGCAGACAAAGGTCCATTGTTGAGTCATTTTTAATATGAGGAGTTGGAGCCCCGTTGGACTAGTTTTACTGGACAATTTCCGAAGTTTTTTCCACTTATTTTTTGAAAACTAACACTACATACCTGTACAATACTTCTACTTCACGTAGAATACCAACAAATCTTCTTTCTATATGAAGGTAACATCTAATTTTCACACTATTTTTGCAAGAGAAAAAACAACACAACAAACCGATCCAGCAAACTGAACGAATATTTCGTGCAGTATGTCGTTCAATGAACGCTCAACGACCAACAAACTATAATCGCATACTGCGTGGGAAGGAACACAATTAATCATGATCAACTCTACTGCTTTGCTGTTAGTCTTGAAGCTTTTTTGGATGTATCATTATTCGTCATAGTTCATGAACATAGAAATAGTGTGAAAGAGGTATTTTGGCCACTTCATATATTTTGGCCCACCGAACAAACTTTATCGATTCAACCGATGTGAATTACCCCACGATGCATAAATTAGAAGCTAATCACATTAAATTACCTATCGCGTAAGGGTTTTTCAAAGATATTACAACATTTGGTGGATATTTCTACAAAGTGGACCAAAATAAAATTAATCCGAAAATGAGTCAAAATACCTGTTACCCTATACAAAAATCGAAAAAATTGAGGTTAAGATTGAACTCCCTAGAAACATGACTGGCGATTCTTGCACAGTTTTATTTTGTGTGCAAATATATCCGTACACACTGCGTCGGTGTGCGATACAAAGACATCAAATTGCTCAATACAGACTGTGAACCTTACACACTTAAAACCTAATTTTGATCTCGGCGAAAAAAGATGCCGAAAACGAGATACGAAGCGATATTTTACTGAAATTTCGGCTAAGATAGCTTTTTTCGAAATACTCGGTTTATTAATTTCGATTTCTCAGCAATCCAAAATGTTGTACTAATATTCGGTTATGTAAACTACAGTGTTTCCAACAATTGGTCGTTCTACCAAAAGTCAGAAAATCAATGATATCAACTTAGAAAATCAATCTCAGTAAATAACATTTAGTCAACCGAAATTCGGTGATTCATCGAGGTAGCCATTTTGCTTTAGTGTAAAACTAAGCGATGTAAACAAGTGCATGTGTTCATATGTGAGATTAGTTGCAAATAAAATTTGAATCCGAATATAGCGATATGTTTCGAAATATTAACAAAAATAAACTTGTCACCCGCCTAGTTGTTGTTCGCCCCGCTGATTGAGCAAATTTTACACACAGTTCATGTGAGCATGTATATCTGTTATCTTTGGTATTATGTTTTACAGAATTTTCTTCATATGATATATTGTTTCTGTTTATTCCATTTACAAGCTTATCAGTACCACCGCCAACATAATGAAGAAATCATTAAATCTATGATTTGAGTTTTAATTGGAATGTTTATTTTATATTTAAAACACAGATAACAGATATACAGGCTCACATATGAACTGTGTGTAAAATTTGCTCAATCAGCGGGGCGAACACTTGCAGATGTCACCATGATCGACCCGAGGTGCCACCACTATTTAGGTGCCTCTTTCACATGAGACACAACTTTGGGTGCAACATTCACTTCTCGCTAGATTTTTGTTTTGCTGTTGGTTAAAATGACAAGTTTTTTTTTGTTTTATTCCGATCGAGTTCTCGTGTGATTTATGCGACATGGAAATAAAATTGTCTTTAAATCTTAGGGAAATCGTGTGATAAGTGTTAAAATTGTTGTAGTTGGAATATTTCTACAACAGGCAGGAGGATTCTGTTATTGTTCCGGAACGTAGTGGAACGTTTTGAAAGATCGCGGCGAACAGTCGGGTATGTGGCAATAGTGTTTCCAACGTATAGCAAATTTGAAATTTACACAGGATTTTGAAAAATTTTGTTCGAGCCTGTATATCTGTGTTTAAAATTTCATTTTAATTGCTTAAATTTTTGGCAAAAACTCGCATGCATCAACACCGAGAACTTCGGTAATTTCTTTCCAAAAGCGACGAAGATCTCGGTAGACTATCTCAAAATCGAATATCTCGGTAAATGCAAATTACTTTTCAAATAAATAGTACCGAGAATCTCAGTTGTTTTAATGTTTGCTGTGATGACTACCGAGCTGTTCAAATCTTGGCGAAATTTTGCCGAGATTCGGGAAAAAAGTGTGTGCACACAAAATTTCTCTTTGGCGTTTAGTAATAATTTTAAACGGTTACTTTACTGATTAATGAACACATCGGCAAAAATGCGTTCATTAATCATCGGCATCGGCATGTGGAATGATAATCCAGACACTATAATTATGAAAAATTGGTGTTCAGTGCAACTCTACGATAATCAGTTCACCTTCACTTAACTGACTATCGAAGATTCAAGTAGTTAAAAGTCACTAAAAATTATATAAACTTCTGTAGAAATCATTTGTTGTGCACCGGATTCAACCAGAATTCGTTACACGCAAAAAAACGCTGATTATTATAAGAGGATCGTTGGTAAATTTAGGATTGTTTGTTCTTTTTTGCAGAGAGTATAAACTCTCATTTAAAAAGCTCGAAAACTCTTACTGAAAAAGAGATAGTTCCTTTCCAATTGAAAGGTTAACTTTTTCAATTTACAGCGCATCATTGTAAAATGAATGCATCAAGTCTCAAAGTCTTGGCATTACATTCCTTTCGTGGAATTTGGCCTTTCTGTTTCAACAGACTTCGCAGCCGATTCTTAGTGTATAGAATCATTGCATGGCTAGTACTATGGATCCTACTGAAGAATCCTTCCAGGTCGGGGCACGAACATACGACAACTGGCTTGTAAGACCAGCGTCCTATGCATTGAACCGCCAACCCGGGACGAAAATGCATGACCATATTAATATTAGAGCTTTTTGCTGTTCATGCAAATGAAACATCATTTTGTATTAACAGCTAACTTTTGTTATATGAAAATCGATAATATAATTAAGAGAAAATGATGTCTACTGATACAATAGCCCTACTCATTCAGAAAAGCCTTACTGTCATTAGTAAGGCTGAATGCTGCTGGCTTCAGATAATTTATAATCTCATTGCTTTCAATCAAATACAATCACGTGATTTGTATTTGTTTCAATGACGTTCAAATGTCAAAAAAAAATGGCCATAATTTTTCTTCCTATTAACAAATTCTGGCAGCAATTTAATATCAATTTACAAATTCTGGCTGTAATTTAATATCAATTTAATTCTTATACACTTATATCAATAAATCGAGGACCAACTGTTGATGGCCGGAAGAAAACCAAACCATGTCTGATAATATAGTCTGAAAATAGAATTCTTTGATTCCATTAAAATGATCGAAGTTGAATTCACTTTCTTCCAACCCAAGTGGATCATCACTATTGTACAACACTGTATCGAAAATACGTATTGATAAAAATTCGCTCAAAATGCACCATGTAAAAAAACAAAACAAAGCCTTTGAAAACAAAATGCAATAAAAATACACAAAAGAAACAAATGCACAGAAAAAGTGCGCTTAGTGGATAATTAATAAATCCATGCCCAACAAATGAGACCATACAAAAGGTTTGAAAAAATGCTTCAATCTGTACACCGTAACAACACCCATGGCCGCAGAGAGGGAAGGGGGAAAGGGTCTTCCCCTCGGAGCTCGATTTTTTCAGGGGGCCCGGAAATTCAAAGATTCAAAATTGTTTTTTCATTCTTCATTACAAAACAAAATAACAAAAACCATGATCAACATCCTTTGGCCGATAATACAATTTTGACCTTTCTGTATAGAAAGGTTGTAAAATTACTGGAAAAACATCTTTTGATCAAAACTTCGAGAATCTCAATTGTATATACCATTCAACTTAGCTAGACGAAATCAGTTAATGTCCCTAGCTTACTTGTTTGGGATTTGAGTCGGCATTCAGTATAATTTCTAAAAATCATCCTAATCAGATGCAAAAACCGACTCCGACACGGATCGGTTCGGACGACCAGAAAAATCAATTGAGTTTTCTTATTGATTTTTAGTTTATTTGCAAATAAAAAATTTCGTATTTCGGATATACAGAACTGGTAACTAACTCTTTTTCATATAGCCACAGTTTCCTCGAAGATAGCTGGTTCGATTTCGATGAACTTAGGCTCGCTTGAAGGTTGCAAGGGGATCAATGAAATATCTAAATAGTTTAAACTGAACTGAACTTTAAAGGTATCTACCAAAACCAACTTAAAGAAGGTTTAATTGATTTGAAATTAATACACAACTGTAATATAATTGTTCGATTTGTATAGCTTTCAATATCTTGAATTAGCCATCAAAAGAGTACCATCAAAAGAGTACTGACAGAACTACATGGAATCAGAATATTTGAAAACTTGGCTTGTGCATATACAAATTGGAATGAAAGTTGCTACATCGCTATATCACTACATCAAATATGAATGATTCGTGAAATTTGTAAGATTTTGATTTGTTTTAAAAAATCAAACATTTGAAGAACTAAGAACATAAAAATTACACTGAATAATTTGATAATACCAGAGTAAACATAAGCAGATGAACGACAGTTGTTAGTTTGAACGAAATAGTTGCTGTTAGTGTCAGTCCAAATGAGTAGACGACATATTCAATTCAATAAAATGCATAAGAAATTGCCAGCATGTCAGTTGATTTTTTTAGTTGTTGCCGTCAACTCCGATGTAGATTAATTGATGATGATGAATTTTCTTGAAACATTCAAAGACTGTTTAGATCGAAAAGGTTCAAGAACATGTTCCCATAGATAAAAATTGTTTAACACAATTACCATAGAAATTTAGTAACATTTAACCAAATGCATCTCCAATGACATGATTCAGGTACGCAATCAATGTGTGTTTTTTTAGATGTCAGGACAGCATTCCTGGAGGGCCACAAGTAACCAACATGTGCTTAACTTCCTCTGGGTTAACATTCTTGCCGTCACATAGTTTTTCCAAAAACGTTTGAAACTCATCGAAATCCAGCGTAGATTTGCTGTAAAATAAATAATAGAATGAACATAAAATCAACAAGTGATGACAGATTGCAAATGTACTGCGTACCAACCTCCCATGTAATATGCTGAAACCTACCTGAACGTGAAAAATGTTACCCCTGTTTCGGTGAGGGTGAACAAATGATCCTTTCCTATCAGTTGTGCTTGTTGCATCCACGCATCGCTTTGTGACAGCAGTATCCGTTGACCATCACCTTGAAATGAGTTCAGCGCCGGTCGATACTTAGCGTATGAAGTAAACATGGCCTCGAGTGTTGGCAGTTCCGGGGTAGTTTTGGTGATTTTTTCCATACTTTATTCGATAATTTTTAGTAACTCATAATTTTGAAAATACTCAGCCTTGCGTTCCTTAACTGTTGACTACCTGATAACAGTCGCTTCCGTTTCCATGGTATACAGACTACCATACCCCGATAGAACGATGGATCGATGTTTTAACGAAATGATAATTGCAATGTTGACATGCAAGGGGAACAAGTCTGGATGGTGGTTCATTCCAACAATCTCACCGATGCCAAGTCTAAATAAATAACGAAGTTACTCTGTTTGTTTAGTCATAGAATATTTTTTTACTTTAGGAGATCGAATATGGTGTTTCTTTCAACGTTTTTGAAAACGTAGTGTGAGATTTTATATCTTTCACACATCTGGTAATTTGAATGCTTTGTAGGGTAACGCCAAATACAAATTTGTATTTGGTAACGCTACTTATGATCTTCTTAGTTACATCATTCATATCATGTATTGAAACCATTGATTAGAATAAGACACACCATTTCTGTTCGGAACATTGCGTTTATAGATAAGATAAAAATTGGTGTACTCGTTTCGAATTTTTGCATGACTGTAACATGAAATTTCGTAAGATTTTTATTGATATTGCTTCCACAAACTAACAGACTGGACACTCTAATTGGATTCTTTAATCATTTTCACGGTCATTTCAAATATTCCTTTAGTTGGGACAGTACTCGCATATGTCATGATGGCGTCACGTTACCCTATCAAAAACATCTAGACTGTTTATTTTTTTCATAAGATTTTTTATCGTGACGTCAAAAATGAACATGCATTCATCATTGACAGTTCAGCGGTACTGTTTACAAACAAGCCTAAGCAAAAATCGAAGAACACGTCTTAAACAATCATTTCAACACTTTGCAACTAGTCACTTTTATTTAATAAATCTCTAAAACAAACCGTATCCAATCGTGCACAAATGTTTTAAAACTCTATTTAGGCGATATGAACCGTAAATGGTCTCATCCAATTTGTCAACAGACAAACAAAAAAATCTCTGTTTACAAATAGTACTGCTGAACTGTCAAAATGTGTTCATCCGATTGAGGTTAGCAGTGACGGTAAAAAAGGTATTGATAGCTGAAGGTATTTTATTCAGTCGAATTTTTTGTCAAATAATATGAATAACATTGCATCTGCTCCTTCCAAGTGAGATTTCTAATGCATTGAATTTATAAATACGTGTTAAAAGGATGAATAAGACTGTGATTAAACTTAAGCCTTTTCTTGTTTTGGAGAATAAAAAGGTTTCTTTTAAATAAATTTCAACGGTTATATATAACAGTATATGCATTTTTTTTATCGTTTATTTATACCCGGCTTTAACCAAGTTGCGGTCGTTCGCCGGGTTAGTATATCCATTTTCATTTAATTTTTTTTCATGAAATTAAATAAATTTCTCACTGGTTTGCTTGCTTGTTACGGGTGACCTGAGCCAAATTGGCAAAATCCAAACTAGTTTTTTGCAATGTTCTTTTTTCTATAGTTTATATTTCTTGTATATTATGTTTTGTTATGAATGATCTTCAATTTCCAATAATATCCCAATGGTCAATACTGTTGCAAAGTCATTTGTAACACAACTTTGTAATTTATCCACTGGAGAGAAAAACTTGGCTTAAAATGAATACAACTGATAAGTTTGTACAGACATCCTAGTACCTAGTACAAACTTTTTCAAAAAAATTGTGTAAAGCATACAAGTAAAAATCCGTTAAAAATCACCGTTGCGCACGACTCTGCACGCATGGGATAAGGGATTACTGGACTGCTCAAATCGCCTCTACAGCAGAATTGCTATATGATGATTGCTTTTTAAAACAACCGTTAATTTTCTTACACAAATTGAAACCTTTACTTGAATGTCTGTTCTCTATGCAATCAATTTAGTTGTATCCTCGGTTACATCATCAAACAAATATTATACATAAAATAAACCGTTTTTTCCTGACTTTATTACACAAAAGTAAAGCAGGAATGTTTCAATGTTATAACAACCAATAAATATAGCAAAAAACATAAGTTCGATCCCGGATTGGCGGTTCAATGCATAGGGCACTGGTCTAACAAACCAGTTGTCGTATGTTCGATCCTCGACCTGGAAGGATCCATAGTGTCAGTAGGATCGTAGCACCAGTCATGCAATGGTTCTATACACTCTGAATCGGCTGCGAAGTCTGTTGAAACAGAAGGTCAAATTCCACTACAGGAATGTAATACCAAGGCTTTGTCTATAAGTTCGACCGAAAATTAATATGAATTGTTGTGACTCTTACTTTGACTCAAATCAAATATAAATCGATGCTATTATTGGATGATAAAATTTGTTCCAATCAATCTTGTTCTAGCTGTAAAAACACATAAAACATGTTTAAAAAATTCATCAACGTCGTCATACTGACTTTTTGATTACTTTGAAGATTGAATTAAGATTAAAAAATATTCATGATATAAAAGAGTGTAACATGGTATTACCGAACGTTGAACCGGAAATGACAGTTCAACTTACGACGCTAAGAATTTTTGCTGCGTTAGATTCTCCTGCGAATTGAAGGTTAGTGTTGCAGCGACGATACTTCTTTCGAAGTCCTCAATGAGAGAGTTGCTTCAAATAAACCATAAATAAGGATAGTAAAATATTTAATCGTTTTATTTTGTAACTGTGCAACACTCTCATCGATTATTAATCAAACCAAATACAAATAGTAGTAAAATCTTTCATTTAAGACTAAATTTGTGAAAATTCACATAGCCATCTGAGATAATGAAGAGAGTTCTGTTTTTGAGCTTTCGATCACACGGTACTTCTGGAACCGGGTACAGGGAATTGGTATAGATGAAATCGGTTCGCAACTAACACAATCTAAAAATTGGAATAATTTTCAGTCAAATTTAAAAGCTTTTTTTTTTTTTCTAGTTTTTGCATTATCGCTCGAAATAATGAGTTGCAATTTCCCTGTATTTTCGGAAGCGGAAGTCGGATCCGGACACAATACTACACCTACGTATGGGAACATGATACTTTTTATTTGAAGTTAAGTATGTGAAAATCGAAGCGATCAATGACCAGACATATCTAAAAACAATGTATTTGTAGGTCATCAACTAAAAAAACCTGTTCAATTAAAAAATAAAACGGCTAGTTGAAATTATTTTGTTCGTTTTTCCGGTGTCAAAACACATACAAAAACACGTTCTTGAAAATGAAATTTTTCTACTTACCGTTTGTAAATCTGGAACCGGAAGTCGTATCCGTACGAAATTCGACAGAATTCTATGGGATTATAAGACCTTTTGTTTGAGCCTAAGCTTGTGAAAATTGGCTGAGCGGTCTTTGAGAAAATCGAGGGCCTTTTTAAAATATTCATTACTCCGGAACCAGAGGTCGGGTCCAATCAGTAACAGGCTGCGGGGCTATAGGGCCTTTAAATTAAATCTTAGTTGAAGAAAATCGGTTAAGCGGTCTCTGAGAAATATCAAGTCCGCTTTTCTAAAATTCTTTTGTACATTTCACCCCGTTGCTTCCAATCCGGAAGTTCGATCCGTATAAAATTCAATAGCAGGCTATAGGACCAGGAGACCGTTTATTTAAATCTAACTTTGTGAAAATCGATCCAGCCAACTCCGAGAAAATCGAACACTCATTTTTTTACATACACACACAGAGAGAGAGACCTTTCGCGTACTCGACGAACTGAGTCGAATGGTATATGACACTCGACATATCGAACCTCGTTTCAAAAATCGGTTTCCACGGTGATTGCATAGCCATTCTATATGAGAAAGGCAATTATTTTATCTTGCGTCTGATGGTAAAATTGTAACTTATAAGGTCATCATTTGACAGAAAGGCCAGAAATTCCTCTTCAAAGTGGATGTTGTCAGATGGCTTATGAAGCGTTAACAGAAAAATCGTGTAATTTCATTCTGAAATAATGCTGTCATCATTTCGCACCTTTACTGTCTCACTATCTTGGATGAAGGCCATTTTGGAAACGAACGAAAGTGGAAACTCGAGAAACGTCAATACTGCTGTCAACGAATCTAATTGGTTGTGTGTGTGCGAATTATTATCCTTGCAGCGGATTTTTTATTCTGCAACCAGAGTTTCTTCAAATTTAGCGTTATAATAAGGCGTATTATAAATTTTTTGTCGAATTACGATTGTTTCCGAAGTGGTGCAAAATAATCCTGTAATTTTCGTTTAGCTCGTCTTGTTTTCTTTTCGATATTGTAGTTTTTGTTCCCCTTGAAACGGGCTAAGCAGCCGCGAATTTTTAGGTGCGTGTTATTTTTGCTGCTTCGTGAGCTGGTTTCTATTGTTTTTATTTGCGCTGTTGTCCCTATCGGTCATCGCTTTGTTTCCTTTCGGTAGTTGTTTTTTCCGCTAGTTCGACGCTATTTAGTTCAATTCGCGAATCAGGTTTTGACCTTTGACTGCAAGCAATTCAATACCTTGTTTTGCTGTTTTTTTGTGCTGATCCTAACAAAAAGGAAATCCACCTACGGACGACAGAAGTGCTTTGCGGAGATAATTCGATGTGAACAGTTGAGAACCGGACAATATTGTGTAACTGATACAACCAGCGAAGATGTTTAGTGGTAAGTTCCGTTTATGATATTCGCGTCTGCAGTTTTCTTTCTATTTCTAGGGAGTGTCTTCCCGCAGACAGCCGAAAGATCCAGGGAACATTGAATCAAATTCTTGACATAATGCTATTGGAATGGCCTAGATTTGGCGTGCCGTGGAAACCTCAAATGATAAGTACGAAACCGATCGAATAGGAATAGAGCCATCGTAAGTCAGTCTTTGGGTCGTTTTTTGCGTCTTTTGACTCTTACTTGCACTGCTCACTCTGTGTGCGTTCGCTACACTTATTGATGTGAAATTATAAGTCAAAATTGTGTTATGTATATAAGTGGAAGCTATACGTAGCAATCAGTGATAAGAACAAATCTCATGTATCGGTTCTTTTCGATAAATTTTTTAAATAGCCGCAATGGAAAGGGAAAACTCTATGAGTTCGGGTCTTGTGGGTACATTTATTTAAGTAATTTTCTATTCACGACAAATACTTTCTCATGTTCAATAGTATCTCGAGGTCTCCTTTATATCTCAGAAAGACTGAATAGATTTTGAATCCTTAATTTTTCTTAACATAACTTTTACCATTTGTTCAGTAATAAAATCGAGTACTTCTGAAATATTCATGCAACCTTATTGTTCGATCATTTTAAAAGGAATTTTACCTCGTTTTAGTCTTATTCGCCAATTTATGGCTCAAATGTCTGAATAACACTCCAACAGTGCCTCGGAAAGCCAAAGTCATTTTGTCTGTCGAAATTTTATGATATTTACAATTTAAAGCTTCAGGCAAAAATACATAAATTTGCCCCAACTGAACTGATTTTATCCCACCTGAATATTCGGCCAAAAACGAAAATATGCTATTCTATCAATCAAGATAAAATTTGACAATGAATAGAAAGCTATCATTTGTGATAAGATACAAAATTTAGCAAATGTGTGCAAAGTTAGGAAAGCTTAACGCAATGTAGGGAGCATGAATGAGATAAAGACTATAAGTGAACAGCGACGCTAAGAATTTTTTGCAATCCTTTAGGGTGGCAAAACGGATGCAGTAATTTGATCACAAGTGTGGTTTTTACATCTCTCTATCTACTGATGAATACCACATCGAAAGAACGATTTGTTTTTTAAGGCGATCTAGTCGTGAAGCAATTTTTCTACATCGTCATAATTACTGAAGTGCTGCCCAGCAAGAGCGTGAGGTATCGATAAAAACAAATGATAGTCGGAAGGGGCCAAGTCTGGAAAGTGTGGCGAGTGGCACGAAAGTTTCCATCTGAGTTCCGGAATAATGGTTTTGAACGCTTTCGTTATATCTGTGGACGTTTTCGTGCTGGAATTTCATTTGCTGTCAGTAACGATTAGTATTTATAGTTTTTTTTTTTTTGGTTTTAAAAGCTTGCTGTTTACCATTCTGCTCATGAGGAACCCACTTTCTAACCCATGACGCGTAGACGATCAGAAATGACTTAGCGACTAACTTTTAATCTCTCAGTCATTTGTTTTGAGTTTTGGTATTGTATCAGTGGAATTTGGTAGCACTTTTTTTCAAAAGAAAATCATTAATCAGCAAATGCGCTTTACTTGGCAAGAATTTTGACACGGTCACCTCACTAAATGTATTTGACACTAACTTGCAAATCTCAAAACAACAATGATTTTATGGTACGCGATGTTACCGAAAAAAATGATGCAATAGGTTCGAAATGAACGATTGAGAAACGCGTTCCTTTCCGAACAAGTTTTTAAATTGTTGATTTTATCCTAAGTGTTTGATTGTAAAGTAGTAAAAGAGCTTGTCTATTCTGTACCTCAATTCTGCTAGTTAATTAATAACAATCAGACAAAATCAGATGCGCTTTCTATATCAAATCACTAATTCATCACATTTCTATCAGTATAGTGTTTTGACAACTCAGTTGGACTGTTTGCATTCTTGTGCTCAAGTTTTTTATCGTGATGACACAAATTTTGACAGTTAAGTAGGGCTGTTTACATGATATTTGCCCTACGATGAACCAATTGCCAAAACATTGAGGTTAGATTTGACGATAAACAACCCAATGACACTTGGTTCAGCGTAAAGCGGTCCATACACCTTCAGTTTTCCGGACAGTTCAAATGAACCTTGGACGAAATAAAAAACTGAACGATTATCTGAAGTGAGGAGTGTATGGCGTCAGGTCAGTTTTACGTTTTGTCTTCATGTCAGTGTCATAAATTTTGTTTCATGGAGGCACATTATTCTGATTAAAAGAAAACTGACGGACTGAACGATTAACTGAAGAATTGTCAGTTAATCGGATGAAACTGAGCTCAAGAGGTTCAGTAAAAAAAACCCGGACGTTTGTCTCTTCAATCACTTCGATTCAGTCATGACGTCACACACGAAAAACTGTCCGGAAAACTGACCCTGTATGGGCCGCTTAAGACAAAGTGCATGTAAACAGTCCTACTGAACAGTCAAGAATGAACCCAAGTTCATTTGTTAAACGTTTTACACAAAGTTAAGTTTCACACGGCATAACCTCATAAATAATTATCAGGATAACGTCGTTTGACATCTACCGGTAGTTTATTTACAGGTTCATTCCGATTTGAATACCAATAAACCACTGATAGCTGTCACACATGAACTGTATTCATCACGAGTTCTTCCTGACGTCATCTCGTAAAACCTGATGTTTTAAACGAACATGACATAACCTAACAAAATGAGCAGCATGAACATCTTTTAACTATTAGGTTTTTTACTGTCACTGCTAACGTTAATCAGTGCTGCCAACTATACCGAGTTATCGGTATTTATACCTTATTAGGTGTTCTACCGTCACTGCTAACCTCAATCGGATGAACACATTTTGACAGTTCAGCAGTACTGTTTGTAAACAGAATTTTGTTTGTTTGTTTGTTGACAGATTGAATCAAACCATTTACGGTCCATATCGCCTAAATAAAGTTTTAAAACATTTGTTCACTATTGAGTACGGTTGGTTTTTGAGATTTATTAAATAAAAGTGACTAGTTGCAAAGTGTAAAGATGATTGTTTAAGATGTGTTCTTCGATTTTTGTTTAAGCTTGTTTGTAAACAGTACCGCTGAACTATCAAGGATGAATGCTTGTTCATTTGTGTCGTCACGATAAAAAATCTAATACAGGAATACAGCAGGCCCGTGCGCAGGAATCATCCATGGGGGGGGGTTTCAAGGGGAGAGGTGGGTGTCCTAAAGGCGAAAAGGCGCCTCATCCACTATATTGACAATGTAAAACGAATTTTGACAGGCTCGTGCGCAGAAATCATTAAAGGGGGGGGGGGTCAATTTTGTCGAACATTTTTTAGCGAAAACGATAAAAGAAATAGTTCCCCTGCATGTGAGTATTGGGCTTTACTCTAGAGAAAAGATGCGCGTTATTGAGAGCGGTGGTAGTCGGTACTTCGGACACGCACTATACAAATGCGTAACATCGATGACTGCATTTCCAGTAACACTTGACAGAAAGTGGGAAAGGCGCCAAAATTTGAAAAAGAAAGTTGCGTCATCCACAATATTGAAACAGTAAAAAAAATTCTGAAAACGTAGTATGAATTGTCAAGTTATTTGCGCTTTAATATAATAAGTACTCCATTGTTCATGAAACTTAATTTAAAAAAAAATTCTTCATGGGGGGGGTTAAAACCCCCAAAACCCCCCCCTGCGCACGGGCCTGGAATACAGATATGCTCTCCTAATTTCTTAAATTCTCTCTCTCTCCCCCCCCCCTCTCCCTCTCTCTCTCTCTCTCTCTCTCTCGATAATTCAATCTTCGTACAGATAATTATCAATTTTCCGTTTTTTGGGTTAACCGGTATACGTTGCCGTTTTTTTTTGTATATTTGAAACACGAGTAAAATACTGCTGGTTCTGCCAGTTTTTCTTGTTATAAAATTCAGATTTAAATTTTGTAACTGGCCATCGGCCATCGTAGACCAGTTGTAAATTTGACAGAAGAACTGGTCGAATAAATAAAACTAGAACGGCTTAATGGGGATACGTTTGTTTCAGTTTCTGCTTTGTTATAGATCTTCTAGCTGCTGAATTTGCTCTTAGGGCATGTTCCGGAGTGTTCTAGATGCATAATTTATGCCAGTTACAAAATTTATATCTGGATTTTATAGCAAGAAAAACTGGCAGCCCCAGCAGCGTTTTACTCCACCTATCTGACACCGGCATGTGAGCACCAGCCATTTGAAAGTATACCGATTACGTTGAGCCCCTCGCGTTTCGAGCCCCAAACACTGCGATGTTTTGATACTCATCGCGACTCTCAAATTGTAAAAATTATCTCCACTTGATGTCCCAAAACACTGTCTGCTGTATTTTAGGTAAACCGACAAGTTATTGGGAGAGAGTCGACAAAAAATTCACTAATTTTCGTGCACTAAACAAGGTAAACGCGTATCTTCTTCTTCTTCTTCCTTTCTGGTTGGCGTCACCTCACTTGAGATGACGCCGAATTGATGGCACAGCAACTAAGGCTATATTGCCAGTTAATTTTCGTTTATAGTCCAGTGGACTTTCTTTTCACTTGACTACAAGCGAAAATCTCGCTGTGTGGCTGCGTCGAATCGTCAAAGTACGGCTGAAAATCCTTTCTTTCTTGCGAAATACTCGAATTTTCCCCGGACTAACACGATGCAACGTGCTCACCCGTTGAGAGTTTCACCGGAAGTGGTAAACGCGTATAACAAATGTATTACTGTTTGATTGTTTACGTTGCAATCAGCTGATTTTGAAGTTTCGATTTTGATCTCTTCAAGATGGCGTCGTGACAGGGGGCCGTTTTACTCGTGTTTCAAATATACAAAAAATAGAACGGCATCATACTGCCCATACTTGCATATCAGTCCCATATGGAAAATCGACATTTCGAGAAAAAGACGATCAAAATTTTATTTTCGAATTTTTTTATTTATTGTGCATTAGGTAGCTAAATCATAGTATTAGTACATGAAATATCGGTAATACACCTTTGCTATTCCAATATTGCAACAAATTAAATTATTGAAATTTGCACTGAATGGGACTGATATGCGGGTACTTTGCATATGAGACAGACATGGGTTGAATTTTTTTTCACATTTTACTGAACAAATCCTCAACTTTTATTACAATTTCTGAGTGTATATTGAGGATAGATTTCATTACTCAAGCTAACTCAAAATTGGCGAAAATCGATATGGGACTGATATGCGAGTATGGGTAGCATAGACCAGTTTTAAATTTGACAGAAGAACTGGTCGAATGAATAAAACTAGAACGGCTTGCTGGGAATACGTTTGTTCCAGCTTCTGTTCTATTATAGATCTTCCATATAGAACTTCTATCTGCAGAATTTGCTCTTAGCATTGAAAATAGTGCCTCAATAAACAAAAAAGAATGTAAGCAAAGTGAAGGTGCCATCTGCGTGTGCATTTAGGACCTATTTTAATGTTAAAAAAAACATTTCGTGAATTTGCATCTTTTTTCGTGCAAAACAGGATATTGAATATAAAGTTGCTTATATTTATATCGTTCAATATATTTAAGAAGAGAATAATAAATAATTTAATAATACACACTTGAATTTTTTAGCTGAGTCTCGGCAAAAAAATGCCGAGATTCGCACAGCCGAGTAATCAGCAATCATCTCGGCAAAAATGAAATAACTAAGCGTCTCGGCACCCTGAAATTTGACAAACGTCAAATATTGCCGAAATCGTCAGCATAAGATTTACTGTTTGCTCAGTGAAACGTTCACTGAATATTCGGCAATCCAATAAAACAAAAAAATGAAAAAAATAAATTACCGAATCATCAGTAATTAAAAATCTAGTCAATTAATTTTGTTTGTAATTTCTCTACATTATAAACACGCTATTCAGGATCAAAAATTCATTTTATTAACACTTAAAGGAGGCTTACAAATTTGTTGTCAGTAGTGCTTAAAGCCTCTACCTGAAAACATGTAGCATAAAAAAGCGGCGTTTCTAGATGCGACTACCTTGAGTCGAGCTGGAAATATGAAATATGTTCAATATTTAATGATGCATATACGATATTGTTCAAAAAATAAACTTACTTTGATCTATTGAATTATTCCATGCATTGGATTATTTTTTCGCATATCCCCCAAAGTTTTGTCTCGAGGACGCTTTGAGCCCCGTGTTGGGTGTTTTCCCTTATAATCGCGAGTGCTCTGATAAAGTCGCTTTTTATAAAGCGAAACATGTCACTATATTTATTCAATATTTTTACTTGCAAGTTTTTCCACGCTTCTTCGAAGATTATTCATTTTTTCACTCGAACGCGGCAATAAATGACAGCTGTCGTGCTGAATCTCGGCAACAGCTAGCACATATTCCGAAACCTCGGCAAACGTCTCTGCTGATGTCGGCATATCTGTTGTTTACTGATAAATTCAGCAAGCAATTATGCCAAATTCCGGCAAAGTGAAACATTTTACCGAAATATCAGTGAATACATTTAACGAAGTTCAGGAACATGCGTATTGATTACTGAGCAATCAGCAAATTTACGTGTTGCTGATCAGTTTCGGCATTTTATTATGCCGAGCTCAAGAAATGGTTTTAAGTGTGTACCCTCTTATTCTTTGAAAAATCAATGTATTCGAATTTAGATTAACGTCAATGGTCGATTTATCTGACGTCATCTAATGTGAAAGCATTTACAATTTCCAATTAATTTTATTCGAAAATGCAGTCGTCAAACTTATAAAAAGTATTTCTTACATTAACACATATCCTGAAATGAATATTCATGTTTTTATCGTGTTGTTTAAATAACATCTTTGTTTGATTCAAAAGATTCCACGTGAAATCTAAAGTATAAAGATAAGAACATTATCTGTACAGAGATTACAAACAGTGAGTTTACCTCACAGCACATTCCTCAGGGTACGTCCAGTTCTTATAGTTTACGACTCACGCCTCGACTAAATCTATCCAAGCGCTGTGCGGACCAAAACGGTACTAATAAGCTTCGCCGGTTGCTGTCTTGAATTGTTGAATTTTCGAGAAGCCAACCGAGAACTGTACGGAACGGTTTATGTCTTGACTAATATATTTCTCTTTTTATTTCTCCCTTTTCAGCCGGCGATTCGTTCGGATATCTGTTCAAGAAGAATGATCCGATTCACTCGCTCAACAATTTTGCAACGTCTACGCAAACAATTGATAGGTAAGTAACAATGAAAAACTTATTAGTGCAGCCGGTAGTTTGGGCAGGGTTTTTTTCTGTTTATTTCTACTAAATCTTTTATATGCACTCTTACCAGCCGCTACCTAATTTTGGATCAAAACCTACCCAAAATCAACTGAAGTGCATCTCCCCAATTTTAGGTAACGATGCCCTTAAAATTTAGGTAAATGTTATGCCATAGCACAGCACGCTACCCATTTTATACGATCAAGTCAAAATTTGAGTAGATAACGACCTAAATTTGGGTAGCTTATAGAATTGTTCTCAAAAAATAGGTAAAACTGATTTTCAGTGTGGGCTTATAGATTTAGAGCCAGCTCGAATAAATATTGGGAGCATTCTCTCAGATCTGAATGAAATTTTCTCACTATGTAGACTTTGTCACAAAAAAAAACACTGCATGCTTTGTTGATTACGAAATTGATCAACAATGTCATTTGAAAAGGGACAAACTTACTATCGGAAATTGACGAATCCTTCAAAAAAGTCTTGTAATTGAGGTTTCTATGCCCGGCGACCCTAGTGAAAAATGGGTGGCCAATACGTTTCCTGGTGAAAACAAAACCATACGTAAGAGCGATTCACACGTGGCATCAGGCAACTATTACCGGTATGGAACGGTTCCGGAACAACAACATGAGTTGTAAGCACTTCTTATGGAGGCACAGAACGTCACGGAAGTTCACGGAACATTTTGACGTCCAGTATGTGAGTAATATATGGCTAAAAAAATTATTAAAATAATCTTGACGTCGACCGAAGTTGATTAATCGTCTGAATCGTGTTTTATGCTGGCGTTTCCTGATGAAAACAAATCAATCTCATTGGCTTTGTGGTTGCAAGTGAACTGTCAGAAAGCCTAATGAGTTAAATTTTCGAGTTAAAATGCTGGAAAAAATTCCAAATCGAGTCCTACACTGAAAACAATAGATATCAAAAATTGAAATTGATTCACAAAAAAAAAAACACAAATTTTGATGAAATTTTGTCCCATAAATAGACAACTAGCGATAGAGTATTCTGTGCAATCTCATCACAAATTGAGTCTCGCTGGATGCTTAAATGATTATGACTTTCAGTTTAGTTTGATTTTACATAAAAAACACTATAAAAAATTCTATGAAGACAAGCAATAGTTTTTGTTAGAAAAATTTATTTTTCTCAAAAGTGCCCGTTTTGTAATTACGTCTATAGTAAAGAAAGACGTAGTCATATGTCAGCAATGATCATCAGCTATTTAAGACACTATAAACATTTCCTCGTTTCAGAATTTTATGAGGATTTTCCTTGTAGTTTGGTAAGGTTTTTTTTTCAAATTCGTGCCAAGCCTAAACCTTGTAGCGCGTTACATTTGAACAGAAATAATGTCTGCTTTTTTCGGAATGATTGGTTATTGGGAGTCAGGTAGTTTCTCTTTCTGAAGTGTAAGTTACAGAAATTATTACCCAAATTCAATTGATGAGATCAATTTAGGAGTAGAATAGCGACAACTAGGAATCCAATCAACATCTCTTGAGTTAATTTTTGTTGTCCTAATAAAAGGTGTTTTAAGGAGGTTTGTCTTTTCAATAGGGATTACTCTATTGTCTAAAATTTGTTTTGACAGTGTAAAGTGACGTTTCTACTCAGAATTGTTCGGCAAATCTTCATGAATAGGTTAAATCCAGAACAACGCTTCCAAATCGTGGGAATTTATTTTCAAAATCAGTGGTTCAGTTAAAACTGTTTATAGCGCAAAATTCTCTTCAGTGATGAGGCGCATTTTTGGTTGATCAACGTCAACAACGCGATATCAACAAGGAAAATTCCCGTGTTTGGGGCAAAGATAATCCACTCACCGTTCAAGAATTACCAATGCATCCCGATAAATGTATCGTTTAATTCTTTAAAAACGAGGAAGAACGACGTGTTACCGTAAATGGAAATCGATACAGAACTATTTCCAATTAGTTTTTGCTCCATCGATACAGAGCCATTATGCGGTGCCACTTGTCATACTGTGGCCGAAACAATCAACTTATTGAAAGCACATTTCGACGACAACATTATTTCGAGAAATGGACCAGTGAATTGGCCTCCGCGTTCGTGTGATTTGACACCACTCGATTTTTTTTGTGGGAATACGTCAAGTCATTGGTTTATGTGGATAAACCAACAACGATTGATGCATTGGAAACCAATATTCAACGTGTCATTGTTGAGATACGCCCTCAATGCTTGAAAAAGTGGTCGAAAATTGGACCTCCTGAAAGAGCATTGTGAAAAATAGTCGTGGCGGCCATATGCCCAAAGTCATATTTAAATGTTAAATGCCAAGAAATTATCTACCAAATGAAAAAATGTTTGGCTAAAGCTTGCTTCATTTAGAATTGGAACAAACTTTTGCTCATATTGTGCCGCTCCAGGTGGACGGATTTGGAAGTTCTTGGCGCCCACGTGTTGGGAATTTTGTCAGCTTCACGTATGATTTTTTACATTCCGCAAATCGACTGTACTTTGTAAACAATCAACATGGAAGCCGAAAGAAGGGAAAAAATGTGCACAGTTATTTGAGAAATCCATTGTGATCTGCATCTAGGCTAGCTAAATAGCTGAAATTGCCCAGTAATACCGTATGGCGCTTTATCAAACGGTATAAGAAAACATTGACGACGATTCAGAAGCCTGAAGCCAATCGTCGGAGTGGAACTGTCGACCGAAAACTGCGTGGTAAGATTTTGAAGACGATTAAGAGGAATACTAATCTGTCGGACCGTGATTTGGCCAGAAAATTCGGTGCTGCCCATAGTACCGTGAGGAGAACTCGACTCCGGGAAGGAATCAAGTCGTATCGAGCTAGCAAACAGCCAAATCGGACCATAAAACAGAATAGTGTGGTCAAAATTCGTGCTCGGAAACTATATGACCAGGTGCTGACCAAGTTCGACGGGTGTCTTCTGATGGACAATGAAACCTATGTCAAGGCTGACTTCGGGCAAATCCCAGCTTGAAAATTTTACTTGGCAACGGCTCGGAGGGATGTTCCTGCCAAATTTAAATTTGTTTTTGGCGACAAATTTGAAAGAAAATTTTTGATTTGGCAGGGCATTTGCAGCTGTGGCAAAAAAAACGAAAGTTTTCGTTACAAATAAGACAATGACATCGGAACTATACTAAAAAGAGTGTCTCCAAAAACGATTTGCCATTCATTCGATCCCACTACTATCCCGTAATGTTTTGGCCAAATTTGGTGAGCTGTCATTACAGCAACCTGGTAGAATAAGATAGCTAAAACGATGAACAGGTTACAGGAAAAATTCAAGAATTCCTTCGAAACCGTGACGAATAATTTTATCCGTATTTTTTCTTAAAAGTATGAAGAAAACGCTACATTGTATAAATAAAGATCTTGAATTCAATAATAAATAACTGAAATACAGGCAATTGTCTTTGTTCCAATTCTATCTGAAGCAAGTTTTATTTCATAATTTGGCATGTGTTTTATTTAATTTTTACATCAGTAAGCTATTAAAAAAACACCCTGTCTGTCTTAAGTTAGCGACCTAAAATTTGTTTCCAAATATGGTAACTCGATTTGGAAATCAATTTTATTATTTTCAAATTATCGTTACTACTGAATTAAGTAGCACATCGAACAGATTTGATCTATTGATTCAAACTTATTCGATTGTTATTTTAAATGCACACCATCATCATCGTCCATAAACCCGACGATGATTGCCTACCGCAAATTTCTGACCATGGGCTGCAAAACTGGCCGCGCGACGCCTGTCGTCTGTTCGTCGTGTTCTCGAGTGCAGCAGCAGCAGAAGCAGCAGCAGGGATCGACTGAGCGGAAACAAGCTGTGGTGCGATGATCGGAGTTTGATCCACCACAACTATATTAAAATTAGCGCAGTCTAGACGATCGCGAATTTTTCACATGTACTGTTGGCCAATCTATTTTCGTTTGGTTCCGATATGGTTGGACCGTGGATCGGTCGGCTCATCCTAAGACGGTCGATTCGCAGACTCGGTGCGATGCGGTGCGGTGCGAAGTGATGGAATCCTCTACTTTACTGTCTTGTCTGGCGATCAACTAATTTGTGGGAAAGCAAACACCAACTCGAAATGAAAGAAAATGGTCAGGTAAAATCACTAGGAAGGATACGTCAGTTTCGTTTGGTGTATTCGTTGGAAAGGATTTTGTTTGAATCGAATTAATGGCGTGAAATCAGCTGGTTTGAATTAAACCGTCTAATTGCAAAAGTAACTCAGTTTGAACTGCTGCGCACTGATGAATCGAAAATGGATCGTGAAGGAAAATGAATATGATATCAAACAACTTTATATTTAAAATTTTCTAAAGTAATTGTAAACATATTTCCATACGTATGGAAATAGATCGAAATGTTCTAAATACCACCATTCGGAAAAAAAATTCTGTCTGGGTCTGGGTTCCTTTGCATCTCATGAAGGGTACAATTTGGACAAGATTTGGATTTTTCTAGCGCACTACGTCCAAGAACACTTGCCGCTGACAAGCTTCTTGAAATCAACATGATCTGGGTCGGTGGTTGAACAATTAGTACTAAAATATTCACACAGAGGTGTACTGCTGTTTTACGCATAACTGTCTCATATATTTTTTGTTTCAGATTGTATAGATTCTTCTGTTATTTATACATGAAGATTGAACGTTGAACAAATTTGTTGATTTTTGGTTCAAGGCACCTTCCATGCTGGGTGCTTTCCCAAGTAGCAAACATTGTTCTAGCATTGTATTTCTTCACTCTTCTCGCAACGATTGTGCGATTGAAAAAGCGCAGTTTTCTTGTATGATGTGCAACAAGTTACTTGTTTGATATGTTTCATATCAGTAATATTTGTTAAGCAGAAACCATAAATGAAACTGCTCAAATGAATTTATTGTAGAAGCAGTTAAATCTACCGATGTAGAACTTAATCCTTTTAAGTTTTTGATTTGATTTCAGAAGCAGTAATATGAATGATTTTCACATTTGTTACAATAACATTTAAAATCATTTGTCAAACTTATCTAACATGAATAACCGTTCTGTAGCTATTGTGAAACATGCCAATTTTAACGTGTTTTAATTTCTACTTGGGTTGGGTCACAACTATCATAATTGAATTTAAAATTATTTCAATTGATAAAACTTTGAATAATACTGTTCCGTGAAGAAAAAAATAAAAATATTAAGGTGTTGTTTGCTTATATTTTCACTAGAAGTTTTATCGTAATCGTGATTTAATTCAAGTAAAAACAAAATTTTGAAGCGTCATTAGTTTCTACTTAGCGTTGTTTACTGATTTTCTAGATGTTGAGGACTTACGTTTTTGTTTCAGTTCTTTCGGTACAAGCTTTTCATACCCAAAACATTAACCAAAATGTGCTGAGCCTATCCATAAGAGATGCCAAGATTCTCTGACATCTCTCAAATGCTACGACAACTTTCAAGCACAATTTCCTTCACTTTTTCGACGTTTTCGTCGTTAATAGAGGTGGACGGATGAGCAGCATAAGGCAAATTTTCTACAATCTCACCACCCTCACTGAATGCTTTATGCCACCTTAATACTTGCGTTCTAGATAGAGTAGACTCCTCAAAACACTTCTGCAATATTCTGCAGCTGAACTTCCATTTGAAAAACAAAATTTCAGGCAAACTCGTTGTTCAATTTTTTTCCATAGTAAAAATGGCCAGATAAATGTTTCGTGTCGTAAACAAACAGCTGCCAAACACACACTAATTGACATATCCCGCTAGAACTTAACAGGAACGTCAAAGAAATTCAAAGAATGAAATCTATAAAATCATACTCGCTGATACTCAAGTTCATTATTCTCTGCCAAACTGAAGATTTTTCATTAATAATTCAAAGTCTGCGAATATATTTCCTTCTTCATAATGTATGAAAAAATATTCGATCCACCTAAAAGTTTTTAATTTTTTATTTTATCGAATTTTTTTATAAATTAACTTGTGTATTTTTTTTTTCTATTTCGCCATTTGTTTGGAGATTTAACTAATGTGGACAACACTGTTGTTGCTCAGTTCTCAGGCCTTGGAATTTTTTTCTAAAGTTTAAGCGAATACTATACCTATTTTTTATATTTATAAAAAAAAAGAAAACTTAATTTAATAATAAAAAATATTGAAACCAAAAATTACACTGTAATTGCCATTTCTCTCCTGCCCATCCCTTCCATGGTTCATGGGCTTCACGGTATGGCATTCATTATTAGATATAATCAATTACAATTTAATATAAATATGTGTTATAGTTTGTAGCTTCTTTATTGAGTTCAATGAATGAGATATGTGGAACGACTCGAATAAGATGTTAATTGCATTGCGCTCCAACATCCGGGATTTGAGAGGCCGATAGGGATTAATTGAGCTCTGTTTTATGTCTTATTTTAATACTACCGGCCCTTATTACATGATGACAACAAATGAACAAAAAATCAAGTTCATCTTTGACGTTTATTGGTGGTTTGTGTACCATGGAATTCTGTGGAATAAGATGGAAACCATCTAAGTTCATCTAGTTTATTTTGTGAGGTTGTGTCGTTTTCGTGTGGAAACTGAGATGATCTGTGAGTGAAGTGTAAGAGGAAGTGCATGTAAGAATGGCAATAAAGGCCACCGTATCAGCTCAGGACTAACGATCGACCAATACAAGGTGAGATGAAAAAACTGCAACCAACTTCAGACTGCTGTCATTTCTAAACCGCTCGTCCCACAGCTGTCAGATTTATTCTAGTGACAGCTCATTATATTATTTACAAGCGCACAAAAGCATTTTGGTGGGAATTTTTCAGAAAAAAAGTTATTTGTGATGGAATTCAAGTGTGATAGTGTGATTGCTTTGCATTTGGCTGGAAAACCACAAGTGGCTATCGTTAGAGCCCTCCAGCATTTAAAAGTGAATAAATCTTTTGTGTCTCATACCATCGCTCGTTACCGTGATACTGGTAGCGTAGCCCGACGTCAAGGAAGTGGACGAAAAAAAAACAGCAACATCGGCAGAAATGGTTCGAAAAGTGAAGAAGCGAATTGAACGAAATCCGCGTCGCAGTGGCCGAAAAATGGCTCGTGAGCTGAACATATCGCAATATGCCATTCGGCAAATATTGAAAAATGAGCTTGGACTAAAGCCATTGAAGTTCCAAAAAGTGCAAGATCTTACTGATGCGCAAAAAAAAGTTAGACTCGAAAAAGCTAAAGAGTTGCTTCGCTTGGCCGAAAGTGGTGAACTGCCGAATTTGGTTTTCTCCGATGAGAAACCATTCGTTATCCAGCAGTTTGTAAACAAACAAAATGATCGTGTTTACTTGCCAGAGAGGTCAGCTGAAAATTTGCAACTTCGGTTGGCCACCAGAACTCAAAAGCCGGCCATGGTGATGGTGTGGGCCGCCATAACAGCCGATGGTCGCTCGCCGCTCGTATTCATCGACCGTGGGGTCAAAATAAATGCGCAAATCTATCGCGAAAATATTTTGGAGGGAGTTCTGAAGCCCTGGGCACGCAAACATTTCGGCCGCAGACCTTGGACATTCCAACAGGACTCAGCACCATCGCACTCAGCACGCGCCACCCAAGAATGGTTAAGAAATGAGGTTCCTCGCTTCATTTCCACCGCACAATGGCCACCAAAATCTCCGGATGCCAATCCGTTGGACTATTGTGCCTGGGGTATTTTGGAAAGCAAGGTTGGCACTAAAAAATACCAAAGTGTCGATCATCTCAAGCAAGCGCTTCGCCGAGAATGGGACAAAATACCGCAGAGCCACTTTCGGGCAGCGTGTGATGGTTTCATTGGCCGTTTGAAGGCCATAGTTCGTGCCAAAGGTGGCCAATTCGAACAAATCTAAACCGATTCTCAAATTTGATGTTATTTCCGACATTTTTTGCTTTCATTCAATAAAATTTAAAAAAAAATGAAAAAATTATGGCGTTTTACTTTGTTGCAGTTTTTTCATCTCACCTTGTAGTAGAGATAAAAGTGGATTAAGGGTATCCCCTTTATCTCACCTCCATTAGTCATCTCATATACGAATACCATTAGTTAGAGTGAGATCTGTTGTCTATGTTCGATAGATTGACTTCAAATGTAAAATGAAATTAGGAACATTTGATTTGAGTTTTCGTGTCGCTATAACAGCAGTTGAACAATTTTCGATCACTTTTTCTGCACTAATGCTTCAGCACAAAAAATAGTGACCAAGTGGGCATAATAGCCTAGAAACGTCTGTGTGTTGATTTAAAGTAGTAGCTCATAGAAGCAAATCTTATCAAGGGTCCAGTGTAGAACTGAAGCAAGGGACTGCTGCCACTGTAATTACTTACAAAAAAATATGTGAGATAACAAACAACTAATTAACTAACTATTCAAATAAGTTTATATTCGATTACACGTTGTGTAATTGAAAGCCTATAACAAACTAACATTTAATTGTAGAATTATTTCAATACGATTATAATACGAGCCAGCATTTTGATTCCAATTTTCTTGATGCCTGGAGCAAAGCAATTTTGATTCCAAGACTTGCATGGAATTATAATGCATCTCGTTTTTGCTAATGACATCACACACACTCATTTAAAATGAAGTGGATTCTCTTCAGTTGATTGGAAAATTGAGCTTATTCTGTGGAAGACTTAGAAAACTATAAAACTGGTTTTATTCCGTTTGTAAATTGAACTAGCATCGTAGCCAAAATAGTTTCTAATTCATTACCTTATGATAGAAATAGAACCGGAATTTTCGTTTTAAAATTCCCGCGCTTATCCAATCGGTAAACTTTTATTCTCTCAACGTTGGCAACACTTTTATACACATTCTGTCAAATTTTGACGCTTCAATGGTGGTCGTACAAGCTTGGATCATGATGAGATCCCTGGCCGCCAATCAACATCTGTTAATGAAGAAAACATTGAATCAGCGAAGCAAACCGTGTTGCAAAATCGTTCTGTACCGATTAGAGAGATTGCTGTATTGTTGGGCATCTCTTATGGCTCAGCCGAACACATTTTAACTGATGTTCTGGGTTTGAAACGCGTCGCTTCTCGGCTGGTGCCAAAAAAGCTGAATTTCATTCAAAAACAGCATCGTGTGTGCGTTGGTTGTGCCGCAGTTTTTGGCCAAAAACTCAACCAATATCATCAATCAAGCACCGTACTCTCCAGATATGGCCCCGTGTGACTTTTTCCTCTTCCCCAGACTCAAATTGCCATTGCGGGGAACGCGTTTTGAGACCATAGAGACCATAAAAGAGAATTCGTTGCGTGAACTAAAGGCCATACCTTCGGCGGCCTATAAAATTTGTATGGAAAATTGGATCAAGCGTTGGCATGCCTGTATTGCCGCAAGAGGAGAGTACTTTGAAGGCGATAATAAAGAAATTTATTAAAAATTGAAATTTTGCGTTTTTTAATAAAATTCCGGTTCTCTTTTGATCATAAGGTAAATGCTTTTTAATCACCAAAAGACAACGAACTCGGTTATGCCCATCTAAAAGCTAAGGTAGTGTGGCCAGCCCTCTACTGGGAAGCCATGTTACTGTAGTGAATATGTTTCTGCAAAGATCGAAACAATGAAGAAGAATTACCAACAAAAATTAGATATTGGCAACTACACATTTATTCAGTGTCACTTACCATACTTTGCCATAAATTATCGATCAGAATATCATAACTACGATAAAGAAATTAGGATTTTACTCGATCTAAAATGCTCGATTGTTTTCCAAAAATGCGTCTGAATGTAATCCTTGCTGCCTAAATGAGGTCATCGCATGGTTTTTCGAGATAAATGTGTAAGATCAGAGCAATGTGAGAATTTCAGAGCTATTTTCGAATAGATAAAAGTTTTTCAAAGGCCTGTATGTTTTTTGGTTTGGCAAATTTGTCAAATTTTACATCGAAAATTTCCTGAAACTTCCCATTGTGCATGGTTTTTGGACGGTGTTCTTCATATGGTCTACAAAAATTTTTGACTTGGGCTCTTCTCAAAAGTAAGGTTGAAGTTCAAATGGCAAACCGAAAATGAAAATTGTCTATTTTGTCCATAAACAATACTTATGCAAAATTCGAGGCAAATCGTAAGATACGAGTATTAAATTTTAAATAAATCGTGATTCCCGGTGGAACCAGTCCATGTATAGAAGATTAAAGCGGGTGTTGCACTTGAAATTTGCTCCCCGTTGCTTCCGGATAAGCGCTAAACCTATTGATTCCCTCGTAACCTGCTGCGATTCCCGGTGCTTCTTTTCGCGAAAATCGACTCCGTTCGGAATATAAGCGAGTCTTTGATTGGATTCGTTTCATTTTCTCCGGGCGCCGTAGTACCTATAAAAAAAGAGAACCCAACGACGAAGATGCATTCGCCAGGTTATCGGTCTTCGACGTCGTTGTTACTTGCTGGCGGCAGCGAACTGGTGTTTGATTAAACGGATTGATGTAATCGACTTCGCGAGAAAATCCGTAGGAATCGGATGCTGCCATGGCTGGCGGTGGAAACCCGCTCGAGTAAGGATGTGTGAAAGGAATTGATTTCGTTACTATATATTGAAGAAACAGGATGGTTGATTGAATCGAATATTGACGAGCAGATAAAATTATTTTGTGCACTTCGATGAGTTACATTCTCGAACGACAGCAATTTGTTAATTCTAATTGAGTTGTCTACATTTGTCATAAAGAAAGAGCACTGTAACGCTTGATGCCAACCTCTGAGACAGGATTCACGCAGAAAATAATATGGATTTGGATTTTCCGAGTCATTTTATGAGTTCTATTAGAAAAATGGAAATCAACCGAGGCGATCGCCAACGTGTACTTTTTCCTAGACATAAGAAGCCGACTTACTGCCATAATGGTTCCGTATGTCTTCGCAGTCGCGGCTGCCGGACGAAGGCGAGCGACGGGCACGAATGTATTTTCCACCGACATCACCAGCAGCAGACAGCAAGACGAACTGACAAAACCAGAACAGAAGGTTACCACACGGCGACCCATTCCGAGTGAGCACGTGAGTGGCCGGCAAACTGGTCTGTTCATGGTTTGCCAGTGCAAAGTTCATTAAATATAACGAATTAAATAAAAAAAAACTCATGTAAACCCCGCGTTACTCCCCCGCGCTTCATCCCCGTCGGACAAAGAAGCACTAAAATCATCTCAAATTACGTGCGTATAATGGGGAAATAACAAACATTACCGAAAGCAATAACAAGAAACTCATTTGAAATTATTATTAATTCCTTGATCCCCGCCGCAGTGGTCTCGCGTGGAACCGACGACTCCTGGGGGTAAATGTGACGGCAATGACCGCGAATCCAAATTATTCCTCTAAGTAGGTGTGTAGACTCGAGCAGCAGCAGCAGCAACATCGGAAAACCACAAAATAAAGGAGCCAGTTGTTGTCAAAGGAATAATCTAATTTAATTCCCATTCCCGCATATGCTTTGAGGTCTGTCTGGTTTTCTGACCCTCGTCGGGCAAGAGAAAACCCAAACATTTAACTCTCTTCGATGTCTGTTAAATACGAATCAGCAATCGTTGTGATATTTGTTTGCTGGTAGAGGGCCGAGTTTGCCGTGAAGCTCGATCACTTTTGACGGCCATCCATGGCTTCGGATGATCTGTCGTAAAGAGCATGGCATGGCGGCAAAGGACGAAACAACAATTGGCAGTGGCCCGGCGAAGGATGCCAGCCAAGAGCAGATGAGACTTTCGGAGTAGAGTAGGCAATGTTGTTCTTATGTTCGTGCGTACGTCAGCAACAAAACATGAAATTAGCACCTGTCGGTTGTCAAGAAGAAACCCGGTCTCGAAGCGATTTGGGTACAGTTCTCGAGACGACGTCCGGCGGGTGTGTGTGAGCCACGTTCGGAGTCTCGGAGAAACGGAGAAACAGTTGTTCAGCTCGTGCGCCTTGTAGTATCGGTACTCAATGGTAGTGAGTGCTGGCGTGTGCCTTCTGTTGCATTTTAGTTAGGATGTTGCACACCTATAAGGATTGATGGAAATGCATACGCGTCAGGCGCGTACCCAGAAAAAAATTTCGGGGGGTGTTTCAGAACATGTTGATCAATTTCCATACAAATGGAACTTTTTATATAATTATTTGAAATTTTTTTATTGTGGAGTCGTTTGTTGAAAATTATTCATTTTATTTTTCATTATTTGAAAAAAAGAGTTTACATAATATCATACTTTTTTGAGTTTCGGAGGGGGTTTGAACCCCTAAAACACCCCCCTGTATACGCGCCTGATACGCGTGCTTGAAACCCTTGGCTGCGGTGTTCTGTGCTGGGATAAGCAAACGGTCGGCGTTGTAAGGATTCATCGATGCGAGGATTTTTTTTCACCACTTGGTTGCAGCTTGCAGCGAGCGTAACGGAGTACTTTTTGCTTGTGTTTGGAGTTACAATTTTTTGATAAATGTTCAGATTGTCAGATTCCGCACTGCTCGTACTTTTGGATGAGCTAAATATGATTTTTACCTTTTTGTAAAATCAAAAACAGTAAATAGAATTCGCTCAAGAGTCCCGATTTAGCTTGACGTACTGAGCAAATGCCCGTGTTTGTGTCTGTATGTGTGTTTTTAACAAAGATCTCAGATCTCATAGATTTCAGAAATTACTGGACCGATTTTGATAAAACTAGTTATAAATGAAAGGTCTCCTCGTGAGCCTGAACACCATTAAATATATTGAGATCGGATATTTATTCTTCGAATCATACGGAGTCTCATGTCATATCTGTCACAATTGTCCTTGTAATCGAAATGTGTTCTCAGATTTAGATTTCACACTGTAATAGCTAACCAACAAGACATAGATTGATAAAATCCGTCAATTTTTAACGGATAGAACGATATTTTTGTGTAAGTGACATACTGCTTGAGTAGGTGTTTTCAGCGCTGTATGATGATGCTTGGGATCAAAGTGAAACAAGGTTTTCAATACTGTTGTATGTAATTTTTTCTAAGCATCATCCTTTTTCATGACATTTTGTCTCGGTTCGATTCTAGTACGGTTTATTTTTGGCAATATAATCGTTCGAATATGACATATGTATGAGAAAGGTGGCAGTATTTTCAAATTCAAAACAATTTCATATTGATATTGATTTAAACTGCTTACAGCAATAATTGTTCGAATCAGTTCGTCGAGATCAGCAAATGTGTTCTGTGTGACTAAAAATTTTGCTCAATTTTTTTCGGCGATGGCTTAACCAATTTCTACTAACTTAGATACATATGAAAAGTCCAATGCTCTCATACAAAGTTCCTGAATTTCATTTGAATCCGACTACTGGTTCCATCCATCAGGATGATATGTGTAACGAAATTTAAACACGGTCACTTATTTTTCTCGAATGTGGCTAAATCGATTTCCTCCATCTAAGATTCAAAGGAACGGTCTTAAGATCCCATAGAAACGTTTTGTTTTTTATCCGACTTCCGACTTCCGACTTAGGTGATACAGGATGATTAGTGTAGAAAAATAAATTTCTCATGAATCAATCGGGTTTGTAGATTTTGATAGTCGATGACCAATTAAACTTCATTTGGGGGTTTGGAACCTCTTGGGTACCGGAGTGTGCTAAGGTGCACATGACTAGTTTAAATCATTTACGTTTCGTGTTCAGCTCATCAGTGCATTAGCAGATGATGTTGATCTACTAATGCCACATCGCGGATCAACATAATCCGCTAAGCAGACGAAATAGCAATGACTATTGCTATTTGCAACGCACTTATTTTACACTACAAGTGCTATGTCTATTCTGACGTGCCAAAAGTAACGAAACCAATTAACGGAAATGCTGGCCCCCAACAGATAGTAGTCATTTGGGGGTTTGCAACCTCTTGGGTTCCATGCGTATTTAAAATTCGAACAGTCAGAGAAGATGACGATACCAAAAAATTTCTAAATTTGAACTCAAAATCGTTTCAATTTATTCGTCATGTAAATTCATGGACATACGAACCGTTTTGAGCTATGCTGGTCCACTAATACCGGTTCCGGAAGCACCGTAAAGTATGACCAAAAACTCTAAAGTGGAACTCATTTCGACATCTCATGGAATGCTTAATCGGTTGTCACACGTTTAGAGTCCAAAGGATTGATTTTATGGTTTCATACAATGTTTGTTTTCAATTCGAATTGCAGTTTCGAAATTACAGGGTAGTAAGTGATTGTACTTTTGGTGGTCGTTAAAATAATCAGGCCTTATGCACGCGCGCTCTTTATTTTGCGCTGAGACAAATAAATTCTCATTCTCATAAGACAACCACGCGCATGCGACGTACTTTTGCCGCTCTCAAGAGAACTCTTTGGCACATTTACGTACCGCACCAGAAACTGATGCACGCTTCGTTGTAAAGTCTCATCGCATTCGGCTCAAGCGCTTTCGTCGCATGAGATAGCGCGGCGCGCTCGCTTCATGCGATCTACGAGTGGTTTGTACGTTATTTTCATCCTTTTCATCTCTTCCTTTAGGATAGGACACAAGTCGCACGAACCGCTCTAGGCACGAACAACTAATAATAACAGCAGCTTTTACTGTGGCTCACATAGCACACAAGCTGCGCTCATAAAAAATCTCGTGCGCTGTCTCTTGAGACCAAAGCGCACGAGTCTCGCGCAGAAGAAAATGCGATGCTCTGAAATTTCAAGCAGCACATCCCGTTTCTATGTGCCCGCTACGCGTCTCTTACTTGCTTTTGGTTTGCTCTTTGAGTCGGTGCTCACGCTCACAGGATAAATATGCGACACACACATTTTCGGTGCGCTCTCGCTGTCGCATTTTTGCACGCATGAGCATTCGGAAGGCCTGAAAATAATTTCATGAAAACTAGAAACACCGGAGAATATCTTACTCTTGCGAAAAAACGCATGTTGATTTATAAAACAGGTATCATCTCACTGCTAGGTGGATTAAGCACGTTTTCAAACTGTACAACATTGCATTGTACAGTCGATTCAAATGTTGGTTTTCATAGTGATTTCATAACATCTCTGTATGAGAAAGTCGAGTTTTCTATTTATAAGCCAAAAAAAAAAAATAAATTCTATGGCATCTAAATTAACGGTTTTGTTGATATATTATACAAAAACCCTGTTTTCATCCACCTAGTTGTGTAATGATACCTTTCTCATTGTCGTTAGAATGAGAAATGCACAAACAAAAATATTTTGTGAATTTTCATCAATTTTTGTGCATATATTTGGAGCAGGCAATTGAATGGAAAATTACTTTACAGTTCCTCATTTTTCAATGAAGGAGCTAAGTTTTTTTTTAAATATACAGTCTTGTTCATTTAAAAGTCCAATTCCATTTAGCATCGATCATGTTTTTAAACCAGATTTATTACATTACATTTATTACACGTCGTGTAAATTTCATTATTATTTTCAATGTGAATGCACGTTCCATTTTATAATTTTTGACCACTCCTCCCAGTATTTTGGAACGGGTACAGTCGAGCAGATTATTTTTATCGTTTATTGCATTTCGTTTTTCGTCTTCGACTCATCAGTGCATGAGTAGTGTTGAACTGCTAATGCCACCACACAGTTCAACTTAAGGTTATTTGCAAAACACTTGCATTTGGCATCGAAGTGAAATGTTTTCGTTGACGTTCCAAACGAAAATGAGTGACGACTAGAAGTCATTTATAGGACATTTCATTTGAAATTTATGGAAATCTGGTCTGTTGTGATTTGTATTTTTGGAACTGGAAACCGGGAACCAGTATATTTATGAGTATATGAGATTATATCGAATTTACTTCTCTTCATCACTTATGAAGAACTCTTTCGAAATTGGATTTCTGTTTCTAATCACTCTGTAACTCTGGAATCGGAAATCGGATCTGAATAAAATTCAGAAAATTTCTATGAGATCCTAGAAGCTTTCATTTGAATCTAAGTTTGTAAAAACGGCAATATCTGAGAAAATTAAGAGCACATTGGAACAGATTTTAACAAGCTTCAGACAAACTTTAACAATGTTTCGTCCTCAACTCGTCAGTGCATTAGCAGCTTAGTGACTTAGTAGTTCTACAAGAATTGTTAAGTACGTGTAAATGTCAACTATACTTAAAGTTACACTCTCGTTTTCTAATTGCACCAAAGTTCAATAATTGAGTTTTCGAAATTTGCTTTGGTATATCTGTATTGGCAGTCCACATGCACTTGTGACAAACGGAGTGACCCATTCGTAACCAACGATACCCTAAACGGTAAAATGGACAGAAATGAATACCTCCATAATGGTTCTTTTCATAACTTCATCAATTTTTGCAACAAAATACGCTTCAATTGCTGGTCGTTTGCATTAGAGCAAAATTCATCGAAAAGTAAACAACGACGGAGAAAATTCTGCAAATCAGCCCTTCTAAGGGCTATAAATGTTTACAAAAGAGGCATAAGAATTTTTCGACTGTTGAAATACACAAATCGGAAGTGAAAATAATCAGTTTGGTTAACTGTTCGTGTTGCGAACTCTAGCTAAATCTCCCGAAAACTCAACGAGTGCGAATAAAACCACCATTCAGTAACTTTGCGTTCGAGAAAAATACATGGTGTGTATTGATTTAAATGCGTTTTGGTGACTTTAGGATATGCAAGTGGTGTCTGCGTTAAATTAGAGGAAATTAATCGTATTCACGTCAATTCGGTTATATCTCTGACACCCGCCTTTATCTATTATTTTGACTTTAACTAATTTTCAAAACAAAAATATATCACAAAAACATTTTGTCGGATTGATTTATTGTTTCCAGCAATGATTTAAATAATTATTGGAGTTGTATTGAAGAAAGTATTCACTGTAAAAAATATAATATAATATTGTATATCAATATTAATTTGAAAATAAAACTTAAAAAAATGAGAAAGATATTTTTGGTATTTTTTTACCTTTTTACATTACCCCAATAACCCAGAGTCGTTACTAAAATCGGAACGCTTTTCAGTAATTTTTTTATTTTTTGGAAATATTTCGATAATTTTTGCCTAGAACCTTCTCAAAAATCAGGCTAGAGTCAACATGGTGAGTTGATGATGCGAACTGTATGGATGACGAGTCTTACAGAACTGATTTCAAAAAGCATTTGAATATTCAAAAATCTACCTATTACCTTAAAAAAAATTAGAAAATGGATATTTTTGGAAGTTAAACACGGGGCTAAATAAACGATATTAAAAGGGGGACGGATATAGCGTGATGAGTTAGTCGATGCCTTTCACGCAGTCCACCTGGGTTCGATTCCCAACCCCGGATAGAGGGTCAGAAAGTTTTTCTGACCCGAAGAGGCGAATGACCTCCTTTTAAAAAAATGGAAAAAAAACACGATATACTAAAAAGATATTTTTGGAACGGATCGTACCTACCTTCTGCTAATTAAGGGCTGAGGTCAGTAGTTCGCGTATAAGTTTTGAATGGACCACGTGTCCGCTCTGCGCATTTTATTTCTCTCCATGGTCTCTCGTATATGTGCAAAATGACTCTCGATGGGCCGGGTGGCCAAGAAAATTTTGAAATTTTCGGTTACAATTGACTACATCAATCGGTCGAATGGGATTGAAATATATAAGCATAAAATGTGTCTCCATCCAATAAAGCTACCGCTTGCTGAGCCGATTTTATTTTTCTCTCATTTTTCGTTACGTCACCAAGAAACTGGAGTACAAAAAATGGCGCGTGCATAGAAATCGATTTACCTTCACAAAAATTACATTCACTTTATTTTTATCGCGACAACACCTATGTTTTGATGCACTAATCGCATCCAAATTAAATTATCTAGACATTGTCAGGATAGATTTTTGATGCATGCTTTTGATATTCAATGAACAAGTTGAAAGTTGCCGACCGCTAAAGTCAATGAATCATTCTGAAATTTTCACAGAATAACTAATCTAAACTAATTTACTAAGAGATTGTCAGTTGGGTTTTTTTTTATATTCGTCACCGTTTCTGAGAAAATCAGATTTGAAGCGTGAAAAAAACCCTCTAAAACACCCTAAAACACACTGGCCTTAGACCTTAAGTACCTAGATTTGATAACTAATCCTTAAGTAATAGGCTTTTTTTTCAATATTTTTTTGTTATGGTACATCCTTCCATAACATATGGTAGAAATGAATGCAAACTATGAATTAGTTTGTTTGCGGCAGCTGTTAATGTGAGAGATCAAGAATCAAGAAAATGTGCTGCAAGATCGTCGTGTAACCGAAAGATAGATTATTCGTGACATCTAAAATGGATCCGTTCATCACATTCTACATGATATATTGGACATGAGACGCGTTGCAGCTCGACTTGTACCCTTGCACGCGGCTCTTGTTGACACCACTGTCATCGCTCAGGCACCACATTCGCCAGAAATGGCCCCGCGCAACTTTGTATGTGTATAGTTGCCTGTAAATGATGATTTTGAAACAGACTGTATTTAAAGAATGTGCAGTCAGGATATTACATGTTAATGCTGAACTTGGTCCTCTATTCCAACAGACTTCGATTCGCAAGTTTTCAGTACAATGGTTTGGCCAGTGCAATGATTTTACTGATAGTTCAAATCCATCCAGCTCAGGAAAAACGTAGAAAATCTGTATAAATCCTCATTAAGCCTAAAAAAGGTAAAAAATGCTGTATTGATTGAAACTGGGGACAGTTTACTGTGCCAAAAATCGGTATGCTTTTGCCGAACCATCGACAAAATGATAGAGTGACAAAAGTTGCTTCGGCCAGCATTCTTTCCGTGAGGTTTTCGAGATGGTAGTCCATTATTACAAAAATATGTAACTTAAGCCGCAAGTACAGATCGCCTGGCAAACACTTTCTGACAGCAGCTAAACCTGATTTGACGTGACTTGTTTTCGAGATTTCCATAACGTATGTTTTGATGTGTATCAATGCACTCTGTTCCACACTTTTAGCAAAAATTAAATGACATAACACATGGATCAATAAGTCCCGAGACTAAAGGAGAGATGGCGCTCGTAGTAAACCAGTAACCACGTCTTTCTAGAGTACTAACCTTTGCTTGAAACGGGTCAAAATTTTAAGTCGATCCGACCAAAAACAGCTGAGTTATCGTGGTTGGAGTAAAGTCGTTTTGTAGTTTGTTTAAAAAATGGAAAAAACCAAGTTTCGTGTTTTGATAAAACATTGTTTTTCAATGGGTAGAAACACCGTGCAAGCGAAACAATGGATTGAAAAATGTTATCCGGACTCTTGTTCATCAAAAGCAATTATTTGTCGGTGGTTCGCCGAGTTTAAACGTGGTCGTACCGACACAAATGACGCGGAACGCTCGGGTAGACCTGTGGAAGCCGTTACACCGGAAAATGTGAGTGAAGTGACAAAAATTATAATGAAAGATCGTAAAGTGAAGCTCCGTGAGATTGCTGAGATGACACAGATATCATATGGAATACTATTCTTCATGAAAAATTGAGCATGAAAAAGGTTTTTTCCAAGTGGGTGCCGCGATTGCTGCAATGCACCCTGCCACAAGTCGATGAAAACAATGGCGACATTGAACGAATTGGGCTTTGATCTGCTGCCCCACCCCCCATACTCGCCAGATTTAGCCCCCAGTGACTACTGGCTCTCTGCTGATCTTAAAAAAATGCTCCAGGGAAAAAGATTTGGCTCAAATGAGGAGGTCATCGCTGAAACTGAAGCTTACTTTGAAGCGAAAGATAATTTTTTTTTATAAACATGGTATTGAAAAATTGAAAAAACGTTGGAACCATTGTATCACCCTAAAAGGTGATTATGTTGATGAATAAAAAAAAAAATTTACAAAAAAAAATGTTGTTTCCATTGTTAGTCTCGGGACTTATTGATCCATGTGTTAAATTCAAGCATGCCGTAATTTCTTCGGTGATGACAGAATTTTACATCTATGATTGTGTAAATATTTTTTTTGTATCGATGTAAACTGTGAAATTTATGATATATTTTACATTTACATGCTTTAAATTGTAAATTTAAGTAAATTAATACGCTCTTTTTATGTGCATCTATGGAGACGTAAATTTACACAAATTTTTTATAAGTGTGCAGAATTGTAGCGTGGATTTTTAATTTAGCTACCTTTCTCTACTTCACCAATTGTTTTGCGATTATGTTATTCTTCGCCTATTCGTCTGTCGCGATTTATATTTTAAGTTTCTATAAATCTGTAAATTTAATAGATACTTTAGCGTTCAGTTGCTAAACCTAAGAAAGTTGCTGTACTCTTGAATTCTACATATTTTACAACAAAGTGCGAAAATTGAGTGAATTTGGAAAACGGTTCTGTTTCCATATATACTCTACACACACACAGACACAAAAAATTGAATTTTACAGATGACTTAATCTCTCATACGATGTAATTCAGAAAGACCTTATTTGTCAAATGTCAGTAAATTTTATTTGTAATGATTTAATGTTGGATTAGCATGAATTTTACTGGTATCGACTGTGGCTCAGTCGATTAACGGACGAACTTTGTGATCCAATGATTGTCGGTTCAAGTCACGACGGGTCGCTATCATCATAGCATTTTCTATTTTCATGAATTTCATGTTATGGAATTTTAGACACAATATTAAATGTTTTTACACGTGAATTTTCGTTAACTGCGACGCTGCATTTATGTGCATCTAATAAGATGTAAAATCACAATGTTTTTTCGAAGTGTGTACTGAGCATGGTTACAATTTTATGGTTAGCGCTACTCCACAATAATTAGCAATAGATTACTCCTATAGCATCTAAAACCAATAATCATCTCCCTTTTCTCAAAAAACCTTCTCATTAGAAAATGCTTCGATTTTAACTTTTTGCCACCAGCCACTATCCCAACCGATTTATGTTTCTGTAGGCAATGATAAAGGCATTAGAAAACAACAACAAAGACAACGACAATGTGTGCAACATTATGCTCAACATCTGTCGATCCAATCCAGAAGGCTCTGTGCAACGCTGCTTAGTGCAATGTAGTGAAAAAAAAATTGCCTGTGCATTTAGCCCATTTGTCCTATAAAAGGGGAAAAGGGAAAGTCACGAACCGAAGGTAGAAGAAGAAATGCAGTTTTAGCACTGTCCAAAGCTGAGCGACTGTATCATATCTGCTCTTCCCAACCGGGAAGTAGAAACGGGAAAGGCCGTGGAAGTTCCAAAAGCGTCAAATAAGGCGGAATTTTGTGGTCATTGCAATTAGTGGTTGGATTTTCTAATAAGGTCGATTTAGAAACGATGTTTAACAGTTACTTCGACGTTTCGTCCTAAACTCATCAGTGCATTAGCAGTTTATGTTGAAACACTGCTAGTGCCTCCTCGCGGTTTAACATAAACCGCTAAGCAGACGTAACATTTGTTCAGCCCAATAGTTCAAATGTCACACGGAAACAGTGTTCTGCTGTGACACTGATAATCGAATTGTGGCACATGACGAGACGAGTGTCTTGTGACGCAGTTTAAGTGCATTAAATCAATAAATATATCAATCAACGCTAATAATGGTAATAACCACAACACATAAATCAACCTCCTCTCCTACCCATGGCCTGCAAAGCACATGACCAGACACATACTCACACATACGCGCGCACATACATTCATACATTCGGAAACGCGTATTAATATGATGGCTCTCTAGTGGCTAAAATTTCAGTAAACTTCCTGCGCTGCGTGTTCGCCGGCTGGTTTGCATCGGGTCAGAACAGGAAGCGACACGTTGATCAGCTTTCCGTTTTCGGCAAACGTGATCCCTTTTCCGTGCTATTTACACCTTCTCATCCCCGCTCATTCAGCACTTATTTTACGTGGATTTTATTAACTACACAAACTATTCAATAAAGGCAGGCACTTTTTTCCTTGTCGCTCGTTTTTCCCCCGTTCCAGTTCCGGTGATCCTGGCCAATGTGCGGATGAATAAATTGCATCACATATGCAACCCGGCTCAAAAAAGGGGAAAGGATAATTTGCATACATTATAATATTATTAGGAGGAAATTTATATACACCACAACTTAATGAAATTTATGAGGTAAATATTTTCGCTATCGATGGATCCCCGTCCTAGCGCTGCTGGTGTTTTCTCGTTTGCGGAAAACTGTTGAATTACGGCGATTGATAATTATCGATGCCGAGGGAAAAGGTAAAAGGGTGAAAATTAAATCGAAACGAAGATGACTCGAGCAATTAGGGATCGAAGGCATTTCACGGGACGGGGAAGAAGGACGAACTGGCACCATATTTGCGAAGGTGAAAACACGAACGTTTCAAACGCTTGAACTGAAAAATAGCCTAGTTTTGAATGTAATAAATCAATACCAAGCTTCGGTTATTAGTCGACATATGGTGTGAACATTTTCTATTAGGGATCAAAAAGGATATTTTTAGAAAGGAGCAACTGATGAAGCTTTAGCCTTTTTATATATCATTGTTAACCTTTCAAACGAATCAGTATTTGAAATGGGATCCGCTCAAAAAATATTCACTAGAATATATCCTGAGACCGGAACTAAAACCCGAGTCTTTGTTTGCCACAACGAATCTTGATAATAATAATAATGATAAGTTTTTACACTTAGCGTAACTTAAAGAGTGTTAAGAACAAAACTGTTTTTTAAATGAGTGCAAATCGGTCAAGTTAATTTTCAATTTTGATTCATACAAAATAATGAAAAAATATGAAAGCTTTCCTTCTAGCGAAGGCCGTTTCGTTGTCTCCTTTCATCAACTCACATTGCTCACCACAGAACGCCAGTTTCCCTTGAACAGCTGACAACTTTCTTTCGCGCTCTCTTGAAGTTTTGCTTGGCGATGTCTCAATATTTTTTTCCTGTCAAAATCAAACTCTGGCGTGTTGAGAGGGTTCTTGCCTTTGGGCACCATCTAGACGATGTTCGCGGCATATCACTGCGTATGCTTCTGTCCGTAAAAGCAAGTTGCCAAATCCATTCAAAACAGAACGAAACAGTTCCCGGGTAGAAGTGATTTGCAAATCAATAACCAATTTTATTATTAAAATCAAACATGTCGATAACATGCTTGAAATAAAAGATCAAATATCAAAAATCATAAAATTTTGTTATTTGTTATATCTAACCAAGAACAAAATATTTATTGGAGACGAATTTTTCAGTTATTTGATATTATAGCATTCAGAATAGAATAATATTATAAGCTTTTATCATATCTGATTCTGATACAGATTATTCGATACACTGAGGTCTTTTTACGCGGTTTTTATGCGTTTTTTTAAAGCGGATCTCCAAAGCTACGCAATTTTTTTACGCAGATTTTCACAGCTATCCGCTTTTCTTGTTTTGTCTTAGAAGTGCATGGAACGTCGAGGTCTGGTGTTATCCCGAATGTCCCAAAGTCATGCATTTCCAAAACATTTGGAATCAAAAGAAAATTCTTTGGTTTTGCCATTTTTTCACGATGATTTCCGAAGTTACGCGGTTTGATTTCTTAGATATAAAAAAAAAACAGCAAGTATCTGTATGACAGCACAGAAACATCAAGAAAAGATGCGATGGTAAGTTCGGTTATTATTTTGATATTTGTTTGTTATTTACATCTACCCGGATTGTGTTGCTTGCGAAATGGCATCAAACTTTTTTTTCCCGGTCGTGATGTAAATGTCTTACCTTTTCCAGTTTCTGTACAATATCCACAGCTGCCTCGCAATGTGTCTGTCATGTAAAGAGATTGATGATCCGCTTGGAACAATTGGCCACGTTTTATGACGATATTGGCAGTTGATTGGGCTAAATAATTCGGGGTGCGAGTGGATCGGATTTTCGCGATGCGCCAGCAAAATTTCGACGCGTTGCTTCTATTGCTGCGAGGCCATTTTCACAACTAAATTGAAAATGCCAAAATCAAACAAGTATTATGTTGCATGCAATCATTTTTTTAAAGTGCGATGAAAAAAATGTGTTACTTTTAATTTGACAAAGTTATGAACTCATTGCCGTTTCAACCTTCCGAGTGAACGGACGTGCTTTGTGTTTACTGCGAAAGCGTTGAAAACCAGTACCGTGTGTGATAAAGTGACCGGACGATCAAAACTAGATCGCTATTGTGTAATAGACAATAGTGCTTTTTCCTGTGAGAGGTTTTATGCACATTATATACTGAAGCAGTGTATTGTTGTGAGCGGACGATCGAAACAGTACCGTTAGCCGGTGATTGTTCGATCGATCAAAACAGGCCCAGCGGTGTACGTGATATCACTGTGCGGATTACAAAAGAGTGTGCTTTTTCCTCTCGGAGGTTTTTTGCACACCACCGCAGCGGCGATACGCCGATCGACGAGGGCTAGGCCTTGGTGGCCTCCGTTGGATTTAAGTTAAGTAATATTATTTAGTTTTTTTCCTTCCTGCATTCGATTGTTCTATTTCTCCCCGATTCATTTATTTCTGCGCGGAAGTAGTTCCGCTATGCCTGATTTAAATGCTGACCCCCCCGTTCCCGATGATCAAATGGAGACTTCCCTTGATTGTAAAAAGTCTCGCATAAAGAGCTATCCGGATGGGCTCGCACTACCGGCCGGTCCTTATGCGGTCTATTTCCGGACCAAATCGAAAGAAAAAAAATTAAATATTTTAAAAATATCGCGGGACCTGTCCTCGCGATACAATACTATAAAAAGTTTTGATAAGATACGTCCAGACAAGCTCAGGGTCCTGTTTACCAGTTCAAAACAGGCTAATGAGCTCGTTCAAAATGATCCTTTTACGCGGGAGTACCGCGTCTACGTGCCAGCTCGCGAAGTAGAAATCGACGGTGTGGTCACCGATTCGAGTTTGACTTGCGAGGACGTTCTTAAGTACGGGGCGGGTTGTTTTAAAGACCCCTCACTTAAGAATGTCAAGATACTGGATTGCAAGCGATTGCATTCAGTATCGATCGCCGGGGATGGAACAAAGTCCTATCCCCAATCAGACTCTTATCGTGTGACCTTCGCCGGTTCTGCTTTGCCCAACTACATCCTCTTGGACCGGGTTCGTTTGCCTGTTCGCCTATTCGTACCCCGAGTAATGAACTGTACTAATTGCAAACAACTGGGGCATACAGCTACCCATTGCAGCAATAAGCCACGTTGTGCTAACTGTGGGGAAGATCATGCGGACGGCTCTTGCGGTAAGGATGCTGAAAAGTGTCTCTACTGTAAGGAGGGTCCGCATGACCTCTCTGATTGTCCCGCTTACAAACTGCGAGGTGATCGAATGAAGCGTTCCCTAAAGGAGCACTCCAAGCGTTCTTTCGCAGAGATGCTTAAAAGTGCCACCCCTCCTAAACAGACAACGAACCCATATGCCTGCTTGTCAACTGACGAGAGCGATTCTGACGACCCTTTGGAAGGTCCATCTTCGGCGGTCCCTCATAGCTGTAGGAAAAGAATAAATAAATCCTCTCATAAGCTACCTAGTAAGGGTTCGAAGGTGTCTTCAGAAGGGCTTCGAAAAGTTACAGCTAACGGGAATCGGGACACAACACCGAAGCAAAAAGCTCCTGGTCTCGAAAAACTCAATTCCGAGATGGAATTCCCACCACTTCCCGGGACTACAAAATCCCCAAGCGTCCCAGAAAATCTACTAGAGAACCAACTAGGTGCTGGACTTATCAAGTTCTCTGATGTTGTGGACTGGATTTTTACAACTTTCAATATTTCAGACCCTCTTAGAAGCATTTTAATTGCTTTCATGCCAACAGTAAAAACATATTTGAAGCAGTTGACTGCAAATTGGCCCCTTCTCTCAGCGATTGTATCCTTCGATGGCTAAATCATCCACCGAGGTCACGGATCTAATCACTGTTTTACAGTGGAATTGCAGAAGTATCATCCCAAAAATAGATTCTTTTAAATTTCTAGTAAATAATCTGAAATGTGACGCATTTGCATTGTGCGAAACTTGGCTAACTTCTGAAATATCCTTAAACTTCCACGATTTTAACATTATTCGCCTGGATCGAGATGATCCCTATGGAGGAGTACTTTTAGGGATCAAAAAGTGCTATTCTTTTTATCGAATTAACCTCCCCTCGATACCAGGTATTGAAGTTGTCGCATGTCATGTTACAATCAAAGGTAAGGACCTTTGTATTGCTTCCATCTACATTCCCCCTAGAGCCTTGGTTGGGCATCGGCGGCTCAGTAATATCATAGAGCTCCTTCCCGCACCGACGTTGGTTTTAGGAGACTTTAACTCACACGGTACGGGATGGGGCTGTCTTCACGACGATAACAGATCAGCTATGATCCATGATATTTGCGACAACTTCAATATGACAATCTTGAATACGGGAGAAATGACACGGATTCCTGCACCACCAGCAAGACCAAGTGCGCTGGATTTATCCCTTTGCTCGACATCGCTACGGTTGGATTGCACGTGGGAGGTAATTCCTGATCCCCACGGTAGTGATCATCTACCGATCGTAATATCAATCACCAGCGGCTTAAAACCATCGAAGACAATCAATGTTTCGTATGACCTCACACGAAATATTGATTGGAATAGCTATGCGACCTCGATATCTGAGAAACTTGAAAGAACTCAACAACTTCCTCCGGAGGAAGAGTACACGTTTTTGGCTGGCTTGATTCTCGATACTGCGATTCAAGCTCAGACGAAACGTGTACCCGGCGCAAAAACTAACATCCGTCCTCCCAACCCGTGGTGGGACAAAGAGTGCACAAATTTAAACGCGGAGAGAGCCTCCGCGTATAAAAAATTCAGAAAAAATGGAACACCTGATAATTACCGGAATTACGCGGCGTTAGACGTTAAAACTAAGAACTTGATTAGAGCCAAGAAACGCGGTTACTGGCGTCGGTTTATAGACGGCTTAACGAAAGAAACATCTATGAGCACTCTTTGGAACACAGCCCGACGAATGCGCAATCATAACACCACGAATGAAAGCGAGGAATACTCCAACCGCTGGATATTCGATTTCGCTAAAAAAGTATGCCCAGACTCTGTTCCGGAACAGAAGATCACCCGCGCCGCGACACCAAATACAAACGAATCACCGTTTTCGATGGTAGAGCTCTCACTTGCACTTTTGTCATGTAACAATAAAGCCCCGGGATTAGACAGAATAAAATTCAACTTGTTGAAAAATCTGCCTGACCCCGCCAAAAGGCGCTTGCTGAATTTATTCAACAAGTTCCTCACGGGTAATATTGTCCCACACGACTGGAGACAAGTCAGAGTTATCGCCATTCAAAAACCAAGGAAACCAGCCTCCGATCACAATTCGTATCGGCCGATTGCTATGCTTTCCTGTATCCGGAAATTGTTCGAAAAAATGATTCTGTTTCGTCTAGACAATTGGGTCGAAACTAATGGTTTACTTTCAGATACACAATTTGGTTTCCGCAGGGGCAAAGGAACGAACGATTGTCTTGCGTTGCTCTCAACAGAAATTCAAATGGCATTTGCTCGTAAAGAACAAATGGCGTCAGTTTTCCTAGACATTAAGGGGGCTTTTGACTCAGTTTCTATAAATATCCTATCTGAGAAGTTGCATCAGCATGGTCTTTCGCCAGTTTTGAACAACTTTTTACATTATCTATTGTCTGAGAAACACATGTACTTTGCGCATGGTGATTTGTCGACAATACGATTCAGCTACATGGGTCTTCCTCAGGGCTCATGCTTAAGCCCCCTTTTATACAATTTTTACGTAAGTAATATCGATGAATGTATCAACACATCTTGCACGCTAAGACAACTTGCCGACGACAGCGTTGTGTCTATTATAGGACCCAAAGCTGCCGATCTCCAAGGACCATTGCAAGATACCCTCGACAACTTGTCAACATGGGCTCTTCAAATGGGTATCGAGTTCTCTACGGAGAAAACTGAGCTGGTTGTATTTTCGAGGAAGCGAGAACCAGCACAATTACAGCTTCAACTAGGGGGTGAAACCATAGCTCAGACCTTCACATTTAAATATCTCGGGGTCTGGTTCGACTCCAAAGGCACCTGGGGATGTCACATTAGGTATCTGAAACAAAAATGCCAGAGGTATCTGAAACAAAAATGCAGAGAATCAACTTTCTTCGTACAATAACCGGATCATGGTGGGGTGCCCACCCAGGAGACCTGATCAGGTTGTATCAAACAACGATATTGTCCGTGATGGAATACGGATGCTTCTGCTTCCGATCAGTGGCGAACACTCATTTCATCAAGCTGGAAAGAATTCAGTATCGTTGTTTGCGTATTGCCTTGGGTTGCATGCAATCGACTCATACGATGAGCCTCGAAGTGCTGGCGGGCGTTCTTCCACTGAAAAACCGGTTCTGGGATCTCTCATATCGTTTGCTCATTCGATGCGACATTTTGAATCCTCTGGTGATTGAAAACTTCGAAAGGTTAGTTGAGCTTAACTCTCAAACCCGTTTTATGTCCTTGTATTTTGATTACATGGCTCAGAATATTAATCCTTCTTCGTTTGTTTCCAACCGTGCTCATTTCTTGGATACTTCTGATTCTACTGTGTTTTTCGACACATCCATGAGAGAAGAAATTCGTGGAATTCCGGATCACGTGCGCCCTCAAGTGGCCCCAAATATTTTTTATAATAAATTTAGAACAGTCAACTGTGAAAAGGTGTTTTACACTGACGGATCAAACATCAACGAGTCCACAGGCTTCGGCATCTTCAATCAAAACATCACCGCTTCTTACAAACTCAGTGATCCGGCTTCAGTTTACGTCGCAGAATTAGCTGCTATTCAGTACACCCTCGAGATCATTGAAACCATGCCCAAAGACCATTACTTCATTGTCACGGACAGTCTAAGTTCAATAGAAGCTCTCCGGGCAATGAAGCCAGGAAAGTATCCCCCATATTTCCTGGGGAAAATACGGGAACATTTGAGAACTTTATCTGAACGGTCTTATTTAATATCATTAGTCTGGGTCCCTTCGCATTGTTCCATTCCGGGCAATGAAAAGGCAGACTTATTGGCTAAAGTGGGCGCATTGGAAGGTGATATTTATGAAAGACCAATCTGCTTCAATGAATTTTTCAGTATTTCTCGTCAGAAAACTCTCGAAAGTTGGCAAACTTCATGGACGAATGACGAACTGGGACGATGGCTACACTCCATTATCCCTAAGGTATCAACGAAACCTTGGTTCAAGGGGATGAACATGAGTCGTGATTTCATTCGCGTTATGTCACGGCTCATGTCAAATCACTATACATTCAACGCACATCTCCGGCGTATCGGGATCGTGGAGAACGGGCTCTGCACCTGTGGCGACGGTTATCAGGACATCGAGCATGTCGTGTGGTCGTGCGTAGAGTATCGTGACGCCAGGTCGAAGCTACTGGAATCCCTCAGGGCCCGAGGTAGACCGCCTGAGGTGCCGGTTCGGGATGTGTTGGCGAGTCGGGATAGTTCATATATGCTTCTCATATACCAGTTTCTCAAACACATTAATATACAAGTGTAATGTGTTATTCCTCGCTCAGAAAATATAATCTCCACCTACAGGTTCGACACTAACATCCGCCCGATTCTCTCGATCCCCGTCCCTGTCCACCATCTTCATTGGAATTAACAAGATCTTTTTTTTTGTCACTAACTTTTTCGTTCCCCTTTCCCTGTTTTTTCACCATCTCGATGGCAACTAATTAGATCTCTGTCGTTTTCAAACATTTTGTTCCCACACCCCTTTTTTACCCCGTTTCCCACAATATTTACTTCTTTTTTTTCATTCTCTTCCGTAACATCACCATCACCGGAAGACCGCTCCAGTCAATGACCAGCATGCGGGCCACCCGCCGGGCCTTCGTAGCCTGGGGGTGTTTCCCGCGGACCCACACGGACCGAAGGATGCGGCCAACATGGATATTCGCCATTTGGAAGACCCTCACCCAATATTCAATTCACCTCGCCTGCTGAAAGCTGAATTGTCGAGAATCCGCTACCCCGATACTACATTACATAATGATACTATTCTAGTTTTAAGTTAGTCGTAATTAAGATTAGTAAATACCCTTGGCATCTTAGAGCTTAAGCAGTGTGCCTTAATATTATAATATATTATTGAATAAAAAAAAAAAAAAAGTTATGAACTAAACACTCTTTATACTGTCATTTGGATACCTTTTTCTTATTTTTTTCTGATGTTTTTCTCTTTCCAAAATTTACAAGATAGTTTTGATTAACCTTGTCAGGCGAGATGAATCTTGTCTTCGATTTTGCAGTATTTTAAATCTATTATATTTTCGAGATTAGTATTTTTTTAAGAAGCACACAGTTTCGTTTTGCCTTTCTCTATATTTTTATGTGGGTTTATGAATGCTGATTACCGAAGCTATGCGCTTTTTTATACTGATCTTCGAATTTTGATGCATTTTTCCATGCGGATTTTCGAATTTTTTTAAAGCCTTTTTTCTAATGTGGTGCGTAATCTCTGCATATAAAACGCATTATCGTGTAAGTTTTTTTTATGTTGTTTTACGTTTCGCCTTCGGCGCATCAGTGGATTAGCAGATTATGCTCGACTGCTAATGCCATCTTGTGGATCAATATGGTTATAAATAGTTGTTAAGCAGACGTGCAGTAAATGCTCTTTTGTGATTTACTTTGGTCCATGAGGTGGCATTAGCTGTATGCATATAACAATCACAATATATGTGTAATGATAATTTAAGTAATCACACCGTATGTAACAATAATATGTACTCGATTTTCTCGAAGATAGCTGAACAAATTTTCACAAGTTAAGATTCAAATGAAAGGTTCTTTGGGTCCCATGATCAGTTATTGAATTTTATCAGGATCGAACTTCCGGTTCTGGAGTAACGAGAAATAAAACGTGTTTTCCATACATGACACTGAAAAATCAAACTTTATTGCGATATTCGTTCAACTAGCCGTATAATTGTTCAGCTTGGCAGGTTTGGTTTTTTGATGATGTTCAAAACGACGTATGTAACAATGAGAGGTTATCTTTGTTTACTTTCTCTTTCGATTATTGCGGTACTCCTAGCAATCCTTCTCTCCAATTGTTTACCGATAATAATTACTAAAGCCATCATCTTTTAATCTGCACTGAAGAAATTACCGAAAAAGCAGGAATATTTCGCAATAGTCGAAGAATAAAGTAAACAAAGAGAATCTCTCATTTGTTACATTCGTCGTTTTGAACATTTTATACAGATTTGATGTCCGGTCTTCCGGTCCCGGAATTACAGAGTGAAGTGTTTATGTGCCAAAAACGATAAAATGTTTTAAATTTAGATTAAAACTGTTTCAATTTGTTTGTTATGATAGTTCTTGTTCAAACAAACCAATTTCAGCTATAACGGTTTCCGGTTCCGGAAACGGAAACTCTTTTTTTGTTTTCATAGACGGCTGAGTCGATTTTCATAAACTTAGCCTCAAATGCAGGGTGTTGCGGTCTCAAAGACAGTTATTGACTTCCCTCTCGTTCCGGAACAACAGGATGAAGCGTGTTTAAAATTTCAAACCGCCTTTTAGAGCAACAATGCAAGGAACGGAATAATTCATCTAAACTCTGCTCAAAATTTTAAAAATTGAAAAGGTTATGCTAGTTTGTGCCCAAATAAACTCAAGATTCATGTTTTTTTAAAGAATCCCTTAGTAATATTCATGAACTTGAAGTCATCATTACATCTCTAGGGGAAATAAGACATTTTCTTTCGTTTTATGCTTATTTTATGTTAATGTAACTTTTTGCGGCTTTCTTATGTGGTACGTTTCGTCCGTAGTAAAGACAAACCTAATCTTGTTTTAATGGTTATTAACAAAGTAAATAGATTGTGTTGTTTCTTAAGCATACTAAAAACCTGATCGACTCAGGATACAAAATTGCCGTATTTCTCGGAATTGGATAGAAGTTAAAAAATGAAATTTTGCAAAAAGAACAATTATATTATTCTGATGGTGTTCGAATGAACCTACGAACTTCTTTTGAACAAAGCAGTCTGACCAAATTTTGTCTAATCTTGGAACTATGGACTCGTAATAAACGAAAGTGTGCATTTCTTCAAACATCCTCATCATTCATTCCAACAAGCTTATTTTAAAATTTGAAGTGCAAATTTCTTGCCAAATCATCAGTTATTCGGGCCAATTTACATTTCAGGTCCGACCATCAGCTTATGCTTGGTTCCTTTTATGGATTATGATGCCATCTTTTATGAAAAATTTTGGAATTTTGATTTTAGACACAGTTTTGAACTTTACCATGCATTTCTGACAGTTTTCTAACGAACATGACATGAGTTTTTTTTGTATCGGTGTATCGTTATAATTGTTCGAGATTTTCAATCGCACGTGAGTTATCTTAACCCATAACGAAAAAATTGTTTCGTAGTATTTCGTATTATATTTTGGGTTTCCGAGCGGGTTATTGTATATCAGGAACGTGTAACCGTGTAACATGTTTTTTGGTCGTTCTGAATAATTATTTAACGTGACGAGTATTCGAAATAGTTTTAGTCAAGTTATGAGTTACTAAAGGCAGCGTTAATTTGTATACGTAATGAAAAAAAACTCATTCAAAATGCAAAAAACAATCATTGAACAAAAATGTCTCCGCGTAGCCCCTCATTTCCCTACTGGATATCGCTGTTATCCGTTTTCTTTGTAAGAGCGGTGCTCTCATTGCTGTCCAATGATGGATGGTTCATGCTCTCGTCTATTAGTTCGGCGTCGCTGTTGTTAGAAGAAGATTCGCAGAAATTTCCGGTTTCATTGCTGTTATTTGTACAGGTGTGCTGGTTCGATATCAGCTCGAGCAGGAGTACCTTGATGTACATTGAGTAACGTATGGTTCATTGTTCTCGAGTGTAGATATTTTCTTGTTCTTCGTTGTAGATGATTGTTGCTCGTATGACTTGTAGCCCGTCGTAGGTGACAAACGATTTCCATAGGAGCCTTGTGTCTCGTCTGATAGTTACATAAGAAGGTATAGTTTTTTTTAATCCGCATGCGTAACAAACGTACCACATACAGGATTTTGAGCTGAAAAAAGGTCAAGTATACAAACTGCAATAGCATTATCTTTCATATAAAATGGTATTTTATACGTTATGCTTTCATATTCCAAATAGTGTACATTGTTATTGTTGTCTTCAGCGAATTCGAATTATATGTGCACATTTTTTTTTGTTTAGATGAAGCGAATGCACAAGTTTTAAATCGAAATGCATTAGAATCGAATTTTTCGAAATAGTCGAATTTTTCGAAATCGTTTGATTAATCATAACATCATATTGTTTGTTTCTGTTTTTATTTGCATCCTCCTTCACGGACGAGGTATAGAAGTGGACTTAGTATTCCAGACTTGGCATTAAGCTGTTTATAGGATTTATAAACTTGATATGTGCACCTATGCATAGGCCTCTGATCCTACAACGCAGTTGTCGTATGTTCGGACCCTGGCCTGGACGAAAATCTGGTTTCAATGAGATCGTAGCACAGGTTATGTACCTTTTTATGTTAAAACTTGGCTGCGAAGTCCGTTGAAACAGAATGGTAAGAAATGTAACACAAAGACTATGTTTTGTACGGATTTTCGCGTACCCGGAAACTGAATGTTGTCATCCAAATATGTAATAACTTCACGTTTAATGATACATTTTTTCACCAAAAGTAAACTGACGACTGCACAAAAATAGTGCGTCTTCACAGAGGATAACAGTCTATTGTTATCTACGCAAGGTCTGTCATAAAGCAAACCTCAGTAGTACTGCAACCGTTACCGTCACACATTCCACCCAGCGATGGTGTCGAATTCGCACAAACGACCGAATGCACACCGCTCACACCTCCCATGTCAAAGTCATGCATAGGGCATTTATTGATGAAATATTTTCGACATCTGTTGCAGTTAAAAGGTGATCATTTTCCAATTTATCTCCCTTCCCCTCCGGACCGACCGACCGACCTGGTGGTGTTGACTTTTTATCCATGCGCTTTTGTGAATGCTTTCACTTTTTGATGCGTGTTTTAAGCGACAGCCAACACCAAGGATATTCCTGTCGGTAGTCGGAAATTAATTGGATTTGAGTCTCACGTACAATTTTCGACCGGAGAGTGTCGAAACGGGAGCACACTGGTTGGTCAACAGCCGTACTGTGTGGCAGCAGGACAACGGTGGCAATGATGTTATTATATTTCGGCAACGGTTGTCAGTGAAACGTGCTGCGGAGACGCATTCTGACAGGTCACGATCAACGTCATTAACATCTCAACAGCATCGACAGCATCAACACGGTAACGGGCAATGGGAAACGGGCTCTGGTCAGGGTCTTGAGCGTGCATTGGTAATGCATTTTCGATTCTCTTTTGATGTATGGATTGAAATATCCAGAAATAAAAAAAATAAATTTGCAGTTTGTTATTAATGCATTTCTGCTGGACTTATCTGAAATATGTGATACATTGTTGTCGTTAAAAAGATAATGGATGAGTGAGAAAGAAAGATGATAATGTTTTCATGACTTACATTGTTGTTTGGAAAGTAGTGGACTGATCGTATAACCTAACGTATTATTTGCGTTTGGGTGAATTTCAAGGTTCTGTACATAGTGAACTTTAAATATATGGACTCCATTGAGCATGCATGCATGCAATAATTGTCTTTGTGTATGGTTATAATGATTTCAAGAGTATCTGAGATAGTAGATTGTAAAAAGCTGTTTAAAACTGACGAAAAACGAATCAAAATTCCTCTTGATATAAAAAAAACTGATACAATTTGCGCTTTACTGCTTAGAGGAAACCAAATTGTGTATCTGAAAGCAAACCATTTGTCTCGATCCGATTGTCTAAACGAAAGAGTATCATTTTCTCGAATAATTTCTGGATACATTGAAGGGTGACAATCGACCAGTACGAATTGTAATCGTAGGCTGGTTTCCCTGTTTTTTTTAATAGCGGTACCTTTCACTTGTTTCCAGTCATTGTTACTTCCAACAAGCTTGTTGAATAAGCGCCTTTTAGCAAAATCAGGCAAATTTTTCAACAAGTTTTACGCTGTCTAGCCCTGGGGCTTCATTGTTGCATGACAAGAACCTAAGCGAGTTGGTGGTTAAAACAATGAGAGAAATGTTTTTTAACTCGCTCCCATGTAACAAACATTGTATTTCATCTCTCAGTTAATCTCGTAACGGTTGTGCGATCGGAGAAGCTTCGCGGTAATTATAGTAGCTTGGAAAAACTGCCCAAAAAAAGTAATATTTGCGATTAGTGGAATCAACTAAATCGATTTAAATATAGTGGAATTAAATGAAACTATTTTTTTTAACCCGATTTAACGTCCAGTAATATTTGTTAAGTATAAACCGGAAATGAAACTGCTAAAATGAACTTATTATAAAGTCAGTTAAAGAAACGGAAGTGGAACCTAATCCTTTCAGGTTTTTGAGTTGACTTCACAAGTAGTAATATGAATAATTGTCACATTTGTTATAAAAAGGTGAGTGGGTTATGTCACAGGCATAACTGGTGGACCAGATTTCAAGAACTGAAACTGAATTCAAGAACTAAATTCAAAGTCAAGGACTGGCTCAGAATTCAGTTGTGAAATTCCGATTCGGAATCCTGATCAAGAATTTAGTCGATGAATTTAGTTCAAGAATTGTGAAACTGGACTTGTTTTCAGAATCCAGGTTCCGAATTAAGTTCAATCTCGAACCTGAATAAAGATACTAATCTATGTTCCGAAATTAAATTCTGGTTCAGTTCCAAATTCAGTTCCCGAATCCAGATCTAGTATTCAAATACTGAATGCGATTACTGATAGATCCGTTGTTGCTGCTGTTGGTTGAAGGCGACTGCTCGCCACGACGTCCGTAAAGCGTATAAGAGCGTGTCCTGTGCGTTTGAGGTTTTATGCCACGCATAAGGTCTGTTGTTGCTACTGTTGGTAGAAGGTTTTCACCACACGACGTCCAGTTCCGTGTAAAACACAAGAAGCACAATGATCGAGTTTCGACCATGGTTTACTTTCTAAATTCGTTCAGTTGAACATCGGGACTGAAATGGTCCTGACTACTTCAAAACTGTTGTCGCGGGTACGAGAAAGGCAAGCAAGCGTGATCAGCTTTTCTCATTGTTTCCAAAATAAGTTTTTTAGTTATTTATGGCTGTCTCACACTGTTTAAAATTTAGTCATAAAATACTGATCATACACGATTAAGTTCTTCCCATTCTTCAACAGGGCAAGTTTTGAAGAGGCTCCCCATAGTAAAGTAAGATGTATTGGCTACTAATAAAAGATGTCTTTTTGTCAGTTTTTTCGCAAAGGTTGTTGACAGTATTGACATAAGATAAATTGATGTCAGGAATTTACACACCTACCATGTGTTATGTCCAAAGACTAAGTAAGAAGGAGTAGTGTGGAAAAAATCATTCTCAATTCTCTTCCGTCGGAAGAGGATTTCACCGTTTTGCGCTCTTGAATTTACGTACCCATCACGGGGAAGATCATGCACAGGAAGATTTTTTTTCTACCAGGTACTCATCCTGAAATGTTGTGGGTTTTCGTGACGACATCAAATAGCTATTTTTGGCTGTGAATCTGACTGCATTTTTCTTCTTCATCGCAGCTATCTATCTGAAGTTATTATCTAGATACGTTATGTAGATTACAGTGCTAAGTTCATTTAGGTGTATCTCCTGCACCTTCTTCGGATCGAGGAGCAGTTTCTTTAATAGCTCACTTCGATTTCAATTTCATTGTACGTTGCACGATACGGCAAAGCTAAAAAGGAATTTATTTTTGCCGAGAACAATTGCGTGCAATATATCGCAGACTGATTCATTGCGTAGAATCAGATTTTTGTGATACTAACAGCTTTTGAGATTGAAGATGGCGTCGAAAGAAGAGCAAGTGCGAAAAGCAATCGTGTGCTGTCACAATGAAAATCCAGATCGGTCAGTGAGGGCATAGTTTTTCTGCAAGTACTATCCATATCATTTTTAAATCTTTCGATACACCTTTGAAAACATCCAGGATCTCAGGCACCACCAGAAGAAGCAAACTCGCAGGCTGTGTCGCGTGTATTTGACGAAGTTTCTTTGTGCTAGTAAAAGATGAACCTTATACGCTTGAAGACAGAGCAGCTTCCCGAAATATCTTTTTATACTGCCGTGCGGCGTGAAGGAGCATTTCAGAACGAAGCAAAAGGCCAAGTTAAAAAAAAAATATTTGGTTTGTCAAACAATATGCAGCTGTGATCGATCAAAGCCAAAGCTTCATCACTACCAGATTGGTAAACAAGGAATTATACTATGAAAGCGCCTATGCCTAAAGAAGCGATCGTTATCATCCCTACACAGACATGACGCTCCCTCGCTATTTTGGGCTGATTTGGCAACTTATCATTACCCCAAAGATGTTTTGCAATCGTACAAAGCTAATAATGTCCATGTTAGTTATACCGAAAGAGGCGAATCCAACGAACTGTTCGTAGTTGCGACCTATCGAACGGTATTGGGCTCACATGAAGAGAGAACTCTCTATATAGACAACAAGCTAAAACTTTGGTAAGTTTCGAAAATCATGAACAAAAGCAGCGGTTGTAGAGAAGTCTGCACGGATCCTAATGGTTGGAATAAACTGAACAGTTCGTAGCCTAATTGAGTAACTGTAATAAGTTTTAAGGTAACTAATAATGCACAAAAAATCAATAGAAAATGCATTTTGAATTGAACTAACAGCAAATTTGTTTTATTCCAAGTGCAATCTGTTAAAATTTTGTCGCCAATCAGTCTTATGTATACTAAAATCAAAAGGAATTGAATCAACATTTAAACGCGAAAAATTTGAAATTACTCAAAACATTAATTTACACGCCCCCGACTCTGAGGTTTCAGTGTATGCTGAATTTAAACATGGTCACGCAAACATCGATGATGTACCATGCTGAGTTGAACATACAAAAAAATGCGGGTGGGTAATGTCAGAGACATAACTGGATATCGTGAACACGAATAAAACTGGCATGCATTCCTTCACACTTCCGAGTATCTATTAGTTGATCGATTGTGTGAATTGTGCAAGCATTCCCCTTCTTCAGTACTAGAATTTGAAACGATACACCTGCTCTAAAGTACGGATAAGTTACATTAAACATTCTGACACACAATTACATATTACGAAGTAATTTTGATAAATCTTAATAATAAAATGATGGAGGTTCTGGAACTTTTTATGAAAACGTTCGTGTTGGAGAGTGACGAGTTGAACTCAAATTCCGCTGGATGCCGCTGATTTCCGTCATCTATTTCCAAGCTGACCTGTTGTTCGTGGACGAGATTCTGATATGGTTGGCGTAGGTATAGTGTTCACAGCTGATTATAATCTTCCAATACAAGGATGATACAATAGGCTATGATGATATGATATGAAAAGTATGGAATATATAACGGCTTTCTATATTGATGTTCCTAACAAATAAAAGATCAATACAGGTGCCTCCAAGCGTAGTAGCTTGTGAAGGAGCAGATTTCATATCCAACGACATATGCTTGCCAATGAAATCAATGAATTTAATATTATCTTGTTTTGAGGCATCTATACTGAAATCCCCCACAACTATCATTGGCGTATTTCTACGAGAATATAAAACATGGGGTGTATTAGATTTCTTAACCCGCATAGAAACATGGAATATATTTAGAAAAACACTCTAAACAAATTTGGATTTTAAGCGGTGTTAAGAAATTGCTTCCTGTTGCAACATTTAAATCTGTATTTCTCAGGAGAAATAAATTACAAATTAATCTGTATATGTGGCAACCCTGTTTCGCACGGCATATTTCGAAGTGACACCCATACTAGTATAAAGATGTGTTCTACATAAATACTTTCATTTTCGAATAGCGTGAGAGCGTTACCCAGCGCAAACTTTTTCTACTTACATTTTGATGAATCTGATGCTTTTGGTAGGAACTGGAGTAAATTCAGTTAAGTCTTAATGATGATCTGTGGGACTGAAAAGTGCCTTGAATTGTCACGTACAACAGGATCTGCATTCAGACAGAACTAAGATGGCTCTTGGCGTGTACACTCGGTAAACTCGTAGGAAATTTGACTCGGAATTCATTGTGATTCCAATTGGATTCAATTGGAAGATGAAACAATCCATTTCGGGCGGAATCAGTAGGTGCATTTGAAACTTGCAATGAATCCCGACTCGAATTCCGGACAACTTAACTAAGCAGCGCTTCCACGACGACTGACAACTTCCACTGGCAAGCTTTCGTTGTGGTTTTGCTTTGTGCCCGGCTGCAACTGTTCTTCGGAACAATTCGGTTGTTTGGCGCTCGCTTCATTTCAAAAGCGTGAGGTCTTCGATGTTGCTCTCCCATTTGTCGACAACCGTTGCTCAGAAAATGGTGGGAAAAAGTGAAATGATCATCTTTTATACCGATGCAGTTGTACAGCAACAGATATTTTGTTCTCTTCCTCGGAATGTGGTCTGATTGGCTGGTGCTGACATGGGTCAATAATGTACTATTGAAACACTTCAATGTTGTTGCAATACACGTTCAAGTTGAAAAATTTCGAATCTATTGGTAGTTACACTCCAAAAAATTTTGAATTTTACAGATGACTTAATATCTCATACGATGTAATTCATAAAGACCTAATTTGTCAAATGACGAAAATTTTATTTGTAATGACTTAATGTTAGATGAGCATGAATTTTACTGGTTTCGACTGTAATTTAGCCTCCAGTGACTATTTTTTAGTTCTCTGATTCAAAATAGAAGCTTGCTAGAAAGAGATTTGCCTCGAATTGTGAGATCATCACTGAAACTGAAGCGTTTTTCGGACGTACGTAAAATTCGTGGCTTAAAAGCGGTTTAGAAATGCTGGAACGACATTCTATTGCTCTTCAAGAAGAATACATTGATGAATATAGTATAAATTTAGGAAAAAGTATTACTTTCTTTGTCGAACATGGTACTTTTGTACCGTCGTGTTAAGTTTGTGAAAATTTGTTGAAATCAAGGGAAATGATTCGGTTCATACACATGAAAAAATGCGCACTCAAATTTCTCGGAAATTTCTTAACCGATTTTCACAAACTAAGAAGCAAATGAAAGGTCTTAGAATTCCTTAAAAAACCGAAAAGTTGATCCAGATCCGACTTCCGGTTCCGGTATTACAGTGCGAATAATGAAAATTTTCAATTCCATGAATATAGCGATAGCGAAACGAGATGCACATTTTTATAAAACTTACTGCTAAATTCATCCAGTTGGTAGATCTTGTTAGTTAGTTAATATATGAAACTACTTTGGGACTACTAGTCCTCGGTTTCCGCTTCCGAAAACACCGATAACAGTGAAGAACATCTCCAAAAACGGAACTCACTTCGATTTCTCAGCAACGGTTAAGCTGATTTTCACAAATCATGATTCAAATTGAAGTTCTCATTGTCTTTAAATATACTGTGCAGTTTCATCCAGATCCGACTTTCGGTTCCGAAATTATAGCGCGATGAGTGTCAAAACATTCAAATCGTCATTCAAAATGGCGATGCAAAACTAGTACACGATGGTACGTGCGGCTTTGCTCCGTTCGCAGCGTGCTTTGTTCAATTTCGTATAGCGTGCAGGATTGCCACACTGAAATTTATATTTTTCAAGTGAAAAAAATGAAAATTTCAAACTCTTTTATTCAATTTGTACCTACTTGTTAGTGTTATTAAAAAACCACGATAACGATACTTTTCTAGAAAAGTACACTTATTGCCTTTCTCATATAGAAAGTTTATGCAATCGCTTGAAAAATTCACTGGTGAAAATTGGCCCAGAGGGCTAAGTGTTCTATATCATTCGACACAGTTCATTAAGCTGAGCAATGTATGTGTTTGTGACTCAATTTTCTCAGAGATGATTTGATCGATTTCCACAAACAGGCTCAAAAGAAAGTTCCTATAGTCTCATAGGTTGCTGTTTAATTTCATCCGAATCTGACTTCCGATTCCAGAACTATAGGGTAAAGTGTGTTTAATCATTTAATGCGACGATGCAAAATAAAGAAAAATTCTTATTAACTTGACATAACTGTTTACAAATTTAAAAGGTTATGTTAGTTTATACCCAAGGGGAGGACACTTAAAACAGTGTGCCAATCACACATTAACACAATGCGTTGGTGCATTTATCAATATTGGCACTTTCGTTTTCATACAGTTGCACAGTTGCGGCACACAAAGGGCTCAGTTTTGACAAGTAGGTGTTTCACACACACTTAGACTCACAGTATATCACATGTTTTTTTAGAGGCACAATACAGTTTGTGCTAAGCGACTCTCCCCTTGTTTATACCCAAAGAAAATTCCTTATTTTATTCAAGATTGAAAAAAAATTTCTTCACAGAATCGTCGTGAAAATGTAAGTAATATGAGAAAGGCATCATTACACCACTAACACATGGATCAATAAGTCCCGAGACTAAAGCAGAGATGGCGCTCGTAGTAAACCAGTAACCACGTCTTTCTAGAGTACTAACCTTTGCTTCAAACGGGTCAAAATTTTAAGTCGATCCGACCAGAAACAGCTGAGTTATCGAGGTTGGAGTAAAGTCGTTTTGTAGTTTGTTTAAAAAATGGAAAAAATCGAGTTTCGTGTTTTGATAAAACATTGTTTTTTGATGGGTAAAAACACCGTGCAAGCGAAACAATGGATTGAAAAATGTTATCCGGACTCTTGCCCATCAAAAGCAACGATTTGTCGGTGGTTCTCCGAGTTTAAACGTGGTCGTACCGACACAAATGACGCGGAACGCTCGGGTAGACCTGTGGAAGCCGTTACACCGGAAAATGTGAGTGAAGTGACAAAAATTATAATGAAAGATCGCACAGTGAAGCTCCGTGAGATTGCTGAGATGACACAGATATCATATAGAAGTGTATTTACTATCCTTCATGAAAAATTGAGCATGAAAAAGGTTTTTTCCAAGTGGGTGCCGCGATTGCTTTCGAGTGAACAAAATGCACCCTGCCACAAGTCGATGAAAACAATGGCGAAGTTGAACGAATTGGGCTTTGATCTGCTTCCCCACCCCCCATACTCGCCAGATTTAGCCCCCAGTGACTACTGGCTCTTTGCTGATCTTAAAAAAATGCTCCAGGGAAAAAGATTTGGCTCAAATGAGGAGGTCATCGCTGAAACTGAAGCTTATTTTGAAGCGAAAGATAAATTTTTTCATAAACATGGTATTGAAAAATTGGAAAAACGTTGGAACCATTGTATCACCCACCCCCCCACCCCATCAACATAATCAGATGAATAAAAAAAAAATTTGCGAAAAAAACGATGTTTCCATTGTTAGTCTCGAGACTTATTGATCCATGTGTTAGGTGGGTTAAAAAAGGTTTTGTGCTTTACATTGCTGGAACTGATCAAAACCACAGCCGTTTCTGACAACAACAACAACAACGGCAGCGATGGCGTAGAGATGAATGAAGATGCGACGAGTAAACCAACTGTAACTAAGCCGTTATTGGATGTTTTTGAAAACATTTCTCTCACATGAACAATAATAAAAAATGAGGCATGGTATTACATTTCTCTGGTAAAATTTGACCATTCTGTTTGGACAGACTAGGCAGCAGAATTCAATCGCATAGAACCATTACATGATTAGTACTACAATCCTACTGACGCTAAGAATTCATTCTGGTCGGGACTGGAACATACGACAACTAGCATATAAAACTAGTGCACTACACGTTGAACTGCCAACCCGAGAGAGAGAGAGAGAGACAAATATATCTTATTTTTTTCGTTGATGGCGGATTCGGATCATACTTAAATTTGCTGATCTTAATGATAATGATAATCTCTAAACAAATCAAAGTCCCACTGGTCACAGTAGTTTCCGATATTCGGTTCCGCGAGCCCTGAAAGTAGCCACCAAAAGCGTTCGAAATGAAACTCAGTTGCTTAGCATGCTGCTGGATCGATTTGCTCAAATATATAAAAAGTCATGTCCCGGTTTCCGGAGTTACGGGTTGACCAAAGTGATTGGATATGTAATTTCCATTTCAATAACAACACCAAATCTGATCCAAATTCCAGCGATTGGTGAGTTTTAGGTCAATCAAAACTTCATTAGTTCGACTGCCCCAGGATGTAGCAGTAAAAGGAGCTCGAATCAATTTTCTCAAAGTTAGATTCAAACGAAACGACTTTCAGTTTTATTTATTGAGTTTTATCAGGAGATTGCTTATTTAATCTAGATCCATTGGTTCTGGAATTACAGGATGATGAGTTTTATAGTTTTTCAAATAATCGTATTTAGCCGAAGTAAGTTTGTTTGGCGAACTGCAAACTAGTAAAAAAATTAGATCAGTTTTACAGAAGCCAAATCTGTAAAACTGGTCACATTTTTTGCCAGTTGGCCATACTTCCCAAAGTTTTTTAGCATATTGAAATTTTATATGACTATATGAAAAAGGTGTCATTGAACTAATAGATGAATTAAACGCGTTTTTTAGTTCAAAAATTAAAAGATTACATTCGTTAATTTTTTTAAGTTGAATCGTGCTTGTTCAAGTAGCTTCACTCAACCAACAGTTCGTTTTTGCGATACCCACACACCGACCTGCGAAGTGCTTGCTCTCTTTGTTAGTTCAGATCATTCTCCGTGTTGTGCGAAACCTTAGCTGCCAGTTTGATCCCTCTGTTTCTTGGCGTCGAACAACCCTGCCAACTGAGGCACGGGAACAGACACCCTTTCCGAAATCAGTATGCCACTGCGTGAGCTCACGTATCCCCGTCAAGTCTGGACGCAATTTCGCATTCTTCCGCCATCGCCGCATCTTCATCTTTATCAGCACTCCGAACCGTAACTCTACCCGACGATCTAACCAGACGTGAATTAGTTTGAAAATAACTTTCGCATTCTTGTACGTAGATTATATATGCACACAGGCGCAGAGTGTGCAGGGAGGATGCATTCACGCCCGGGCTCCCCGGGCTGCCTTCGTTCGTTTGCCTCCTGGAGGAAGAAGAATGCAACTTCTAGTAGAGAAGAGAGATCATTGAATAGAGCACTGATGCATTACCATAACCTGATGTGCAAGAAAAAATCCGACGTCCATCCAGACGGGTTGGGTCGGGCTTGAAAAGCCCGCACAAATACACTTTCTTGTCCTAGACGGCAGGAACCTTCCAGAAACTGGATGCCAGCCGACAAAATAGTTACAAAGTATCTTTTTATTGCGTTTTAGTGCTGGCGTGAGATAGCTGCATTCAAGAAGAAGCACAAAAAAACGAACCTGACCACGTGAATTGCACACTACTTGCTGCCGACCATTTTCAGTGGACAACTTTTTCGAACTTTCCTAGTCAGGAATCAGGAAGATTCCGCGAACCAGCTTCGCCGCCGAATGTCTGTCTGCCGTTACAGGTCCGTTACAAAGTGTGGAGTTATTTATATCTCAGTCGCATCGGCCGTTGGTTCATGTTTATGTTTCAGGTGAAGGATTGCTGTATTGAATATTTTGAAGGTTGTCAAGGGAATTTGGTTCTGAATTATCGTTTTGTGATAAGGATATATAACCATTTTGTTATTCCTCCGTCCTCGACATGTTAGTGCCTAGCAGTTTTATTGAATGGCGAGTGTACTATAACAGTTCAGACGCTAGGTAGTCGTAAAGTTTAGTCCTACTTCGGGTAACACTTACTAGTTGCGTTGAACTCCAGGGTCGGTTTTGACGTTCCAAAAGAAACACAAATGAGTACCTCATTAACCGATCACAGATTGTGGTGATTTTGGTGGTGTCGGTATGAAACACAAGGCTTAATTCATATAATTATATTAATTTACGTTTCCTCTTCGACTCATCAGTGCATTAGCGGATTAGGTTGAACTGTTAATACCACCTCACGGATCAACATATTCCGCTAAACCGAAGTAAAGTTAATGCTTTTTGCAAAACACTCATTTGCATCGCCCGGTGAACGACCATAATTAGGTTAAATCCGGGGATAAATAAACGATATAAAAAAAATCATTTGCACCGAAGTGCGACAATGTCTTTCCTGTCGTGCCGAAAGAACAAAACCCGGTATACTGGCCGCTAACGGATTGTAGTCATTCAGGGACATTCAAAATGTTTCTTTTCTAAGGAAAAAGATAATAGTGTGATGATCCAAATTGGCAAATAGGTCAATAATATATAAGCAGTGGCGTCTCCTGACAAAATTTACGGGTTGTGCACTGCTAATGTGTTATGATATCAGAGAGAACAATTCGTTGTAAGTAAAAACTAAAGATTGATCTTTAGTAAATCGAAATAACAATATGCTTTAGGATAGAAATTTGTTATTTAACTTTTTTAGTTGCAGCTGAGATAGCAATTTGTTTTCTACTGCCATAAGCATATATCACTGAAGCCTCTTCTGAAATTGTGCATACAAGTTCTCACAGAGCCAAACGTGTCGGAGAGAACAACAAATTTCAGAGCTGAGCTGAGTGATTTCATCTCTTTTTGATTCATGCAATTTCGGTGCACAAAGAAAAGTGTTGGAGTTCAGAGCGTCACATATTGGCTGTGGCTGTCATTGATCAGTAAGCACAAGAAGCTTAGGGTGAATTTGTGCATACTATGATATGGACAAAATCGCTCATGCCGTGCCATCCGACCTGCTTTCATCGAATAAATAGATAATCTAAAAATAATTGAAAGCGGATGGGGATGCAGTTAACTCCTTCAATTTGATTGGTTGTGCAGTGCACGAGGTGCACATGAAGACGAGACGCCACTGTATATAAGAAAGATAATTTAAATCATCATCAATTCCATTCAATCGCAAATGCGATTGATTTAATAGCATATTAAGCTTAGTTCTGTAGTATCATTTGACCTAACTAGAACTTCTTATCAATTTCGCTATTACAGATGGTCTTATTTCGCTACTAACGCAGTCGTTCTTTTTATCAACTGTCATCATTGATATACGGGGAGGCATGAAATAGAAATTTGTCAGCATTTTGTTGTCTATTCTTTTAAAGAACCTATTGTTTATAATTTGTTATTGCTCAAATGATTAAGCATTTAGCAAATTATTAGAGGTATAAATAAGTTCATGCCGTTTTTTTTTAAATTGAATCATCATTGACAAATTTAATATTCAAAGTATTGTCCATCACTAGCCACTACTTTTTCCAATCTTTCTTGCAATTCACGGATAACATTTTCAAAAATTCAGCCGCAATCCACGAATCGATCCATTTTTTAACTGCATCATAATTGGAGAAGTGCTGGTCAGCCAGGTCATGCTGCATCGACTGAAACAAATAGTAATCGGACGGAGCAACGACTGGGCTATACAGCGAGTGAGTTAGGAATTTCCATTTGAGCATTTTTAAGTATATTTTTACCGGCTGTGCAACATGTGGGTGAGCATTGTTATGTTGCAAAATTACCTTGACCGTGTCTAGCGCTGTATTGTAGTTTTTTTGCAATGCTCGGTTCAAACGCATCAAAACCTCTCCCAAAATCCTTTCACTAGGTTGCAGTAAATCATAATACACCACACCCAGCTGGTTTCACCTTATACAGAGCATAACCATTCAGGCCATGAATATTCTGAGCCGCCGTTGATGCATGGCCGGAGTATTCATATATTGTCCACTTTTTGGATTGTTGTAATTGATCCACTTTTCTTTGACAGTAACATTTCGATGCAAAAAAAAAACTTTTCTTTTGTATCATTGAAGTAGTTGTTCACACATATCTAAACGAAGTTCGGCGTCTCTTGTCTTCCATTCATACGGCACCCGATTGCCTACCTTTAGGATCGATTCCATTGCTTTTAAACGTTGGCAATCGATTAGCTGAGTAATTTGGAGTGGTTTTGCAAATTATTCTTGCGTTTGCAATGGGTCATCTTCAAACTTTGGTGACACTCCGGCTCGTTCTTCGTTTTCCATATCAAAATGGCCACTTCTAAACCGTGCAAATCACGTTCGACGTGTTCCGTCGGCTAGAGTATGATCAACATACGCTTCCACCAGAATACGATGACTTTCGGCGGCTGTTTAATTCATATTGAAATATCTTCAAAACTAAAAAACTTAATGCAAAAACGCTTATCGCCAAATAACTCGAAATTATCATAGTAATAACAGTATTATTGTGTACATTTCAGCTTAATGACACATACTGATTCTGAAATTGCATGACTGTAGCTTTCCAACGCATATTATGAATAAAAATCGCCATCTGTTTGAAAATGACTCGAATTTATTTATACACCTATTAGGTCCATTAATTCGAATTCTTTTTCAAAATGAGTCAACTTATTTTTATAATACTTATTTGTTTGATAAGCAACCCGTCTCTAGAACCTAATGAACTGTAGATGACCAGGACATTTGATCTTGGGGTTCCATCTTGTAGTTTATGCTCTCTTTCAGCAGTTTCGCTACATGTCCAGCCCACTGTAATCTATCTTCTGATGTTATCATGTCAGCATACTGGATACAGCTCGTAATTCATGCGTATGTGTCATGTTTGCCTCCATTCGCTGCGTTTCACTGAACCGAAACAATCTACCGACAGATAATCAGTTTATTTCCCACCATCATTATCAAGGATTTGTCGCCTGGATAACATGTGATCCATTATTGAGTCTGGATTCTTTTTTGCTGAGGGAAATTTTTTTTTACAAATCGACTTTCGATTTATTTTTGCCGAATGTTTTAGAAATTCATGAAACATCGAAACCTACTGTTGCCTCGAAAATAATTTTTATTTAAATCCATTTCCCAGATTCGACTTAAAAATCGAGATATCGATGTTTCACACATTTACAAAACAAGAAAACCGCATAATATTTGAAATTCGCATTAAAACATATAACTTTGAAAATTTGTGTTTAAAAACCGCATACCTTTGAAAATTGGCATAAAAAATCCATATAACTTTGAAAATTCGCATAAAAGCCCGTATAAAAAATCACATAAAAAGAGCCATTATGCGGTTTTCTCGTTTTTTTGTAATTGCGCGAAACATCGAGTTCTCGTGTTATCTCGAAAGAGAAATTTTTAAGTCGAATCTAGGAAATAAAATTCAAAAAAATCAACTTATTTCATTTCTTTTACGTTTCTTTTTCGACTCATCACTGCATTAGCAGATTATGCTGTACTACTAATGCCACCTTACAGTTCAACATAATCCGCTGAACAAGCGTAAAGATACTACTAGGTGGCATTTGCAGTACAACATAATCTGCTAATGCACAGATTCACCGACGGCTAAACGTAAAAGAAATGGGATAAGTCATGTGCATTTTAACATAAACCGGTACCCATGAGGTACCAAAACCCGCCAATAACAAAGAATGTATTTGCTTGTCGATCGAAATCTAAAAAGATGGCAAAGTTTACAACTTAAAGTCTGAGACTTAGAAAATTCGCCTCCAAAATTGATAGTTTTTTTTTTGCACCAGGTGACGATATCGAGGTGGCAGACGAATTCTTGTATTTTGGATCACTGGTGATCAGTGGCAATGATTCCAACAGAGAAATACAGAGAAGTATTTCTACAAGAAAGTGTGCGTAGTTTGTACTCCAGAAACCACCACGGTCGACCACACGAGGATTAAAAATAAGCGCACGCACTTTATGTTGGACAAGATCCGGCAGATAAAAGAATTATTCTGCCACTAGGTGCCGTACATGCTGATAGAACAAAAACACGAACTCGAGCGCACTTCGGAAGCGTGTTTTGCCATGCTGATAAACGTGGATTGTGTAAACTTGTGCGTCGTTTGATAACTGTTCCGCCACTATTTCACGCCAGAGAACAGAGAAAATTCAAAGAACTGAAGCCGAGTCCATCGAGAGAAGCTCAATGTGTCAGAAAGGCCATGGCTTTAGTAGTTTTTTTTTCTTGAGTGTCATGGAATACTTTTCGTGGTCTACTTCAAAAATGGACAAATCCATCACTGCAAACAAATCCATTACTTGTCGAAATAGCGCGTTCTTTGGGATGATAGTCAACTGTGATTTTTCCATAATCTCATCTTGGGAGCCGAAACACGTTCCACGGAGCGGTTTCTTGAGTCAACCAAATAGGAAAAAAACGTAGGGAGCCAAATCAGGTGAATTAGGTGGTTGCTGATTGGATTTCGTTCACGGATTACGATGACATTGTGTGACGGTGCGTTATTGTGATGCAAGATCCACAAGTTGTTTGTCCGCAAGTCTGGTCTGGCGAATTGCTTCACGCAAACGTCTCATAACGCCCAAATAATACTCCTTGTTGACGGTCTGGCCTTGTCGAAGGGATTCATGATACACAACACCCTTGTAATCAATAAAAACTGTGGGCATCACCTACCGCTTCTCTCATCAGCATTCACATACTCATGGCCACTTCTGAAACGTTCGTGCCACTGATAAACGACTGTTCACTTCAGAGTATTGTTTCCGAAACACTCTTCTAACATTTGCAATGTCGTCGGACCATTGAAACCATTCAATTCCATTTTGAAAATTGTACAAAATCGAGGACACACACAATCGGCTTGAAGCTACTGTTAGGATTCCAACTGCTTCCCCATCCACCTTGCTCACTCGATTTGGCTTCATCGGACTAATATTTGTTCCTAAACCACCATCCTAAAGATGGCTCATCAATAAAAATTTAGTTTGTGCGAGATTATCGACACCGTGGAGGAGAATTTTGCGGACCTGTCAGTAAATTACTTTTCGGACAGAAATACTTGAGATGGCAGGATTTTTTTTTAGAAAACGGGATCAATTTCTGTAATAAATTTTAGTTGACGTGACATTGATCTTTTCGAAAAGTGTTGCTTCATGGAAACAGGTTTTATTGTTGAATTTCAAACGATTGGAACATAAAACTAGAAAATGTCCAACCGACAACCGTTTCCGAACATCGTAAAATCATTTATTCTACGACCGAATACACAATCCTGGCTCCTTCGCATTGTGTGTACTCGAGTCGGTGTCAGCGTAAAACGATTCCTATTTTTATTCACTGCCTAACGCCTCTAAGTGCTACTCCGACAAGCGGCAATGGAGCGGAAAAACGACATCCATAAAGAGGATTCAGTCGAACAGCGAAGTAACCCCGAAAAAAAAACAGCCCGACATGATATGAGACGACCGGCGGGCCCGAAATCCCGACCTACTTTAATGTCTATCGTTGCGAACTAGTTGTACGTGTGTTTCGAGCAGGACGATAGCGTGGCGGCGAGATGCAACGATTCGGATTTAACGTGATTTTTTGTTGTTGTTCGTGACCCAGACTATGTAGCCCCGGTTTTATTCGCGTTTCATCTCACATCCGCCGAGAGAGACGCTGCGGAAGATGCCGAGTACTGGCTCAGTCCTAATTTAAACACGATTACTGTGGTAGTCTTGTGTTGTTGTTGTTGTTGGTTGGCTTTCTAGGATAAATTACACATACAGCGGCATTACAGTTCGTGTGCTACTGGAACAACATATCGACAATTTTTGACAAAAGGGGTTCAACGACGTATGCAAAATATTCCTGTCTCGACGTGCAGATCCTTCCTTGTGGCCTGTTCGACCAACAATAGCCTTCGTCTGCGCCAGGTTTTTCATTCTCTTTTTCCCCTATTTCACCATCGAAACGGACTCCAGACTAAGCCAATGCAGTGACATCCCTTTCGCTGGTCTGGTGTAGTTACCGAAAATTAGATTTTAATTGTGCGATATTGTTGATTTCTGCTTTCCATCGGTCAACGCTGGTACTGCCACGTTTCCCGACTGGTTCTCGGGACACCCCTTTTGCTGTGGATGATCCCGGAAATATATGCAAAGTCTACACTCCTTCCTTCGGGTGTGGTGCTGCAGTTAGTGAAAATAAAACAGGATTTCCAGGATGGTATTATCAATTGAGGGAAACTGGTTTTTCGTCTAAACCAGAATGGTTCTATTAAAATGCTCGTCGATCGATTCAAAGGGGTTATTGTGTGGTCGGTCAAGACGGCGGTGTGTTTGTCCGGTGGTGAAAAAAAATTGTTTGTTTATCTTGTGTCGACAGATGACATATTTTTTTCCCCGGTCGTTGCCCCGGTTGAGGATGTGAACTTGTTAGGAGATGTAATCGGTTCATTGCATGACAACATCCTCATATTAAATCGACTTGCACTCGGACATGATTAGGAAGCAATTCATGATGAGTATCCTTTATGTTTCGAAATGAGTAAACGATGTAATGCACTACGAATGCGGAAGAAACAGTGTACAGTGTAACAATTGGATCAAAATTGATCAAATTCAGGTGATTTTTCGATAAATCCATGCGGGATAGGAAAAGTCCAGTTTTCTATTGAGTACTAATCATTGTTTAGCACATCAAATTGAATCACTACTGCAATCTAGCGGGTCTACTTAAAAAAATCAAGAAATACAAAGTTTTAACTGCACTTTGAATTTTGTTTAATAATTCAAACTAAGAACCTGTATGGATAATGGATTCTGGAATTGTTTACTTAACTTTAGCTGTATATAACATCATACAATAATTGTGGTATAATAACAAATGCTGAACAGGATTCCAGCTGAACAGGATTCCAGCTGAACTGGAGTACTGCTTCAATCATTTTATCCGCGCTTTGTATTTGGAGTGTATATATTTAACTAGAGATCTTATCATCGGAACGTCAAAGATGCGTAGATGATGCGCATTGTATTATTTGAGTGAACTGATTCTGTTTTTAACAACCTGTTCCTCTTGATTTGTGGGATCTTTGTGTGTTTAATCTTCCTCTCAGAATTCAGACATCAACTGAATATTTCAAACCATTCGAGAAAAAGAAAAACAAGCCTGAATATAGACAAGTTATGTTGTACTTTGTTGCGATGAAACCATTCAAAACCCATAGTTCATGAAACATAATATGAACCCGAAACCCGACCATCTCTAACTTCTAATATTATATCACCGGAACCAAAATTGACAGCCATATGATTTTCGAACTTGATCAATGAAAGCTTTCAAACAAGCCTAAGCTTGTTAAGCGGTTCAGCCCTTACCGAGAAAATTGAGCGGAGAAAAAATTTTCAAGTTCTGTCGATTACGTCATTTATACCATTACATCTTAGGGATCAGAATTGACAGCCATTTGATCTTCGAATTTGATTCACCACGCACCATTATTCGAGTGGGAAGGTGTTATATTTAAAAGCCTTTCCCTCTCATACATTTTGTTTCGACGGATTTACTGTCAGTCCGATCTCAGTTTGATTAATCCGTCTTTATGAGCTTAAGCCGTTTGACTTTAGCTGTCTTGTTGAGCAGTTTCAGGCAACTTGGCGTATGAATAGCCAGGTGATACAGAACATCGACGAACATTTTACCTTAAAACTGATAGTTTTTTAGATTTCGCTTAGTTTCGAATTTTCCTTGATTTTGCGCTTGGTATCTAGGAATACTGTTTTCTGCAAAAGAACTACAATTTAATTGTCCTTTAGAATTTTTACTAAATATAATTATTATTTGATTTGAATACAATAAATGTAAAATAAATGTAAGATGACTAATCAGTTCATGAATAAAAACTTTAAACCGTATATTAAAACTTAAATATTTGTCAATTTTTGTAGTTCTGATTCATGTTTCTCTCACCGATCCTTCCTTATGAAAATTCTTTCTTAAGACCTGAGCTCAAGTTGTAGATTGAAACGCATGGTATTTAGTCCTAAGGGCATGTGATATATGATTTTAGAACTAAATACCATGCGTCTCCATCGGATGATGACAATTTGATGGAGACGCATGCTTTTCCGAATGATTTTTTTTTTTAATTCTGATATTATACCCGTCCACATTTTTTAAAAATCTGAAAAATACAGCGTAATGTACTCATAAATGATTTATTTTTGATTTAAAATCTAGAGTAGAGATGGTCGGGTATAGAAATTCTTATACCCGAACCCGACCCGTACCCGAGTGATCAGCAAAAAAATTTACCCGTACCCGACCCGCACCCGATTAAAAATTTAAAAAATTACCCGTACCCGACCCGTACTCGACCCGTACCCGATCAATAATAAAAAAAATTACCCGTACCCGATAAAAACTAAAAAAATTTACCCGTACCCGATTAAAAATTACCTGTACCCGTACCCGACCCGAATGAGTAGTAAAAATTTTACCAAAATTCAGGATGGAAAAAATAAAGTGTTTTCGATAGCGAGCTGTATCATTCTCTAGTCTTTTTTTTTTTTATTCAAGAATATAATGTTTAAGGCACACTGCTTAAGCTCTAAGATGCCAAGGGCTTTTACTAATTTTAATTTACGACTAACTTAAAACTAGGGTTGTATCATTGAGTAATGTCATATTTGGGTCGCAATGGTTGACTTTGGCAGATCCAGCCTTCAGCTGGTGATCGGCAGTGGCCGGTGAATTGAATATTTCATGAGAGTCTTCCATATGGCGTTGGTGAATGTTCATGTTGGCCGCATTCTTCGGTCCGTGTGGGTTCGCGGGAAACACCCCCAGGTTACGAATACCCGGCGGGTGGCCCGCATGCTGTTGGTAAGTTTCCGTGGGCGATGATGGTGTTGTTACAGAAAAAAATGAGAAAAAAAATTGCGAAGTAAATATTGCGGAAAACGGAGTAAAAAGGGGATATGGGAATAAATTGACTAAAACGACAGAGATCTAATTAGTTGACATCGAGATGGTGAAGAGACGGGGAGGGGGGAAGCGAAAAGGTTAGTGACAGCACAAAGATCTTGTTAGTTCCGATGAAGATGGTGGACAGATGAGGAATCGGGATAATCGGCGGAAGTTAGTGTCGAACCTGCAGGTGAAGATTATTCTTAGCCACAGTTGAAACAACGTCGATAAATAGGAGGAACTTTCTAAGCCAGATGTAACAGATTACACTTGTATATTAATGTGTTTGAGAAACTCGTATATCAGAAGCATATATGAGCTATCCCGACTCGCCAACACATCCCGAACCGGAACTTCAGGCGGTCTACCTCGGGCCCTGAGGGATTCCAGTAGCTTCGACCTGGCGTCGCGATACTCTACGCACGACCACACGACATGCTCGATGTCCTGATAACCGTCGCCACAGGTGCAGAGCCCGTTCTCCACGATCCCGATACGCCGGAGATGTGCGTTGAATGTATAGTGATTTGACATGAGCCGAGACATAACGCGAATGAAATCACGACTCACGTTCATCCCCTTGAACCACGGTTTCGTTGATACCTTAGGAATAATGGAGTGTAGCCATCGTCCCAGTTCGTCATTCGTCCATGAAGTTTGCCAACTTTCGAGAGTTTTCTGACGAGAAATACTGAAAAATTCATTGAAGCAGATTGGTCTTTCATAAATATCACCTTCTAATGCGCCCACCTTAGCCAATGAGTCTGCCTTTTCATTTCCCGGAATGGAACAATGCGAAGGGACCCAGACTAACGATATTGAATAAGACCGTTCAGATAAAGTTCTCAAGTGTTCCCGTATTTTCCCCAGAAAATAAGGGGGGTACTTTCCTGGCTTCATTGCCCGGAGAGCTTCTATTGAGCTTAGACTGTCCGTGACAATGAAGTAATGGTCTTTGGGCGAGGTTTCAATGATCTTGAGGGTGTACTGAATAGCAGCTAATTCTGCGACGTAAACTGAAGCCGGATCACTGAGTTTGTACGAAGCGGTGATGTTTTGATTGAAGATACCGAAGCCTGTGGACTCGTTGATGTTTGATCCGTCAGTGTAAAACACCTTTTCACAGTTGACTGTTCTAAATTTATTATAAAAAATATTTGGGGCCACTTGAGGGCGCACGTGATCCGGAATTCCACGAATCTCTTCTCTCATGGAAGTATCGAAAAACACAGTAGAATCAGAAGTATCCAAGAAATGAGCACGGTTGGAAACAAACGAAGAAGGATTAATATTCTGAGCCATGTAATCAAAATACAAGGACATAAAACGGGTTTGAGAATTGAGCTCAACTAACCTTTCGAGATTTTCAATCACCAGAGGATTCAAAATGTCGCATCGAATGAGTAAACGATATGAGAGATCCCAGAACCGGTTTTTCAATGGAAGAACGCCCGCCAGCACTTCGAGGCTCATCGTATGAGTCGATTGCATGCAACCCAAGGCAATACGCAAACAACGATACTGAATTCTTTCCAGCTTGATGAAATGAGTGTTCGCCGCGGATCGGAAGCAAAAGCATCCGTATTCCATCACGGACAATATCGTTGTTTGGTACAGCCTGATCAGGTCTCCTGGATGGGCACCCCACCACGATCCGGTTATTGTACGAAGAAAGTTGATTCTTTGTTGGCATTTTCGTTTCATATACCTAATGTGACATCCCCATGTGCCTTTGGAGTCGAACCAGACCCCGAGATATTTAAATGTGAAGACCTGAGCTATGTTTTCACCCCCTAGTTGAAGCTGTAGTTGTGCTGGTTCTCGCTTCCTTGAAAATACAACCAGCTCAGTTTTCTCCGTAGAGAACTCGATACCCATTTGAAGAGCCCATGTGGATAAGTTGGCAAGAGTATCTTGTAACGGCCCTTGCAGATCGCCAGCTTTGGGTCCTATAATAGACACAACGCTGTCATCGGCAAGTTGTCTTAGCGTGCAAGATGTGTTGATACATTTATCGATGTCGTTTACGTAAAAATTGTATAAAAGGGGGCTTAAGCATGAGCCCTGAGGAAGACCCATGTAACTGAATCGTATTGTCGACAAATCACCATGCGCGAAATACATGTTTCTCAGACAATAGATTATGTAAAAAGTTGTTCAAAACTGGCGAAAGACCATGCTGATGCAGCTTCTCAGATAGGATGTTTATGGAAACTGAGTCAAAAGCCCCCTTGATGTCTAGGAAAACTGACGCCATTTGTTCCTTACGAGCAAATGCCATTTGAATTTCGGTTGAGAGCAACGCCAAACAATCGTTCGTTCCTTTGCCTCTGCGGAAACCAAATTGTGTATCTGAAAGTAAGCCATTAGTTTCGACCCAATTGTCTAGACGGAAGAGAATCATTTTTTCGAACAATTTCCGGATACAGGAAAGCATAGCAATCGGCCGATACGAATTGTGATCGGTGGCTGATTTTCCTGGTTTTTGAATGGCGATCACTTTCACTTGTCTCCAGTCATGTGGAACAATGTTGCCCTCAAGGAACTTATTGAATAAACTCAACAAGCGCCTTTTGGCGGGGTCAGGCAGATTTTTCAACAAGTTGAATTTTATTCTGTCTAATCCCGGGGCTTTATTGTTACATGACAAGAGTGCAAGTGAGAGCTCTACCATCGAAAACGGTGTTTCGTTTGTGTTTGGTGTCGCGGCGCGGGTGATCTTCTGTTCCGGTACAGAGTCTGGGCATACTTTTTTAGCGAAATCGAATATCCAGCGGTTGGAATATTCCTCGCTTTCATTCGTGGTGTTATGATTGCGCATTCGTCGGGCTGTGTTCCAAAGAGTGCTCATAGATGTTTCTTTCGTTAAGCCGTCTATAAACCGACGCCAGTAACCGCGTTTCTTGGCTCTAATCAAGTTCTTAGTTTTAACGTCTATCGCCGCGTAATTCCGGTAATTATCAGGTGTTCCATTTTTTCTGAATATTTTATACGCGGAGGCTCTCTCCGCGTTTAAATTTGTGCACTCTTTGTCGCACCACGGGTTGGGAGGACGGATGTTAGTTTTCGCGCCGGGTACACGTTTCGTCTGAGCTTGAGTCGCGGTGTCGAGAATCAAGCCAGCCAAAAACGTGTACTCTTCCTCCGGAGGAAGTTGTTGAGTTCTTTCAAGTTTCTCAGATATCGAGGTCGCATAGCTATTCCAATCAATATTTCGTGTGAGGTCGTACGAAACATTGATTGTCTTCGATGGTTTTGAGCCGCTGGTGATTGATATTACGATCGGTAGGTGATCGCTACCGTGGGGATCAGGAATTACCTCCCACGTGCAATCCAACCGTAGCGATGTCGAGCAAAGGGATAAATCCAGCGCACTTGGTCTTGCTGGTGGTGCAGGAATCCGTGTCATTTCTCCCGTATTCAATATTGTCATATTGAAGTTATCGCAGATATCATGGATCATAGCTGATCTGTTATCATCGTGAAGACAGCCCCATCCCGTACCGTGTGAGTTAAAGTCTCCCAAAACCAACGTCGGTGCGGGAAGGAGCTCAATGATATCACTGAGTCGCCGATGCCCAACCGAGGCTCTTGGGGGAATGTAGATGGAAGCAATACAAAGGTCCTTACCTTTGATTGTAACATGACATGCGACAACTTCAATACCTGGTATCGAGGGGAGGTTAATTCGATAAAAAGAATAGCACTTTTTGATCCCTAAAAGTACTCCTCCGTAGGGATCATCTCGATCCAGGCGAATAATGTTAAAATCGTGGGAGTTTAAGGGTATTTCAGAAGTTAACCAAGTTTCGCACAATGCAAATGCGTCACATTTCAGATTATTTACTAGAAATTTAAATGAATCTATTTTTGGGATAATACTTCTACAATTCCACTGTAAAACAGTGATTAGATCCGTGACCTCGGTGGATGATTTAGCCATCGAAAGATACAATCGCTGAAAGAAGGGGCCAATTTGCAGTCAACTGCTTCAAATATGTTTTTACTGTAGGCATGAAAGCAATTAAAATGCTTCTAAGAGGGTCTGAAATATTGAAAGTTGTAAAAATCCAGTCCACAACATCAGAAAACTTGATAAGTCCAGCACCTAGTTGGTTCTCTGGTGGATTTTTAGGGACGCTTGGGGATTTTGTAGTCCCTGGAAGTGGTGGGAATTCCATCTCGGAATTGAGTTTTCCGAGACCAGGAGCTTTTTGCTTCGGTGATTTTTCCCGATTCCCGTTAGCTGTAACTTTTCGAAGCCCTTCGGAAGACACCTTCGAACCCTTACTAGGTAGCTTATGAGAAGATTTATTCATTCTTTTCCTACAGCTATGAGGGACCGCTGAAGATGGACCTTCCAAAGGGTCGTCAGAATCGCTCTCGTCAGTCGACAAGCAGGCATATGGATTCGTTGTCTGTTTAGGAGGGGTGGCACTGCGAAGGAACGCTTGGAGTGCTCCTTTAGGGAACGCTTCATTCGATCACCTCGCAGTTTGTAAGCGGGACAATCAGAGAGGTCATGTGGACCCTCCTTACAGTAGAGACACTTTTCAGCATCCTTACCGCAAGAGCCGTCCGCATGAGCTTCCCCACAGTTAGCACAACGTGGCTTATTGCTGCAATGGGTAGCTGTATGCCCCAGTTGTTTGCAATTGGTACAATTCATTATCCGGGGTACAAATAAACGAACAGGCAAACGAACCCGGTCCAAGAGGATGTAGTTGGGCAAAGCAGTGCCGGCGAAGGTCACACGATAAGAGTCTGATTGGGGATAAGACTTTGTTCCATCCCCTGCGATCGATACTGAATGCAATCGCTTGCAATCCAGTATCTTGACATTCTTAAGTGAGGGGTCTTTAAAACAACCCGCCCCGTACTTAAGAATATCCTCGCAAGTCAAACTCGCATCGGTGACCACACCGTCGATTTCTACTTCGCGAGCGGGCACGTAGACGCGGTACTCCTGCGTAAAGGGATCCTTTTGAACAAGCTCATTAGCCTGTTTAGAGCTGGTAAACAGGACCCTGAGCTTGTCTGGCCGTATTCTATCAATACTTTTTATAGTATTATATCGCGAAAACAGGTCTCGCGATATTTTTAAAATATTTAAATTTTTTTCTCTTGATTTGGTCCGGAAATAGACCGCGTAAGGCCCGGCCGGTAGTGCGAGCCCATCAGGATAGCTCTTTATGCGGGACATTTTACAGACAAGGGAAGTCTCCATTTGAACATCGGGAGCGGGGGGGCCAGGACTTAAATTAGACATGTCGCGGAACTACTTCCGCGCAGAAACAAGTAATTCGGGGGGAAATATAATGGTCAAAAACGAATAATCGAAGTAACGGTACTTAACTTAAGATCCAACGGGGGACACCAAGCTGGTCTTCGTCGGTCGGCGTATCGCCGCTTTGATGATGTGCAAAAAACCTCCGAGAGGAAAAAGCACACTTATTTATAATCCTCACACAATGGCCGCTTGTTTATAATCCGCACACTTGGCCTTGATCGCCGAAACAATAACCGGCTAACGGTACCGTTTCGATCCACCGCTCACAATAAGGCACTGTTCTATTATATAATGCGAAAAAAACCTCTCAGAGGAAAAAGCACTATTGTCTATCACACAATATCGTTTCGATCGTCCGACCACTTTATCACACACACACAACTGGTTTTCAATGCTTTCGCAGTAAATCCAAATCACGTCCGTTCGCTCGGAAGGTTGAAACGGCAATGATCATTCTCTAGTTGGTAAGTAAAATACATTAAATACGCTGTGAAGCATGTATAGATTTCCAATGTCTTTGGTACTTTATACTCATTTACAAATATCAACAAAAGGGAATCAAATTTTTCGAGAAGCATATTTACCCAAAATGTCATAATACCCGTTGTATTCAATTTGGGGTAGGTATGGTTTTTACGAAACAGTGGTTTTTACAGCCGTTGAACTTCTGTGCCACCTCCGGTGGAACCCTCAACGAGTGAACACGGTGAAAATCACGCAATGAGATTTTCACTCGTAGTCCAGTGAAAAGAAACGATAATTGACTGGCAATATAGCCCAACTTGCTGTGCCATCAATCGGTGTCATTGCAAGTGAGGTGACACCATCCAGAAGTGAAGAATAAGAAGATCTTCTATGCAGATTTTCTTAAATAAATGTTCATGTTTTTATGGTTAGAATCTTAATGATTAATATGAAAATTTTGAAAATCTCCAACCAATATTTAAAATAACAGTTTTCTGGTATCTGAATGTGATATGAGTACTACACTACATTTTATATATGAAACAAATAATTTTTACTGGATTGTGCATTAAACAGCTTTAAAATGGCAGTCCATTAAAACCTACGTGAAAAGTATGGTCTGACCGTAACATCTTATACCGTTTTCGTTTATTGATCAGAGCAGCTCGAAAGTCGCCCAAACAACGTTTGATATGTTTGTTTTAGCAAGCCGCGCTCGCTCTAGATCGGACTCCAATCGCGTAGTTTAGCTCTGAAAATTTTCTCGGGTCGCATCACGCATCCATGCAAGTTTGTTTATTTTTTTCTTTTTTTCATGAGTTGTTTAGGGCGCGTACCACGTGTTCGTTTTACTCGGAGTCAGAGTCGCCCGCGTCTAGGTTCAAAAACGAAAACGGTATTAGAGCTAAGGCAGTGTGTCTTATTAAATATGTTATAAAAAGTAGGGTGGAAAATATTCACATAACTTTTCACGTAACTATGATTGATCGTTTTTTTAAATGAAGTAAAGAAATGTTTTTTTGGAAAAATATGCCAGTTGTCAGGTCTGGTCCTAGGCGCGAATGTCAAAACCCCTTGAGTCGAATTGTTTATTCTTCGAAAGAACTGTTTTGCAAACAAAATTCTCGTCAACGTCAACATATTTATGTGAAGTAATTTTTAGGAAAAAAAAATTTTGATACCAAAATTGTAAGTGCAATTAAAAAAAATTCGAAAATTTTGAACATTTTTTTTCACATGAGATACATTTTGGAAAATTCTGAAAAATATCAGTGAAGTTTCCTAGCATTCCTAAAATATTCCTGATTTTTTTGTTAAAGAGGTTTTTGAAAAAATTAAATAAAAAGGAAATCAGAAGAACCACCCTAACTCCACCAATACGGCAGTTAAAGGGTTAAAATTTTGGGAGAATCATCTCCAATATAAACCCTTTCAAACAGCGTATATCAATTTTTGTTCTCTTTGGGGGCAGTTTTTGTATGAAAACTCGGCTATACCCTTTAAGAACTTTTTTCTGTGTACTGTGTAACAGTAAAACAAGAGCTGCGGCGTAACAACATACAATATTGACCACATAAACCCTTGACAAACTCATGATACTGATAGATTTAGTGGTAGAAAGATAGACGAAACATTCTTTATCGACTGTTTTTCTTACTTCATGAGTTTGGAAGCCAACTATTTCAAATATTGGTCTAAATACACTCAAGTCTCTTTCCATGCTGTTTTTATACGCGTTTTTAATTCGACTTTTTTATACCTATTATTAAAGTTTTGCAGTTTTTTATGCAAATTTCTAAAAGTTATTCGGATTTTTTTTAACTTTGAAATGCACGAAACGTCATGGATGTCTTTCTCTTTGATCGACACTCATAAAAAAATATATTTATATCCAGATTGATTCGAGTTGTTCACAAAATCATGCTACAGCGTTAATGTCACAAATTCGGCAACATGCCTCAGATCAAGCGTATCGGCAATAATACATTTGAACGTGATCATAGATCACTATCTGAAATACGGATACTTTTGTCGATTACGATTATATTTTCGAAACACAGTTCACTTTTAGTTTCGAACGAGCCTAAAATTAGTAATATCGGCTAATTCATATACAAGAAAATTGAGCGGCAATGAATCTTGGCTTTTACGTCACTTATGCCATTATTTCACCGGAACCGTAGTTTACTAGTAGTTTCTAAATGAGTCTAACTTTGTTGAAATTGTTTCAGCCATCTTCGAAAAAATAAGACAGTAAAAAATAGCACATTATTATCGGAACCGGGAGTCCTAGCCATTTGATTTTCGAACTTGATCAATGACCTAATAGTAGTGATCAAACCAGATTAAGTTGAAGCACAAAAATGTTGAAAATTGCACACACTTACTTACACACACAGACATTTTCCGATCTAGTCGAGCTGAGTCTAATTGTATATAACACTATGGGTCAACGTTCGAAAGTTGTTTTTTTCAGCAATTCTATCGTCTATACTATTCTATTATATACAGCCGTTATACGCATAATTGTCCCATGTTCTACTGGATTTCCTATATCTATATGGGACAATTATGTGTAGAACGGCAGTATATCGACTCTGGGATTTCTTCCACAAATTTTTTTTGAGATAACATCAGATATCGATGATTAACAAATTGTTAAGACATCAGAAAAAAAATTTCATTATTTTTGTGATTAGTTATGCGAATTTTCAAAATTCTGCGGTTTTTAGGCGAAGTTTCGAGTTTGTTTGGTACGAATGGCCATCGTTCCAGCAACTTGTATGATTGTAACATGCGGTCACAATATCGGACAGAAAAGATCACAGATTTTGTCACATAATGACATTCAGGAGAGATGAAAAATAGAAGTTCATCAACCATGTAAAGCGTAAATGATCTAATTTCAAATCCCTAAGATTAAAGAGGGTTAGCAGGTTCGAGTTCTGCTTCGGAGCAAATTTAGTTCATTTTCGCAACATCATTTCATCATCTTGTGTTTCCCAATCTATCTTTCATTGGTCAAAATGTTCTCGGTTTGACAAAGAAAATAGCTTTTTACAAGTTTCGATTTTATTCATCAATGTATTCTCATTGAAGAACAATACAATTGTTCCAACTTTTTTGTACCAATTTTATACCACAACCTTTCCTTAGCCTCTATAATATATAGTTTCAATTTTTGTTTTTCAAACTGAGAAGAGAAAATAGTCACTAAAAGCTAAATCTGGCGAATATGGTGGATGCGGTAGCAATTTGAACACCGATTCAAGAAATTTAGCCATCGTAACAATAAACTGTTTTCGATCAGCTGTGAATAAACGTGGCACCTACTTAAAAAAAATAATGCTCATAAAAAACGTGAATTCGCTTCCTTTTGAAATCTTCAAGATGTCTGCTACCTCAATTTTCGATTATTGCCTTTCTCTATAGAAAGGTAATAGAATTTCTGCAAAATACCGACTTTCGAACGTAGTCTCGGAGACCCATAGTGATCCAACCGATTTCAACCAGCTTAGGCTCGTTTGAAAGCTACTGTTGGGCCAGTAATTAAGTTCGAAGATCAAATGGCTTCTGGTTCCGGAGATATGATGGACTAACTACACTTTTCCCATTAGCCTAAATTTCTCGAAGATAATCAATGAATTTCGTTAAACTTAGGCTTATTTAAATATTGCAAAGTGGCCCCTGATCAAGTTTGGAAAGTTGTGTCAAGAATTCCTTTCTCGACGATGCCTGAATCGAACTAGAAAGACTTAACCACGTTTGAAAGATACTATTAAATTATTCGGATTCATGAGTTTATGATCTTGGTTTTCAATTAGTGACACCATCTGTCCGTCATACCGGGGACTTATTGAGCGACGTATTTTTTAGTTAAGCTAAGTTAACGATGACTGTGCGTCATAACAAATGGAACGATATAAATATTCAGAAGTACTGCAGATCGACATAATTTTCATAAGTTCGGCAACCCGGCAGCTTCTTCGGGCCCTGAAACAACCGGGTGAGGCTGGTGCAGGGGCCAGTCCTGTTCGAACGTTTGGTTTGAGTTGAACCATTAATTTGCATTGACAGGTAAATTTGAAATTGGAATGAAGACGAAGATGAAACAAAGTTTTATCCATCCAAATGTTGCATATTTTGAACTAATTGTGAGAAAGTGAACATTTCATAAGATATCTGAACATAGTTTTCAGTTTCTAAAAATCTTGATATGCCGAATGGACTACATAAATAATTGCTGACTGTATAAACATTCATTGCAAACGTTTTCATTTTGTCGAATGCAAAATAAAAGGAAATTACTGGAACCGAAAATCTTTCACACCTTCTACCACACTTTTAGCTCTTGTGCTGTTAGACATTTGTAATTGAGGTTATGAATCGAATGAACCAGCTGTCAGCGACATCGTTGGGCCCTTTGCACACCTCTCTAAAGCTAAACAACGATTTCCGCTCAACGATAGTAGCAGAGATCGAATTACTCCATCTAGGGGCAATAAAAAAATATTCGACTAACCTCGTCGGAGTTGTGCACCAATTTTGTGTCAAAATTCGAATAATTAGAAGCAACACCCCAACGCACCGAACGCTGGCTGGCTGCATGCATAATCCAGAATATCCTCCAGCCGTTATTTGTCCCATCCCAGTCCGATACAAGTAATACTGAAGAGCTCGGTATATGACCGAGTCATAATAATACTGGTCTTCGGGAGGGGTCTCGAATAAAAAGATGCAGCTGTCGCAGCGTGTCTAAGGAAAGCTGTTTATTGCCGAAAGAAATACTCAGCCGTATCAGCAAAGGTGACTGGAAGTATGGCACGAGACCTTCGCCTTCGTGCTGGATGTAGGTATCTAGACGAAGCTGATTATAGAAGTTTTTCTTTTTGTTCTTCTCTCGTCATTCACATCCGACAACGTCATCGTCTTCTTTTATTCCAAACAACGTCATCGAGCCTGTTGCAGTCTTGTCGGGAGCTGAAAAAAAAACAAAAGAGTTGAACACAGAACACAGAGATCCGTTGTTGTTTTTTTTTTTATTTCGCTTGCCAACATGTTCGTCCTCAGGTCCAGAGGACAAAGCTCCCGAAGTGGATTGCCAATGACAGGTAGGATTGGTGCCTGTCCGGGTGGGAAAAACAATCGAAACAACACAACGCACAGATTGGCGATTCTGTTCGACGTGTGTCCGGTGTCGAAAGTGCAACTCGTCAAATTTGATTTGCATTTGGCGAAAAGTCCAGATCTAGAATTAAGTGCTTTTTTACGTGATGAAAATAATGTAGAAGCTTTAAACGACCGGGAATCTTTAAATTTAAGATTTGTCATAGGAACAAATCAAACTTGTAACATTCACATTCAATTTTAAATTTGTTGTGTTGTAAACAATACGGATATAATTGAACGAGTACTTGGAATTTTCAGCAACCTGATTTGCACAAACTATGAAAGCTCAAGCGCAGCTCTGATTGTTTTAAAAAAAATTTAATAAAACGACTCATAAATGATTAGACAACCGAAAAGTTCAAGGATATTTCCGAGAAACTTAGATTATCTGCTTAAAACTAGTTACAATTTAATATGTTTGGAGTTGTTGCATATCGTGTAAAATGATTATGTTAAGGGGTTGGGGTCAAATGGGAGATTGATAGTACCTATTACCATTCTCCGAACAGGATCAGCCTAGAGATCGTGTGGAATCCGGTGGCAAAAAATGTAGCTAAGAATAACACATGGATCAATAAGTCCCGAGACTAAAGCAGAGATGGCGCTCGTAGTAAACCAGTAACCACGTCTTTCTAGAGTACTAACCTTTGCTTGAAACGGGTCCAAATTTTAAGTCGATCCGACCAGAAACAGCTGAGTTATCGAGGTTGGAGTAAAGTCGTTTTGTTTAAAAAATGGAGAAAACCGTGCAAGCGAAACAATGGATTGAAAAATGTTATCCGGACTCTTGTCCATCAAAGGCAACGATTTGTCGGTGGTTCGTCAAGTTTAAACGTGGTCGTACCGACACGCTCGGGTAGACCTGTGGAAGCCGTTACACCGGAAAATGTGAGTGAAGTGACAAAAATTATAATGAAAGATCGTAAAGTGAAGCTCCGTGAGATTGCTGAGATGACACAGATATCATATGGAAGTGTATTTACTATCCTTCATGAAAAATTGAGCATGAAAAAGATTTTTTCCAAGTGGGTGCCGCGATTGCTTTCGATGGAACAAAATGCACCCTGCCACAAGTCGATGAAAACAATGGCGAAATTGAACGAATTGGGCTTTGATCTGCTTCCCCACCCCCCATACTCGCCAGATTTAGCCCCCAGTGACTACTGGCTCTTTGCTGATCTTAAAAAAATGTTTCACGGAAAAAGATTTGGCTCAAATGAGGAGGTCATCGCTGAAACTGAAGCTTATTTTGAAGCGAAAGATAATTTTTTTTATAAACATGGTATTGAAAAATTGGAAAAACGTTGGAACCATTGTATCACCCTTCCCCCCTTTGGAAACCGAAAACGGGTTTTCAAATCTAGAGGAACCAGAGGACTCTGACTCTGACGAAAATAGTGAAGGTAATTCGTTTATCACTACCCAAGGGTCAGTTAAGAGAAAGAAGTCTTCCTCCAAATTACCAAAAAAGACACCTAAAATTTCATCTTCAAAAAAAGATCCCCGTGTTAAACAAAAAAAGTCAAAACCAAAGACTGTGCCTCCTGGTTTGTCAAATTCACAAACCAATCCAGGATCTAGTACAGAAAAAGATAATAATCCAGCGGGCTCCATTTCACAGCCACCAACAGGATTACTGAAGTTTTCGGAAATTGTTGAATGGATTTTCTCAGCATTCAATATATCTGAACCCTTAAAGACCCTCATAATGGCATTCCTTCCAATAGCTAGAACCTTTTTGAAGCAGTTATCAGCTCAATGGCCAATTGTCTCAGGTTTTGTATCTTTTGATGGATAATTTATCACCCGTCGCAAATGATACAATCACTGTCCTGCAGTGGAATTGTCGAAGCATCATGCCAAAACTTGATTCATTTAAAATATTATTGCATAGTCAAAAATGTGATGTATTTGCTTTATGCGAAACATGGCTTACTTCAAACATAGCTTTAAATTTTAATGATTTTAACATTATACGTCTCGATAGAGACTCTCCGTATGGTGGAGTGCTTTTGGGAATTAAGAAATGCTATTCCTTTTATAGATTAAACATCCCTTCAACTTCTAGTATAGAAGTTGTTGCTTGCCAAATAAACATTAAAGGCAAAGATATTTGCATAGCTTCGGTTTATATTCCTCCAAAAGCACAAGTTGGACAGCAACAGCTTAATGAAATGGTTGAAGCCCTTCCTGCACCACGATTGATTCTGGGGGATTTAAATTCGCACGGTATTATGTGGGGTTCCGTTTACAATGATAGCAGATCATCTTTAATACAAAACATTTGTGACAATTTTAGCATGACGGTATTAAATATGGGTAGCATGACACGGATCCCAAGACCTCCGGCACGCCAAAGTGCATTAGATCTATCTCTTTGCTCAACATCAATTCGACTAGATTGCACCTGGAAAATACTGCCTGATTTACACGGTAGCGATCATTTACCAATCATCATCTCAATTAGCAGTAGCAATTGCATTGCTACTTCCGCTAGTATTCCATATGATTTGACAAAAAATATCGACTGGATTGAATACCAAAGTAGTATCTCTAGTATTTTGAATTCAATGGAAGAGCTCCCTCCACTTGAAGAATATGACTTCCTCATTTGTTCGATTCTGGAGGCAGCAGAACAATCCCAAACTAAACGCTTTCCTGGGCCAACGACTAACAGAAGGCCTCCCAACCCCTGGTGGGACAAAGAGTGCTCAGAGGCTAAACTCGCAAAACAAAATGCTTGCAAGACGTTTCTAAAACGGGGAGGAGGAACTCCTCAGAATTTTGAAAAACTTATGGTTTTAGAAACCAAGTACAAGAGCATACTTCGAGCCAAAAAATGTAGCCATTGGAGACATTTTGTCGAAGGTTTGTCAAGAGATACCTCAATGAGCACTCTTTGGAACACGGCCAGACGAATGAGGAATCGTAACGTGGGCAATGAGAGTGATGAATACTCGAACCGATGGATATTTGACTTTGCTAGGAAAGTTTGCCCAGATTCTGTTCCTACGCAGAGCATTATACGGGAATCTCCTCCAAATAATGGTTTTATTAATAACCCATTTTCAATGATGGAATTTTCTATAGCACTCTTGTCTTGTAACAATAACGCTCCAGGGTTGGACAGAATTAAATTCAACTTGGTGAAGAATCTGCCCAACCTCGCAAAAAGACGTTTGTTGGAATTGTTCAACAAGTTTCTTGAGCAAAATATTGTTCCACCTGACTGGAGACAAGTGAAAGTTATCGCCATTCAAAAACCGGGGAAACCAGCTTCCAATCACAACTCATATAGACCCATTGCGATGTTGTCCTGCATCAGAAAATTGTTCGAAAAAATTATTCTACGACGTCTCGACACTTGGGTCGAGACGAACGGTTTGTTGTCAGATACTCAGTTTGGCTTCCGTAGAAATAAAGGGACGAATGATTGCCTTGCATTACTTTCGTCTGACATCCAAATTGCCTTCGCTCAAAAGCAACAAATGGCATCTGTATTTTTAGACATTAAAGGAGCATTTGATTCAGTTTCCATTGATGTTCTTTCAGACAAGCTTCACCAAAATGGACTCCCAGCGGTTATAAATAATTATTTGCACAACCTTTTGTCAGAGAAACACATGCATTTTTCACATGGCGATTTGGCAACACTCAGAAATAGTTACATGGGTCTCCCGCAAGGCTCATGCCTCAGTCCGCTCCTCTATAATTTTTACGTAAATGACATTGACAGCTGTCTAGTAACCCCATGTACACTAAGACAATTGGCAGATGATGGCGTGGTTTCAGTTACTGGACCCAAAGCTATTGATCTGCATAAACCATTGCAAGATACCTTAGATAACTTGTCCGATTGGGCTGTTCATCTTGGTATCGAATTCTCTGCGGAGAAAACAGAGTTAGTCGTCTTTTCAAGAAAGCATGATCCCGCGCAGCTTCAGCTCCATATGATGGGAAGAATGATCCAACAGGTTTTAACTTTTAAATACCTCGGGGTGTGGTTCGATTCCAAATGCACGTGGGGAGGACACATTAGGTTTCTGATAACAAAATGCCAACAAAGAGTAAATTTTCTTCGAACAATAACAGGATCTTGGTGGGGTGCTCATCCGGAAGATCTAATAAAATTGTATCAGACAACGATACTTTCAGTGATGGAATATGGATGCGTTTGCTTTCGTTCCGCTGCAAACTCTCATATTATCAAACTGGAGCAAATTCAGTATCGTTGTTTGCGAATTGCTTTAGGGTGCATGCATTCGACACATACAATGAGTCTTGAAGTTCTGGCGGGAGTTCTTCCATTAAAAGATCGATTTTGGGAGCTTTCATCACGCCTGCTAATAAGATGTGAGGTGCTGAATCCCATGGTAATTAATAATTTCGAACGACTAGTCGAGCTTCGATCTCAAACAAAATTCATGACAGTATATTTTAACCATATGTCACAGGAAATCAACCCTTCAAGATATATTCCTATCCGTGTCAGCCTCCTAAATGTCCCTGACTCAACTTTATTTTTCGATACATCCATGCAGCGCGAAGTGCGTGGAATCCCGGATCATCTACGTTCGACGGAAATCCCAAAAATATTTTCAAGTAAGTTCAGGCATATTGACTCTGAGAAAATGTTTTACACGGACGGATCGCGAATTGAAGAAGCGACAGGGTTTGGTATGTTCAACAATAATGTTTCGGCCTCATTTAGGCTTCAAGAACCTGCATCTGTTTATATAGCAGAGCTAGCAGCAGTTCATTATAGTTTGAGTGTAATCGTCACATTAATTCCAAACCATTATTTCCTCTTCACAGATAGTCTGAGTGCAATTGAAGCCATTCGCTCAAACATGACTGGCAAGACTGAACCGTTTTTCCTGGGCAAAATAAAACAGTGCCTGAACGACATATTGAACAATAATTATCTAATCACTATAGTCTGGGTCCCGGCTCATTGCTCCATTCCTGGCAATGAAAGAGCCGATATTTTAGCCAAACGTTGTGCTATTGAGGGTGAAATTTATGAGAGACCAATTGCTTTCAACGAATTCTATAGCTCGTCTCGCCAAAGAACACTTGCCAGCTGGCAAGCTTCTTGGGATAAAGATGATCTGGGTCGGATGCACTCAATTATTCCGAAAATATCGACAAAGGCATGGTTCAGGGGTCTGGATGTGAGTAGAGATTTCATTCGTGTGATGTCCAGACTCATGTCCAATCACTACACGTTAGATGCACATATCCTTCGAATTGGGCTCTCCGAGACTAATCATTGTGCTTGTGGCGAAGGTTATCGAGATATTGATCATGTCGTTTGGACATGCGTGGAGTATCGTGATGTCAGATCTCAACTAATAAATTCTTTGCGTACCCAAGGTAGACTATCCAATATCCCAGTTCGAGACATTCTTGCTTGTCGTGACCTTTCATACATGAAACTTATTTATCATTTCATAAAGAAAACTGGAGTTTCAATTTAATAAAGGCCCCTTTCAAGACTTAGTTCTGATCCCAGCTGCGTCCATGAGTTCAACCAATAGCTAAATTAGAATAAAAATAATGTAATGATACAAACAAACTCGAAACAGTTTATGAAATTATTAACAAAATGTCTGAAAATAACAGCTTATTTTATAATTTATAGAAGTTAATCGTTTGGTTCAAATAATATTTCCGAGTAGTTTTCATAATTAATGACGAGTTACCTAAGATGATATTTAAGTAATAAGAGAATATGTTTTAATAAATGCAAAACGTTGTGACTATGTTAGAATTAAATTAGGATAAGAATATTATGTAAAAGTGATGCTACGGCGAAGAAAAACTTATGTAAACTGCCTTAAGAAATAAACGTATTTATGAAAAAAAATTGTGTCACCCTAAAAGGTGATTATGTTGATGAATAAAAAAAAATTTGCAAAAAAAATGTTGTTTCCATTGTTAGTCTCGGGACTTATTGATCTATGTGTTAGATCCACTGGGTTCCTGCTTCCATGTCGTGAAAGGCCACAATTGCAGGGATCACCAGACCAATACTTTTTTACTTAACTGTCATTTTGTTCAATAAAGTGTTTCTTCAATATTTATATTCCTTCGAGCTTTTAAGAATATTCTAATCTAGAAGAAGTATTTTTCTTCATTCATGTTATTTCTTGTTTTTCAACACTATAGGTTGTGGTGAGCTCAATTCATGCGCGTTTCTCATTGCTTATTCTCATATGATGATTCGTCAGCAGAACTTTCCTTGAAGTGTTCCGCTTAGTTGTTTGTTGTTCTCTAACAACAAGCTTCTTTTACTAACATTCAGTCATGTAAGAAAATCAAGAACTTTTATATTTTCTCTTATTCCGACATTTCGGTACTTATTGAACCTTTTTCAAGCAATCGACAGTTGTGGTGTTCTTTTGTCGGTCAGTTCTCGCTAAATTTGTATTGGTCTTGCTGTATCTTAAATCACTGTAATTTGTAAAATATTAATCGTTTTATCACACTTCTAACGTTTATTTTAAACGATCCTTGTATTTTGAATTAATGTTTTAAAAAAAAAAACGTTAGTAGTGTGATAATATTTGATTAATATTTCACAAATTACAGCAGTTTCTTTTTTTTGTTCCGATTATAGAGGTTTTAACCTTAAGGTCATTCGCCTCTTCGGGCCAGAAAAATTTTCTGACCCTATGTGCGGGGATGGGAATCGAACCCAAGTGGGCATCGACTTACCCATCACGCTATACCCGTCCCCTACAGTAGTTTCTATTTTTTCCAATAAATTTCAATTCATTGACATTATTTTATTCTTACGGTCGCACTTATCATAAAATAGCTAAAATTTTTATCAACCGCAGCACAGTCTTTTACCAATATCACACACCAGTAGCAAACATCCGTAACCTTTTCGTTTCCTTCATAGTGTGTAGAAACAAATGTGAAATAGAATAAAGCACGCATCGTTCGTTTTGTGTTTTTTTTTTCTTCCATCTTACCACCACGTACTGGTGTTGTACATATTGTCATTCTATATGGTGATTTGAAAACATTGATACTCATCGCCCTGTAACTGCGGAACCGGACGTCGGACCCGGATAAAATTTCACAGTAGCTTTAAAGATACTATGACCATTAATTAAAAAAATCGGTTCAAGCATCGCAGAGAAATCGAAGTGAATTCTATTTTTGGAGTTTTTCTTCTCCGCTTTCGGTGCTTCCGGAACAGGAAAAGGATGGGACCAGTAGTGCCGAATTAAGTTTTTATGCCCACAAACTAACAAGCTCCGCAAACTAGCACAAAATTTGGCTAACCCCTAAATGACCATACCTGCATCGGCCAGAAATAGTCGAAAACACGTTTTCGTTCGGCACGTCAGAAAAGACATTGCACTTCGTTGCAAAACAAAAAGTGTTCTGTAAGTAGCAGAAACTTTACGTCTGCTTAGCGGTTCAAATTGAACTGCCGAGTTTAGCACTAAGCAGTTCAATTTGAACTGCTCTGCACTGATGAGTCAAAGACGAAACGAAAAAATAATAGAACAATTTATCAGACAGTTTTTTTTGGGATTTGTACCAGTTTTTGGCCATCGTTCGTGAAAAAATACTAATGAAATTGGTAATTTTCCGCTTTTTACTATAAGACCATCATTTGAATCTTAGTTTGTGAAAATTGGTAAAGCCGTTTCAGAGAAAATTGAGTGCACATTTTTTCTCTAATTTTCACATAAAGGGTGATTTTTTAAGAGCTTGAGAACTTTTTTAAACAATAAAACGCATAAAATTTGCAAAATCTCATCGGTTCTTTATTTTAAACGTTAGATTGGTACATGACATTTACTTTTTGAAGATAATTTCATTTAAATGTTGACCGCGGCTGCGTCTTAGGTGGTCCATTCGGAAAGTCCAATTTTGGGCAACTTTTTCGAGCATTTCGGCCGGAATAGCCCGAATTTCTTCGGAAATGTTGTCTTCCAAAGCTGGAATAGTTACTGGCTTATTTCTGTAGACTTTAGACTTGACGTAGCCCCACAAAAAATAGTCTAAAGGCGTCAAATCGCATGATCTTGGTGGCCAACTTACCGGTCCATTTCTTGAGATGAATTGTTCTCCGAAGTTTTCCCTCAAAATGGCCATAGAATCGCGAGCTGTGTGGCACGTAGCGCCATCTTGTTGAAACCACATGTCAACCAAGTTCAGTTCTTCCATTTTTGGCAACAAAAAGTTTGTTAGCATCGAACGATAGCGATCGCCATTCACTGTAACGTTGCGTCCAACAGCATCTTTGAAAAAATACGGTCCAATGATTCCACCAGCGTACAAACCACACCAAACAGTGCATTTTTCGGGATGCATGGGCAGTTCTTGAACGGCTTCTGGTTGCTCTTCACTCCAAATGCGGCAATTTTGCTTATTTACGTAGCCATTCAACCAGAAATAAGCCTCATCGCTGAACAAAATTTGTCGATAAAAAAGCGGATTTTCCGAATGGACCACCTAAGACGCAGCCGCGGTCAACATTTAAATGAAATTATCTTCAAAAAGTAAATGTCATGTACCAATCTAACGTTTAAAATAAAGAACCGATGAGATTTTGCAAATTTTATGCGTTTTATTGTTTAAAAAAGTTCTCAAGCTCTTAAAAAATCACCCTTTATTACCATGTAACTGCAGAACCAGAAGTTGGATCCAAATGAAATTTAATACCAGGCTATGCGACCATAAGACCTTTTGTTTTAATCATAGTTTGTGAAAATCGGTTCTGCCATCTCTGAAAAAAGTGAGTGCAATTTTTTTCCACTTGTTTGGTGCATATCATTCTATATCTCCGGAACTGGAAGTCTGATCGGCATGATATTCAATAAAGGACCATGAGATCTTTCATTCGAATCTTAGTTTGTGAAAATCGGTAATCCGAGAAAAGTGAGTGCATATATTTGTTACATACAAACACACATACGCACACACACACATACACACACACACACATACACACACACACACACACACACACACACACATTTGCTCAGTTCGTCGAGCCGAGTCGAACGATATATGACATTCGGCTCTCTGGGCCTCGGTTAAAAAGTCGGTTTTCACTGTGATTGCCTAGCCTTTCTATATGACAAAGGCAAAAACGTCTCTTCTATGTTTGCCCTTTTTACTATAGAAAGGTAATAGAATTGCGGGAGAAACCGATTTTTGATCGGAGCTCCGGAGACCCATAGAGTTTTATATTATTCGAATCAGCTCGACGAGATCGGAAAATGTCTGTGTATGTATGTGTGCGTTTCGAAGATTTATACTATACGCTCATTTTTCTCGAAGATGGCTGAACCGATTTTAACCAGCTTAGACTCGTTTGGAAGCTACTATTGAATTGTGGATCAAGTTTGAAGATCCAATGGCTGACACTTTCGGTGCCGGAAGTATGATTGTTGAAGTGACGTAACCGATAAACCAGAATTTTTCTGGACGCTCATTTTTCGAATTTGAAAGCTACTACTGAATCATGGATTATGTTCGAAAGGTAAATGAATGACAGTTCCGGTTCCGGAGATAGTATCGTATAACCTACCAACCGCAATATGTTTTCGATTAACTCTTTCGGTGCTGTAGATTTAGTTGTATAAGTGACGCAACCGACACATAGTATTATTTTCCATCTGAACAATTTTATCTGAATTGACCAATGGTATCTCCGGAACCGGAAGCTGGAATGTATTATTTTCAATAAATTTGGTTTGAGGAATGTCACCGAATAAGTGATGTAGGACCTAAAGCATACTTTTGTTATCTACCCGATTCAATCTCAATGAATTTAGGTATCAAAAATGAGTCCCAATTCGTGTTAGAAATGGTCTCAATAAATAAAAAATGCTTTCAATGAGACTGTGTGGATGACAAAAGACAGGCATTATCACAGCGCTAGGTTGATTAAGAATAAGTTATTATTTTAATAATTTTGTTTTAAACACAAACCTAAACTCCACATTTGTTGTTAATTTGATTTATGTCAATTGAAAAGTGAACTGTTTACAACTAAAATAACTTAGGCATTTTATGGCTATAAGGTTCGTGTTGAAAGATAGTTTTTTAAACAATAGAATATGGTTCTACACATACAAAAGCAATAAATTTTACTCCTAATCAGAAGTAACCGTTTTCGAGATATTTGGACATGGCGAAAAATGAAAATTTTTACTGAATTGCACTGACACGTTTCTTTGGTGATGAATCGATTTCCTAGAACTTCTTTGACCCTATAATTTTGCAATAAACATTTTCCGGTTATTTTCACAGTACATCCAAAAAACTTTTCTCTCATTTTAAAAGATGATTTTGAGCCGGATTTGTCTTTCCAGCCGTACAAAATGTATGGTTTGTCATTCCGAAGACGTGTGCGAAGTTTTGTTTAAATCTGAGTAAATGAAGTCTGATAATCTGCTACACATGTCTGGAATTGCCCTGTTATTAAAACGTTTCCAAAAAACTCTAGATATAACATTACATTACTAATTTGAATATTTTTTTCCATTTCAACATTGAAAGTTGCTTGCTTTGTAATTTCACATACTAGTTGAATAGTCTAATCGTGAACCCGTTAAAATTTTTACCCACTCGCACTGTTCCACAAATCCACGTTTCTTGCTGCAGCATACGGACAGCACCTGGTTGAGACGCGTCAACGTTTGAAGCAACCAACGGCACAAGAAAATTGGGAGAAACACTTTTCGGTTTTCCTCCTTCTTCTACGGTTAGACTCACCATATTCAATACGTTAGCGCGCGCGCGTTTATTTGTGTGTAGGTAGTTCATTGGAACATGAAGAAACGGCAGCTGCAAATCCTGGATTCCAATGCACATGGTTCGGTTTGTTTCTTGTTCTCCCTCTCCTTCCCTCTTCGGTTTGCATGGCCGTACCTACCACCGGGTCAGTTTAATCCTTATTCGAGAGGTACAGGAACAATTATTCGCGTGGCACACGTTCCTCGTCTTATCCCATGTCAATCCTCGTTTAACGTGCGGATCTTGATCCTTGCCAAGAGCAACAGGGAAGCAACAACAACAAAAAATGCAACAACGAAGAAGCTTAATACGATCTACCCGACGCATTGCACGTATAAATTATAATCCCAGTTCTAGGTTGGAAAAAATTATGCAGTTATTGTGAACCGAGACTGGGAAAAGCACGGGGAGTTAGGAAGTACCAACGGGCTGCTGAACTCTCGCTTAGCTTGGTCACACATGGTCAACACTTAATGCTATTGAGCTTTTTTACACTTTTTGTAGGGAAAAATGCATCATCTGCACTTCTCTTCACTGCTGCGTCAGTGTTTAATTGAAAGCAGAGTTCAAGGTCCTCGCGATGGTGGCTGGAAGAAGCGTGTAAAAACTATTGACCCTGCCTGAAACTACGAGCGCCGAACGTGACAAGTTAACAGCAATTATTGCCATTGACCTAATGTTTGAGTTTTCTTTTCAAATTAGGGTCCTTTTTGATGTTTGGTTGTTCATTTTTTCGATAGCTTGATATTTATAAAGCATGATTTGCATGATTCAGATGTAGTTTCTCGTACTTATATATGCACAAAAATAGTAATTTTAGGAAATAAATACCGTTTCTTTTACAAATTATGATCACATGATCAGACGACCTTATAGCATGTCCTATATATAAATTTCGAGGAAATCACTTGAACGCTCTTTCGCAGTAATGCTGGAAAATGCCACACCACCTGAACAGCCAGCAAACTCCCACATTCGTTTGCCTTCGGATGAGTGCGACTCTGGCGATCCTCTCGAATCCTCCGGAATTCGGAAATCCTCCAAAAGTTACATTCAAAAGGTTTGCAACAGAAACCGGGAAGTGAAGACCTGAATCCCAGAAAGAATACCCAACACTTCCAGGGATACCGAAAATCCCGAAAGGACCCAGGAAGCCATGAAACAAGTACTGGATTTGTAAAATTCACTGACATTGTAGACTTTGTACAGGGTTTTGCAATAAAAGGTGTAATGTTGAGTAACCCATTACTTCGGCAGATGTCACTTTTGAAGCTGTAATTTTTTGACATTTGACAATTAGAAACTACGCCATTAATGAAAATGGAATGACACCGATCAAAAAACAACGTCGTGTCTTTGCTGATTAGATGCTGAAAGGGACCTACGTTAACACAGACAACAATGTCGCATTTGGGGCTCGGAAAATCCCAGATTAATTGTTGAAAAGCCTCTCCATCCCATGGACCAGATATACGGATTTTTCAGTATTATACTAATTTTCCAGTACATTGGTAAAATTTACTGAATATTGTACAATCCAGTGGCGTCTCGTGACAAAATTGACTAATCCACTAGTGGATAGATTGTTATGAAATCTGTCATCTGCCATCTCGAAGCTTCTTGTTTTCAATAAAAATCTACACGGTTCGAAACTATTTACGTTTTTTCTGTGAGAGACCCGGAACTTTTCATTCCAACGATAGTTTTAAGAGATTTTGACACGGTGCGGGATGGAATTGTCTTCATAATGTCAACAATCTATGACCTCTGCGATAACTGCAATCACGAGAGAAACGACTTTCTGCGCCACCAGCACGACCAAGTGGACCCTTTGCTCGACTTCGCTACGTTTAGATTGCACGTGGAAGGAGATCAATGATTCTCGCGGTAACGATTTTCTTTCTATCGTAATTTCGATCAGCAGCGGCTAAAGATCACCGAAGACAATCAATGTGTCGCATGACTTCACCTGAAACATTGATTAGAAAAGCAACGCGGCCTCGATATCCGAAAACTCGAATTAACTCAAGAGCTTTCTAGTTTTTGGATAGCCTGTTTCCTGGATCCGCAATTCAAGCTCAGACGGCTCTTTTAGAAAAAAAAACGGAGCACCTGATAATAGTCGAAAATATGCGGTTCAAGAAATCAAAATGAAAAGCTTGATTAAATCTAAAAAACGTTATTACTGGTGGCGGTTAGTAGTTGCCGGACTAACAAAAGAAACATCAACGGGTACTCTTTGGAATACGGCCCGACGAATGCGGCATCGAAACAATACGAATGAGAATGCGGAATATTCAAATCTGTTCCGATTCTGTTCCACAACAACAGATTACCGAACGAAAACGAAACACCTTTTTCGATGGTTAAATTCTCACTTGCACTCTTGTTATGTAACTACAAAGCTCCGGGGCTAGACTTGTAGGGAAATCTGCCTGATTCAACCAAAAGGACCTGGCTAAATTTCGACAAGTTGCTTGAGACACGTGAGGGTTATCGCAAATCAAAACCCAGGAAAACCTGCCTCCGATCACAATTGGTATCGGTCGATTGCAATGCTATCATGTATCCGGAAGTTGGAAGCGCATCTTCGGCGTGTTGGGCTCACGGAGAGCGGTCTCTCTGCGCCGGTGGGCGCGGTTATCAAGACATCGAAGTATGTCGTGTGGACGTGCGTGGATAATCGTGACGGCAGGTCTTTAGTTAAAGATTCCCTAAGGGCCCGAGTTAGAACACCTGATGTTCCGGTTCGAGATGTGTTGGCTAGTCGGGATATTTCTGACATACTTTTCATATATCAGTAATTTGAACACATCAATGTACAAGTGTAAGTTTGTTCCTATCTCTTGACGATGATTCAACCAAGAATAAATATAAGCTCCACCTTAGGTTCGATCCTTATATGAACTGGGTCTTAATGATCTGGGGGTATTTTTCACGGACCTACACGGATAAAAGCACGCGGTTACGAAGCGTTCCAACGCCGTCTAGAAACCATGCAGCATTCATCCCTTCAGCCACTACCGACTACCACCATGGGACCCTTGACCCAAATTCGACAAGAAGTATCCTCAATACCGTCTCCCGGTAAAAGCTCACTGACCGCAAAGACCTCATCTACTTTTTATACCCCGCCAAAATTAATGTGTAACAATTGATAAAATTATCCTAGTTTAAAGTAATTACAAAAAACGCCTCTGGAATCTTAGAGCTAACTCTTTAACAAAAAAAAGTAATTCTCGCACAAGAAATTTTTTATTTTACCGGCACTTTCCAGATGTAACGATCTGTTTTCGGTGTCTGGAGAAATTTTCAAGCTGTACTCATTCTCATTCAATTCGAAATATTCAGAACTGTCAGTTTCACCACAACAGCTGGAAGGTGCGAGTTTCTCTTTGCCCTCTGTGTGTCGGGTAGATCGATCGGAACCAAGCTCGTGCCCCGCTTTCTGATGGTGCTGGTGGTGGTACTAAGAGGTGAAGATCCTGACCGAACGACGACGGTGCTGACCGGCTGGCTTCGGTTATATATATATACATACATATTATTTTTTAATTCTGCACCTCCTTTCCATACACAGCTTGCGATTGGCACGGGCCAGGATCCAACCGAACACAGCCGCTGCTGATGGTCGAAGGAGATGAGTTGCGAACGCTGGGGGGAGAAATTTTAATCGTAAAATAAATTATCTTGGCTCGTGCCGTCTCGATTTCGGGGTTTGGGGAGGAAGCCAACCAGCGCCCAGCGACGACGACGACTACCACGACGACGACTACGATGAGGACAGGACGCACCTTGTGTGCGAACTCTTTTCGCTTTCGAATGGTAGAATGTATTCGGGTGCCGAACGCCGGCGTTGCACGCTGCTTGTGGGAGGGAGCGGCGGTTGTGGCAAGGAAAGCTTACCACAGGACAGGTGCTTTGATCCTTTAGTCTTCGCAGCACTAGCTGGTTGTTCTGATAGGAAAGTGAGGCGCTGCGGGGGGGGGCAGCCGAGCGCTTTCGATTTGAAACGGGTTCTTCCGATTACTTTGTTTTATGTAATGCCGGACAGACAGGTTCGTTTGTCCGGGTAGTCTTTTGATTGGTATCTTCGCTTTTAATTAAAATGATTGTTTGTTTTTTTTTTTACTTATGCTGTGTTTTGGTTAAACTGATGAAGGGGTCGGCCGGTGAAATTGTGAGTTAGATGACAATTTTAAAATTTCGCTTCCTACTTTTCGGCGGGTATTTATTATCAAGATCAGTGAGGTTTGGAGTTGACAGCTTTCGATTTATAATGTTATTATACGTTTCTCACATGATGATTGTTTTCGTTTCTCTTTACAGGTAAGAATTATATTCGATGTCTTGTTATCATTTGCATGGTAAGTATTCAATTCCGGTTTATATGAAAATTGAATTTTTCATTTGCTAATTTTTTCCTTCTGGATCAAATGTATATGCAAAGTAAGGACAAAAACTTAAGGACTGTTTTAATGTCATTTTACGTGAATGTGGAAAGTTCCATTGTGGAGTTTTTCGTAGCTAAGTACGGCAGGAATGAGCAAACTGCTCCCGCGAGCCACTTGCGGTCCGTTAAACACGCACAGTTAGACAAATTCTTGTGATTTTACATCTTATCAGATGCACATAAATGGAGCGTCATATTTCACACAAATTTATATTCAAGAACATGTAAAATTGTGTGATTTGAAAATTACATGGTTTTAAAACGAATAGAATAAAAATCAAAAGATCGACAGCAACAACGCGACTTGAACCGAAAAACATTAGATCACAAAGCACACCTGTTAGTCGACTGAGCCACAGAAGCACATATCTGCGTGGCTGGTAAATCGTGCATATAAATTCATACAGTCTAACTTGCTAGCCGAGTGTAAATTTCTGTACGAATGGAATATTGCGTCATTTGAGAAGTTAAGTAGTTATGAATTGTATCGTTTGTAGAATTATGTCACCAGTAAAATTCATAATTTCTTTCTGTGCGTAGTTGCAGCCCGCATTTCTTTATATCTTTTTAAAGTGTATATTTTTGATTCTAATGTTTATTTTTAATAATGTTATGTAAATAATTAATAGGTGTCACTTTATGTGACGTAGCACTAGCCATGCAATGATTCTGTACGCTAAGAGCCGAGGTCAGTTTGGATCGTCGTAAACCAACTAGACCGACAATAAGAAACAGTTTTGAATAAAATTCAACAATGACCTATGAGACGTAAGCAGTTCTGGCATTACATTCTTTTTGTGGAATTTGGCTTTTCTGTTCCAACAGACTTCGCAGCCGGTTCTTAGTCAACAGAATCATTTCAGGCCGGAACAAGAACATACGACAAAGACAACCACCAACCCGGGTAAATGAGACGTAAAACCTTATTTAGTCATCTTTGAGAAATGAAAATGTGTTCCATTTAGTAATATTCAACTAATATTCCCGGTTTTTTTCGGGTACATCCGAGATCGATTCATTTGGCCATCAACTAACAACTCCAAATTGGAATAGATTTGGGAACAGTTTCTAATATTTTTTTGTAGTCTATGAGACTATAAAACCTTTCATTGAAATTTTTTGAGTTTTTGATCACAATTTCCAAGATTTCCGGAAACTGGGAACTGGCATAGGTGAAATCGGTTCGTTTGAGTAGCAACTTAAATTTAAATAGAAGGTATTATGGTAGCATACAAAGCTCCTGAATTTAATTTGGATCCGAGTTCCGGTTCCGGAATGAAACCAAAAAAGTGAAAATAATGTTACTAAATTTTCTCGAAGACGCCTGAACCGATTTCCACAAACTTAGATTTAAAAAAACTCTTGGTATCTCATACATAGTTCCTGAATTTCATTTGGATCCGACTTCCGGTTTCGGAATCACAGGTTGATATGCACAAAAGAAATGAAATTAATATCACTAATTTTTTCGACGATGACTCAACCGATTTTTCCCATATTAGATTCAACTGAGAGGTCTCTAGACTCTAACCGAATATCCCGAGTTTCACTCAGATCCAACTTCCGGTTCCGGAGAGTGAGCGCTTGGAGTAAAAATATCGATTTCAAGAGTATTTTGTCGTGAATACGACTTCACTATGGAGCACCTTTTCAAAAGTTACCCTGTACAAGAATTAGTAGAACTTAGTCGTGAATATCTCTTGTTGTATTTAAGACAGTAGCATAATTTCTTCTGCATACTGTGGGAGATATGTTCAGCTATTTTTGACCAAATTTGCAGTAGTATGAGATATCCAAAAATAACTCAAAGTTGAAGGTTTCTAAAATGTTTGGTACGAACGAGCATTAAGGTGAAATTCAGTGCCAAAGTAAGGCGCACAAAATTCCAAATACACGAATTGAACGAATCATCGCACAAATTGTATCGTACAAAACCGACACATAGAAATATAGAATATTTTCAGTGTTTGAGTGCTTGTGCATGTTGTTTAAGACGGTCAATTTATTCATTCAATCTACAACCAAAATGATCCTACAATTGACTTTATCGCCCATAGCGAAATTGTACATTCTTTGTGACAGATCGAAATTTTTTGAATGAGCTGTGTACTGCTAATTCGGTTCATAAGCGTGAGTGTGATACTTGTTGTGTTCGATTGATCACCTATACATCTATGTAATTCCTTGAAAACTTTAATACTCAGATACATGGTAGTTCCCATACACAATACGAGTAGTAAAAATGTTTCTATTTATAACAATACACTACAATTTTATGAGTTAACGAATCCGATCAGTTATCAGTAATCTCATAAAATGTTTTTTTTAATATTTTTATGAATTTTCAGTTTTCATATTCAAACAACCAAAACCGAGCAGATTGAAAATTTTTTTATTTTATTTCTTCCTCTTATTTTTAATTTATGACTTATACATTGCTATATATTTCAGATACTACAATTTAACAAATATGTTTTGACACTTTCCAAAAGGTGCCCCTGATATACGAATATTTTGCGTTATAAAATGAAAATATTTGGTTTAATTTGATTATATTTCATGTTATACGTCGGCCGTCGCCATCATTTTACTTACAGTATCATAAAAAAAGTAATTATTCCAAATTTTTGGAACGATTCGTCATAAATGTATTTCTATTATGCTTGTTTACCTTTTTTATAATAAATGCGTATAGGTTTCGCTCAAACTAAAGAATTTTTTTCCGACGTGCGGAAAAGTATGGCAGTTTTATTCGTATTCACGTCATCCAGTTATGTCTCTGACATTACCCACCCGTCGTTTTTCATAACTATGTGATATCCTAGGGCCAAATAAACTCATATGTTGCTACCACGTGGATACCGTTTTTGTGCTACGTTACACATAACTAATTTAAATTTTTACGTTTCGCTTTCGGCTTTGGAAATTCTTTTAAATAGGGCTTAAAACTGTTTCAGTTTGTAGTTCATATTACCTGTAGGTTTATGGTTCGAATTTCACTATACCGCTTTCCTTTTGGAAACTCCGGAAATAAAGGTCAAAATCTTTAAAATCTTACTTAAATTCAAATGTGGTATTCTAATGTAGAAGTATTAAGCAAAAGAATTCTCTAAGACTGGTTTCTAAACTTTTTCAATATATAGTACACTGAGGTCTCTTTTTACGCGGGGATACGTATCGCGTAAAAGAAAACCGCGTAACTTGCGTAAAAAACCTCCAAACTAAGTAAAAAAAATTGATGCCAAATATCTTAGAAATGCATAAAACGTCCAGATCTGGAATTTTTTAAATCGACTTTGGGACATAGAAAAATTTTGAGACTTCCAAAATCGAAATTTTTTTTTGATGCCGAAAAAAAACCGCGTAACCGTAACTTCGGAAATCCGCATAAAAAAACTGCATAACTTCGAAAATCCGCGTAAAAAAAGCCGCGTAAAAAGAAACCGCATAAAAAACCGCGTAAAAAGAGACTCCAGTTTTGATTAACCTTGCTTTAATTTATAGGAGCTAATTAACAATATGAGAAAGACATAATTACACCACTAGAAGGATTAAAACAGGTTTTTTGCATGCATCTAAATGATGGATTGCAATTTCGTATGTTACACACTGAATCCTGTATTTCCAGAACCGGAAATCGGACCTGGACAAAATTGTACACTTACTTATCGGAACATAGTACCTTTCATTTGAATCTAAGTTAGTGGAAATCGGTCCAGTCGTTTCTGAGAAATTGAAGTGATTTCCCGATCGGAGTGGGGGAGACCGGGGCTAGTTGGCCGAACGGCCGATTTGCAGAGTAGCTTTTCTGATAAGGCTATTATGCGCAGTGGCGACATCTATAATGATTTTGGAGGAGCATTAGATCGCTCACGTACCGACGTAATTTTAGGTGTTTTTGTGTTTTCGTTTGTGCAGGAGTATGTTTTTTTCTTTTTTCGGCACTTGTGAGTAAATTTATTACCTGTAACGTGGATCAATTTATATTTGATTTCCAAAAACGTGGTACCATTGGAAAGGGTATCCAAAACTTCACAAAATGGCATATCGGTTTTCAGTATAACCTTACTTTTATTTTTGTTAATCGTGATTGTTCTCGAAAACATTCATTGGGGCAGGTTTGCCGAGTTTTGTGCGGGGTTGGTTGACCGAGTTGTAATTTTGGCTTAGAGTAACATAAAGTGCACTTGGATATTCGTGAAATCTTATCCTTTTTTTGAACGGAATTGGTTTGTATGTTTAAATTGATGATCATAAGATAAAATATACATGAGAAATATGTAATGGGAATAAATTAAAATCATTGGTAAATAGAAATAAAAGATTAAAATCATTAAAAGTTGGAAATTGTCGATAGAAAACATGATTAAAATATTATGCATTAAATGTCATCAAAACTTTTAGCATTTAATGTTCCTGACAAAATTTCTTTGTTTGAATTGACCCAACCCCGAACAAAACTCGTTCATCAATATAGAATCTGCTGCAGATATAAGCTATCCTGAAAATAACAGACCTCTCCCCAAGACAAGTATGCGAACTGATTCGGAAATTTTACCCATTTTCTAATAAAAGTAGCATTGGAGGAGTGACAAATGGAAACAAGCGTAAGCGCGAACCCTGGTGGGAGAAAAGGTAGTAGGAAAGCTGAAAAAGTTTACTAATGCTGCCGATACTAATTCCAGAATAGTGAAAAAGACTCAAAAACCAAGAAGGGGAGTTTTTTCACGTACTTATATAATAAAAATGATGCATACTAACTTGTTCCACTAATGAAAACGTTTATTGATGCAATTGATGTTTTTCACATATTTTTTAAAACTCGGCCAACCCACCCCGGCTCTGGGGTTGGTTGGCCGATTTTTTTCTCCGCATTTGATTGTTAATAACTATTATTCTGATTTTTATTCAGGAATGGAAAAAAAATCACACATGTGCTCGAAAGGTGTATCTTCATGACAGAGCAAAGCGTTTATCAAAAAGTCTAACCAGAAAGAGTACAGAAATTCCAAAAGCGAAACTCGGCCAACTGGCCCCGGTCTCCCCTACACGATCTCTCTTTCTCGGTACTTCTCAAACCGGTAACGGAAATCCGGTATACCCAAAATTAACTTATTTGGTCCTCAACTAACCATATCTGTTCAATTGAAGAATTATACGGTTAGTTGAAAGTATTTTGCTCGATTTTTCAATGTCATGAATATAATCACGCTTTTGAAATTGAAAATTGTATATTTATCAGCCTGTTATTCCCGAACTGAAAGTCTTATCCGTATAAAATTCTTTAGGATTATATGGGTTTGTAAGATCATTCAATTGAATCTCAAATCATGAAAATTTTTCGAGCGGTCTCTGACAAAATCGAGTGCCCTATTTAAAACTTGTTTACCTATTTTACCCCGTTACTCCGGAACCGGAAGTCGGAATTTAATAGCAGGTTATGGGACCACAAGGCCAATCATTTGAATCTATGTTAAGCGGTCTGTGAGAACTCGAGTTTCCTTGGTATTACATTCCTGTAGTGGAATTTGACATTCTGTTTCAACAGACGTCGCAGCCGATTCAGAGTGTACAGAACCAGTGCCTGGCTGGTGCTACGATCCTACTGACACTGCGAATCCTTCCAGTTCGGGGCTCGAACTTACGACAACTGGTTTGTAAGACCAGCGCCCTATGCATTGAACCGCCAACCCGAGTGCACGTTTTCCATTTTTTGCACATTTTAATTCACTACTTCCTAACAGGAAGTTCGATCCGGATAAAATTCAATAGCAGTCTTTCAGGGATCAAATGACTTTTCAGAAAGTTTTTAATGTTTAAGAAAGCAAAGTTTGTGGATATCGATTCTGTCATCTCCGAGAAAATCGAGTGTATATTTTTGCTACATACATACACACACAGACATTTTGCCTTCTCGACGATATGTTATATGACCCTCGGCCCTCCGGGTTCAAAAGTCGGTTGTCACAATGTTTGCCTAGCCTTTCTAAATGAGAAAGGCAAAAAACAGAATCACTTGAAAGCGGCGACAAAAAATTACGGCTGATCTCGCCCGAAGGTTTTATCTTACGGGGGCTTCGAAAATGAAAAAAAAATGGGAACAAAAAGATAGATTTTTTTCTATATTTGGAGTGATCGACTGCTTGAACTCCACAATCTGATATTGAACAAAGTGACACATTCGCACAAAGCTTTACACATTATAACTCCTCTTATCCGTAAATTTCTATTTTGATTAGTCGAATCGATCTGCCCATCGGAGTTACAATTAGAAAGTTGTTTTACAGAGTGTTTGCGTAGGATGTAAGGAAAAGAAGAACATATATTTAGAAGGAAAATTGTTTCTTGTACAGAAATAATGCAAATTTGAAATATTTCAGCAATCATTAAATACTCAAAGTATTTTACTTGGTAGCTATTTTTTTAATTTGAAATTAAAGTTTTTATTTTGGATTTTTGAGGAATACATACCTCAATTGCAAAATAATGAGAAAGATTCGAGTCCTGTTTCCTCGGCTCTCGTTCTTACAATGCACATTTCCAACTGTGTTGTATAATTGAATCTTTCCTTGTTTATTTTAGTGCTTTCCCCCTTCATCGAATTAGTGACAGTTCTGTTTAGTTGTCATATCGACCCCGTTGATCACATCAATTTCAGTTCCGATATTAATTGTCACGAACCTTTCGGCATCCGGTTTCCCGGCAACACCCGGTGAACACACCGTCGTCTAATTTGTCTTCGCTCTGCACCCCGCGGAAAAAAAGTGATAAATGATACCCGGTGTAGTAGAGCACGAGATGCCATGTTGTTTTCATTTTCAACCGCCGCACAGCACCAGTAGGTCGAACTGTGGAAATCAAGGCATACGCTTTGCTTCCCCCGTTTGGTTCGGCTCGGTACTAATGAGAAAATGGTTCTTCCGGTAATCCACCTTCTTCACCCCGACTCACGCGACTTGAGTCATGAAGCCATCAGCCATCGACCAACAATTTCTTCCTGTCAACAATAATATCGGAAATGTGTGATGGCATGCGACAAACTGAAGCTTGCCTTGTGTGATACACGGTGGATCGATCTTATCGGGATCAGCAGAGCACTGTACAGCCACCGTCAGCCAGCTCCCGACACATTCGGATTTCGGTGCTATGTTCGTTCGTTTTTGGAATGAAGGAAAATCTAAACAACTCTCAACTACACGCATGAAATGAAACAAAATCATGCAGATGAGCAGCACCACCGCCGAGAAGCTATTATTTATCTTTCTCCTTAATTCGTGCGTATCCTTAGAAACAACGGTGGCAGTGGCAGCGGTAGTAGCAGTAGCACCACGAGTGTAGCATATCTGTAACATCTGTAAGATGCTTGTTGTCTTAATTTTGTGACTCTCGTCGGTAGTAAGCCAGAAACCAACTCGAACCAAAAGGCAATAAGTGGATGCCAGTACGGACAAAGTTCAGACAACCAACCGGCAACTGTCTGATGCATCTTTCGTCGGGCCTTCGGGGCATCATTCGGTTCAGATTAAAGAGCCACACACACACACTCACACACCAGGCGAAGAGTTTCTCTTTGAGTTGAATGATGCCTGCTACCACTTGGGTAGAACTAACGAGATAGCATTTTCGTGGGCTTTCAAATTAGCAGTACTATCAACTCTCAAATTAGAATTGCTGTTTTCAAAACACCGTACCGAAAACCTAATTGGAAACTGGACTTATGTTGCGTGTTGTGCTTTTCTTACGTAGTACTGCTTGCAAAATTTAAACCGCTGCTCAAGAGGTTACACCACTGTAGAAAAAAAAGAGAAGGATTTTTTTAGGGAATTATTTTGGGATCCAAAAAATGGAGTAATCCGAATTTTGTATACAGCACTTCTTAATATTTATATTTAATTAATTAATTTATAATTTAAAAACAAAATGGCAGCTTAGCGGCTTTTCCGCGAGAATGCTGCATTTTGACGGTCGGAAACATAATTCAAGTAAATATTGACCAATCGATTCGAACATTTTACAGAATATTCTCGATAATTATCTCCATAGAGATAACGAGACACTTCCGCGGAAATGCCGCCATTTTGTTTTTCACTTTTTAAAACTGATCATTTTTTTGTACTTAAATATACATATTCAAAAGTGCTTTATACAAAATTCGGATTACTCCATTTTTGCCTTTCTCATATAGAAAGGTTATGCAATCACTGTGAAAACCGACTTTTGAACCGAGGCCCGGAGGGCCGAGTGTCATATACCATTCGACTCAGTTCGTCGAGTACGCAAAATGTCTGTGTGTGTGTATGTGTGTGTGTGTGTATGTGTGTGTGTGTATGTGCGTATGTGTGTATGTAACGTTTTTTTGCACTAACTTTTCTCGGAGATGGCTGAACCGATTTTCACAAACTTAAATTCAAATGAAAGGTCTTGTGGTCCCATACAAAATTCCTGAATATTATTTGGATCCGACTTCCGGTTCCGGAATTATGGGGTAAAATGTGCAAAAAATTGTGAAAATAAGTGCACTAACTTTTCTCAGAGATGGCTGAACCGATTTTCACAAACTTAGATTCAAATGAAAGGTCTTGAGGTCCCATACAAAATTCCTGAATATTATTTGGATCCGACTTCCGGTTCGAGAGTTATGGGGTAAAATGTGCAAAAAAAATAAAATATGTGTTTTAACTTTTCTCATAGATGGCGCGACCGATTTTCACAAACTTAGATTCAAATGAAAGGTCCTGTGGTCCGATACGTTATTCCTGAATTTCATGCGGATCCGACTTCCGGATCCGGAAATATAGGGTAAAGTGTGTTAAAAATTGTACACCATCACTGAAAATGGGGAAAAACCTTAAAATTTTTTTTAAATCGACCTCAAATCTTTTCCATTTTGATGGTTTTTATCAGTAGACGGTCAAACAAACCGATTTCGGTTATTCTTTTTAGAATCGAAGAAAAAAATTTTTTTCGCCTTTTTTGGTTATGCAATCACTGTGAAAACCGACGTTTGAACCGAGGCCCGAAGGGGCGAGTGTCATATACCATTCGACTCAGTTCGTCGAGTACGCAAAATGTCTGTGTGTGTATGTGCGTATGTGTGTATGTAACGTTTTTTGCACTAACTTTATGGGGTAAAATGTGCAAAAAAATTAAAATATGTGTTCTAACTTTTCTCATAGATGGCGCGACCGATTTTCACAAACTTAGGTTCAAATGAAAGTTCCTGTGGTCCCATACGTAATTCCTGAATTTTATCCGGATCCGACTTCCGGATCCGGAAATATAGGGTAAAGTGTGTTAAAAATTTTATACCATCACTGAAAAGAGCGAAAAACCGTAAAAAGTTTTCTAAATCGACCTCAAATCTTTTCCAATTGATAGTTTTTATCAGTAGACGATCAAACAAATCTATTTCGATTATTCTTTTAAGAATCGAAGAAAAATAATTTTGAAGAATACCACAGTATTATATAGGTATGATAGTATGATTGATATGAGAAAGGCATCATTACACCACTAGGTGGATTAAAACAGGTTTTTTGTGATGTAACCCCTTAAGCTTGAGGTGGCCATTTATATATATTTAATAAAATAACATCGAGAATCATTTGAATTGTATGAAAAATAACAAATGACGCTCCAGTTATACATTAACAAATGCAACTCAATTTTTCACTATCAAATCGCTTGCTTAATTAATCGTTCTTGCTCTTATTGTGTAATGAACAAATGCAATTTGTAGCAGTCTTCTGTATGACTTGTTAAATAAGCCGGGGTTTTTTTTTCGTATGTTAATTCGTTATAGTTCGCTGCACTAATGTGCTAAATTGTTAATTGACTTTTTAACCCTTTCACGACCATAAGATGTGCAGGACGAAATATGTCAGTACAAGAAAATAGTTTAGCTATTGGGGGTGTAAATTAAGAGAATATCACCAGAAAAACATAGCGGGGTGCATTAGTTTCCTATAATTTCATGGGAAATATTTTTCCCTATGAGTCTTAGAAATAAATAAAAGAAGAATTGGGTTTATTATATCGTAATTTACAATTATCAGAATAGTAAAATAAATAGTTAGTTATATCATTCTACGAAACGATTCCATGTACTTGTGGACGTTGCACATAACACATTTATTATGTGTTCTATTTTCTATACGTCATTTTGCACAAACTTTTTTAGTGCAATAATGATTGATAGTTCTTTTTACTTATTCGTTCAGAAACACATTTCTCGCCATGGAAATAAGTTTTCTTCAATATTCAGTAAAAAAAACGTGTTTAATCCATCTAGCAGTGAGATGATACCTTTTTTTATCAATCCGCATGTGTTTTTTGCACGAATATTCTTCGGTGTTTAAGTTTTCATGACATTATTTTAATGAACGTCGTTTTAAGCGACAATTTGAGATTTTAATCACTCATTACTCTGTAATGTCGAAACTGCAAATCGGATCGAATTGTAATCTAGAAGTGTGACAATCGATTAAACATACCATGATATGTAAGTTCCACTTTAGAGTTTACGGTAATTTAAGGTACTTCCAGAGCCGGTATTCAGGAACCAGCATAACCCAAACCGATTCGTATGGCCATATGACGAATAAATTACAACAGTTTTGAGTCCAACTTTGAAGCTTTTCGGGATTGTCATCTTCTATATCGGTTTGAATTTTAAAAATTCATCATCATGTAATTCGAGAACCGGAAGTCATAATTTGATTAAAATAATTAATTTTGTATGTATGTATAAAATTAATTAATTTTGTATATAAGTTTGTTTTAATTTGAATTTATGTTTCTGAAATTTGATTAGGCTTTTTTGAGAAAACGATTGAGCTTTGAGAAACGATTTTATACTGGAACCGGAATTCTAAAATCGGTATGACCGAAGTCAGATAAATTCACCTGAGTAGCTGTATAGTTTACATTTGTTTCAAATTGTTTGAAAATCAATGTAGACATCTTTGAGAAATCGTAGTGCGTATTAAATTTGTGGGTGCTTTCCGAAACGAAAATTGAATACAACCAAAAATGAAATAAGTTTATTTGGTTATCGACTATCCAAATCTGCTAACCCGATAAACCTGATAAATTTATGTGGAATAGACATTTTTATACCAATCACCCTGTATCCCCGAAACCGGAAGTTGGATCTGACTGAAGAGCAAGATGTTTTATAGAATCTTGAAACTTTTCATTTGAATCTTAGATCGGTTCAGTCATCTACGAGAAAAATGAGTTACACAATTTTGATTTCGTTTCACATCATCTTGTAGTTCCGCAACCAGAGGTCGGAACCAAACATAATGCAGGAACTTTGTTCTGAATTTGTAGAAAAGAAATTTTCCGAGAAAATTGAGTGAAATTATTTGTCACACACGCATTTGCTGATCTCGACGAACTGATTCGAATGGTATATGGATGTTATGTTCTTCCAGCATTTATTGCTGTAAGTAGTTTAAAACATTATATTTAAAAGAAATTCTGCCATCATCTGGTTTATATATGTCATATTCGAACGATTATGTTGCCAAAAACGAGCCGTGCTAAAATCGGTCCGATGCTAAATGTCATGAAAAAGGATGCTGTGCACAGTTTTTTTGGTACTTAGAAACATTTGTATGTAACAGTATAAAAAATCGTGTTTTTCGTTGCTCCCAAGCATTTCTTTGCCAGACAGCGCTCAAAACTCCTACTGCTGGAATAGGGAGAAAAGTCGTTTACACAAAAATTTGGATATCTCCGTTAAAAATGGACGTATTTTAACAATCGATGGCTTGTTGGATAGGTATTACCGTGCGAAATCTAAGTCTGAAAACATATTCTGTTTTCAAGGTCAAATGTGACAGATACTGTCAAAAAACAGAAAATTTTTGAAGTAAACATTCGATCTCAAAACCATTCAATAGCGTTCTGGGTGAAGGGGAGACCTTTCATTTGCGACTAGTTTGATCAAAATCGATCCAGCCATCTCTGAGATCTCGACCTCTTAGTTGACAACACACATACAGACACACACACATACACACACACACACACACACACACACACACACACACACACACACACACGGACATTTGCTCAGTTCGTCGAGCTGAATCGATTGGTATATGACATTCGGCCCTCCGGGCCTCGGAAAATTTTTCGAAAGTTTGAGCGAATTCTATACCTATTATATATATATATATATATATATATATATATATATATATATATATATATATATATATATATATATATATATATATATATATATATATATATATATATATATATAAACGTGATTAATCCACCTAGCAGTGAGATGATACCTTTTTTTATCAATCCGCATGTGTTTTTTTGCATGGATATTCTTAGGTGTTTTAGTTCTCATGACATTATTTTAATTATCGTCGTTTCAAACGGCAAATTGATATTTTAATCACTCGTTACCCTGTAATTTCGAATCTGCAAATCGTATCGAATTTCAGTCTTATCGTGTGACATTCGATTGAACATTCCATGAGATGTCGAAGTAAGTTCCACTTTAGAGTTTTTCGTCATTATTTATGGTACTTCCAGAGCTGGTATTCAGGAACTAGCATAACCCAAAATAATTCGAATGGCCATAAATTAAAACGCCAAACAATTTACATCTTCTATATCGGTATTAATTTTAAAAATTCATCATCTGTAATTCCAGATTCGGATAAAATTCACCAATTTTGTATGGGACCTTAAGTCCTTTAATTTGAATTTTTGTTTTTGAAGTTCGATTTGGCCTTTTTGAAAAAATGATAAAACTTTGAGGAACGATTCGAAACTGGATCCGGAGTTCTAAGATCGGTGAAGCCGAAATCAGATAAATTCACCTGAGGAGTGTGTAGACATTCTTGAGAAATTGTAGTGCGAATTAAAATTTGGGGGTACATTCCGAATCCAAAAAAGAATACCGCTTAAACTGAAATAAATTTATTTGGTAATCGACTATCCAAATTTGCAAACCCGATAAACATGATTAATTTATGTTAAATGGACATTTTTATACTAATCACCCTGTATCTCCTAAACCAGAAATCGGATCTGACTAATTTTTATAGGATTTTAAGACCTCTCATTTGAATCATAGATAATTCTTAGATTCCATTTGAATCTTAGATCGGTACAACCATCTACGAGAAAAATGAATTGCATTATTTTAATTTCGTTTCACATGTCATCCTGTGGTTCCGCAATCAGAATTCGGATCCAAATTTGAAAGTATACTAGTTTTCATATGAATCTGAGTTTGTAGAAAACGGTTTAGCCATCTCCGAAAAAAATTGAGTGAAATTATTTGTCACACACGCATTTGCTGATCTCGACGAACTGAGTCGTATGGTATATGGAAGTTATGTTATTCAAGCTTTTATTGCTGTAAGTAGTTTAAATCAATATAATTATGGAATTACTTTCAACTCGAAAATGCTGATATCATCTGGTTTATAAATGCCATATTCGAACGATTATGTTGCCAAAAACGAACCGTGCTAAAATCGGTCCAAGGCAAATTGTCATGAAAAAGGATGCTGTACACAGTCTTTTGGGCACTTAGAAACAATTGTATGTCACAGTATAAAAATCGTGTTTTTCGTTGCTCCCAAGCATTTCTTTGTCATACAGTGCTCAAAACTTCTACTGCTGAAATAAGGGGAAAAGTCGTTTACACAAAAATTTCGATATCTCCGTTAAAAATGGAAGGATTTTAACAAACTATGGCTTGTTGGATAGCTATTACCGTGCGGAATCTAAGTCTAGAAACATATTCTGTTTTCAAGGCCAATTGTGACAGATACTGTCAAAAAACTGAAAATTTTGACATAAAACTCCGTATAACTCAAAAAGTAAACATCCTATCTCAAAACCATTCAATAGCGTTTTGGGTGACGGGGAGACCTTTCATTTGCGACTAGTTTGATCAAAATCGGTCCAGCCATCTCTGAGATCTCGACCTCTTAGTTGACAACACACATACAGACACACACACATACACACACACACACACAGACATTTGCTCAGTTCGTCGAGCTGAATCGATTGGTATATGACAAAATTTTTCGAAAGTTTGAGCGAATTCTATACCTATTTTTTATATATATAAAAACGTGATTAATCCACCTAGCAGTGAGATGATACCTTTTTTTATCAATACGCATATGTTTTTGCATGGATATTCTTAGGTGTTTTAGTTCTTATGACATTATTTTAATTATCGTCGTTTTAAACGGCAAATTGAGATTTTAATCACTCATTACCCTGTAATGCCGAAACTGCAAAACATATCGAATTTCAATCTTAGCGTGTGACAATCGATTGAACATTCCATGAGATGTCGAAGTAAGTTCCACTTTAGAGTTTTTCGTCATTATTTATGGTACTTCCAGAGCCGGTATTCAGGAATAAGCATAGCCCAAAATGATTCGAATGGCCATAAAATATTACGCCAAACAATTTACATGAAATTTATAAACTCATCATCTGTAATTCCAGAATCGGATAAAATTCACCGATTTTGTATGGGACCTTAAGTCCTGTAATATTTGTTTTTAAGGTTCGATTTGGTCTTTTTTGAGAAAATGATTGAGCTTTGAGAATCGATTCGATATTGGAACCGGAATTGTAAAATCGGTGTAGCCGAAATCAGTTAAATTCACCTGAGGAGTGTGTAGACATCTTTGAGAAATTGTAGTGCGAATTAAAATTTGGGGATACATTCCGAATCCAAAAACGAATACCGCTCAAACTGAAATAAATTTATTTGGTAATCGACTATCCAAATCTGCAAATCCGATAAACCTGATTAATTTATGTGAAATGGACATTTTTATACTAATCACCCTGCATTTTCTAAACCAGAAGTCGGATCTGACTAAGAAGTAAGAGGTTTAATAGGATTTTAAGACCTCTCATTTGAATCATAGATGATTCTTAGATTTCATTTGAATCTTAGATCGGTTCAGCCATCTACGAGAAAAATTAATTGCATTATTTTAATTTCGTTTCACATATCATCCTGTGGTTCCGCAATCAGAAGTCGGATCCAAACGTAATTCAGGAACCTTGTTTGGGAGTATACGACTTTTCATATGAATCTGAGTTTGTAGAAAACGGTTTAACCATCTTCGAGAAAATTGAGTGAAATTATTTGTCACACACGCATTTGCTGATCTCGACGAACTGAGTCGTATGGTATATGGAAGTCATGTTCTTCCAGCATTTATTGCTGTAAATAGTTTAAATCAATATAATTATGGAATTACTTCCAACTCGATAATGCTGGTATCATCTGGTTTACATATGCCATATTCGAAAGATTATGTTGCCAAAAATGAACCGTGCTAAAGTTGGTCCGAGGCAAATTGTCATAAAAAAGGATGCTGTACACAGTCTTTTTGGTACTTAGAAACAATTATATGTAACAGTATAAAAAATCGTGTTTCATGTTGCTCCCAAGCATTGCTTTTTCATACAGCGCTCAAAATTCCTTCTACTGGAATAAGGCTTACACAAAAATATCGATATCTCCGTTAAAAATGGACGGATTTTAACAATCTATGGCTTGTTGGATAGGTATTACCGAGCGAAATCTAAGTCTGGAAACATATTCTGTTTTCAAGGTCAAATGTGACAGATACTGTCAAAAAACTGAAAATTTTGACATAAAACTTCGTATAACTCAAAAAGTAAACATCCGATCTCAAAACCATTCAATAGCGTTCTGGGTGACGAGGAGACCTTTCATTTGCGACTAGTTTGATCAAAATCGGTCCAGCCATCTCTGAGATCTCGACCTCTTAGTTGACAACACACATACAGACACACACACATACACACACACACACAGACATTTGCTCAGTTCGTCGAGCTGAATCGATTGGTATATGACATTCGGCCCTCCGGGCCTCGGAAAATTTTTCGAAAGTTTGAGCGAATTCTATACCTATTTTTTATATATATAAAAAAAAGGTAAAAAAGGTAAAAAGGTAAAAAACATCGATTTAATAGTAATTGAGGAATCTATAACGATTTTTTATAGAAGGGAAACATATTTCTCTTGAGCAGCGTTAAGGGGTTAAACAACTTACAAATATTGAACGCTTGGATAAAAATATCCTTCACGGATGAAGCTGCTATTTACACAAACTCAAACTCATGAAAATTCCTGGTATTAGTGTCAAAAATGAGAAAAACCTAGGCGTATAAAATGATTGATATATTTTTCTAAAGCTGTATAAATTCTTTTAGTACTGTATTACAACTGTACTGTGGTGTAAGATTGAGTTCATTTCACTTTTCAGAGTTAAAGATGGCACTGAAAGAACATATTTCTTCCTCCCGAAAAGTATGTTTTTGCTGTTGATTAATGCTTCTCTGAATTTGTTGCTTTGCAATTGGCCAGAATTAGAACACTTTGGAGGGTTTTTTTCCTGTTGCGTAGCATATAGAGTTTCATAGAGCTGACTTCAATAGTATTACTGATTTCCTATTGAATATCCATTTGAAAAAATATTCTCGACAAAGGTGATGTCGACGCTACAGTTCAAATCTTCTCTAATATAATGAGCTACGTCATCGAACGTTTTTTACCCAAACGAACCATTCAATGGATGGTTCGCGTTCGGATAACACTATGTACATATTAATCAAATCTATAAACACTATACGCTATATGCTAAAGTCAAATTTCAATGGCTTTTTGAAAGCATGTTAACAATCAAAGAAAGAAGTCAGGACTAGCTTCAATGGGGACCTATTAAGAACGTACCGGATCCAATCTGTTTCCTGACAAGTTTGCTCTTGACCAACACGATACTTCACAAGCCGTAAGAATGTACCTGCATTGAATGACACCAAGTCTCAGAAAGTATCGAAACGAGAAAAAGTTTGATCCAAAGGTCCATTTGCTTATGTTCCTGTATAGCTTTCATTATTAAAAAAATTGCTACGCACATCTGCAAGTGGACCATTTATGGATTTGTTTTGTGCGCCGTTCGCTTCGCACCAGATACATTTTCATCGAAATTCTACTGTTTTTTCTCACTCGAGGAAAACGCAGTACAACCTTTCATCACCAACAAACCGAATGGTTTTTTTTTCAGAGGATCCAAAAATTCTCAAAATTTTTCCGACGTAGATATGAATAACTTTTTAACACAAAAAAAAACAAATATTAGCAGTGGATTTTACTATATTTGTGTCTACGTCAACAGTTCGAATAAACTCATAAGACACTTTCCGCCTTTTTTTACCGTAGCTGCACATTCCAAGAACTTTTTCAAATAACTCAGATTCCGTGAAGACTGTCCCAGAAAGTAGGGACGCAACCAAAACCGCTGCCATTTCGCAATGGTTCAGAATCTGTCAATTTTTATGGCTGTGTCCTGTTGTTTACACTCTTCTCACAGTTGTTTATTTGTTTGGGTACAAATGGTGCACAGAACGCGGACTGTCACTGAGAAAAAGATTGCAAAAATGGAAGGAGTAAGTGAAAAAGCCGTGCGAAATGCAATCAGGAAGTTCGGTGAAGATAACCGGGTCGAAAAAAAGGTCCTGCTAACCCTCAGTTGGATAAACGTATACTGAAGGCGTTCGAGCAAAAGAAGGAGGTTTCAGTTCGGGATGTGACCAAAAAAGTGGGCACTTCGAAGTCAAATGTTCTTCGTGCTAAAGAACGTTAGAATCTTCGAACCTATTAGAAGCAGAAACAACCAAAACGTAGTCCGAAACAAGAAGCATCGATCAAGCCGAGGGTTCGAAAGCTGTACAATACGATTCTTGCTGGAAATTTGAACTGCATAATCATGGACGACGAAACCTACGTGAAACTCGATTACAAATCCTTACCGGGACCACAATATTATACGGTGCGAGAAGGGCAAGTATTAAACCAGTCCGATACATCGATTGAAGTCGAAAAATTTGGTAAGAAAGCTATAGTCTGGCAAGCAATTTGTAGCTGCGGTAAGATTTCGAAACCTTTCATCACCACTACTTCAATGAACAGCGAAATATACATCAAGGAATGTTTACAAAAACGACTTCTACCCATGATTCGAAGCCACAAGGATCCTGTTGTCTTCTGGCCAGATCTTGCTTCTTGCCACTACTCGAAATCAACGGTAAAATGGTATACTACCAAAAATGTCACTTTCGTCCCAAAAGACATGAATCCACCAAATTGCCCACAACTTCGACCAATTGAGGAATTTTGGGCATTAACGAAAGCACATCCTAGGAAACATGTCTCGGCAGCCGAAGCCATTCAACAGTTCGAAAAAGATTAGAAAAAAGTGTCAAAACTTGTCGCCAAGAAGTCTGTACGGACGTTCGCAAGAGGGTGCGCCAGACAGTCTACAATGGCTAAGTAGCAAAAGTTGAAAATAATATTCTGTTATTGTAGTCTAATATTATCAGTATATCGAATAAAATTTGAATATCTGACACTTGTGAATTATTTACAGCGAAATCAAAGTGCGTCCATACTTTCTGGGCCAGTCTTTATTGTAAGATTTTTAGTCTCTCGTTAATTTTACCCTGGATTCAACCTCTTTGGTCATTTGCCAAGCTAATTTGCAAGGTTTGTTTTAAATAATACAGACTTGTGATGTCCGGTTTTAATTCAACACGGAACGTATCGCTCGTGTAAAAGCAGAATGAGTTTATTTTATAATTTAGATAATAATCTTTTTGTTCACAAAACCTTCTGGGTAGTGTTAAAAATGTTCCCCACTTGGCACTACATTCCTTATGTGAAATTTGGCATTTCTGTTTCGCAGTCGACAATGTATAAACCACGAACAAAAATATGAAAGGTGCAATGAAAAAGAATTGAAACATCCCAGAAATCGATTTTCTGCTGTTACCACTGTTTGATTTTCATAACATAAAATTTATTAGAACATTTTATTAAAAAACGAAGCACCTTATGCAGTTTATACTCGACTATTGAATCGAGACCCGGAGGGCCGATCGTCATATACTATTCGATTTACTAAATTTCTTATAAAACCGATACACTGAAGAAGGATGTAAATAGCATTCCGAAATACGTATCTGTATTATAACGTTTGATACACTTTCGGAAAAATAGTTCCCATCGAACGCTATTGAATTTTATTCCTAAATGGCTTCTGGTTTCGAAACTACAGGATGAGTGAGTTGAAAATTGCAACTTGTTATTCAGAAAGTCGATGAAAAGACATGGAAAATCTGATCAGTGTTTAACGAGAAAAACAAATTGAAAAAATGACAATCGAATGTAACTATTCAACAAGAAGCTCGAAAATGTTACCGCAGAGACGGGACTCGAGCCCGTAGCTAGCTACTATTCGGGAAAATTGTTTTGCCATTCAAACCACCCTGAACGTGAAACCACATGAAGAGATACCCTCATTAACTAGATGAACCGAGCATGCTTCGCTTGTTATAGTTCATCTATCTCTATGGAAACCAATCCGACAGAAAACACACACACACCGAATCGCAAGTCTATCTTCACTTTCTGTTTTGCCGTCAGACGCTGATTTGAGATTTGTTTTTGCTTCGAGCGGTTAGTGGACAGATTTCTAAGCTGATACACTGGGAATGAATGCAAATAGCATTCGAAATACTGGTATCTGCCTTTCACTATTACGTTAGTATCATAATTCTCATTTTCTTTTCAAAACCGGTTTAAATCATTGGAAAAAATCTTCTAAATTTGGCTCAATATTGTTTCAATTTGGAGGTTATTCTTAAATCAAATATGGCTGTTTGGTCAATTAAATTCTCGTCAAAACAATCATTTTGCTATACCGGCTCCCAGCTCCCGGTTCCAGAAGAACCGGAACTTATGATCAATAACTACAAAACGGAACTCACTTCGTTTTCTCAGTTTTTTTTTCTTCGTGACAAACCGAATTTCACAAGCTAAGGATCATAGGTCGCATAGTCCCATAGGTTGCTATTGAAGTTTTCATCCGGACTCGACTTCCTGTTCCGGAGCTACAGGGTGAAGTGTGTTTAAAATTACCAACCATATCTTAGAGCCGCGATGCAAAAAGGGGAAAATTCTTCTGAATTTGACTCGCAACTGTTTACAAATTGAATAGGTTATGTTAGTTTATTCCCAAATAAACGTTCTACTTATTGAAGTTTCAAATAATTATTTTTAGAAGAACTCTCACTTTATAAAAATATGAGTAATATTGGATCGAAACAGGTTTTACCTTTCTCTATATTAGAATTGCAGGAAAAGCCGACTATCGAACGCAGGCTCGGAGATCCATAGTGTTATATACCATTCGACTCAGCTCGGCGAAATCGGAAAATGTCTGTATGTGCGTGCATCTTTCAACGATTTTTTTACCGTTCAATTTTCTCGAAGATGGCTGAACCGATTTCAACAAACTTAATCTCGTTTTAGAGCTACTTTTGGGTTAGTGATCAAGTTCGAAGTTAAAATGGCTGTGAATTCTGGTTCCGGAGATATGAAGGTATAAGTGATGTAACCGACAAAACGCGTTGTTTTTTACCGCTCAAATTTCGCAGAGATAGGTGAATCGAACTTTACAAATTTAGGCTCATTTGAAAGCTGATATTGCACCCAAGGATGGCTTTTATCGTATCAAACAACGCTTACTACCAACTCTTCACACGATTCAATCAGTGCCATCAAAGAGAGACGGATATCGTCGCAGCAAAAAAAACCGACATGGTTCATTCAACATAGAATTGACTCTAGTGCGAGAGCGAATTTCTCTCGATGACCTGTATGAGCATCACGAGTTAGCACGCTGCTGTGGGGATTATCTCTGAGGCAACAAACGGTTGCTAATTCTCGTTTCGCGATCCGATTCTATATGGGCAGTTGATAATTGCGATAGAATCATCTTAGTATTGCCGCTTATTCTAACTATGAGCATATAACCTTTGTATCAGTTCTGTCTATGAAAATGTATGTGAATGCTCCACACAAAGGTTTTAAAATATTGCAACCTAGTATGAGAATCATCAAGTCGAATCATCGATTCGATTTTCTGCGATAATTGTCAAGTTGCGATTCTCTCTTGGTATATTCCACACAGCACCAATCATTATCAGACTGTAATTTTTTTAAGGGCCGTGAAATACTCAGAGTATGAAGTGGAGTGAAGAAATGTAGAAAAATTCTCTCACGGTTTATGCATTGAGAGACACGAGTTCTTGTAGCATCTTCTACCGGATTGAAAATGTTGTATACAATATGGATAGATATCGAGAAGCTTCTGTCAAATTATCGGCAATCACCAACACTGATTGCATCATTGATCAAGTTCAAAGATCATATAATTGTGATTTCCAGTTCCGATGGTATAAGTGACGTAACCTATAAAATGCACTTTAGTTTTTGCCGCTCAGTTTTCTTGAACATGGTCAAACCGATTTCAACAAACTTAGGCTCGTTTCAATGCTACTATTAAATAGGTTTGAAGTTCAAAAAGCTGCCACTTACGGTTCAGATGATGTAATGGTATAAGTGACGTAAACGTCAAAATTCATTACCGCTCAATTTTCTCGGACGTGGATTAACTGATATGAATAGTTCTAGGCTCGTTCGAGCTGTGGGCCGATTTCGAAGATCATATGACTGACACGTCAAGTTTCGGAAATATAATCATACAAATGACGTGATCATCAAATTACTTTTTTTCTATCATCATTATAATTTTAGACAGTGGCCTATGATCTCGTTCAAATGTGTTATTGCTCATACGATTGGATTGAGAAATGTTTCCGAATATATGACATAAACGCTAAAATTACTTTTATAAACAACCCGAATGAATCTGAATAATTCGGTATCTGAAATGAACCCAACTTAGTGTCAGAAATTATCCTTATCAATTGTGGACAAACAAAGTATATGAAGTGCCTGATTTGACAAAGTCTACATTTTCAGAAGGTTTTATTCAAATTGGAGAGGGTGTTACCAACTCCGAATACGATTTGGCGAGAGTTTCGTTCGCAGTAGCGTTTTGTACAATCTTTAATTCAGTAAGTAGTTTGCTAACAGACTTTCGTACGGTATCAGCAAGGGAACGATTCGTTTTCACCCGGCAAAAGTATGTTTTGAGACATTTAAGCGAAAAAATAGCAGAGGTACGCAATCAGATTTTACCGAAACTTAGACTTTAGCTTACTTTTTGCATCAGGAGAACTATTTACGCATTACTTAAGTATGGATTAATTTACGATTTCGAAATCACTGAATTTCGAATGTTTTTTTTTGTAATAATCATGGCACTAATTGGTATACATTGTGGAATGACTTCTCCTGTTAGAAACGATTCATTTTGTTTAAAATAAGTTACACTGAATCTGTCTACAACACCGGAAGATACCGTCTCAATCTGTGCACTACCGGGCAGGCCTGCCGAAATAATTTTCCGTCGACATTTCCCCTTAATACAATATTGCAGATAAAATCTCGATAAGATCTCCTGAACTGCAATTTTCGTATCCCTCACTTTGTCCCACTTCTTTGGCAGTAGACAATAAGACAATAACATGAAAGGAAATTCAAACCATCATCCCCGAGAGAGCCGTGTAATTTTTATCCCGTCCAACTATCTTACAGAGGCAGCCAATCTCACCGAGGCAATCGGGAAACCAGCCTCAGACCCTAATTCGAGATTTCCGCCGCTCAATGGTGGTACATGGCGAAGTGCGGCGTGAAAACGAATGCTGCCAAAACATATAAATTAATCTAATTTACACCTATTATTACGACGTCGTAGCGATACCGGGTCTCGAATCACGCCGTTTCCGGCTCAGTGTTTTTCTTCCTGAAGCAAGGTTTGCTAAAATAATATTTTCCCCGCCTATCGGAATTTCTGTTTTTTTTTGCCACTAGGTATTCAACCAAAACCAGGTAGACACTCATCCAACTTTCTTCGGATCCCGGTGTAGCTCCGAATATGTTTCAGTCGGTTTCTTCTACTTCGTCATCTTCTATCCGGTGTTTATGTTGCCGGAGCAGTGTTTGAAGTGAATATCGGAAATTCCGCAACTGGAGCACAGTGAATGGCTCACTTTGCACAGCTACCGGCAAGAAAGGATAAATCCTTCCGGGTTCTCACCCTAGGGACGAACAGCTCTGTCACGCCTGTCCCTACGCTTGCCTGAGAAAGCTTTCCCATGGCTCTTGCCCACTGTCGCAATCGATCGGAAGGATCATGATGCATTGAATGTGCGAAAAATGATTGCACTTATTTTTATGACGGGAGAGTCTTTCACTTTGGGGTTGTATTTCTTATCGGATACAATGCAGATAATTAACTGAGCCTGGATTGCTTCCCAGGGCATTGTTGTTGGTACGCTTGAAGATTTACGTTTTTTCTAGGATGTCGATTGCAGTTTAAGGAGATTTTGATGCTGAAATGATTCCCAAGGTTTGACAAGTTCGGATTGGATTCTGATGGGATAATGATTTGTGTGGGAACTGTTTCACGTAAGGAAAAATTTAGATCAGACATTTTCAGAGTGTAAATATAATCCTTTAAAAAAATGTGCTTCGACGAATTTTGGGAGAATTATTCTTTTTAGTGGTTTATAATAATTGAAAACATGAATGAAATTTAACGATAACTGGTAAGGTCCTCGCGGACAGACGAAAATCATGTATGGTATTTTCAAATTCGTAAAATTCATCTAATATTACCTATATAGTAGTACAGTTAAAATAACATATTTCTAAAGTTTTTTGGTGTTTCATTGAGACCCTGATGAACTTTCTTTCTCATAAAAAGTTACACAATCTTTTTTGAAGCCGACTTTTTAACTCTGAGGATCGAGTATCATGTACCATTTGAATCAGTTTGTCGAGATCGCAAAATATCTGTATGTTTGTATGTGTGTATGTATTTTTTTTTTCGTGCATTCCCTTTTGTTGACCTTCAGGAACATAGATTTAAATGAAAGGCCTTCTTGTTTTATACAGAATTCTTGAAGTTAACCGGATTCGAAGTTACAGGGATTTCATCTGGATCCATCTTTCGGATCCGGAGTTGAACTCACTTTTCTTAGACATGAATAAACCCATTTTCATAGAACCCCTTACAATTACATGTTTCAATTCACCCAATTGTACCAGAGCTGGGTCAAAATAAATCTATGTTAGAAAATTTACCTTCTTTTAACGTTCGGTGATGCGGAAAGAAGATGAAAGTCTGTAAAAGTCTGAATTAAATGTCCGGAATGTCACTTTTTCGGAACATCAAAATAAATTCTGTACGAATCTGTGAAAAACGGAAAGAAATTTCTTTTATGCCAATGCATAAAAACGTTCAGATCTGGTGTGATATTGTAGAAATCGAATTAGGAACTCGGAAATGTTTTAGATTTCCGAAATCGCAAATTTTCTTTTATGCAAATTGTCTTAGAAATGCATGGAACATTGAGATCTGGTGTAATCTAAAAAAAAAATTTTTTATCGAAAATTTGCTAAGAATTTGAGAGTTGACTTAAAAAAATTTCGACGTTTTATGCATTTCTAAGACAAGACAAAAAAACCGCGTAACATGGGAAATTTGCGTAACTTCTGAAATCCGTCGTAAAAAATCGCATAAAAAATCGCATTAAAAAACGCATAACTTTGAAGATTCACTTAAAGAGTCACAAAATAAAGAAACGAATTTTTTTGACAGATATCAAAAAAAAAATCATAAAATATCGAGATCATGAAAAATTTAAAAAAATCCGAAGAAGTCGACCTGAATTTTTTTCGAGATAACACTAGCTCTCGACGTTTCGTGCAATTCTAAGAAGAAACGAGAAGTGAATAATAAAAACGAATGGGACGGAACCAGAAAACCGCATAACTTTGAAAATTCTAATGTAAAAAAATCACATAAAAAAGCATATCTTTTAAAATTCGCATGAAAACCCCAGAATTCTGAAAGTTTGCATGAAAAACCGCATATCTTTGAAAATTTGCATAACAAACCCCAAAACTAAGGAAAGAATTTCGTTCTCCAGATGTCTGATGATATTGCAATTAGAAATTATGAGATTTCCGATATCGTTTTTTTTGCCAAATGTATTAGAAATGCATGAAACCCATATCTGGTGTAATCTCGAAAACAATTTCTTTTTTTAAAAATAAATTTTTTTTAAAAGAGTTGAATGTTATTTCTTCGAGATAACACTAGATCTCAACGTTTCGTGCAATTCTCAGACGAAAAAAGAAAACGCATAGCTGAAAATTCGCAAAAAAAACGCCTAACTTTTGAAAATTTGCATAAGGAAGTCGCATAGAAAGAGACTGAAATCTATGTTACAGCATATGTATATTTATGTACTTAGTCTGCTTTGCACACGTATTCAGTATGGCAAATCATTTCTTTTGTATGAATGATGAGAAAAAATCTACCTAAGACAGATCTCGTGCTAAATCGTATTCAGAGTTGGCAGCACCCTTTCAAATTGTAATGAAACGTGCTGTACATGAAGACTTTGTCATACAAAAAAACACTGCATACTTTTTTTCCCAAAAATTATCTAGACTGTTTTTTGAAAAAAAAAAACTGTCACCCAACCTGCGGGAAGCCCTCGCGGATGACCAGGAACGAGCAAAAACAGTGATAAAATACTTCAAAGATATTAAGCTATATGATCAAATTTGATTACTAAATAGTACAAGCGAACTGTATGACTTTGTTTAAAAAGGTCCCTAAATAAAAAAAAAACTTACTTTTTTCAAATGGCTGTTGTCGAAAAATTACAAAAAAAACTACAAAAAAGTGTTCTATGAGTGCTTTTAACAACATCAATCAAGTTTAATCAAGAATAAAAATATTGAAAAAAAATCCTAATCGAATTCTACACTGAAAAAAATCGATTTTGAAAATTTAGTCCTTAGTCGATTTGAAAAATATATGTTAGATTTGGATGAAATTATGTTACATGATAGGTGATTATGTTCCCTACATACAGTCAAAAATTCAAGTTAGGCACTTGAAGGAAAAACCGTTCCTTGTCCTCGTTTTTCAGTGTACTTTTATCGAAAACTAAACCAACGAAAATCATAATTATCTCAGAATTCAATGAAATTTGAAAGTTTGTGAGAAGATATTGTCTAATTGGCATTCAGGTTTATTTTTATTAATGAAGAATTCCACCTAAAAGAGTTTTTGCCGTTGAACAAATATTCCATTATTAGGGAAAAGTTTTTTCTGACTTTTTCTATAGTATCATAAATTTAAGAGCATCAATCGGAAAAGTAAGTGGATTAAATATTTATGAGGTGAAATCGATCTATTTCATGATTTAATACCGGATGCTATCAACATTTTTGCAACCAAAGATTTGTTTTGTCCTTTTCAAAATGTCTACCGATTTCGGTTACTGGCCCCTCATTTTTTCGACAAATCGTCAAAAATTGTTAGTAATATGCAGGCAGCTGTCGGGACAAAGCAAGCTAAAGCTTTGACCAAATATCTAGCTGCTCATACAGCAGATACTCCGGCAATGAAGACCTTTGTCCAAAACGCTTCCAAAAAGAAAACAATCTGTTTTTCTTGGAATAACTGCAGTCTTTACTTATATTTTTCCATTTTTAGTGAAATTTTTGGGGTGTCGGTAACCGAACACTTTTTTTTTTAAATGGCCGAAATTTATCGCTTTACTAAATTGATAATATTTTTTTCAATCAAATAAATCAACTTAGTTCCTTAATCGGTTTTTAGCTAGGGACTTTAGCTTTCCAAACAAAACAAAACAAAACAAAACTGTGGAATTTTTGAGTGTCAGATTTTGTTTTGACGTTATTATACAGTTCTTCTGACATTTTGTTGTACTGTTTAGTGGATATGTAACAGAAATTTTATTTCGCAAATATTTTTATCAGTTTGCTCAACTACTCAGTTATATAACTCTCGGGGGGTTGTTAAGACTGACTCTTTTTACCATTCGTTTGAGAGTGCCACCAATAGCATCACAGGAATCTTTTCCATGAGATGTTGCAAAAAATGACATTCTGCGCTTATTTCATACTTTATCTTTGACGACATGAGACGTAAATTATTACGATTACACTTCGGATTGTTTATCTTTGCACAAAACTTGATAATGTCTAACTTTGACTTATTCAATTGATAATTTTACTAGAACTGCTCTTCACAATTGTTGTTACTAGTCTGAATTAAGGCCTTAGTTTAATAGTACTATTTATTGGTGAAATGAGTTTTGATGCACGTGTAAGTACGTGGGGTAACCAGAATAATATGTCACACAATTTGTCCTGATTCCAAAGGTGCAAGTAACACTTTTAGGATTGCAGATTGATACCTACTTTACTTTAAATTATCCACCAGTAACGACCACTCGCTCATTTGAAAGTTTAAAACAAAGTATCAGGTAACTAGCAGTTAGGAAACCTGTGAAATCTACACACAAATTGGTTTAGTTTTCGATAAAATTACACTGAAAAAATTAGTTTGGACAAGTAAAAGTTTTGTTTCAAATAACTTTTTTTTTCTTAGAAATGCCCAACTCGAATTTTCGACTGAAGGTAGAGAACTATCTTGTAACAAAATTCTATCCAAATCAGAAAAGTTTTTTTTTTGCAAAGCGATTCTATATATTCAAAATCGATTTCTCCAGAGCGTAGTCGGTTAGGATTTTATTTAAAAACTTGACTAATTTTGTCAAAATCACTCATGCAACGCATTTTTTTAGGATTTAACAGTTTTCGACTACAGTAAAATGGTAAAAAATGTTGGGCCCTTTTCAAAAGACAGTCGGTTTTTACAAACTTATACCGTTTTCGTTTATTGATCAGAGCAGCCCGAGAGCTGATCCAGAGTCGCCAAAACAACCTTTGATGAGTTTGTTTTAGCAACCTGGGGTCGCTCTAGATCGGACTCAAATCGCGTAGTTTCGCTCTGAAAATTTTCTCGGGTCGCACAACGCATTCATGCGAGTTCGTTTATTTTTTTCTTTTTTATATGAGTTGTTGTTTAGGGCGCGTACCACGTGTTCGTTTTACTCGGAGTCAGAGTCGCCCGCGTGTAGGTTCTAAAACGAAAACGGTATTAGATTTAAATGAAAGGTGCTGTGGTTCTATACAAAATTCCTGAATATTATATGGATCCGACTGCCCTATACGGTATTAGGGGGTAAAATGCACAAAAAATTGTGAAAATAAATGCACCACCTTTATCGAAGATGGCTGAACCGATTTTCACAAACTTATATTCAAATTAAAGCACTTATGATCCCATACAAAATTCCCGAATTTTGTTTGGATCTGACTTCCGGTTTCGGAGTTATGGGATAAAATGAGCTTGAGCTTGAGCGACCACCCCTGGTTGCTACTCCTTTACTGATCGGGATTAGCTGAAATTGTACAGGGAGTTTCTAGATGATCCGACCTGGGACTGGTAAATCATCCTTCAATGTACATCTTCTGGTAATCCCAGAATTCATTGATCAGTACCGGCGCCGGCCAGGCCCGAACGTAGATCGTCTAAGGAATGGGAAGGGATGTTAGTCCAACACTTGTAGTTACTAGAGGCCGTATAAACTACTGCGCACTCCACAAGTATCACGGGAGAAGGATATTTGTTAATAAAAAATTACAGTATTGGTATTATTCACGCGCGATTCAGTATGATCCGTTCTCAAGATGCTCGGATGCACCACTAAACTCACTGACTGCCCGAGTGAACGTTTCAACAATATCCTATATTGAAGTCCTGGGAAGTTTTGATTCACAGCTCTTATTCGAGGAAACTGAAGAAAAATTTGCAATACTATCACGTAAAGAATGAAAACTTCCATATTTTTTAGAAATGAAATTGCGTGATACAAAATAAACGAGTGAATAGGATTTAGACAAAATAGTTGATTCATTCCATTGACATATTCTACATATTAACAGTTGTTATAAAATCATTTTAAATTACCAAATAAAGGTCAACAGATTTCAAGCGCGTCTTCAATCTGTATTATTTCCGCTTTATTATTTTATTTCTTTATTAAAATTATTAATTGGTTATATTGGTTGATCTGGGCAACCGGCTACCGAGAAAAATTTTAATTTATTGTTTGAAACATTAATATCAACTGTTTTTTACTATATATTCAATATACCGATATATGTTATCTCTGTTATTAACTTTGTAATATCAATAGATTTGCGCAATAGTTGATTTTTATCATTCAATTTATAATCCTGAAAGACAATCAATAACGTGAAAGAAGAAAACATTCCACATAAAACTTTTCTCCGAAGTTAGACGGAAATTGATAGGTTGAATGAGTAAGTAAAGTAAAGTAAAGTAATAGTAGGTAATAGTAAAATAGAGTAATCAGAAGTGAAACATTGAAAATATCTGATAACTGAAAGGAAAAAGAAACTCCTGCAATTGTCGCCTTTACGACATGGAAGCAGGAACCCAGTGGATCTATTCTTGGTTTATTTTTTTCCGCCGGATTCCACACGGCATCTAGGCTGGTACTGTCCGGAGAAAGATAATAGGTACTATCAATCTCCTAGTGGACCCCAGCCCCTTCGGAGTTATGGGATAAAATGTGCAAAAAAATTAAAATATGTGTACTAAGATTTTTCAGAGATGGCGTGACCGATTTTCACAAACTTGGATTAAAATGAATGGTCCCATCGTCCTTAACAAAACTTCCGAATTTCATCTATATCCGAGTTCCGGTTCCGGAATTATAAGGTGATTAGTATAAAAATTCCAATTTAAACTTACTTACTCGCTTTTCTCAGAGATGGCGTGACCGATTTCAACATATTGATTCAAATGAATGGTCTTATGGTTCCATACAAAACTTATGAATTTCATGTGGTTTCACTTCCGGTTTCGGAATTATAGGGTAAAGTTTGTAAAAACTTCTATACCATCACTTAGAGGGGCGAAACAAAAAAACCGAAAAAAAGATTCTAAACTGAAAAAAAAATCTCAACTACTCCATTCGATAGTCATTATCAGTAGACGGCCAAAAAACTTGATTTCAGCTATCCTGGTTCAGGAAATAGTGGTAATATTTTTTCAAATGGATCTCACTCACTTTTCTCAGTGATGGTTTGATCATTTTAAGGTTTTAGGTTTTATTGGAAGGTTCTGTGGTCTGAATTTCATCCCGATCCGACATCTGGTTCCGGAATTATAGAGAAAAGTGCGTTAAAACCATCACGCGGGTGAAACAGAACACGTGAAAACATTCTAAATCGGCCAAAAAACTACTCCAATCGGTAGTCATTATCGGTAGACGGTCAACTAAACCGATTCCGGTTAATCTTTCGAGAATCGAAGAAAACTATTTCGAAGAATAGCACAGTTTTATATATGATATTACGTTTGATATGAGAAAGTCATCATCACACCACTAGGTGGATTAAAATAGGTTTTTTTTGTGACAAAGTCCTTATGTACAACAAGTTTCATCAAAATCTGAGCGGGTGCTGCCAACATTTGTTCGAGTTAGTGCGACATTAGTCCTATCACTGATTTTTATTAAGGACGCATGAATTTTTGCTAGCACTTTTCTTCTTTTAATCGCAGCTACTCGGATATTATTATTCACATAAAAACGGTATTCTAGAAAAAACGGTTAAAAGGGTGGACCTGCTTTGCAAACTATTTGTTTTGCATGGATGGTGAGACCAATTCTACATGAAACCGATTTCAAAAAAGAACGAATGATTGTTTTGCTAACACCGTTTTTATTCCAATCGTTATAACCCGGAGACTATTTTTCGTTTCAAAATGATGTTCAAGAAGTTGTAGAAAATCGATTTGGCACTCTAAAATTAACATACACTGAAAACGAAGTTTATTGCTATTTGAAGAATTAATTGAGATCAATAAACAAAAATAAAATAAAAATAATCTCGATGCCGTTGACAAATGTTGGTTGCTCACAAAAAAAAGTTTTTTATAAGAGTTTACCACTAGTGTTGTCTTGATTGTAGATTGTATTCAATTAGAAAAAGGTGGATTCGAAATATTCTCAAGAGTAAATCTAAACTCTAAAACATTTTGAATTTTACAGATGACTTAATTCCTCATACGATGTATTTCATAAAGACCTAATTTGTCAAATGACGGAAAATTTTATTTGTAATGACTTAATGTTAGAATAGCTTGAATTTTACTGGTTTCGACTGTAACTTGCATTCTGCTAGCAGGTGCGACTGTATGAACTTAAATGCTCCTTTTTCCAGCCAAGCAGATGCATGCTCAGTCGATTAACAGACGTTCTTGCGATCCAATGATTCTTGGTTGAAGTCGCGACGGTTGCTATCAGTATTCTTTTTTTATTTCAACGAATTTCATGCATGTAGTTTTAGACACAATATTAAATGTTCTTTGACGTAAATTTGCGTGAACTGCGACGCTCCATTTATGTGCATCTAATAAGATGTAAAATCACAGGTTTTTTTAAGTGTGTAATACTCCATCTCTTTTACTATATTTCCGAAGTTTCCGATTTGAGACCTTTGAATATTGTCTAGAAAAGCTAAAATAAATCCTGATGTACTCCATGTATCACATCTTTAACGCATTCTAAGACAGTTTTATGATTTTATTCAATTTGAAATTCTCCAGTATCAACAAACCTCGCAGCTTCACTACCCCCCAGTCTTGGTAGTCGATATCAATCTCCTCCCACACAATGCACAAAAGGTTTCATCCTGAATCCTGTACTATTCAAACATCTCCTGCCTTCTGGGTTAGTCTTGAACCGAAAAGCCCGAGAACAGTCGCCGTTTGATTGATAGCGCCTTTTCGATATGCAGCGTGTGTAGGCATTTTTTGTTGTATGCTTCGTACGACCATTCGATCCGAACGTCATGGCACATGGCCTTCGGTAACAATAAATGAACTAATGAACTTGAAGTTTACTCCGCTCAAGCTGCTTTTTTGCAACTTCTTCCCGACCAGCAGCGGTGGTAGCAGCTTTCTCCGATTCGATGCGTTGCTTTAGTTCGGAACACACGACAACAAAAAAAAAAAGACAGGACCACAACGATGCGATGATGAGACACACGGTGTTTCCCGAAATACGAGAGTAAAAGGTGAAGCTGTTGGTTTAGCATTCAATTTTTTTTTGCGAATTTAATCAAAGGGAAACCAAAGGAAAAACTAACAAAAGGCACACTGAGGGCCTCCTGCGAGAAGATCCCCGTAAAGATTTTTTCGTGCCGATGCAGATGTGCAATGCATTACGGTGCGCTAGGCTGCGGCCGGTTTGGACAGGCACAGAGTAAGGAATCCCAATTTTTCTTATTTTGGGTATAATTTTCAATGATTGTAATCTTATTCCTTGGGCCTGTGGGCAAATCCCGAAACTGGCTGCTGACTGCCAGTTTGCAGATGGATGTCTAAGGAAATGTGTTTCCCTGCTGCAGCAACCCACGGAAAGGTGCAACCGGTTAGGGGATGATTTCTTTTGATAGAAAGAAAAAAAATTAGCACACAACGAGGGTCTGCGTCTTGCAAATATGATTCGCTAATGGCGATGGGTATGTTCCGATTTCAGCCATTGTTCTTCTTCAGATCAAAGTCCGATATATGAGTTATTGAAGGGATGGGAGATTTATTGAGGACATTTGTTACAATTTTGTCACTGGATTGCTGATGTAATTGTACGTTTGGGAAAACTTACCGAAATTAAGTGGACAGTCCGGCAAAGACTGGACAAAGCGACGCAGCTGAAGGCTATTTCGTCCTAATGGGCCTCGATGACATGTAATTGCTGCACATTGTTATACTCCTTGGTTCTCGAAAATTTGGAATATACTTTTCTTGAATCGTGAAACTTTTTCTTTTGGAGAAAATGGTTTTTGGAATGGAGAGGGGTTCTGATTAAGGATGGGCAAAACAGCTCATTTCAAAGAACTGTTCACTGATGCAGAGTTCTTTTGAAAGAACTAGTTCTCCTGAGCCGTTCGTTCGTTCTTTTCATAGTTTTCATATTTGTTTGTGCAAAGACTAAACGAGAACTTAGTTTTGTTAGATTAAGCAATTTAGTGAGCAATTGCATAACCGTCCCACAAATTTGAACTTAGCTTTCATGATGAAACTTTCTTATTACAGAAATACCGTTCTCGATAGAAAGTTATGCGAGCAAAAAAAGGTCCCTTCACTTTTAACTGAGGAACTACCGTTCTCGAAAAAAGAACTATTGCTCAGTTATTCTTTCACAAGAAGTAGTTCTTTTGTACCGTTCGCGTACGAATTGCCCATCTCTAGTTCTGATGCTCGGATATTACGTGTAGTATATGAAAAAAATTACATTAGGACTTTTGTTACGGTATAGCTATCAGGTTAGATTTGAGTGATTTCTATTTTAAACCATATTTTTCTACCTCTATACTTGAGCCTTGAGACGGTCAAAAAACGAATCGCAAGCTGCCCGAATGTGACTTGCAGGTGTATTTTGGCCCACTCGCGGACAATAACTTTTTTCAGCGCCTCGAGATTGGTGTATCTTTTAGTTCGGACTTTGCTCTCCAAAATGGCCCAAAGAGAATAATCCAATGGATTCGCATAGCCATTGTGTGGACGTGATAAAGTTCGGAACGTTGTTTTTCAGCCATTCTTGATTCACTCGAGCTTTGTGAGACGGTGCCGAGTCCTGCTGAAACGTCCATGGTCTGCCACCGAGATGTTTGTCTGCCCACGGCTTCAAAGCAACCTCCAGAATACTTTCCCGATAATATGTCGCATTTACCTTGACGCCAGGCTCGAAGGTCTGAAGTTGGTTACACTTCGAGTGCCGGACCCTGTAAAACCTTCGTACTAGCTGTGCTATGTCATGTAATCACTAAAAATCGGTTGCGATCGTTCCTACATTTGCAACTTTGTTGTTATGGATCAGAAATGCCTCTTTCACTACTCTGAGATCAACAAAATCGACCTCATCCGCGAAGTCTGACGCAATATAAAGGGTGTTGTTTAAGCGCTTACTGATTTGAAATTCAGATATTACACATACCAAATTATTAAATGGCCAATTTTTTTTATTTTGCAGATAATTTCTTGGTTTGGATAATTGTCGTTGAAATGTTCTTTCAATAAATCGATTGTTTCGGGCGCAGTATGACGAGTGGCACCATCCTGTTGAAACCACATTTCGTCTACATCCATAACTTCAAGATTTGGTAACAGAAATTCATTCAAATTTCGTTTTTTCTCAATAAAGTCCAACTTCTTGCTAACGACGACGAATCAAGAAATTGTCATTTTCCTCGATACTGGCTCGAACGACATCAATATTTTCGTTTGTACGCACTCTTCTAATTCTTGTCGATAACTTGGCATCCAAAAGAGTGAATGTAGACCAAAATTTAGTGATTACGATCTTTATGGTGGTCTCAGACGGACGATTATTAGCACCATAAAATTCACGAAGTGCTCTATAAACAGATTAATTAAAAACTGATTTTGAAAATAAATTTCCACGATTTGGAAGCGTTGTTCTGGAGTACCTGCTCATGATGATTTTCCAAACAATAGAGACGTCACTTTGCACTGTCAGAACAACTTTCAGAGTAATCCTTACTTTTCCCTGAAGAAAGAAAACCTCCTAAAAACACCTGTTACATTTGTCGGTTCGTCATCCAATTAAAATCCAAATAATGTTACAAATAGATCGGTTATCGTTTCGACTATTTATAAGTTTTTTTTATCTACGCACTTTTAAATGAGTTGGTCTAAAGAACTTTTCTGTATAAACTTGTTTCAGTATACTTTACCTCAGTTTATTTTGATTCATAAAAGTAGTGAAAAAAAAACATACTATCTCTATTCGAACTAATCCATTTGACATAATTTCATACAAACTAATTGATTTGCGAGAAATCACTATTGACTTATTGGGAGAATAATTGCTCATAGCTTTTCAAAAGTTTATAACTGACGCTAGTCACATAATCCAGTTGCAAGTTTGAGTACTGACCTAGCAGTCGTTACTGTACTTTACAAATAACCGTGTGAGTGTAGCTTTAGATGATAGAAAAACTCCATAATTTCCCTTAAAAATAATTTCGTCGTCGAAATTTAGAAACCGTTTTGCATCTCTCATATAGAGAGGCTATGCAATCACTTGGAAAATCAACTAGTAAAAATTGGCCCGAAACGCCAAGCTTTCGATTCAGTTCGTCGAGTTGAGCGATTTCTGTGTGTGTATGGCTGTGTATGTATGTATATGTGTGATGAGTTAAATTAAATCTCACTAGGCTCTGTCGGAGATGGCTGAACCGATTTTGATAAACCAAGACTCAAATAAAAGCTCTTGTGGCCCCATACGGAATTTCTGAATTTCTTTCGGATCCGTTTACCGTTTCCGGAATTATAGGGTAAAGTGTATTTGAACCGTCACTATGAACATGAACTTAGCGAGCCACCCCTCGCCGATGATAACGCAAATAGGTGAATAATTTGTTGCTAATTAGTTGTTGATTAGTTACGGTAATTTTGAATTTGTTGCTCAATTTTTTTTAATTGTTTCGTGAGTACTTCACTAAGTTCATATGAAGTCTCCCTCCCAAATATGCTTTAAAACAAATTGAAGACCAGTGGATAGTTCGTTTTTAATTAGTTACAGTAGTTTTGAATTATTAATTAAATTTTTTTTAAGTACTTTGCTAAGTTCATATAAAGTTAACGAAGCCCTTCTCCCAAATATGCTTCAAAACAAATCGAAAATCGATGAATAATTTGTTGCTAAAATGTTGTTTTGGAGCATATTTGGGAGGGGGGCTCTGTTAACATCATATGAACTTAGCGAGGTATTAAAAAAAATCAAAATTACCATAACTAATTAGAAACTAATTAGCAACAAATCATCGACTGAGCTTTGATTTGCGAATCACGCGAAGTATTAAAAAAATTAGCAACAAATTATTAACTGGGCTTCGATTTGTTTTGAAACATATTTGGGAGGGGGCTTTATTAACTTCATATGAACTTAGCGAAGTACTCAAAAAATTGAGCAACAAATTCAAAATTACCGTAACTAACACATGGATCAATAAGTCCCGAGACTAAAGCAGAGATGGCGCTCGAAGTAAACCAGTTACCACGTCTTTCTAGAGTACTAACCTTTGCTTGAAACGGGTCAAAATTTTAAGTCGATCCGACCAGAAACAGCTGAGTTATCGAGGTTGGAGTATAGTCGTTTTGTAGTTTGTTTAAAAAATGGAAAAAACCGAGTTTCGTGTTTTGATAAAACTTTGTTTTTTAATGGGTAAAAACACCGTGCAAGCGAAACAATGGATTGAAAAATGTTATCCGAACTCTTGTCCATCAAAAGCAACGATTTGTCGGTGGTTCGCCGAGTTTAAACGTGGTCGTACCGACACAAATGACGCGGAATGCTCGGGTAGACCTGTGGAAGCCGTTACACCGGAAAATGTGAGTGAAGTGACAAAAATTATAATGAAAGATCGTAAAGTGAAGCTCCGTGAGATTGCTGAGATGACACAGATATCATATGGAAGTGTATTTACTATCCTTCATGAAAAATTGAGCACGAAAAAGGTTTTTTCCAAGTGGGTGCCGCGATTGCTTTCGATGGAACAAAAACAGCAACGAGTCGATGAAAAAAAATTGGAAAAACGTTGGAACCATTGTATCACCCTAAAAGGTGATTATGTTGATGAATAAAAAAAAATTTTGCAAAAAAAATGTTGTTTCCATTGTTAGTCTCGGGACTTATTGATCCATGTGTTAATTAGCAACTTATTAGCAACAAATTATTCACTGGGCTTCGATTTGTGTTGAAGCCTTTTTGGGAGAGGGGCTTTGTTAACTTCATATAAACTTAGCGAAGTACTCATAAAATTAAAAAAACATTGAGCAATAAATTCAAAGTTACTGTAAATAATTAGCAACAAATTATTCACTGGACTTCGATTTGTTTTGAAGCATATTCACCTATTATTATCATCGGCGAGAGGTGCCTCACTAAGTTCATGTTCATACCGTCACTTAAAGCGACGAAACGAAAATCGTAAAATAAAATTCTAAACTAGCCTTATAACTACTCCCATCGGTAGTCATTATCAGAAGACAGCCAAACAAAAACGATTCCGGGTACACTGAGGTCTCTTTCTACGCGGTGGATACGTACCGCGTATAAAAAACCGCGTAAAAAAAACGCGTAACTTCGGAAATCCGCATAACAAAAACGCGTAACTTAGGAAATTCGCGTAAAAAAACGCGTAACTTCGGAGATCTGCGTAAAAAAACTCCAAACTAAAGAGAAAAAAGTTTGATGCCAAATATCTTAGAAATCCATAAAACGTTTAGATCTGGTGTAATTTCTAAAATTTTTTTTTTGTGAAAATCGACTTTGGGACAGAAAAATTTTGAGACTTCCGAAATTGAAATTTTTTTATACCGAAAAAAAACCGCGTAACTTTGAAAATCCGCGTAAAAAAAACTGCGTAACTTCGGAAATCCGCGTAAAAAAAAATCGCGTAACTTCTGAAATCCGCGTAAAAAGAAACCGCGTAAAAAGAGACCCAAGTGTATACTGATTCCCTGTACGGGTAGCACTTTTCTCAGAAATGACTTGACCGACTTTCACAAACTTAGGTTCAAATGAATGGTGGTTTTGTGGTCCTATAAAAAAGTGTTGAATTTTGTCGGATGTAACAAAAATTTACACCGTCATATAAAGTATAAAGCCGAAATCGTGGAAAAACTTCTAAATTTGAATTCAAATGAGTTTGTACGTCATGTTAGTAGATCGCCATACGAACCGATTTTGTTTATTCCGGTCCCGGGAGTACTAGCAATAGTGGAAATCAAATTTAATATTCAAAGTATTGTCCATTTTTTTTTCATTTAGGGGTTAGCCAAATTTTGTGCTAGGGCACATAACCGTTTTCATTATTTTTACGTTTCGTCTTTGACTCATCAGTGCAGAGCAGTTCAAATTGAACTGCTTAGTGCTAAACTCGGCAGTTCAATTTGAACCGCTAAGCAGACGTAAAGTTTCTGCTACTTACAGAACACTTTTTGTTTTGCAACGAAGTGCAATATCTTTTCTGACGTGCCGAACGAAAACGTGTTTTCGACTTTTCTGGCCGATGCAGGTATGGTCATTTAGGGGTTAGCCAAATTTTGTGCTAGGGCACATAACCGTTTTCATTATTTTTACGTTTCGTCTTTGACTCATCAGTGCAGAGCAGTTCAAATTGAACTGCTTAGTGCTAAACTCGGCAGTTCAATTTGAACCGCTAAGCAGACGTAAAGTTTCTGCTACTTACAGAACACTTTTTGTTTTGCAACGAAGTGCAATATCTTTTCTGACGTGCCGAACGAAAACGTGTTTTCGACTTTTCTGGCCGATGCAGGTATGGTCATTTAGGGGTTAGCCAAATTTTGTGCTAGGGCACATAACCGTTTTATTTTTTTTTATTTATAACAATTTTTATCCAGGCCAATTTGCGTATAGCTTTACGTGGCCGATTTACCCATGTTTTTGTTACACAATATAATTTTTTTATTGTTGGATCTCGTTGTCACCCTTCTTCTAGGGGGAGAGGAGCTTCCATTTCCTTCTAGCAAAGATTGGAGGTCATTTTGTCCGTTGCTCAAATCATCCATTGCTACATCGTTGGAATTGTGAGTGGTTTCCGTTTCCTTGTTTTCATTGTTGATCGCAGTCTTGGGTTCATTTGCAGTTGCTGTAGATGCGCTTTGTACATTGATTGCAGTTGATAGTTGGTTAGATGGTGAAGGTGCTTTTGAAACAGGAGCACTGCATTCACTAGTTTCCGTCGTTGGGTGGTTGTCCTTGTTTTTGTTTGTTTTGTTTGTTTTCGCAGTTTCAGTGCAAGGTTTGCCGTAGTGTGCAGGTTGTTCACAAAACTGACATGTAACCAATTGATTTTCATACGTAATCAACGTTTTACACGGATGTATCCCGTCTTGACCACAAATGATGTAAGATGGAATTGCTTTACGTAGTTGCATACGTACCACTCGCACGCCATTCCGGATACCCGGGAAAAAATTCCGCCATACTTCCTTTTCGATGGAAAGAACTTCACCGTACTGCGACATACATTCCCGAACATACCCCTCGCTGGTCTGCGGGGGAAGGTCATGCACGCGTACTTCAATGGCATTGTCCACCATGTACACAGGGATTTTATATTTAACATTGTCATGATCAATACCAAGTTTCAGGCTTTGTTAAATCGTATTTGCCCATTTCGTACACTCTATTGTTCACTGCACTGTATTGTCTTTGTTTCTGTCGTCGCGACCGTAAGAAATTTTCGACTGTGTCGTTTGCGATGCGAGCACGAACTGAAAGTATTGTCCATTGTTAGTCACTACTTCTTCCCATCTTTCTGGCAATTCATGCATGGTCTTTCCGAAAAATTGGACCGGTTTGGCCGCAATCTACGAATCAATCAATTTTTTGACTTCATCATAATTGCAGAAGTGTTGGTCAGCCAGTAATCGGAAGGAGCAATGTCTGGGCTATATGGTTGGTGGGGTATGACTTCCCATTTGAACGTTTCTGAATATGTATTACCGACAGTGCAACAAGTGTCATCTGGCAAAATTACTTCGTCATATTTGGGATTATCGTAATGGACCCCACGTTTCATTTCCAGTAACAATTCGATAGGAAAAACCTATTCTTTTGTACCGCCGCTTTTGTAGTTCGACATACAATGACTTCCATTTATACGGCTCCCAATTGCCTACCTTTCGGATCATTCCCTTTGCTTTAAAACGTTGACAAATGGCTGGCTGAGTAACTTCGAGTGATTCTGCAAGTTCTTATTGTGTTTGCGACGGGTCTTGATCGAGCAATTCCCCCAATTCTTCAAACTTTGTTGGCGTTCCGGCTCGTTCTTCGTCTTACGAATCAAAATTGTCACTTTTAAACCGCTCAAATCACTTCTAAAATGTTTGCTCAGTTAGAACATGCTCACCATACACTTCCCAAAAAGTATGATGATATTCGGCGGCTTTTTGCCTTTTTCATATAGAAAAGTTAGGCCATCATTATGAAAACCGATTGTGATTTGTCATATACCATTCAACGTAGTTCGTCGAGTACGCAAAATGTCTGTATGTGTGTGTACGTGTATTTGTGGCATTTTTTGCACTCACTTTACTCGGAGATGGCTTAACAGATTTTCATGAACGTGGATTCAAATGAAATGTTACATGGTGATATGTGCAAAAAAAATCAATTTAGTGATGGCTGAACCAATTCTCACAAAATAGTATAATAGATTCATACAAAGTCTCTGAATTTTATTTCGGTCCAATTTTCGGTTTCGTAATTACTAGGTAATATGTGCCAATTTATGTGAAAATTCGCACTCAATTTTCTCTGAAATTTCTTAACGGATTTTCACAAACTAAGATATAAATAAAAGGCCTTTAAATTCTTTAAAAAGTTTCCGAAAAGTCGATCCGGATCCGACTTCCGGTTTCGGTATTTCAGTGCGATAAGTGAAAAAAAAATCAATTTCATGAGTATTTTGTCACTATGCAAATTTATAGAAAACTTACTGGTAAATTTTTCTAGTTGGCAAATCTGTTTATTTGGTGGATATTAAACCTACTTTGGAACTACTAGTCCCTGGCTTTTGGTTTGGAAAGTACCGATAATAGTGAAGAAAAACTTCAAAAACGAAACTCACTTCGATTTCCCAGCAACGGATAACCCGATCTTCAAAGATCTTGATTCAAATTAAAGCTCTCATTGTTTTAAACAATAATGTGCAATTTCACCCAGATCCGACTTCCGCTTCCAAAAATATAGGGCGGTGAGTGTCAAAACCGATGCAAAACCGGTACGCATCGGTACGTTACCGGCTGGTACGGAGGAAGAAAACACCACCTCCTTTGCGAACGAAACACACAGCGTGCTTTGTTCAATTGCGTATAGCGTTGGTTGGAGAGAACGAAAACTTACATTTTCTGAACAAAACCGAATTCATCGGCTGTGATTACAAAACTCCCGAACAACCCGGTTAAAATGGTCCTCGATAATGATCCGACCGGAATAAGAAGAAGAGGCGCGCAGCGGGCAAGATGGATCTATCAAATTGATGACGACCGGCGAACAGCCATGAATCGAGTTGAATGGGGACGCCTCCTGTATACAGTAGAGACCCCCGTGGTCTACGACTGAAAGAGTAAAAGTAAGGGTAAGATTACAACACTCCTTCGGAACATGCATCGATTTCTAATGAAATGTTAATGAGAAAAGCATCATTACACCAAAAGGTGGATTAAAACAGGTTTTTCCTAATATTGAAATGACGAAGAACTTCCCGCAAAAAAAAACTTTATTCGACACAAAGTTATAACTATTATATATCTTTTTATATTATATATATTTTTATATAAACCATCTAGTTTAGAACTAATTTGGTGAATAGTGGACGGATATTGTGTGATGGGTAAGTCGATGCCTTTCACGCAGCCCAACTGGGTTCCATTCCCAACCCCGCACATAGGGTCAGAAAGCATTTTCTAACCCGAAGAGGCGACTGGCCTTAAGGTTAGAACCTCTATAATTGAAACAAAAAATGGTGAATCAATACATCCTGTGTTGTCATCTTTGTGAAAAAAATTGAACAAATTGGTCAAGTGAGGTTTTTTTGACGACTTTCAGTAGATGTACAAAATTATACAAAATATTACTTTAGTGTGTGCAATTTAAGGGAGTAGTCATGCTTAGTCCGTTCATGATCTTTTATTATGTCAATTCTCCGTCTGTCGGTGATAAACACAATCAATTTTTAAATAGTTGATTAATTAGTGTTTGTATTCCAATGTCTGCCTTTTGCCTTTCCATTAGTTTATCTTTATCACTTGATTCAGATTTCTCGAAGTGATATCCGGAAAGAAGTTGAAATTACGAGTTTCGAAGAAAATACATTTCGCAAGTAGGGGAGACCGGGGCTAAACCGAACACTTTTTGTAAATGAAAAAAAACACCTATTAAACTAGGTTTTTATTTAAGTTATCTATACCGTTATGTAGCTTAAACCGTCGTAGCAAGTCGTACGCTACATGGGGCTAAAAAGTTTCACACAAAAAAAGGAAGAACGAATCTCTGACGATATCTTAATGAACACGAACAAAATGAAACCATGTTGAAATGGATTATCTGTTGGTTTCAACCTTCTGTGAGGCATATTCCTGTATGACAAAACTATAGGTACTGTCTCGAAATTCGACGCCCTGCTTACAAATTAATGTATGCAAAAACTTACATTAGAGTCTTTCTTGACAACTATTTGACATGCAAGCGCGTCTCAAAGTTTCAAATAATTGCTGGTTTATAAGATGATGAGATTAAGCTGTCCAGTTCAGCCCTGGTCTCCCATAACCATGATCAAAAAATCATAAATAATTTTAAAAATTTCAAAAGTATCAAAATGACTCCTTTTATGGTGTTTTAACGGTAACGGATTTCTTTCAGTGTAGATATACTGCATTCATTTTCATGCCCATTTCGTGACGACAATTCGTTCATTCGTAAATTATTTTGTCTCGTGGAATAATTGAAAATTAAGTAATTCTGAGAACGCCAATTACTGGAACAGTCCGTTGGATGAATCCGCATGCTTGTCCCACTGCGGAATTCACTATTCGTTCATCAAACATTCCTCTCGATTTCACCCCGGTACGGTGTCACTGCGCGCTGCCATCATTTTTCATTTACCGAACGACTTTGTTATTATTGCCCGACGTCGTACATACTAATGATTGAAGAAGAAGATATCTGCCCTATCCTAAAGCATTACATTTTCAGATGGGTCCAAATGGGGGGTGGGGTATCATGGGTGGGGGGCATGGCGAGAAACTGAAATATGTGGTCTATGCGCTTAGTTTAGAAAGTGTTTCACCATACCGTGCCGGCCGACCGACCGACCGACCGCCATGAACCCATGCGGTATGTGTATTCTTTTTGCGGTGAACCGGTGGAATTTGTCGATGAGAGATAGATGTACTACCAATGAGTCCCGACTGTTAGGCAGTTTGCTTCTGGCTTTCGGCGGGCTGAGGCAGGGGGAGCTCGAGAAACCAGAACTGAAGTCTGGAAGTAGGATAAACCTACTCTCCTTTTGCTGAGCGGTACAGAGGCCCTGCGACTCGCTGTTGTGTGAGGGAATTCCAAACCAAAGAGTTCCGAGTGATGCGACGACAGATCTGTAAAATATACAAACGGCACTGGCTGCAAATGGACTCACGCACGTACCCCGTAGGGTGTCTCTCCGAGGCAGAGCACTGGCAAACGCGTGCCAACATCAGGATGTTTTAATGCTAGCATAGTAAGGGCAGTCTACGCACTGACGCGAACGGGAACAAACACAGGGGAGTGAAATCTAAGCAAATGTATATGGGGCTATGCTATGCCCCGCTAAATAAACGCCTCGTACCCAACGAGTGGATGCCCCCCATGAAAGCCACCAGCTTGTTGCAGAGCAAAATGCAACAGTACCGGCAGCATCAGACGGGCACACACTGGAATTGTTTACAGCAGTATCAATATTTGATCAACATACACACGGACCGTTTGCGCTAGCTCGTTTTGTTGCGTTACTTTGTTATGCAGCGCAACCCATAGAAATCACCGCCGTCTCCCGCTTCCTTGGTGGGGGGGCGGAGTGCGCGGATGGAAGTAAAAGTTGCATTCCTGTGGAACAGTGGATTAACTTGCTCTGGCTCGTATGTACTGAAAATACATTGACAAACCATTTATTTTTCACGTATGGAAGGACCAGTCAGAATCATGAGCTGATGAGTTTAAAATTGTCATGTATTTTGAATGGAAGAATACAATCCATCAGCCTCATCTTGGTATTTTTGTCTGCTTCATTCGTAAATAATCGCATTCAAAGCATACGAAGATAGAGGAAGCTTTTTCGTCTCCAACTGCAACAAAAGAGAGTATCAATGCCAACATCACTCGTTGCTCTATGATAAGACGAAACCAAAATAACGTCTTCAGGGAAAATTAGTTGAATTTCAATTCTCATTCTTTCATCGATCCATCACAGCACAGCACAGGGGTAAATGAAAGCGAGAACACAATTTTTAAACTGCTATTCCGCTTATATCGTTAACCTTCACATGAATCTCGTTCTCATAATTGGCAAGCAGAGCTGAGAGTGACATATATTTCTCGTCATTTTGTTTGCACTTTTTCATATCAGTGTATCTGGGAAACTTCGAATTGTAAAAAAAAGGTGTAGATGAAGTTCTAGAAAATCGACTGAGCAATCAAAAAATATATACACTGATAAGAAGAGTTGATCACTTTTGCAAGAATCAAAAAATTAATCGAATAAATCAAATTGAAAACAAAAATTCTCTTGAAGTTTAAAAAAACTATTTTTTTCAAATTGTTTTTTTTTAATTAATCCTAAAATCCAGAATTGCTGTTCATTTGATTGGTGTGCTTTAAAAAGTAATTAAATTACTTTTGTAATAACTTTTCGGAATTTCTCTTGATTTAAAATTCAGATAAAAAATAGTCGTTGAAACAATAGAATAGTTACAACTATTTTTCATTTGAAAGTATATCTATGTGTAGACTTGTTGAAACGGCGTAATAGAAATATCGGAGTTCTTCGCATTTTATGTTTGAACCGAAATTTTCATTTTAAAATTCCTGCGCTTGTGCAATCGGTTAACTTTGATTCTCTCAACGTTGGCAACACTTTTATACACATTCTGTCGAATTTTGACGCATATCGTACGGTTAGTTTTTGATTGGCGTCAAAGAAGTTGAAAAATTTTCGTGCGGCGATTTTTATAATGGATAAAAATTTAGAACAACGTGCGTGCATCAAAGTTTGTGTTTCAAATGAATTTAAGTGTTCCGAAACGTTGAAAATGTTAAAAAAGACCTTTAGTGAATCATGTCTAGGAAAAACACAGGCATACGAGTGGTATAAACGCTTCAAAGGTGGTCGTACAAGCTTGGATCATGATGAGATCCCTGGCCGCCCAACAACATCTGTTACTGAAGAAAACATTGAATCGGCGAAGCAAATCGTGTTGCAAAATCGTTCTGTACCGGTTAGAGAGATTGCTGTGTTGTTGGGCATCTCTTATGGATCAGCCGAACACATTTTAACTGTTGTTTTGGGTTTGAAACGCGTCGCTTCTCGGCTTGTGCCAAAAAAGCTGAATTTTATTCAAAAACAGCGTCGTGTTGATGTGGCCAAAGAGATGATTTCCAACGCAGATAGTGACCCCACATTCATCGAATGCATCATAACTGGTGATGAGGTGTGGATCTATGAATATGACGTCGAAACCACACAACAAACGATCGAATGGCGCTTCGAAGGCGATCCGAAACCATCCATTATATAAATCGCAACACGAAAATTTTTCAACTTCTTTGTATAGACGCCAAACAAAAACTAATCGTACGATATGCGTCAAAATTTGACAGAATGTGTATAAAAGTGTTGCCAAAGTTTAGAGAATAAAAGTTGACCGATTGGACAAGCGCGGAAATTTTAAAATGAAAATTCCGGTTCTTTTTTGATCATAAGGTATACATAAAAATATTGAAAAAAAAATGAGGAAACAACGTTCTTCATTCATCATTCAGTAATAGCCGTTCAACCGAGAAGGTTGTGTATAGAAGCGTACAGTTTAATAACGCTGGTTAGTTTACACGCGTTAAATACGACAACGGTTGAACTACAGGTAGAGACCTGTTGGCAGCAGCCGTTAAAACGTAAAATCGTGCTGCATAAGAGAGCCCTAGTGCTGGGCCAAGCTGGTGAAGGAAACAACAAAGGGCGTTTCCCAAGCTCTACCCAGGCCGCAATATACAGCCACAAGTGCTGAGCAGGAGAGTGCAAAGGCACATTGAAGAAGAAGAGTGCAAAGGCACACAGAAGCAGGAGAGTGCAAAGGCACACCGGTGCGAAGGCACTTCGGTGAAGAAGCATATCGGTGCGGAGCACAAGGAAGAAGGAGACAAGACAACTCGGTCTTTCCACTGCCATACAACACGCAGGTATACACCGGTGACCTGCGCTGGTTGCAGCTGGCGAAGACAAAAGTAAATCGGAAATCGAGTGGTGCTGGATGTCAGGTAGCAGTAGCATCACATCCAACAATCAGCATCCAACAAGAACATCTAGAGCAACGAGGATCTACACGGCAGTGCAACGGAGATAGACAACAATTTCAAGGTAGAAGTTTTTTCTTTTCCTTTTGATTGAGTACTGTGTAGTGTTGGTTTCATTTTTTACTTTAAAGTTTGATTAAAAATTTTAATGTGATGGATGAATCCATGGACGTAAATCCTAGCATGAATCCTATACCCCCACGAACGAAAAAATATCAGGAGGGCTCTTCTGGGCCTTGGATAGTCTTTTTTAGACGTATATCAAAGCCATTAAACATTTACCAAATTTCTAAAAATTTGACATCACGATTCTCTTCAATCAAAGAGATCATAAAAGTAAATAACGATAAAATTCGTGTTGTGGTAAATAATTTGAAACACGCGAATGATATTGTCTCTTCGGAACATTTCAATAAAGAGTATAAAGTTTACATACCCTCCAAAGATGTCGAAATTGACGGTGTTGTTACCGAAGCGAGTCTTTCGGTAGATGATTTACTCAAGCATGGTGTTGGTCGTTTCAAGAACTCTATGCTTGAGGGTGTGAAAATACTGGAGTGCAAACAACTGTACTCAGTAGTTTATGAAGAGGGAAAAAAAGTTTATCGCCCATCAGACTCGTTTCGAGTGACATTTGCCGGATCTGCGTTGCCGTCCCATGTCTATGTCGATAAAATTCGCCTCCCTGTTCGGCTTTTTGTTCCAAATGTAATGAATTGTACGAACTGCAAAAAATTCGGACACACAGCTACTTACTGTAGCAATAAACCAAAATGTATTAAGTGTGAAGGACCTCATAAAGATAATGATTGCAACAAGGAAATTGAAAAATGTATTTATTGTGGGGATAGCCCTCATGATGATATTTCAGTATGCACTGCATTCAAAGTGCACAAAGACAAAATTAAGCTTTCTTTAAAAGCACGGTCTAAGCGCACATATGCAGAAATGCTTAAAACGGTCATTGATGTCCCCCCTTTGGAAACCGAAAACGGTGAAACGAAAATAGTGAAGGTAATTCGTTTATCACTACCCAAGGGTCAGTTAAGAGAAAGAAGTCTTCTTCCAAATTACCAAAAAAGACACCTAAAGTTTCATCTTCAAAAAAAGATCCCCGTGTTAAACAAAAAAAGTCAAAACCAAAGACTGTGCCTCCTGGTTTGTCAAATTCACAAACCAATCCAGGATCTAGCACAGAAAAAGGTAATAATCCTGTGGGCTCCATTTCACAGCCACCAACAGGATTACTGAAGTTTTCGGAAATTGTTGAATGGATTTTCTCAGCATTCAATATATCTGAACCCTTAAAGACCCTCATAATGGCATTCCTTCCAATAGCTAGAAATTTTTTGAAGCAGTTATCAGCTCAATGGCCAATTGTCTCAGGTTTTGTATCTTTTGATGGATAATTTATCACCCGCCGCAAATGATACAATCACTGTCCTGCAGTGGAATTGTCGAAGCATCATGCCAAAACTTGATTCATTTAAAATATTATTGCATAGTCAAAAATGTGATGTATTTGCTTTATGCGAAACATGGCTTACTTCAAACATAGCTTTAAATTTGAATGATTTTAACATTATACGTCTCGATAGAGACTCTCCGTATGGTGGAGTGCTTTTGGGAATTAAGAAATGCTGTTCCTTTTATAGATTAAACATCCCTTCAACTTCTAGTATAGAAGTTGTTGCTTGCCAAATAAACATTAAAGGCAAAGATATTTGCATAGCTTCGGTTTATATTCCTCCAAAAGCACAAGTTGGACAGCGACAGCTTAATGAAATGGTTGAAGCCCTTCCTGCTCCACGATTGATTCTGGGGGATTTAAATTCGCACGGAATGATGTGGGGTTCCGTTTACAATGATAGCAGATCATCTTTAATACAAAACATTTGTGACAATTTTAGCATGACGGTATTAAATATGGGTAGCATGACACGGATCCCAAGACCTCCTGCACGCCCAAGTGCATTAGATCTATCTCTTTGCTCAACATCAATTCGACTAGATTGCACCTGGAAAATATTGCCTGATTTACACGGTAGCGATCATTTACCAATCATCATCTCAATTAGCAATAGCAATTGCATTGCTACTTCAGCTAGTATTCCATATGATTTGACAAAAAATATCGACTGGATTAAATACCAAAGTAGTATCTCTAGTATTTTGAATTCAATGGAAGAGCTCCCTCCACTTGAAGAATATGACTTCCTCGTTTGTTCGATTCTGGAGGCCGCAGAACAATCCCAAACTAAACGCTTTCCTGGGCCAACGACTAACAGAAGGCCTCCCAACCCCTGGTGGGACAAAGAGTGCTCAGAGGCTAAACTCGCAAAACAAAATGCTTGCAAGACGTTTCTAAAACGGGGAGGAGGAACTCCTCAGAATTTTGAAAAACTTATGGTTTTAGAAACCAAGTACAAGAGCATACTTCGAGCCAAAAAATGTAGCTATTGGAGACATTTTGTCGAAGGTTTGTCAAGAGAAACCTCAATGAGCACTCTTTGGAATACGGCCAGACGAATGAGGAATCGTAACGTGGGCAATGAGAGTGATGAATACTCGAACCGATGGATATTTGACTTTGCTAGGAAAGTTTGCCCAGATTCTGTTCCTACGCAGAGCATTATACGGGAATCTCCTCCAAATAATGGTTTTATTAATAACCCATTTTCAATGATGGAATTTTCTATAGCACTCTTGTCTTGTAACAATAACGCCCCTGGGTTGGACAGAATTAAATTCAACTTGGTTAAGAATCTGCCCGACCTCGCAAAAAGACGTTTGTTGGAATTGTTCAACAAGTTTTTTGAGCAAAATATTGTTCCACCTGACTGGAGACAAGTGATAGTTATCGCCATTCAAAAGCCGGGGAAACCAGCTTCCAATCACAACTCATATAGACCCATTGCGATGTTGTCCTGCATCAGAAAATTGTTCGAAAAAATTATTCTACGACGTCTCGACACTTGGGTCGAGACGAACGGTTTGTTGTCAGATACTCAGTTTGGCTTCCGTAGAAATAAAGGGACGAATGATTGCCTTGCATTACTTTCGTCTGACATCCAAATTGCCTTCGCTCAAAAGCAACAAATGGCATCTGTATTTTTAGACATTAAAGGAGCATTTGATTCAGTTTCCATTGATGTTCTTTCAGACAAGCTCCACCAACATGGACTCCCAGCGGTTATAAATAATTATTTGCACAACCTTTTGTCAGAGAAACGCATGCATTTTTCATATGGCGATTTGACAACATTCAGAATTAGCTACATGGGTCTACCGCAAGGCTCATGCCTCAGTCCGCTCCTTTATAATTTTTACGTGAATGACATTGACAGCTGTCTAGTAACCCCATGTACACTAAGACAATTGGCAGATGATGGCGTGGTTTCAGTTACTGGGCCCAAAGCTATTGATCTGCATAAACCATTGCAAGATACCTTAGATAACTTGTCCGTTTGGGCTGTTCATCTTGGTATCGAATTCTCTGCGGAGAAAACAGAGTTAGTCGTCTTTTCAAGAAAGCATGATCCCGCGCAGCTTCAGCTCCATATGATGGGAAGAATGATCCAACAGGTTTTAACTTTTAAATACCTCGGGGTGTGGTTCGATTCCAAATGCACGTGGGGAGGACACATTAGGTATCTGATAACGAAATGCCAACAAAGAGTAAATTTTCTTCGAACAATAACAGGATCTTGGTGGGGTTCTCATCCGCAAGATCTAATAAAATTGTATCAAACAACGATACTTTCAGTGATGGAATATGGATGCGTTTGTTTTCGTTCCGCTGCAAACTCTCATATTATCAAACTTGAGCGAATTCAGTACCGTTGTTTGCGAATTGCCTTAGGCTGCATGCATTCGACACATACAATGAGTCTTGAAGTTCTGGCGGGAGTTCTTCCATTAAAAGATCGATTTTGGGAGCTTTCATCACGCCTGCTAATAAGATGTGAGGTGCTGAATCCCATGGTAATTAATAATTTCGAACGACTAGTCGAGCTTCGATCTCAAACAAAATTTATGACAGTATATTTTAACCATATGTCACAGGAAATCAACCCTTCAAGATATATTCCTATCCGTGTCAGCATCCTAAGTGCCCCTGACTCAACTTTATTTTTCGATACATCCATGCAGCGTGAAGTGCATGGAATCCCGGATCATCTACGCTCGACGGAAATCCCAAAAATATTTTCAAGTAAGTTCAGGCATATTGACTCTGAGAAAATGTTTTATACGGACGGATCGCGAATTGAAGAAGCGACAGGGTTTGGTATGTTCAACAATAATGTTTCGGCCTCATTTAGGCTTCATGAACCTGCATCTGTTTATATAGCAGAGCTAGCAGCAGTTCATTATAGTTTGAGTGTAATCGTCACATTATCTCCAAACCATTATTTCCTCTTCACAGATAGTCTGAGTGCAATTGAAGCCATTCGCTCAAACGCTGCTGGCAAAAATGAACCGTTTTTCCTGGGCAAAATAAAACAGTGCCTGAACGACATATTGAACAATAATTATCTAATCACTATAGTCTGGGTCCCGGCTCATTGCTCCATTCCTGGCAATGAAAGAGCCGATATTTTAGCCAAACGTGGTGCTATTGAGGGTGAAATTTATGAGCGACCGATTGCTTTCAACGAATTCTATAGCTCGTCTCGCCAAAGAACACTTGCCAGCTGGCAAGCATCTTGGGATAGAGATGATCTGGGTCGGTGGATGCACTCAATTATTCCGAAAATATCGACAAAGGCATGGTTCAGGGGACTGGATGTGAGTAGGGATTTCATTCGTGTGATGTCCAGACTCATGTCCAATCACTACACGTTAGATGCACATCTCTTTCGAATTGGGCTCTCCGAGACTAATCATTGTGCTTGCGGAGAAGGTTATCGGGATATTGATCATGTCGTTTGGACATGCGTGGAGTATCGTGATGTCAGATCTCAACTAATAAATTCTTTGCGTACCCAAGGTAGACTATCCAATATCCCAGTTCGAGACATTCTTGCTTGTCGTGACCTTTCATACATGAAACTTATTTATCATTTCATAAAGAAAATTGGAGTTTGAATTTAATAAAGGCCCCTTTTAAGACTTAGTTCTGATCCCAGCTGCGTCCATGAGTTCAACCAATAGCTAAATTAGAATAAAAATTATGTAATGATACAAACAAACTCGAAACAGTTTATGAAATTATCAACAAAATGTCTGAAAATAACAGCTTTTTTTATAATTTATAGAAGTTAATCGTTTGGTTCAAATAATATTTCCGAGTAGATTTCATAATTAATGACGAGTTACCTAAGATGATATTTAAGCTATAAGAGAATATGTTTTAATAAATTCAAAACGTTGTGACTATGTTAGAATTAAATTAGGATAAGAATATTATGTAAAAGTGATGCTACGGCGAAGAAAAACTTATGTAAACTGCCTTAAGAAATAAACGTATTTATGGAAAAAAAAAAAAAACGTTCTTCATTGGACGTGTTACTTTTCTGGACTTTTTTTCCCAGTGTATGGAACTCAATCAATTTCTTTGACACCTTTTTCATACAAATAACCGTTTCCGAGTTACATCGATTAGAAGGAAAAGGGTACATTTCAACAACAATCTGAGTTTTTGCTTTAATATTTCGATTAGTTCTAGGAGAAATGTTACTATGAGTAAATTTTATGCTTTTGACCTGTAAATTCATTCTCTGATAATAAATTGGATTTGTTTCATCAATAACCTGAGTTCTTGGAAATAACAGAGTTGTTTCAGCTGTATCTCCTAATTTTTCAAAAGAAACGGTTTTAATATTTTCTACAAAAAAAATTCTGTGGAAGTAATTGAAGCCCCAATGGTAATAACCAAATCATTTATGTAATAAGACTGAAAAGTCACCACTTGTGGAAATTCAAATCCTAATTATATTAAAAAAAGTAATTTTAAAATTTTATTATTTAAAACAAATGAAGAAATGTTTTTTCAATTGATTTTTATTATTAATTTGTTTAATTCTTGAAAATTCCTTTTTTTCATTAGTTTATTTTGATTCTTGATTTCTACCTGTTTTTTCTTCGACACCGTTTACTACCAATAACAGTTTCCGAATTTTAACAATTTCATGAAATGTTCATGTAATACATATCCCCGTTTTTTGAAAATCAGACTTGAGTCAAATTGATCTCTCTATCCGTTCAAAACAAATGGTTTGTCATACTGGAGATGTGTGCGAAGTTTTCTTTCCAAATCAAAACAACTCGATCCCTGATTTTGGCGCCTTTTCTGTTGTTACTTTCTGGAAGCAACTCATTCTTTTGTGTATAAACTTTTATTGCATGATCAAAAATTGATGAAGTTTTTAGTTAAGTGGTTGAGAGTGTAATATTTCGTGGGCAAAATTTGGGGGGGGGGGGGGGGGGGGGCGTTTTTAGCGTGATTGGGTAGTCAATGCCCTTCACGCTACCCGTCTGGGTTCGATTCCCAACCCCGCACATAGAGTCAGAACATTTTTCTGGCCCAAATCGGCGAATGATATTAAGATTAAAACCTCTATAATTGAAATAAGAAACGTGCACAATTTCGTCACAACGTGTTAAGTGTTTATCTTGGTAGCTTCCAAACAAGAAATACCTCGACAAAAAATGGATATTTTTTCAGTTTATCTTTATTTGATCTTTATTTTCTTTTATTTATTTGTAGGTACAAAATGTAGATTTGATTTTCAAGAGATTTAGATTTTTTTTACATATTTGAAAATTTTTCTCAGTTTTGCCTTTCTCATACAAAAAGGTTATGCAATCACTGTGAAAACCGACTTTTGAACCGAGGCCCGGAGGGCCGAGTGTCATATAACATTCGACTCAGTTCGTCGAGTACACAAAATGTCTGTGTGTGTAACGTTTTTTTTATATTCAAATAAAAGCTTCCATACAAAATTCCTGACTATTTTACTTTTGACTACTAACATGAAAAATGATACTCATTTGATCGTTTAATCCGTGATTTAATTGATATTCTACTAATAATTTTTTTCGAAAATCCGCTGTTGTTTTTAATATGAATCGAAAATCCGTTGTATTTTAACCATTTCTTCTTTCATTTCAGGTAAGCATTTTGGAATCTTCTTGGTTATAATCAGTGTTACTGGCTGCAAAAACAATGTAAGGATATTCTTTCTTTAAAATTAATTTCATTTTATTTTTCAACTTTTTCTATATTTCGTTCTTGAAATACAACACAAAAGCTTTATGTAGTTTTACATTATGTTAAATAGCAAAAACATTAGGTCTGCTCAGAGATTTTTGTTGAACTACTAAATGGCATAACAGTTCTACATAAACTGTTATGCACTAATGAGTCAAAGACGAAACGTAAACGTATTAAATAGGCTTTTCGGCAATATTCTGCCGCAGAAGCTTCGCATCCAGTTTTCAGTATCAGAATCCGGTCCCGTGACGAAAGCTAGTATTATCCATCCAAAATCGAATTCAACTCGTCATCCTTCAACACCAATGCCTGCGTAGAAGGTTCTTTGCAGAACTACCATTGTTATCATAAAGAATTGTTTCTATTGTTTCCTATTATTTGATTGTGCTTTGGAATATGCTTGACATGAATAAGTTATACTTTAATATAACACATCGTTCAAAAGGTCTCGGCACTAACTAGGAAAATAATATTTCTTCAGCAAAATTAGTTTTTATTCATCAACAGTGCAATATAATCGTTCCTGCGCTTTTCTAACATTTCGTTGCCGTGCTTATTGAATGATTTGTCTTTAAAATAGGCTTTATAGACAACGAAAACATTCTCATTCGAACCAAATCTTCTTTCCCTGGAGCCAGTAGTCGCTGGGGGCTAGATCAGGTAAATATGGTTCGTTCGGTTTTGGCCATTATTTTCATTAACTTGCAGCACGATACATTGTCGAGGTTCAAAAAAAAAAACAGTCACCTTCCCGATCAGATGCACATAACAAAATCATAGCACAAGTATATCAACAGTAGAATAACAATTTGTGTTATTTTGAGATATTTAACAAATGAAAACAGTTGAAAGTTAAAACTTATTATAACAATATAATAACAAAATCAGTTATGTTGTTTTATTTTCATTTTCAAGACTCATGATAAAGTTCATTAATTGGAAAAATGAGTTCTTCCGTTGCTTCAAATCGAAATATAATGATCAGAATTTCAAATAACTAAAAAAAGAAACCAGATCACTCAATAAACTTTGCATTTAATAAAAAAATCGTTCAAGAATTTTGAATTAGAACGATGCTAAAAGTTGACTGTGATAAAGTTTTTCTGTGTTAAATTTGCTATCTAATTTATTACTACTATTGTTAGAAATTTCTGCTTTTGGACTGTCAAAAATAATTGTGATACAAACATTTCAAAATCTGTTACGATTTTGCTCCCGCCAGAGTCGTTTTTGTTATGATTTTTGATATTTTAACAGCTTACCAGCCAAAAATGTTTCAAAATTTGTTACAAAATATTTCTGAAATAAATTACTCCAGTTGTTATAATTCTGTTATTACCATCTGATCGGGTTGACTTCTGCAGCTGCTTGTTGCATTTTCGGACGCTTCGGACGGCTTTTCCCGACTGCACGTCGTTTAGCTGACTACTGTCTCCGGTGTCAAATGGTGGATCCAATGTTTTGTTGAAGTTAGTCTAACATTACAAATGTCATCTCTTGGTCAGCCCCTGGAGATTTTTTAACGGTTTGTGTTGAGTCAAATTCTGAAAGCGAAGAAGTGATAGTGTGCACAATTTCCATATTTCATCAACTAATTCTAACGATTATCGAGTATAGGTAGTATGATCGATGCATGTCAGTGTTTTTTACGTTATCCAGTTGAGTCTGTGACATCGCTGTCTCGCATTTATTTATCCCATAACTTTTAAGCAATATCTCAATTGTCTCTTCTGTCGGAGTAATCGAATCCAATGCATATGAAATTACTTTATGTTCACTTCAATCGATTTATTTTTCTAAAATGAAGTATGTATTATTCTCACTTCAGTTCTGGCCACCTACCGTTGAACTTCGAACCACTGTGAGTGAGGTTGATAACAAGCGTGAAAAGTCGTAAAAAAAGTCAATCGCATCACCGACGCTGCTGCAAGAATTTACGCTTAAAACTCGTTCGTTTCGCCTGGTCCCTTTCAGTGCGTTCCGGGCTACTCGGAGATCTTGCTGGTTGCCTATCGATTGGTGATGGTGATGGTGAGATGATGATGATGATGAAGACGCCTCCACTGTCCTAGTTTCGCCAAGGGGACTCCCCGTTCTATACTCCATCTCAAGCGGTACGTCGTGGCCCCGACTGGATGCGTGTGTGTGTATGTGCGCGCGCACTGATTCGACTAAAAAATGTGTGGAATGTTAAAAGTATTTCCGGTTGTCATAAAAATAGGGGCGCCATTTTTCTCCCGCTGTTTACATAGCCGCGCGCGCCTTTGGAGTCGTCGTATTTTAGGTTTGCTTCGTTCGTTTATTTTACATGCTTGTTTGTGGCTTCTCGGGCGGTTTGTTTGTATCCCGCACAGGATGGAGCATCGCGGATGATCGCCGGAGCATCGTGGAGTAGTTTCCAAAATCACGAGGCCACAGCCAATCGGTAGCGCTCCTGTGATCGAGTCAAGTCAAAGGGTATGCATGGTGGGGAAGCAAGCAAGCGAACGAAAAAAAAATATATTACTGAATGAATTTCTGATGATTGGAGTGTTTCCTCTTATCGCAGTTGTATCGCCTGCCGTTTCCTGAGGCTAATATGGCGACGCCACTGTTAACGTCAGAGATTTACAACTGCTTGGTGAAGTTTCAGTTCGGAAGTGATTGAAGCACCGATTGATAGTGCTCTGCTCCTCTCACGTACTTGGCGATGGCAACTGTTCAGAACATTGATTGCTTGGTGAACTTTGGATCCTACGCATGATTCTGGTTCGTTCAAGAGATTATAGAATGTTTGGAGCATTTGCCTTATGTGATAGTATTTTAGTTTAAGTTCAGTCGCCGTCGCCGTAAAATTTCAACCAACCTTCTTTTATCAAACACTGGCCCGAAAGGCCCGAAAAGGTACCGTAAGATTATTTGCAAAAATTTCCATTTGGCACAAATTTTACAACCGCATATCAAAAACAATTAAAATTATCCAATAATTTAGCTATCGTTTTCAAATTCCAAAATTATAACAGCAAAGATTTATCGAAAGACAAATCCCCAATAACACAAAAGTTTTTTCTGACCTTTTATAGTGCCATAAATTGAAGGGCATAAATCGAAAGGGTGAATGCATTGATTATTTATAAAGTGAATCCAATCTATTTCGTGATTCAATACCAGTTGCTATCAAAATATTCTCAACCAAAGTGTTTTTCATCACTTTCGAAATATCTACAGAATTCAGTTACTCTAATTTAGCAGATTTCTTAGTTAAGCTGCCGATCGTCTGCAGTAATAGAACTGCTTGTCATCTCTGATGATATGCAATACGTGGACAATTTGACAGCTTCCATACATTGGTCCTTTATGCAGAGTTTGGAAAAAATAAAAATTTCGAAAATCGCGACTGAAACTTTCACAAGTGATTTTTAAACATAAAAATCACCGATCGGAAAACTGACTGCAGAAAAGTTCAGTACTGATTTTTTTGAGAACGCGATTCTCACTGAAGCTGATTTCATATGGCAAATAATCAGTTGTGAAAAGTTCACTAACGAACATTCTGCTCGATGATATTCACGAAAAAATTCGCACATTCAATATATCTGATATGATTCTCGAACAGAAGATTTTTGGGAATCGAATTTTCTTAGCCGTTATATCCTAAGCTTTGGCAGAATACATGATGAATAAATTCGCCGATGAACGAAAACTGAATTTTACTGAAAATGTTCAGTGTGCGTAGGTTGGTTAATAAGTGATTCAATAATGGTGATGTATTTGATGTTTATTCGACACTACCGTGGTGGTGGAGTAATATCATTAATAAAAGCAGCAACTGCTGTAACTAACAATAGTTAGAATGATTAACATTAATAAAAACAATCACAAATCATGTTATGCAGCTGATTAAAAAATGGCCAATTTAGCTTGAATAACGTACGCAGAAGTAACAGGAGCGCAGACTACCGCTATGCTATGCCAATTCAAACGCGCCATTCAAACGCTGCGCCTACTGTGTGTTTGAGACATGCTGGCAATGCTGTGCTCCTGTTACTTCTAAGAATCAGATTCATACTAAAAAGCGATTTATTAGGTTTAATTTAAATAGTGCAGTGTAATCAGCCAGCTGGAATTAAAGCAGCCTTTCGTCGCTAAAATCACTGGAAATCGGAATGTTCATATTGACCACCCTACGTGCATCGAGAATATCGCAGTTATCATTTCTCAGTTGCGGTTCAGTTGCGAATATAATAATTAAATCTTGCACGAATCACTTCGGTGTCGAACTGAAACGTAGTGTAAATTCTGCGAAGAAACATCATCGGCGACTCTCCTTCCTATCGATTATCTCTTTAGCGATATTTCTGTGGGTGAAAATTCGTCATTAAATTTCACGTACACTAAAATCACTTGTGACTTCGAGATTCAGAGTTTTGTGGATGCTTGGTTCATGAATGAAAATATCGGAAGTGGTTTTTTCTGTCATTGAGTTTTTTTAGGAAACCCCTTGAATTGATTTTCTAACGAGTGATAATGAAATGAACTTTTTCTGATCATGATTTTCCCAACACTGCATATAAATAGAAACATTCTTCACTGTCAGACAGACAGACTCCAAATAAATATCAAGACTTTTGTCCAAAACGCCTCCAAAAGGAATGAATTTCTCTTTACCTTTTTTAAAAATATAAAAAATAGGTATAGAATTTACTCAAACTTTAGAAAAAATTCTCATTTTCAGAATTTTCGAATATATTGAAATGAGCGAATTTAACTGACTACACCGATTTCCATTTTACGAATTATATTTGGTTATGCTGGTCTCTGAGTACCGTTTCTGAAATTACCATAAATATTGACAAAAACTTAAAGAGGAACTCACTTCTACATCTCATAGAATGCTTAATCGATTGTTACACGTTTAGATTGAAAAGAATAATTTTAAGGTTTCATACAATTTCTATCTTTGATTCGTCTTGCAGTTCCATAATTTTAATTACAATTTATTTAAAACGACGGCTATTAAAATAATTCCACAAAAACTAAACATGACGAAGAATATTCACGCGAAAGACATATGCTTATTGATAAAAAAGGTATTATCTCACTAGGTGGATTGAGCCCGTTTTTTCTATCAATCATGGTTGTTTTTACATATTTTTTTCTTTTCTAGCAGATTTTCTTGGGGTGCCGTTAACCGAACACCTTTTTTGACAAAAAAAAAGATCACTACATATGTAAAAAAATGTTTCAATCATTGGAATCAATGTAATTCCTTAATATGTTGTTAACTAAGGACTTCAATCAACGAAGTCGGTTCGCGAAAAGTGAGTAGATCCATTTTTGAGTATATGACTATAATCTCCGGTCGGTTATCGAAACCCGAGAACCAGGAAAGCCGAAATTAGTTTGTTAGTTTTGAGGAAGGTTAGGATTTTTTACGCTTCTTGCTTTGCCACTTCAAGACATACACACATATATTACTCAGTTCGACGAACTGTGTCGAGGCCAATTTCTACTAGTCGATTTTTCTGGTCGAGGTTATGCAATCAACTTTTTATAAGAAAAAGTCAAAAATATTCCATTCTGCATATTGATTATAGATTGACTTTGTTTGAATTCAATCTGGTTGATTTACATCTCATGCACTATTTCGGTTAAACAAATTACATGAGCGAAATCCTGCGCTCGTGTTACTTTTGTATATGAAATTCATATTGTATAGGGTAATACTTTTGAACCTACTACATATAATATGCTTTGTGATTGAATATTTATTATTACTATTATCATTATAATTATACCGCTTGCAAAAATTTCCTGTACACTTAGATCTCCTTTTAACGCGGTTATTTTGTGCGGTTCCTTTCTACGCTGCTCTTTTAGGCGGATTATGAAGTTACGCGTTTTTTTACGCGGATTTCCGAAGTTACGCGGATTTCCCAAGTTACACGGTTTTCTTGTTTTGTCTTAGAAATGCGTGAAACTTCGAGATCTGGCATTATCCCGAAATTTTTTTAAGTCACCTCTTTGACACTTAGAAAATTTTCGATTTTATTCAAAAAAAAATTTTTTTTTCAGATCACTCCAGATCTCGACGTTTTATGCATTTTCAAGACATCAGGCATCAAAAAAAAATTCGCTTTTAGAAGGCAAATTTTCCAAAATCCCAAAGTTGATTTTCACAAAAAAAAAAATTTTTTTTTGAGTTTACTTGATCTGGTATCTGGACGCTTCATGCATTTCTAAGAAATCAAAAAAAAATGTCTTCCATTTTGCGATTTTTTACGCGGAAGTTACGCGGTCTCAAATTCTCTAAGTCCCAAAGTCGATTTTTACAAAAATAATTTTTTTGAGATCTGGATCGTTTAATGCATTTCTAAGATATTTGGCATCGAAAAAATTTCTTTCTTCAGTTTTGAGGTCTTTTTACGCGAATTTCCCAAATTTCGCGGTTTTTTTACGCGAATTTCCGAAGTTACGCGTTTTTTCACGCATTCCTCGCGTAAAAAGAGACCTAAGTGTACATCACAAAGCATGGAAGTCCGACGCATATTTTTTCAAATAAACTTCAATTTTCAACTCCTAGTTTCGGTGTCGATTATTGTTTTCTTTACCGCGTGTATGAAATTGAAAGCAGCACCCTGTGTGCTTCGTTTGTAGAGGCGGTGTTGTGTTTGCTCCTTCTATATCAGCGCATACATGTAACTGTGCGCTTGATATGAAAGTTTGAAATTTTGAAACGCATAATTTCGGAAGCGGAAGTCGGATCGGGATGAAATTCAGGAATACCGTATGGAATCATAAGACTTCATTTGAAACTACACACTTAAAAAAACACCGTGTTATTTTACATCTTATTAGATGCAGATGCATATAAATGGAACGTCGCAGCTCACGCAAATTTACGTGGAAGAACATTTAATATTGTGTCTAAAACTCCATACATGAAATTCATTGAAATAAAAAGAAAAGGAATACTGAGAGCAACAACCATCGCGACTTGAATCGAGAATCATTGGATCGCAAGTACGTTTGTTAATCGACCGAGCCACAGAAGCATACATCTGCTTGGCTGGTAAAAGGTGCATTTAAATTCATACAGTCGCACCTGCTAGCAGAACGCAAGTTGCAGTCGAAACCAGTAAAATTCAAGTTGATCTAACATTACAAATGAGATTTTTCGTCATTTGACAAATTTGGTCTTTATGAATTACATCGTATGAGGGATTAAGTCACCTGCAAATTTTGTGTGTGTGTGTAATGTTGCGAACATTGGCTAAGCCCATTGCTGAGGAAAGTGAGTTCGATTTTCGAGTTTTCGAACAATATTACCGGTGATTCCGGAACTACATTCGAGTGGGACTACAAAACCTTTCGTTTGAATATAAGAATAGACATTAGAAATTTTGGAAAAATCTGTAATATACATTTAGTCTAGATCCGGGTCATTTAACCGGAAGCCATTTCACCGAGAGCCGTTTCGTCGAAAGCCATTTCGTCGAAAGGGTTATTTCGCCGAATGTCATACCGCCGAACGCCATTTTGTCGCTAGGATCATTTCGCCGAATTCTTCGATAGTTTTCATATAGTTACTGGAATTGATTTCGAATAAAGAAAAATGAAGAATTTTAATGTTTACTCCCGTTTTGTTGAACTATAATCGGTACTTCTGAAATAATTCAGAAAGACGAATGATTTTTCCATTTTGTTTTTATTCATGATCTTCAGAACGGAATTCCCAAGAGAACTTGTTGACTTTATTAGAGTATCTACAAGGCAATTGTTTGCGGTATTGCCAAATAACTGAGTGCAAATGAAAAAAATGTGCACTGTATTGCCATTGTATTTTTTATTCAGGCCTATTTGCGTACAAGCTTTACGTGACCGATTGAGCCGATTTTTTAAATAATTTTTTTTTTGAGTTGGATCTCGTTGTCACCCTTTTTCTACGGGGAGAGGAGCTTCCATTTCCCTCCTGCGAGGATTGAGGGGCACTTTGTTCGTGGTTCGTCTCGTCATCCATTGCCGCATCGATGGTATTGTTGTCGTTTTCCGTCTTCTTTTCGTTGCTAGTTGCTGTAGATGCACCTTGTTGTACATTGGTTGCAATTGCTGGTTGGCTGGAGGGTAAGTTGTTAACTGCAGCTGGTGGCTATCACAGGTGTGCTGGGGTTGCTTGAGGTTTGTGTGAAGGAAGCACCGTTGTCCTTTGGTGTAGTTGTCTTCTTGTCCAGTTTATCACATGTCTTACTGTAGTGAACAGCTTTTTGGCAATATTGACATGTGGCCATCTGATTGTCATAGGTAATGAGTGATTTGCACGGAATTCTTGTATCTTAACCGAAAATCACATAAGAAGGTATAGGCCGCTTCAAGTGTATGCGTAATAAACGTACGCCATTTAGAATACCGGGGAAAAAAATTTTCCACTTTTCTTTTTCGATAGAGAGAATCTCTCCGTATTGGGACATAGTTTTGCGAATATATGAATCGGTGACGCTTGAGGGAAGATCCTGCACACGCACTTCTATAGCACTATCTTCCATATACACTGGAACATTATTCGTCTTATAGTATTGAAGTAAATGCACACGTTTAATGTCAAGATGCATTTGCTCCTTAAGCAAACCTTCAAGTTCTCGTATCGAAGGTCGAATTTTGCACTGCCTGAAGTCAACAACAATTGTATTCTTTCGTGTCGGCGGTAGCTTTTGTTCGTTTGGTTCACTCATTTCGAGGTCGTTCTATTGTTCACTACACAATACTGTACTTGGTTTCTTCTGTCCCGAACGTAAGCGGTTTTGTTTCATCGACTGACTTGGATGAGATGTGAAACCGAACTGGTTAAAAATAATTAATTTTCGACAAAAAAAATGTTTTTCTTAGTTAGTCACACGACTTATTGAGTTAATAGTGGGCTTCAAATTGTGCTACAAAATAGTTGCAAATATAATCGCACAGTTAATTTTTATGACCTTTGTTAATAATTCTTCGTTACGAAAAGATGCCAATCGTATCTAGCCATCTCGGATATAATGAAAACAAGCCCAAAATATAAGTGTCTTATTATTAGGAGGCTTGAAGACTTTGGATTTACTACTCATCGACGTGGTTCATCGGTAGTTCGTATTGATGAAATCGATGGGGACATCGAATTCTAATGATGGTTCTTAATTGGAACAAATGCATCCTTCCCTATCATATGTACCATACATTGGGAGTGTCGATGGGAAGAATTCCGGTGGGCACAATCCATTTGTCTTGAATTGCTTTGATTAAATCCGGGTTCTCGGCATATGGCGTCACTTGCAGCTTTCCGTTCCCATCGCTATCAACTGCGTCGCAATCAATTCGATCAGTTGTGTATTTACGGATAGCGTACGTAATTAAAAACACTATACACTACTGTTTACTGTTTGTTTGGGAGTGCTCGGTCCATTTCGGTATGTTCCCGTTTTTTGTACCCCTGAAAGTACGTCAACACGATAGGTTTATTGACACTTTCACTCCGGTTCAGTTGTTATCAGCTCTCGGCAAGCAAGGAACCCCCACCGATAGGCTCATTGATAGACCTGCCATGTGAAGTCCGGTTAGGACTATGTTGTTCCGACAAGTCTACAAACTTTCATTAGATCTCTGGTGCTAATAACTTACCAAATACACGAAGACAACGGCTTGTGGGATATGTAAACAGTCCAGATGAAACGATGCCATTGACTCCATAGGTAAATTTTAGACGCTGGTCTAACCGTTTTTTCTCACCTTCCGCATCCTATGACCCGTGGTGGTCCGCGGTACAACATGGTGGGAGGGCTTTGGCCGCCCGATTGGAGCTTTTCTCCATTAACCGTCGATCAGTTCGAGTTCGGTTTTTCTTTTTTCTTGTGACGTAATTTTCTGTCTGACCCCTGGTGCCACTTGGAGCCACTTAATGGTGGGTAGGCTTTTTTTACCGAGAATTTCGGCCGAACCTGTTGGCGCCAACGGAAAGGTGTTGCATTCCGACTTTTTTTTTCGAGCGTGTTGTTGGTGCTGCACTGCATCAGTCGAGGTGAAGAAAACGTTATAATTTGTATTCATTCGTTTTTTTTTTCATTTCGGCGGCAAACCGAAGCGGATCGAACGGGCACATTATTAGTGGGCTCCTTCTTGCTCTCGTTCGCTCGATTCCCGGGAATCGGCGATTCTAGAGCTATCAGTCCGTGGACCTGAACCCACTTAGGGTTCCTTCTCCAGCTATCTCTTTCTTTCTTTATCGGATTCGAGCGCATTCCCTGCAGCAGATCGTTCGTGTTAGCAGTGAAATGTTAATAAAAATATGTGAATCCCGCTGCACAAAGGAGACCGCTTGTTGTGATACGATCGGGATAAAGCAAGGGGCTTTTGGGAAGAGGAGGCTGCCTTCGAGAGGAACCTGGGTCGAGAAAGCAGCTTTGGCATGATCGCACGTCGGAATGTTAATTAAATCAGTTCAGTTGCCCAGGTTTCCTAACTTGTGTCTATAAGATGGTGGTGCTGCTGCTGCTGAAAACCGGGCGATTCAGAACGGTTGAAAGTTGGGGTTCTCGGGAAATCTGACTGGCCGTCTTCACGCCCTTTTTGCTACGGGCGAAGTGGGCAACGCGAGACTGGTGCAATCCTGCAAGTCATGCCTGGATCTGGACTGGAGAGTGCATTGTCCTGAAATGCACTTGCCGGGGGCTGCGGCGAAGTCGATTATTGCTTGGCCGGAGCTGCAGTATTAATTGGCTGCCGCAGTTAACGATGAATTGATGCGATTTTTTTTTGCCATTCGAAAATAAACATTTTTGGAGGGCATCGATGCCTGTATTTAATGGTGAATGCCTTATTTGAGCTTTGCATATATTATGTACTCGAAACGTATCACGAATGATTTTGTGATTTGTCTGAAGCCGGTCTGAAATTTGCTCAAAATCAATACATTAAAAAATTAAATTGAATTTTGGAATAAACATAAACGTTTATTCTTCAAGCTCAGCACAGACTTCGCATCGCCACACGTCAATGAACTCCAAATCAAATTTCAATCCTCACTTCCTGTCAACTTATCAGTCATAACAACAAACAGGCGCATACATTCGGTGTACGCTGTCAACGGAGGGAATTGATAATAAATCATGTTTACTGAGCCTTATCTTGCCACAAATCAGGCTGCATTTTTTCAGCGATCGTCACTACGGTCGGCATTTGACGTGTAAAGTTACTGTCTTGGTTGCGACTTGGATTTTACGTCGCGATCTTCGTGTGGAAAAAGTAGTGTTACAACAACAACTACCACCACTACTATTGCTGCTGCTGCTGCTGCTACTACTTAGGGCTACTACAAAAACTACTCGCACACAGCCAAGCGCCTCGCACTGTCCAGACGAAAGTGATGGGAGAATTCCACGGTTGGCGGGCGGTACGTTGGCCAGGCAATGATTTGACGTACCGAGCTGCATAGACAGAGGGTTTTACGAGCGGCCTAGTGGGTGAAGAAGGAAAAAAAATACGTTTTGAATGAGCTCAATGAATGAAGCAATTTCATTCATGATTTCTCGTGGCGCGCGTGATGGCCAATCTCGTCATCGACGGTGGCAACGCTAGCGACGACGCCGGACGCGGCCGAAGAGTGCTGCCCTTTTCAATGCCCACCTGTCTCTGTTCCTCTGAGACAGCTTTGAACCGCATAGTAAACGCCACACACGCGCTGCCGACCGACCGACGCAGTAAGCGTCCGAATGCAGGTCCGGGCTACAATCACGGAGAGGAGTACCCTACAATGACCTACATATGAAGAATGTGAATGCAGTAATTTACTACTGCTGTGGTAGTGGCTTACAGGGTTTTCTAAGAAAACAACAGTGCCAACGGGAATGCAGGTGTCTCCATGCGGTTGTGTGCGCTTTGAATCAATGGAAGTTGTGCATACTAGTAATAATTGTACGGAATGGATTCAACTTGTTCTAAGGAACTCGTGTACCTATCCCATATTGATTTAAAATAGACTTTCAGAAAGAAACTCATGAATATTGAAAATCAACGTTTCATTAATTTAATGCGCTATAAATCGACTCAATTGAAATCTTTAGTTTACAGCAGTGATTCCCAAACTGGTCCCTCTAGCCCACCAGTGGGCTCTAGCTTATTTTAAGTGGACAGTAAACTCAAAGTGGTCAACAGATGAGCAGTGGGCTTCTTCATTAAAAAAAACTGCGAATCATTCACAATACACATACTTTAAACCTAATACATTTCGAATATCATATTAGTGGGCAGTATGAATAAAACGTAGTATGCTTGAATTTCGGTAGTAAATGCTACGTGTGGATCACGTTCCTGTCAAAACATGCTACAAACTGTAGTATTTACTACAAGTTTTCGGTAGGTAGCCCTAGAGGTTGCTACTCGTGTGTTTGCTGATAAAGTGAAGTACAGAAATTAAAAAAGTGGCATTTTTACAGATGTAAGTACGTTTCTTGCTTTGTGCATGCTTATGCCAGCTTTTCCGGCTCTGTGTCGATACGGTATGCAGTAAATGCTTAAATTCGGAAGTAGCATTAACTACGTGTTCGAACTTGTTTTTTATTCATACCAAACCGCGTTATACTCTGTGGACTTTGTTTTTGAGAAGATGCTACAAACAACAGACTTTACTACATTTTATTCATACGGCCCAATATTTTTTATTATCATTTTTTCTACTTGAATCGAGGTCTCGGACCTTGCTTGTAACGTTTCCCGTAGATTTCAGTGTCCTCGATTACACAGATTGAACTCTCAGCAAGTATCGTATCGCACAACTTTCGAACTTTGGATTCTCGATGCTTCTAGTATCGGATTGCTTTTGCTCCTTATAGGTTTGAGAATTCAAAGAATATAGTACATCTGACTTCGAAGTGTCAACTTTTTAAAGCAAATCTCGAGCTGAAACTTCTGTTACTAGAAAACGAAGTGAGTTCCACTATTGCATGTACTTCCGAAACAGGAGTCCGGGAACCGGTACAATCGAAATCGGTTCGAGAAAAGTGACTGGGATCCATTCCCGAATCTATAGTTACGATATCCGGTCGTTAATAGAAAACCGGGAATCAGAAAAGCCGACATCAATTTGTTTGGCCGTCTACTGACAATGACTATCGAGAGTTTTGAGATAAGTTTAGAAATTAGTTAACGTGTTTTACTTAGCGCTTTTAGTAACGGTATAAATATTTTAATAATCTTCACCCTGTAATTCCCAACCGGTCGTCCGTTTCATTTGAACTTATATTCATTTGTGAAAATTTCTCAATCCATAGCTGAGGAAAGTGAGTGAGATTCATTTTGGAATAAATGAACACTTTTTCCGGTGCTTTCGGAATCGGAAGCCGGGAATCAGGATAGCCAGAACCGGTTAATTTTATTTGTCTACAGATAATTACTACCGATTGGAATAGTCACGCGGTTAGTCTAGAATTTTATTAATGTTTTTTTATTTCGCCACTTTAAGTGATTGTATTAATTTTCAACAGACTTAACCCTATAATTCCGGAACCGGAAGTCGCATTCTGATGGAACTTTGGAGTTTTATATAAGACTATGAGACCTTTCATTTGAACCTAATTTTGGTTAAATCTGCCACGCCATCTCTGAGCAAAGTGATGAAATAATTTGAAATTGTAATTTTTATACTAATCACCTTGTAATTCCGAAACCGGAAGTTGAATCGAAATGAAATTCAGGAACTTTGTTTAAAACGTTTATACCTTTCATTTGAATCTAAGTTTGTGAGAATCGGTTCAGATATCTATGAGAAAAGTTAATGCACTTATTTTCATTTGTTTGCACATATTTTCCTGTAATTCCGGAACCAGAAGTCGGATTCGGATAAAATTCAGGAACTTTATACGGGGTTACAAGACCGTCCATTTGAATCTAAGTTTTTGAAAATTGGTTCAGCTATCTCTGAGAAAAGTGAGTACAAAAAATGTTACATACATACATACATACATACATACATACACACACATACACACATACAGACATTTTGCGTACTCCAGGAACTGAGTCGAATGGAATATGACACTCGACCTTCCGGGTCTCGGTTCAAAAGTTGGTTTCACAGTGATTGCATAACTTTTCCATATGAGAAAGGCAAAAAGTTTTTAAAATTTTCGTATTTATGCCGTTTGTTTTTAGATTCTCCTTAAGAACATTGAGTTTAATTTGTTATAAATAATCGTGAGTGTTAATAACAATAACTAAGTGTATAAAAAGTGTATGTCACCGCTTTAATTTCTAAGCATTTTGTAAAAATAACTAAAATTTGATATTTTTTAGTGTTTGTTATTTATTTTTAGATGTTTTTGAATATAAAAAAACTGCTAGTTTAGCCCTATTTGTAACTGGTTTTATTAGGAATCCAATGATGTATAAAAACATATAGGTCATTGCTTTGAATTCAGAGATATTTACGACCATTGTAAAAAATCCCATCTTTTTTGTGGTTTACAGTTTTCTCTATAACTTTAGGTAGACAACTCTATTTTACGTATGTTTTAGTGCATTTGATTTCTGAAACTAGTACCATTCGAATGGTGAACAAATTTTGAAAATCGGTTGACTATCAACAAAGTTATGACCCGATAAAGTTGGAGCTCTCAATATTCAGTCGCGACGTTGATGCCAAAGGAAACAAAATTAGATAGCAGATAGGGCATTTTTGCGCCTGAAAAAAACCTGGAACTGGAAAAATCACATTTTCATTGATTTTTTCTAACCGATTGTCAATAATGACATACTTGAAATAATCTGCGAACTGTACAAAATTCGAGGGTGTAAAATTTATTGAGATCCGTTGAAAAACAGCTGAGCTATGACAGCTCAAAGTTACCGTTCCAACTTTTTTTCGGGTTTGGTATTTGGAGTGTTAAACCTCATCAGCTGCTTGTGCGACCGACCGATTTGATTTACTTGTCGCACGATTTGGATTCATCACATTCATGTAAGTCCTTAGTTTTGGCCACATTCATCCTTTTAGACTGCTTTCCGTGTGAGTAGCTGGGATTTTCGAGATGCACGAGCAAAATTTTGACGCATCGATCCCAAAATCGAACAACCGCCAAGCAAATGCCAAAATTTAATAGTAGACATGATACTTGGTGATGTCAAAGACGATATAGTGAACTCTAAGTACGTAATTAATCAGCTTGTAAGTTCAAGAGTGTCCACAATTTTAATTTGAACGTTCTGAGTCCTATTGAAAATGAAGTCTCACTGAAATGTGATCATATTTCACCTCAAGTGTTATTACAAGATGACATTATTGAGACGAATGAATTTTTTCCTGGTAATGATGGAATCTTTAATATTCTTATTAAAAATCTTCCCGGTGTTGCCTTGAGACTCTTGGTTAAAAATTTGAACAAGTGTTTTTCATAAATTTACGTTCCTAAAAGATGGAGATACGCTAAAGTAATTCCCATCCTCAAATCTGATAAAACCCAGCAGAAACATCAAGTTATCGATCAATTAGCTTAATTTCTTCTATCAGTAAATTTTTTTAACAAATTATCTTGTTGAGAATGATGTCTCATATAAATGAGAATTAAAATCTTTTTAACAGAGCAGTTTGGGTTTTGTCATGAACATTCAACTACTCTTCAACTTGTAAGAGTAAAGAAAGTCTTAGCATTACATTCCTTTTGTGGAATTTGACCTTTCTGTTTCAACAGACTTCGTAGCCGATTCTTAGTGTACATAATCATTGCATGGCTAGTACTATGGATCCTATTGACACTAGGAATCCTTCCAGGTCGGGGCTCGAACATACGACAACTGGCTTGTATGACCAGCGTCCTATGCATTGAACCGCCAACCCGGAACAACTAGGTTATCCACCCGGAATAAATCTCTAGGTTATCCACTGGAGTTGCTCTTCTAAACATAGAGAAAGCATTCGACAGTGTTTGGCACAAAGGTTTAATAGCAAAAATGTCTGATTTCCAGTTTCCTATTTATTTGATCAAAATGATTCAAAATTTTTTAACTGATCGTACTCTTGAGGTTAGCTATCAGAATTGTAAATCTGAATGGCTACCTGTATGAGCAGGATTCGAGCGTAGCTCCAATATTGTGTCCTTTTTTCACTTCTACCCGTTGGTCAGAAAGCTATTCTGTGACGTCACAGGTCTGTTATCCACAGGTAGAAATCTAATGTCGTTTTCGCTTGAGAAAACCGAAACTGACCCAAGGTAGTTTCATCAAACAAACACTGGTCTGATCAAGCTAAATAGTTAGGTTTAACGTATGACAAAAACTCACTTTCAAGGATCACATTGAAGGAATCCAGGCAAAGTGTAATAAATATATTAAATGTTTATATCCTCTTATAAACAGAAATTCTAAGCCCTGTTTAAAGAACAAATTATTAATTTATAAACAAATTTTCAGACCTGCTTTATGCAGTACCAATTTGGTCAAGTGGTTGTTCTACTCGAAAGAAAACGCTCAAAGGATTCAGAATAAAAAAATTCTGAAAATGATTTTGAAGCGTCCTCTCTGGTTTAGTACAATTAATGCTCTATTTTTCATATCTCGACTGCAATTTCTTGCAAAAGTTTATGCCTAAAGGTTACTTATTGGTCGATATCACAAAAAACGCCTGATATGAAGGTAAATAATTTTACTGTTGTGGGTTTTGCCTGAGAAAATGGTCAAAAAAAGCACTCTTCATATATTTCGTTGTCTTATTTACACAACTTAAAAGGGTCACGTTACGCACTTCGTAACATTAAATTACTTGATTTAAGCTTTCCAAAAGATATATGTGCCTTTTGGTCTACGACCCTGCTTCCTATCAGTAGGTAAAGTTAATGTATATAAAAGTTAAAATATTAAATAATTTTTCAAGGAAAATGCCAAATTGTACACAGTCTTCAACAAAAATGTGTAATTTTTTCAATGTTTTTAGTAATTGTCTCGAACATAGTAGACATTGAAAACAATTGCAAAAAAAGTGATGTACAAAAAATGATTTTAAGGGGTTTCAAACGAAAATGCTTCATATATCCAAAACTTTTTGCGTTAGGCCTATAGCTTTTTCGGCAAAGTTTTTTTCTTGTTAGAAGTTCTAAAACTTTGTAGAAGACAACGTTTTTTCAACTCTTAAGGGAAAAATGTAGTCAAAATGGACTTTTATTATAGTAGGCTTTGCACATTTTTTATTGTGATCAAATTACGAGGTATATTTTTGTGAATGAGTTCTCCAAAGGAACCACGTATATCGGATCAACGGTTTGGCTTTAATTTGCCACGTAATTGATTCAAGAAATTCTTCCTCAGGTTACTATATAATTAGTTCTAATTACCATAGAAGCACTAGATCAGTTGGATGATTGTGATCTGTTGATACAAAAGATGAGGATGTTTTATGCCTCTTAGAGAACATGTTCGGCAGCTAGTAACTAAATGGACTTTTTACTGCTTCGAATCACTAACTAAATAGAGGAGTGCCGCCAAACGCTTCTGCTACCACTTGTAAGGTCACACAATGATCCTACGCTTTCTGGTTGGATTTAGCCTCGTGCCATTACTCGAAAGACGTTTTGAAGTGCTACTAATTAAGCCGATGAGGCTTAAGTTCGTGCCGAAGAACTTCAATCCCGCGAACGCAACGGAACTACGATCAATTGAGGGTTCTGGCCCATCATGAAATCGGAGGAAAATAAGAAAATTTCTATGTGATGTAATTTGAGTCCGTACACCCTTTACTCGTCTGTCGTTTCGCGTTAGACTCTGCACACATTGTGCACCAGAGAAATAGAAAAAAATGATGCGTTATTGCAAGAACGCATACAGGCAGCGGCATTCAGTCAGTCAGTCGGCCAACCAACCTACCAACCAGCCAACCAACAAATGTGCAATGGACGGAGTAATGAGCCAGACAGATATTAGACGCATATGTGCTGGGGATCGCGGAGGGCGGAGGGAAAGATACAAGGTTGGCTGAACCGGTGCCAAAAGGGACGGCAAGTGCAGCCGCCAGCGGAAGTTTAATAGTAAACATCACAATCATAAAAGATTATCGCGAACTGCGTACGGATTTTCATTCATAAAGTCCGCGAGTCTGTGTTGTGCCGTACGGGCAGCGGTGCAACATACTTTGTAGGCTGAGTCGCGAAAATGCAAACTCCTGTGCGCTCGAAGCGACTGCTCAAATTTTGTTTGGAACATCCAAACACCTGCATGGGCGGTGTGTGTTTCTAGAAAACGTCTTACGCGCCCAACTACTGCTGAAGTGTGAGTTTGTCTACGACGAAGTGCAGCGCAAATTGTCCCTTTACGAAATTGAGCGCCGACTGTGACGAATTGGCTGGGGTCACAGTCCGTCTGTCTGTCTGTCTGCTGGCAGAGATGAGGATTTGGTGCAGTTTACTTGGAGCGGTGCTAATGACGACAACGATGGCGTTGATGATTGTAATGATATTACGGTTGTATGCGAATGAGAAACGACACGGGGTTCAGATGCAAAATGCACTTGGTTGCTGTTGAAGTGATAATCCGTCGAACGATGCCAACGAATGCAACGTTATGACGAGTGATGTGTGCAATGAACTGTGACTGGCTGCGAAATGGCCAGGTCCATTTAGAATACCGGCTTGGGGTAGCTAAAACTGAACAACGAGTCATACTAAATTTGTGTTGTAGTATTCTTTTCTCTGTGTTGAGAAAATTTTTCACAAAAAATTTTTATTTTGAATTGGTAAAATTACGAGTGCATTGCATCTGCGATGCTCGTTTCAAACAGGGTTGAAAGAACGGTTGCAAGTACCAATAAAGCTTCTAAAAGCTATCGATGGAAGGTGCTTAACGGGTCATCGTGGTGAATATCTATTTGGTTTTGTCGGTTATCGATCTACGGTCACCGGCGTCACCAGCCCGAAAGGGGCACTAACGCTGACTGACGATGGTCGTCATAACCGCAAGTTGATGTGCTTTTCTGAATGAAATATTTTTATGTTCTGTTTGCTATTCCGACTGCCGCACAACACAACACAATACACCAGTGGCAAAGCCAATGCACTGTGAGTACGAGTTGGAGTATTCGTTTGCATTCGACTATTATTAGCAGCCCGTCGTCGGTATCCATCCGTCGGTCCATCGGGGAAGAACTGCAGTGGATAGATGGAATGCAGTGGCAAATAACCGGAGAATGACCCCAATTTGTCGCAAGAACGATGAGCTGCAACGGATCTTTCTCGAAATATGCATATTTCTAGTGTCCAGTGGATAATGTATTTTCTAAGTAGACAATGTGCACGAAGTTGATGAATATTTTTCTTATCGCATTACCACTTGAGAACGAAATGAAGATTTTTTGATGTTTTTCTATTCCGAAATAAATGACATATTGCTATCAATGCATGTATCCAGCTCACTGAAAATTTAAGCAAATCGGCAAAACATCTTTCACGAGTAATAGCACGAGGCTAAATCCCACCAGCAAACCGTAGAACCAGTGGGGTAAAAAGGACCAAAAACGCGACGAATTTTTGGAGGCACAACACAGCTGACCGCAAAGCACTTTTTTTGTGTAAAATGGTCAGTAAAATCGATGCCACGTATTTAGAAAAACTGCACACAACGCTATCATGTTCATTTTACCCCAAGTTCCCTTTTTAAAATGTATCGTATTCAAGCTTACCTATACAACATAAAACCGAAGTACTTACAAAAAAGCGAATAGAGTGTTTCTGATGTAAAAAAGTCTAACAAATCGATTGCATATAGTTTCAATGACAGCAGCAAACTCGTTGTACCGTTTTACCCCATTCTTTTCAAGTTATAATATTCACTTGATATAAGATCTACAATCCAAAAGCAGATCCAATTTGTATTTGATTGTAATTCTATTGATTCTAATCTTATTTTTAAGTAATATCAACCGATTTTCATCAACCGCAATCAGCCTCCTATCTAATTACGAAATAAAGTTCACCCAGAGATACAACTTATGACATAAATTGAGGTAAAGAGGGTTAAACGGGCTAGTACTGTCATTCTATTATGTGTACTTGGATCACTGAAGTTTTCTACTTAATATGGACCAATATTGATAGGTCATATTGGATCTACCTCGGGATTGTAAATCTGAATTCAACATAAAATTATATTTGAGGGAAAATTGGGGTAAAACGATGTAGCACGAATCATGCGATCATGGAAACCAGAGATGTCTATCTCCTCTGTGTGACGAAGAGCAAGCAAAATTTCTCCCCTCGCACTGACAACTTCAACGAGAGCTCTTCTCTTTCACATTTATACACCACTGTTGTGTAAGTGTGCACGCATCATGAGTGCGTTTGTTTATTTCCTTTTACCTCTTCCTCTGAATCGCACCAAAGTGCTAGAGCATTAGCTAATAAATTCTCTGTGGAGGATGCAGATACTTTCACAGAGGTGTACACGCCGGTGAGCACTCTGCTGTATGGTTTTCGTAGATGAAGCGTGGACACGCAAAATCAGCAAAATAAAACAATTTATCGTAAAATTTTCGGTTTTCCTTGCAAATTTTTCATAGCAAGGCCAGATCTACTCTCTATTAATTGAAGTTCACAGAAGTGTTCGCTCACAATCACGCGCCAGTGGTCACTTGGGTGTATTTAGATGAGAGCGCGTGTGAGCGATTCATGCGAAGAGAATGTGTTTCACTCGCGCCAGCTGCTTTAACCACAAGCACACACTCAAATGCTGTCTATTCGACACTGAGAAGAAGTGCGCTTTCCTCTTTGTGCGGTGCTTCGTTTTTTTCATCCTCGGTGTGGCAAAAATCTGACTCTAGCGTGTATAACTCTGGTGAAATGCCATCTCTGATGGAAACTATCTGTTACCTTTTTTTTGAGGTTATATGCGGAACATAGAACTGCCTTGTTTAACCATAATTGATCCAAGTACCAATCAGTAGATCTTTTTTCCTGTAAATTCATAGAAGAAGATGATTTGAGGTAGAACAGAATACAGTTATTTTTATTAAAAACAATCCATTTATCGCACTTATGAACGCACTTATGTCCGATTAGTCGAATTCATTTTTTCAGAGTTTCACAATTAGTCTTCGAAGTAATGTCAGCAAAAAAGAGAAATTGTAGCAAAACGGGCATGATAGTAAATTTTGCGGACCCTTCTATCACCAATCGATTCTACAGTAAATTTTTCATTAGAAATACCAACTTTGAAAATTTCATTTCGTCGAATGTGTCATTTCACTGAAAGGGTAATTATGTTGATCCGTGAGGTGGCATTAGCATTTCAAAATAATCTGCTAATGCACTGATGAACTGAACGCGAAAATTAAAAAATAAATTCAACAAGTTCCTTTCTCAGTGAATCAATCTAAAAAATTTAATCAAAAGAGTAGTTTTCCTGGATTAAACTCGGAAAAGAATTTATCGATAATTTTAAATATAAGATATTTCACAAATACAATTGTAAATTTAAAAAAAAAACGGTTGTAAACCATACCATCTTTCATTTGTCTTTATTTTAAATATATTCCAATTACGATATTATGAGAACTTTATGATTCGGTGAATTGACCCTTTCGGTGAAATGATCCTGATCCGATTTTTACACTGCATTCAACCGTTTATTGAGATTCCATGCATTGTGTCTATTACGTTTTTTTGCATCTTGCACGAAAATTTTACTCTACAGCATTTTTTTCGTCACATCTCTAACCGAACTGTTTGGATTCCTCTTGAACGCTTGTACTGCCAGCTTGTGATACGTTTTTACTATACGGAGATTGTGACTTTTTGCCTCCGAACTGCAGTTAATTTAAAACACGAAGTTCTGTAGATTGTACAATTACAGGCTTTCTGCCGATGCCACGATACGAGATATACAGGATTTTCAAGGTACGTGCGCAAAATAGTTTTATACCGGTGATGTTTGTTCGATTTCATTTTCGCAACGATTGCAAAACTACTACTATCACTTACACAATGTAAACATTGAACTAGATACTACAGGCTTTTAAATTAAAAATGGCGTCGAAAAAAGATCAAGCGCGAAAAGGAATTGTGTGCGGTCGCAATGAAAATCCGAATCTGTCAGCAGTGGCGTATCGAGGAAATTTGGCGCTCGGGGCAAAATTAGAAATTGGCATAGGTTTAAGCAATTAAAAACAAAGCTGAATTCCATCTCCAGAAAGATGACTTGGGTGAGCAAAAAAAACGGTCCAAAGGATTAGTTTGCCGCCCCCACAAAAACGTTGCGCCCGGGGTGAGTGCCCCCTTCGCCCCCCTCTAGATATGCCACTGTCTGTCAGTAAGAAAAATTGCTAAAAAGCCTTGTCTTCCGGCAAGCACTGTCAATAATGTTCTTAAATCTTTCTATACACGTTCGACAACAGCCAGGAAGACTGTCTTGAAAGACAAGCAATAACATGGACGAAGAAAAAATGTCAAGTAAACTTTTCTCAGAAGCTAGCTGGAAATTTATTAGAGGTCAAAATATTGTCGAAAAATGAAGATGAAATATTTTTGAAAAAAACTGCTTGTTGAATGAAGTGATAATTTGGTAAAATCGGATAATCAGATGTGAATCGATTAATGAAATCTGATAACTGAAGGGAAAAAACTCCTATAATTGTCGCCTTTTACGACATGGAAGCATGAACCCAGTGAATCAATTTTTTTAAAGCTTTTTTTCCGCTGGATTCCTTTTCGCCTAGTGGACCCCAGTCCCTTTACTCGTAGATGTCTACCTGTGGCTAAGAAAGCTTGTAGGATCACAGAATAGAGACATCTGATAACTAACGGTTAGATTTGGAAAGTCGTTCTAAGTGAAAACTGGTAAAGAGAATGTAACGGCTCAAACCTGGACTCGCAAGTTACGCTAAGATTCGATGAAGTTTTTCTGCTTGATAATGGAAGATGAAACTTATAAACTGGCAGGTTTAAAGCAGCTTCCTTTAATATCTTTTTATACTGCCATGTAACGGAACAACGTAGAGGAGCATTTCAGTACTAAGAAAAAGGCCAAGTTTCCTGAAAAATATTTGGTTTCGCAGGCAATATGCAGCTGTGATCGAGCAAGTCATCACTACCGGAACTCTTTCAATAAACACAATAGCTACAACCAGTGTGAAATGGTGATTGCCGATAATTTGGCAGAGAGTGGCGCGATATTTCTCTACATTATATACAACAGACACGTACACGCCAGGGGGGATAGTGTCCCTGGCCCCTCCCGAAATCAGAAACCGAAAATAAAAAAAAGTTTGATGAATATTATGGGGTTTTTGCAAATTTCCTGCAAATTACATCTTGAAATAGTGATTTTAATAGTTTCGTGATGATCGAAACTCCACTGCCACTGACAGTGTCCAAAGTACATGAAATGGATATCAAAACTAGGACAAAATAAACGACAATAATAAAAATACATAAAATATTCACCGGGTGACCGGAACGAGAGAGTGCGCGAGCATGCCATAGTTGGGTATGACTCTGCATATGAGGAAAATATCCTCCCGCTGGACCCCGCACATACTTGAGTAGGAGAAAAAAAAAAGAACGCAAGCGCACTTCCAACACATGTTGGGCTGAATCCATTATTATACGTCAGAGAACAGAATGGTTCCCTGACAATGGACTGAAGTCAGAGCGAGTGCTTCCAAGCGACATGGCTCAATGGATCAGAGAAATCACGACGTCGGTTTTCTGGGATTGTCATGGGATTCTTTTGGAGGACTGCTTCAAAACAGATATGCAAATATTAGCGTACATGATTAGAGCGATAAAATAACGAAATAAACGTAAAGAAATGTAATACAATAACGTAATCTCGGACACAGTCATCAATTTTATTCAAACACTCAATAATGACACTTCCAGTTGGAAAATTTTGTCTGTTAAAATAACTAGCATAATTCTCCATCGCGACCTCTGCCTGCCTCTGTTCTAGTTTTTATGATGTTTATTACCTCCAGAAACATTACATTGCACTAGTACGCAGTATTCATGAAAACGGTATGCTTCCGGATCCGCAAACCGATAAATCCAAGTTTGGTTAAAAAATCTACTAACAAGATCTTGAAATTGGAACTGTTTTGAACCAAGGGGAGAAGATTTTTCTGTTTTTGTTGCATCGATTAAATTAAATAATAACACCTTTCGCTTGAATACAAGTTCGTGAAATAGGTCAAGCAATATCTGAGACAGCGGTGTGAGTTACATTGCGACGTTTTTGACCACTTTTTCCGGAGCTGGTAAAGTTAACTGGCCCCTCCCGAAACGAAATTCTGGGTACGGGCCTGATATACAACATCGTCAATCTACTAGATGATGCTACAAGAACTCGCTGCCTCTCAGTGCATGAACCATGAGAGAATTTTTTTCGCTCCACCTCATACTCTGAGTATTTCACGGCCCTTACCAAAAGAGATACAGTTTTGCAATGATCGGCGCTGTGTGAAATTTACCAAGAAAGAATCGCAAGTTGACAGTTATTGCAAAAAATCGAATCGATGATGATTCTCATTCTAGGTTACAATATTTAAGATCCCTTGTGTGGAGACATTTTCATAGACACAACTTATACAAATGTTATATGCACATAGTTAGAATAAGCGGCAATAGTAAAATGATTCTATCTCAATTATCCTTTACCCGTATAGAATCGGATCGCAAAACGAGTATAAGCGACCGTTTGTTGCTTCAGAGAGAAACCCTACAGCAGCGTGCTAGCCCGTGGTGCTCAGACGGGTCATCGAGAGAAATTCGCTCTCGCACTGGTGTCCATTCTATGTTAAGTTGCTGAGATGATATCCGTCTCTCTTTGATGGCACTGATTTAATCGTGTGAAGAGTTGCTAGAGAGCGTTCTTGACTACAAGTATAGAGAAATCTCGAAAATCATGGACAAAAGCAATTAAATCGGTTGCAGAGAAGTCTGCACCGACTCTAATGGCTGAAGTAAACTCAAAAGTTTGTTATTTCTTCATGCAGTCTAATTAAAACACTGTAATAAGTTTTAAGATGATTGATAATGCTCAATAAAGTGAATGATAATGCCCCTTGGATTGAACTAACATACACTGAAGTCTTTTTTTATGCGAGTTTACGTACCGCATAAAAAAAACCTCTGAAAATTCGCATAACTCTGAAAATTCGCATAAAAACCGCATAACTCTGAAAATTCGCATAAAAAAACCGCATAACTCTGAAACTTCGCTAAAAAAACCGCATAACTCTGAAAATTTGCATAAAAAAAGCGCATAACTCTGAAAATTTGCATAAAAAAAGCGCATAACTCTGAAACTTCGCTAAAAAAAACCGCATAACTCTGAAAATTTGCACAAAAAAACCGCATAACTCTGACACTTCGCATAAAAAACCGCATAACTCTGAAAATTTGCATAAAAAAAGTCGCATAAAAAGACCTTAGCGTATTCCAAATCTAATCCGATCTCTTCATTACAGAAGAGTGAGGAATATACAATAAATTGCACGAAAAAAATATTAAATTTTTTATGCAGTCCAATTTACGTTCTCCCACTTTATACACCAGGTGAGTCTCATTTCTTTCGAGTACAATCGAACTGAAAATTTAAAATTTTCGCTAAATATATGGGTATTTTCAGATAAACTTCGACATCTTTTGTATAACCCGAGTTTTCATACCGGAATTGCTCTAAATTGTTATTTCTTCAAACAATAAATCACAATTCAATATTATTGATTATGATTGCCCACTCTGCTGAGAAAATTGTTCATTGTTTTTTTTCAGTCGAAACATTTTGTTCACCAAACAATATCCACATGCGCAATCGATCGAAAGCCACCAGTTTGAACATACTCGTTAAAAGCATAATCAGGCGCAGACGGTTTCCGAGCCCGGAGTAATGCCTGTAGTCCGTTGCGAGTCACCACCTTTGTGTGATACCTTTTTTTCCGATATCGGAATCATAAATTTTCATCAAAAGGCTCATTCAGTTTGCGTGCCGCTTCCGTGCAAAGGAAGGGGGAAAAAGTTTTCTCGCTTGCCTAGCTATATAGGTATATGTCTAGCTTGGGGTGTGAGATAGCCATGAAGAATTTATCTAACTAACTAATAATCTAAGAGAAGGCGTCAAATTTATACGCTATTAAATGCCATTACCGACTGCTGGGAAATGGTTCCGACGATGATGCGAGGAAAGTTCCCAATTATTGGAGAAGTATGTGGGGGTACGATGTTGACGTCAAGATGAAGGTGATCGCATCGTTCAAAAAAAAAAAAAGAAAGAACAGAAAAAACGACAGGAAAATGTGAGTAAATGGCTAAAAAGTTTTTCGTTTGATGTCAATCACTTAGAAAAAATTGACGGTTTGTATGTGTGCAGGGCTATTTTCTGGATTGGCAATTTCTTACAAAATACAAGCTGAACAAGCACTTAGCAATAGACTTTCTAGCGTGAAGGGGGATTTTTTGTTTGCATCTATAAAATTACTTCTCTATTGTAGAAATGGTTTTTAAAATGTAAAGTTTGATGAAAACTATCAAGTTACTATAATCTGTCATCAATTATCGTTTTTGACTAGCGCCTTCATTATGGATAAATTAAATGAAGCTTAGTAGTGAAATGGTGGTAGATGATTGACATGGGAATTTTTCAATCAAACTTCTTCGATGGAAATCGATTTGCTCGGAATTGAAGTACAGTTAATTTCAAATTCACTAGCAAATAGTTTGTTTTTTTTTGTCTTTTAACAATTTTATTAGCAAGACTCGTATCATAAGATCTCAATTGTAAATATTTGCCTGTAAACTGACCATGGCATGGCACCTTTAACTTGAAACAGAGAGTTATGTTTCAAAAGATGCCAACCGCCGATTGTCAATTATCACCGACTCTCGGACAACTTTGTATGCACATGCATAGAACGGAGATGAATGCACTGATCTCCGATTTCCCTGCGGTCGTTGAACGCAGACGTCGCGAACTTCTGTTGTTACTGTCTTCTTACTGTTCCTGTTCGCATCATCTTTAATTCGCCACCCGATCTCCCGTCCAGACCGCGACCCAGACGCGAGCGTCAGCCTTTCGGCTGGTAGCGACGCAGAAACCCAAGCCCCACAGCATTCCTTCATTATTATAGTTATGGTCAATATAAGATTGCAAACGTCCTAACAGACAGACAGAGAGAGAGACGCCTGATTACTCCCGATGCAAGCGTCGGGAACATCATCCCGGAGTTCACCTCTTTCCCAAATCATCAAGCCGAAAAACCCCATACCCAAAACAAGAACAACAACAGCAATACACCAGCTAAGGATGCGTCTGAGCCGAAAATTCCATCCCGCCAAACGAGGTCCGAAATGCATTTTCACTCTTTTTCGGTACACGCCGTCGCCTGTCCTGGTTGTCCCAGACTCGAAATGTGAACCCAACAAAGGCAGCAATAATCCGAAAGAAGTCGGCGAGGAATTTCGTCCAAGAACCGAGATGGAAAAATGAAAACAAAAAATAACAACATACAACACAAAAGCACTGCCCAGAAGAAAGGAGAAAAAAATGAATCAATTCCAAGAAGGCGCGCTACTTGTGCGATGAGAATTTTGTCAGAAAAATCACAGCACTCCACTCACTAGCTAGTGGCTACCGCTGCTGATGTTGGTGTTGCTGTTTTTGAATTGATGATGGTGGACAACCGGACGACAGGCCCTGGGTCGGCCGAGTCAGGATCCGAGAAGGGGTCGGTGATCGACGCAGATACAGGAAAGCAACAATGCGGTCAGATAGCATTTATTGATGCACTCCTAAAATATTCCTTTTCTTCTGTCCAGCCTATGGGCAACCTGACAATGTAAACTAGCATTGATAGACTTTAGGATTCCGCATCCAGGAAATGGGTAATTGTTGAATAAGTTCGAAACGGAAACAAAATGTTGTAAATTTTGGGCAGGTATCAAACTGAAATAGGAGGACAATCATCAAATTGAAACATTAACTGTACTTTGTACTTTCCCAAGAGTCATTTGGTTTGAGCTGACTCGCTGTAAAGTTAGTCAAAAGCGTTATATTGTATCAGCCAGAACATCACACTTGGCCAAATTGTCCGCTCTCGCGTTGCACTTGTTCGTATATTTGTGAATCATCATTTCCATCGGAATTGCTCCGTTCAAGCTGTTGAAACTCAAAAGGCTTACCTTTACCCTTATTTTATGAGCTAACTCTATTCTTTTCTTGAAACGATTCCAGAATGACAGTATGAAATATTGTATAACGCACAAAATAATTTCCCAAGTAGCAATTGAAACTTGTTCAAATTATTACACAATTTTTTTGGATAGATTTGTTAAAAATGTCAAATCATGTAATCTCGCATGTTGAAGTACCATTTGATCAGCGTTATTTACTATTCCATGTATAATCCGAATCATATTGTTGAACGTTTGGCGATCTATATCCCTAGTTGCTCAGTAATGTTGATAATACTTAATTGATTAGTTTTTTCAATTAATAGTATATTATATGTGACTTTAACTCAGATTACTGCTCTTGAAGTTATAATTAGTTTTCTTACCCGAATAAAAAATATTGTAGAAAAACAAGACGATTCAACCACACAAAACTTTGCAGTGACTATAGAAAAACATATCAATATAATGTTCTGCACTATTAAATGAATTGTGACCTAATTTTTCACAATAGAATGTATAGGTTGTTAGGTATCGTAACAATTCAAACTTCTCAATTTCTTCATACATTTTTTCTTGGAAAATAGTAAAGTGTACAGTATGCGTATTGTTCTGAATACAACACATAAAATACAATTCAATTCCCGAATAGAAAATATTGTAGAAAAACAATACGATTTGCTGTTACAAAACCTTCCACAATTTTGCTTTGATCATTGAAAAATATTTGAATGTATTGTTATACACTATTCAATTAATTGTGAACATGTTTTTTACAATAGAATGTATAGGTTGTTAAGTATCGCAACAATTCAAATCATAAAATTTTCTCATACATGTTTTATTGGAAAACAATCAAATGTACAGTTTGCATATTGTTTGAAACACCACGTGTACAATAAATTCAATTGTAGAATTGTAGAAACAATATATTGAATCGTTGGAAATGAATGAAAAATCTTGTCAAGATACAATATAATGTAACCTATAACTGTATGTACAGTTTTTTTTAAAGATATTTTTTATTCAGGCCTATTTGCGTACAAGCTTTACGTGGCCGATTGAGCCGATTTTTTAAATAGATTTTTTTTTGAGTTGGATCTCGTTGCCAACCTTTTTCTAGGGGGAGAGGAGCTTCCATTTCCCTCCTGCGAGGATTGAGGGGCACTTCGTTCGTGGTTCGTCTCGTCATCCATTGCCACATCGATGGTATTGTTGTTGGTTTCATTGCTAGTTGCTGGAGATGAGCCTTGTTGTACATTGTTTGCAGTTGCTGGTTGGTTGGATGGTAAGTTGTTCACTGCAGCTAATGCACTTTGTTCTATAGGGGATACGTTGGATGGTTTCGTTGAAGGGGATGGTTCACTGTTGTTGGTGACTGTCACAGTTGTACTGGGGTTGCTTTGGGTTGGTGTGACGGAAGCACTGTTGTCCTTTGGTGTAGTTGTCTCCTTGTCCAGTTTATCACATGGCTTACCGTAGTGAACAGCTTTTTGACAATACTGACATGTGGCCATCTGATTGTCATAGGTAACAAGTGATTTGCACGGAATTCTTGTATCTTTACCGAAAATCACATAAGAAGGTATAGGCTTCTTCAAGTGTATGCGTAATACACGTACGCCATTTAGAATACCGGGGAAAAAATTCTTCCACTTTTCTTTTTCGATAGAGAGAATCTCTCCGTATTGGGACATAGTTTTGCGAATATAATAATCGGTGACGCTTGAGTGAAGATCATGCACACGCACTTCTATAGCACTATCATCCATATATACTGGAATGTTGAACCTAATGCTCTCGTGTTCCACATAGTGCACATTGTTATTGTCTTTAGCGAATTGAATTGCATCCAACTCTTTATAAAACTGGATATAAACAACATTATTCGTCTTATTGCATTGAAGTAAATGCACACGTTTAATGTCCAGCTGCATTTGCTTCTTAAGCAAACCTTCAAGTTCTCGTATCGAAGGACGAATTTTGCACTGCCTGAAGTCAACAACAATTGTATTCTTTCGTGTCGGCGGTAGCTTTTGTTCGTTTGGCTCACTCATTTTCGAGGTCTATTGTTCACTACACAATACTGTACTTGGTTTCTTCTGTCCCGAACGTAAGCAGTTTTGTTTTATCGACTGACTTGGATGAGATGTAAACCCGAACTGATGTATGTACAGTTGTAACGCATAGATTTAATTGTGAATCAATTGTTTATAGATGAAAATTATGGAACAAATCGTATTGTTTTTCTACAATATTTTTTGTTCGGGAAATTCCTTAAACTATTCCTTAATTCCTTATATTGTATCGTAGAAAATAAAAATTTTGCTATCAAAATACAATAAACTGTATTGGTTTCAACAGATCTGATTGTAAATCAATTGTTTCTCTTGTAAAAACAATGGCATATTTTTTACGGGTGACTGATTGTGGAATGTTCTTCAACACAGCAGACTTGCGTGGGGTAAACGTTTATTACTATAAGATGTTCGGAAAGTTGCAGAGCAATCATAAACAAAAAGAATTCATTTTTTTTGCCAAAAATCGATTTTATTCATCAATATACTCTCCTTCAAAGCTCATCTAACTTCTCGAACTCATCTAACGGCTCAAAAAAGAGGCCCCCTTCAGCAATTGCTTCACCATTTTAGAAAAATTTCTTACCGTCGAGCATTTTTTGAGATCAGCTAATAGCCAGTAGTTACTGGGGGCCAAATCTAGACTATACGGTGGATGAGGAAGCAATGCAAAAAGTAATTTGTTCAATTCAACCTTCGCTCAATACCATAGACTTGTCTTGGTGAAACAGTGATTTTTTCTTTGATATATGAGATCATTTTTCCTGTTATTTGCATTCAAACGATTTCAACGCCATGTATGCAGCATTCGCTAAATTGAACGTTTTTCCTTTTGTCAAAGTAGTGTATTAAGATTATACCATGTGCATCGCAAAGGACTGAAGCCATATCCGATCAGATGTGATTATCAAAATTGTATCAAATTTTGATAGTATAAAAAACACATAATTTATCTTAATTTGATATAAATTCACTATGGATAGTTGTTAAAATACTAAGATTGCATATCATACATTTGTATCGATTGTATCTGATTATATCTAAGATTGTTTTTCTGTGAAAATTTATTGTGATATCTTAATTGGTTTAAAATTGTGTATTGTAAATTTCGTTTGCCCTTTCTTTCAATAAGAGAAAAATGATACCTTCTCTGAGATGTTCAAAATTTTGACAAGGTTCGCCGGCTACAGCTCACTCAGATGATGATCGTTTTGATTCCGGAGTGATGGGTCCATGTTTCATCTGTTGTCACATATTGATGCAAAAAATCTGATTAATTACTTGTGAACATAGCCAAACACTGCTCTGAATCATCAATGCGTTGTTGTTTTTGATTGACTGTGAGCAAAAAAGTTTAAAAACAGTTTCCTGATTGTAAAATGTTCTTGCATAATTACACAATGCCTTCTGATATCTTGCCGCTCAGCAATCTCACACAGTTTCAATTTACGTTCAGATATAAACAATTTGTTTGCTTTTTTATGTTTTCTGAAGTAACTTTCATTTTTCAATTGGACGACCAGGACGTTCACCTTCATCGGTATCTAAACGATAACGTTTAAAGTCAGCAAACCAAAAACAAATGGAGTCCGGATACCTCTTTTGCCGTTGCTGAGCTTGTAGAGTATTTTTTCATCCAGAAGTAATGATAAATTAACACAAGAAATTGTTTTAAATCCATTGTTTTGCAAATGACAAAAGTTGGCTGTCGCTGTTTGCTGGTTAATCGAAATATCTTGAAATTTCACATATAGTCTTTTTAAAGTTGTTATTTAATAAACTTCATACCGATTTGACCAGGCACGTACCCAGAAAAAAAATCGGTCTTTATTCATAATATAGGGGAGACCGGGGCTAAATCGGACATTTTTTAGAAAGTGAAAAAAACATCCAATAAAACTGGGTTTTTACCCAAATCACATCTACCGCGTCATCTCCAAGCGCGTTTACAAAGTCAATCTAATGAATCGAAATAATATTTAAGCTGCCCGGTTTAAATACGTGTCCGGTCTAGCCCCTGTCTCCCCTAATACACTGAAATCTTTTTTATGCGAATTTACGTACCGCATAAAAAACCGCATAAAAAAATCGCAGAACTCTGAAAATTCGCATAAAAAAACCGCATAACTCTGAAACTTCGCCTAAAAGAAGACCGCAAAAGGAAAACCGCATAACTCTGAAAATTCGCATAAAAAAAACCGCATAACTCTGAAACTTCGCATAAAAAACCGTATAACTCTGAAAATTCGCATAAAAAAAGTCGCGTAAAAAAACCGCATAAAAAAAGACCTCAGTGTAATTTCTTGAGTCTTGAATCCCTAAAACCCCATATGTATATGCGCCTGGATTTGATCTTGATAGTGCCATCTTTGTGTCATTCACATCACTTATTGAGTGATGTTTTGGTTTCGTTACAAATGGTATCCTCTCATTCTGCTACTTGTTCAGAAAGCGACAGCACCCATCTGACTTCGTTCTATTGATCAAGTGTCATCGTAGGCACGCAGAGGGACATGAAATAGAAACTATTGAGCATTTAGTGGAATGCTTTATAAAACGGAAATCGACCGAAAAATCAATACTATTTTCCTTTTTTATATTTTACACAGATCCGTATTACGTCTACGGATACAATTTATTCGTACCCAATCGACGTCGTATTATTGGTACTGTACATGAATATCTCATATTCCAAGGGTTAATTAAATTGGTGTCACGACGCTGAACATATTCGGGTTTCATTGCAAAATTAAAAAATATAAAATGCGTGTATTGGGGAACCTGGTTCGAAAATTATCACTTTTGGTTTTACGCAAAAAATAGAAGAGAAAATAATGTTTTCTCTCAGAATGTTATATACTATTCGAAAGCTACAACCTTCAGCTACAAGACGCATTCGGTTTGAGTTTCAAATGGCTTCGATGTCTAAATATGGTATCTGAAAATGGGAGAACAATTCATGTAAATTGAAAAAGGCCAAGTTTCCCAAAAAATAGTTTGTTTGGCAGGCAATATACCGCTGTACTCGAGCAAGCCAAAACTTCATCACTACCAGAACGGTACACAACGAAATATACCTTGAACAATGCCTAAGAGAAAGATCGTTACCATTCGTACGCAACAATGACGTTCCCTCGCTATTCTGGTCTGATTTGGCATCTTACCACTACGCCGCAGATGTTTTGGAATGGTATAAAGCGAATGAAGTCCATGTTGTGCCGAAAAAGGCGAGTCCACCTAACCGCCTGGAGTTGCGACCTATCGAGTGGTATCGGGGTCACGTGAATAGACAACTCTCTTATCATAAACAACAAGTTACAACTATACAATTTAAACATAAACAACAATACTGTTGTTGTACCGTTGAATTCCACTATGTCAGTGGAATTCAACGGTACAACAACAGTACTATTAGTGGGAATATTCTACTAACAACTCAAACAGAAATTTAGTGATAAACAACAAGCTATATTAAAAATTTGGAAAATCTTGGACAAAAGCAACTAAATCGGTTGCAGAGAAGTCTGTACATTCCCTAATGGCAAGAGTAAACTCAAAAGTTCGTAGTTTCTTCATGCAGCCTAATTAGGTAACTGTAAATAGTTTTAAGATGACTAATAATGTACTATTAATGAAAAAATACATCTTGAATTGAATTATCAGCGTATTAGGTGTACAACATTTTTTCCGCCGTATTTTTCCCAAAATTCAAAGCTTTATTGCGAAAAAGTGCTCATAAATGTATTATTCAAAGTATTTTTTGACGCTATCCATGAAGAAATCATTGAATTCTGAGATATCTATGACTTTCGTTGTTTAAGTTTTTGATAAAATTACACTAAACAAATCAGTTTGGACATGAAATGTTTCTTTTTTCTTCCTTAAAGGTGCCTAACTTGTTTTTTCCCTAAATCTTTCGACTCAGTTCGTCGAGTAATTACATCCTCAATTTTCTCAGAGATGGCGTGACCGATTTCAACAAACTTAACTTCAAATAAAAGGACTCATGCTCCCACACAAAACATCCAAATTTCATCCGGATCCGATTTCCGGTTCCGGGTTTATAGGGTAAAGTGTCTTAAAAATTTGAAACCGTCACCAAAAGCGGCGAGACAACCAAAAAAAATCGATTCCGGTTATCCTGGCTCTAGTTTTTTTTTTATTCCGGAAGCACCGGAAATAGTGGTTGTTATGTATTCCAAAATGGATCTCACTCACTTTTCCATATTAAATTCCTGAATTTCGTTCGGTTCCGACCTTCGGTTCCGACCTTCGGTTCCGAAATTACAGGGTCACTTCGTTTTCTCAAAGATGGCCTAAACGACCGGAGTGCTGTTTCACTCTGTAGGTTATACTAGTTTTTGGACCAACCTTTTTGTTTTTCAAGAATCAAATAAAATTATTATGAAAAGCGCCGCACATTTATATATGCGAGATAAGAGAAAGGCATCATTACACCACTAGGTGGATTAAAACAGGTTTTTATAAATGATTTTAGAGCTTTCTCTTTCACTGTTCAGTCAATATTACAATTAAATCGTCAAAATTATACGCAAAACAGATAATCATATTAATTAGCTCGACTTGGTGATGTTGCAATTGCAGCTTTGGAGTCTTCAATTCGATATTCTTCTTCATCGTTTCTATGCAGTGCCTGTTAGATCTTCGTAGAAGAGTCTACAAATGAGCCGAAATGTGCGATTTTAGTATTCACGTTGTCATCCTTTATCCGATTCATAATACGAATTTCACTATGGCTTGCTTGCCTAAAAATTAGCCATTGTAATTTTTATGATAATCCTCATCCACAACAAGTATTATTACGAGAGCCGGCATATTTCAAACAATTCCAATGGTAATAATCAGGAACAAAAACAGAAAGAGGTTTGTCATATCCTGCGGCACGTTCCTCTAAGGATTTCTTTTCCCCGCGTATGGTCGGGTATCGTGCACACAATCATGCCACTAAAGTGGACCGGGAAAAGTGTGTTCCCGTTCCATTTCGCGAGGAGCTGCTGCTGGAATTTTTCACAATCAATCTCTGTCCAATTTGGTCCGCCTTCTTTTTGCGGTTGAAGAGATCGCAGGTAGGCCCCGGAATGTCGAGAATTGTATTTAAAATTTGAAAAATCATCGCTTGCTGTAAGAAAACAGTTTAACAGAAACACATTTATGTATTGATGTACTTGATTTGTTGTGTACAAAGTTTCACTCCTTGTTTTTTAGCGGGATTCGACCCGTCAAGGAACGAAATCAGATTTGGTCCCGATCTGACCGGATCGGAATTCGGTGTGAACTTCAAAGGTGGGTTTATATTTGTTTTTACGAAAGTAGTCGAACCTTGAATGTTGTTTTGAAATAACCTGTGTGACCCGCTGTTGTACGCGGGATGTTGTCACACTGAGTGGTTTAAAGTTGACTCCAGCAATTTTAATATTAATAAATTCCATTTCGTCAATGCCAAACGTCCAGTATCCATCTGGTAATGTCTACACGACAAGCGTGTGCCAACTAAATTTAATAAACACAGAAAAATACATCCGTGGAGAACAACTGCAACTGCCTTTCTACACCGAACCAGTTGTTGCATGATTAATTCTGCCCGCTAGTATTCCGAAACATTTTTAAAACTGTACCACGGTTTGCCAACCTGAAACCACCACGACCACCGTCTAGAATGCAATTTTAATCTCCTCTGATGCATTGTCCCGCCACTGATCGTCCAGCCAGAATCGAGGCTAAGAATGTCGAAAAACACCGAAAGAGAAAGGAAGAGACAAAGAACCAAAAAAAAACATTTACTTCACTGCAACCAACACCTTCTCTGGTCCCTTCTAGCCTTCATCTTCCCAGTGCGCCTCAGACGGCCGCGTCTGGAAGTTGTTGTTTTTAAATTTCTGTTTTCGATTCCGAATTTCTTGGAAATTTGTTCCTTGTTATTTTTTTCTCTCGTCATTCGCTGGTACCAGTTTTTCTTTCCTCGACCCTCTCGCACACCCTAGTCCCGGTCCGGTGCGCTTGTTGCGTTCAAATATTGAAGCGATGCACATTTTGTTGCTCTGGTGTGGTTGCACTCTACGCGGTCCGATCGGTTAGGATACCTACATCCGCATGTCGCTTCACACATTCATTCAGCAGTTTCTGTTGTTGATGTTGTTGTTGTTGTTGTTGTTGTTGTTGTTGTTGTGGCTGTTGCCGCTGCTGTTGCTGGTTGTTATTGACGCAGCAGCATGGTGGCGCGAAGATACACACAGACTCCGGAAACCCATCTTCTTGGATCTCGTTTGGTGGGACCACGCTGAGAGCAGGGCTGAAGTTACGAAGCAGTTGAGTGCCTAGTTTACTTGAATTTTACTAGATTTATTTAACTAAGGAAATTTGCTTCCAAAACTGGACTTTTTACACAGTTTCTTAACCACATTATTTTTCGCACAAACATGATTACCGAAAAAATTAATTTGCTAGGGAGCTGTCTTAAATATCGGCATAACTGGCAACCCTGCATACGAATTTGACAACGAGCAGAAAAAAACAACCATATTATTGTGTTGTCGTTTTCTAGACGTCAGAGTTCCGTCAGTACAGAGCAGTTGCAGTTTTGATAACACTTTTGATTCAGCACCCTTACACACTGTGCTGTTCGATTTGGTGTGAACTGTACAATAAGAACGGAAAGTATTAAACTTGGAGATGTTGTTCGATATTTCACGAAGCATTCATAATACCTGAAGCGCCAATAAAAAAATCATTTTTTTACCACATTCGAGACAGACGACACCACAATAAACCGACCTGGACGACACATAAATAAAGACAAAATAGTGTTGCGAACAATAGAACGATTTTCAATTGTACAAACAAAGGCCACCGGTATGCGAAAAAATACAATCACTTTTGACTTGAAGCAAAGTACCGTATGAGTAATTATATTTCCACCATCGAACAAAGTCAAAATTTGAAGACCTGTTTTAATCCAACTAGTGGTGTACTGATGCCTTTCCTATTACATTACAAATTAAACAATTAATGAACTAGTCTTTTAGATAACGGTTTTCAAAACACCGCAGCGCCTTTCATTTGAATTTAAGTTTGTCGATTCAGTCATCTATGAGAAAATCAAATGAGTTTCGTTTTAAAGATTTTGACGCACAATTTCTTCCGTTACCGAAAACTGGGGCCTGTATAATTAAATTAAGTCCATTCGGCCATCGACTAATATGAACAACCAATTGAAGTCGATTTGAGCCCAATTTAGAAGATCTTGTAAGTGTTCTGAGCCTTCGAACTTATCACTCTGTAACTCCAGAACAGTAAGTCGTACTCGAATTGAATGGGAATAAACTTCAGTTTTATTTAAATATGAGGTTATGTAAACCGCGTTTTCCGTTTCAGAGAAAGCGAAATGAGATCCATTTTGTTGTTTATTGTTTATTGTTTATCGTTTTTCCTTTTACAATTCATATGACAATGTATGTCTTAATGAATAAAAAAACTAGCAATAAAAGTACGTCTTAAAGTACATTATTAGGGTAAACATTACGAAAACGATCAAGTAATTTAAGATGAAAAACATTAGAAATCAAAATATTCGGCGAATTCATTGAATCGTAGGCAAATGGATCTGAATGGTTCATTTTGACCATATAGGGTGTTACAAGTTTCCAATAGCAGAAAAGGTCGTTTTCGAAGGGGTTTCTCAGGAGTATACAAATTTAGTCGTTCGAGTAAAGCAGGGCAGTCTACACTACCCATAAGCATTAGCTCTACTCAGTTCCAAAGGTTCAAGGTGTAGTAAACGGCAATGGTCCTCGTATGACGGTAGCTGCGTTGGAACAGACCAAGGTAAAAACCGCAATGCGTATTCCACGAATTTTCGTTGGATTGCCTCAATCCTGGTAATGCAATTAGAGTGCAACGGGCACTATACAATCGCATTAGATTCGAGCAATGATCGAACCAGCGAGCAACATAGGGATCTTAAACATAAAGGATCACGGAACTCGGACGAAATCTTAAAGACGAACCAGTTGTCGGCCCAAGATCTATAATGTGCTCTGTTCGGGCGAGGGAGCGTACTGAGATTTTGTGATCGAAAGCAACTGGAGCTTTTTTACGGTGGAAGTAAATAATCCTGCATTTTTCGACGCTTACCTTATGATAAAAAAAGAACCGGAATTTTCATTTTAAAATTCCCGCGCTTGTCCAATCGGTAAACTTTTATTCTCTCAACGTTGGCAACACTTTTATACACATTCTGTAAAATTTTGACGCATATCGTACGATTAGTTTTTGTTTGGCGTCTATACAAAGAAGTTGAAAAATTTTCGTGTGGCGATTTTTATAATGGATGAAAATTTAGAACAACGTGCGTGCATCAAATTTTGTGTTGCAAATGGATTTAAGTGTTCCGAAACGTTGAAAATGTTAGAAACGGCCTTTGGTGAATCGTGTCTAGGAAAACCACAGGCATACGAGTGGTATAAACGCTTCAAAGGTGGTCGTACTAGCTTGGATCATGATGAGATCCCTGGCGGCCCAACAACATCTGTTACTGAAGAAAACATTGAATCGACGAAGCAAATCGTGTTGCAAAGTCGTTCTGTACCGATTAGAGAGATTGCTGTGTTGTTGGGCATCTCTTATGGATCAGCCGAACACATTTTAACTGATGTTTTGGGTTTGAAACGCGTCGCTTCTCGGCTGGTGCCAAAAAAACTGAATTTCATTCGAAAACAGCGTTGGTTATGTCGCAGTTTTTGGCCAAAAACTCAACCAATATCATCAACCTCTCCAGATATGGCCCCGTGTGACTTTTTCCTCTTTCCCAGACTCAAATTGCCAATGCGGGGAACGCGTTTTGAGACCATAGAGACCATAAAAGAGAATTCGCTGCGTGAACTAAAGGCCATACCTTCGGCGGCCTATAAAACTTGTATGGAAAATTGGAATTCGCTCAAACTTTCGAAAAATTTTCCGAGGCCCGGAGGTCCGAATGTCATATACCAATCGATTCAGCTCAACGAACTGAGCAAATGTCCGTGTGTGTGTGTGTGTGTCTGTATGTGTGTTGTCAACTAAGAGGTCGAGATCTCAGAGATGGCTGGACCGATTTTGATCAAACTAGTCTCAAATGAAAGGTCTCCTCGTCACCCAGAACGCTATTGAATGGTTTTGAAATCGGATGTTTACTTTTTGAGTTATACTAAGTTTTATGTCAAAATTTTCAGTTTTTTTTACAGTATCTGTCACAATTGACCTTGAAAACAGAATATGTTTTCAGACTTAGATTCCGCACGGTAACAGCTATCCAACAAACCATAGATTGTTAAAATCCGTCCATTTTTAACGGAGATAACGAAATTTTTGTGTAAGCGACTTTTCCCCCATATTCCAGCAGTAGAAGTTCTGAACGCTGTATGGCAAAGAAAGGCTTGGGAGCAACGTAAAATACGATTTTTTATACTGTTACATACAATTGTTTCTAAGTACCAAAAAGACTGCCTACAGCATCCTTTTTCATGACATTTTGGCTCGGACCGATTTTAGCACGGTTCGTTTTTGGCAACATAATCGTTCGAATATGACATATTGGAAAGATGGCAGTACTTCCGATTTCAGTACATTTTCATAATGATATTGATTTAAACTGCTTACAGCAATATATGCTGGAAGAACATTACACCCATATACCATTCGAATCAGTTCGTCGAGATCAGCAAATGCGTATGTGACAAATAATTTCACTCAATTTTCTACCTTTTTTTCGAGGATGAGTCAACCGTTTTCTACAAACTCAGATTCATATGAAAATTCGTATGCTCCTAAACAAGGTTCCTGAATTATGTTTGGATCCGACTTCTGGTTCCGGAACTATAGGATGATATGTGAAACGAAATTAAAATTGTGTAACTCATTTTCCTCGTAAATGGCTGAACCGATCTAAGATTCAAATTAAATCTAAGAACCATCTTAGATTTGCTGACTAGAATAGTCGACAACCAAATAAACGTATTTCAGTTTTAATGGTTTTCAGTTTTCGATTCGGAAGGCACCCAACAATTTAACTCGTACTACGATTTCTCAAAGATGTCTACACTGATTTTTAAACATTTTGAAACAAATGTAAACTACTCAGGTGAATTTGTCTGACTTCGGCAACACCGATTTTCGAATTCCGGCTCCAGTATCGAATCGTTTCTCAAAGCTCAATCGTTTTCTCAAATAAAGCCAAATCGAATTTAAGAAACAAAAATTCAAATTAAAATAAACTTATAGTCCCACACAAAATTAATTAATTTTATCCAATGCTGACTTCCGATTTTGGAATTACTGGAGGATGAATTTTTAAAATTCAAACCGATATAAAAGATGATAATCCCGAAAAGCTTGAAAGTTGGACTCAAAACTATTGCAAGTTGTTCGTCATATGGCCATACGAATCGGTTTGGGTTATGCTGGTTCCTGAATACCAGCTCTGGGAGTACCTTAAATTACCGTAAACTCTAAAGTGGAACTTACTTCGACATATCATGGAACGTTTAATCGATTGTCCCACTTTTAGATAGAGTAATGAGTGATTAAAATGTCAAATTGCAGCTTAAAACGACGGTCATTCAAATAATGTCATGAAAACTGAAACACCGAAGAACATTCATGCCAAAAACACATGCGGATTGATAAAAAAGGTATCATCTCACTGCTAGGTGGATTAAGCACGTTTTTAATAAAATTCCGGTTCTTTTTTGATCATAAGGTATGGTTTTCAAATGAGAATCATATCCGATCACTGTACATATTGATCGTACGTTATGAAAAAATATTGTGGAGTTATTGAGTCTCTTTGAATCTTTAATATTTCCTAATGTATCCAGCTAACTAAGTAGTGGTTCGGACGTCGGTAATGTCAAAGCAACACAATTTCGTATGAATTGGAATGAATCAAGTTAACTATTTTGGTATACTCATTGCAACTATCTGCCATAAATTCCTCCGATTATTCTACCTCTTTGCACCTGTAAATGTAATCAACTAGTTAGCCGCACTGTTGAAATAAACAAATAAATCGGCCAAACTCCAACCCGAACAGAGCTTCATCCCTGTCGATCATGGCGCGCCACACATTTCTTTCCAGATTTGGTGTTTGATTCGCGTCGGTCACTTCAAACAATCATAAATATCGACCTTTTCAAACAGTCTTCGTCGCTGGCGCATTCCACCACCTTCGAACACCTCCGGTGGATGCCGCGCCTCCTGAACTCGCGATCTCTCTCAAACCTCACCCACCCCCTAGCATGCGGGGATCATCTGCGCACCGGGCCCACCATCGGCAGTCTCGTCAGCATCAGATTTAATCGATTTGAGAAATCTCATTTTGCTCCACTCTTCGCTCCGTGCTGCCCTGAAATCTGCGTAGGACGTAGGACAGCGTGAGGTGCCTTCCTTTTCGGCAAGTTCCTTTCTTTGGCGTTCGGCGTTGCTACAGACGACCCTTTCGGACAAGAGCACAAAAAAAGCTGTCTTATTTTGTGTGTGAACTCGTCATACACGTTTGTTTGCATCTTTTTTCACGGTAGCCCTCCTCTCGCTGGTCCTTTCGCACCAGTTACGGCTCGCCGAATCTCGGAGGATCCTCCGATGGATACGGATGTTGTTAGTAATTTGGTTGTAAACCCGAACCCTTTTTGGCATTCGATAAGACCTCTCAATACCTCCGGTGGTACAGTCTCCGTTCGTCTGTTTTGCTCTTTTTTTTCTCTCCTGTGGGCTCGATCTTGGTGCGTCGTCGCCTTCGTCACCGTCGATCTTCGAGAAATTCCACAGAGATTGTTGAACCTTCCGTATGCGAGGCAATGGAATAACGAATGATACAGACGACGCAACAACCCAACGGCAGAAGATGCTCTGCTCGGCGCTGGGATGGTATGCGTATGTTTGAATATATGTGCCTCTGCAGTGAGGGTCTTTGGAAAAGGGTCACTTCTTAGTCGAAAAATTGCGCGGCAACTCGTTTGCGGGATGTTGTGATTATGAGTTAATTAGGCGGCCGCATTTGGCAATTTAACACATAATTTAATACATCACCGGTTCTTCTATGATTCATTAGCTGAGAATCTTTCAAAATCGATATGTGTGAAAAGGTATTGACAGCCTAATTCATGGAAAAAATTCGTACAATGAGTCCAATCCTATACGAAGTATTATACATTCAATTTTATATTGTTTCACGGTGTTCTGATCGTTGTCAGAATAAAAGCGATTATAATGAAAATGTCTGCTTTTAACATGAAAGTGTCTGCTTGATTTACTGTACGTAAGCTTTTAACTTGAATCAGCTTTTCGCTTTCTCTTTGACCAAGGTCTGAGGCATTAGATATTGAACACTTTTCATTAATTTAAGGTGCAGTTTACAATCTTGGAAAATGGAAAAATTATCTAAATGCTACTTTTGCGTTTTTCGACATTGACTGTTTTACAGAGATTGAAAATTACTCCTGATGGCCGTTAGAGCTAATATGATTGATTAGATTTTTCTACTCTTATAAATTGTTTAACAGTTGAACAACTTCATTTCTCTATTAATCTCGAAACTATCTTTTATTTTCAGGTAAGAACATCCACCATCTGTTTATCGATTCGGAACTGTTTATAGGTATTTAAACATCGTATTAAGCCATGCTAAAAATTTAAACTATCGCACCATTGAACACAACGGTACTACAGAAACTGTCACTATACACCAACTGAGTTCATCAAGTGGGTAAGGAAATTATCAAAATGAATTTAACATGCAGGCTGATGACGTGTTGCTCCTCTAAATCATTCGGTTTGCCTAATTTTTTGCCACCTTCAACTTCACTAATTTTAAGAGGTTTGCATGATCTACTGTTCACGTCCTCGTCCAGTGGTTTGGTGTTACTGTTGTTGGTGGAATAATCATTGCGGGGTTTTCCTGTCTTACTGCTGACGAAGATGGTTTTGTTGAAGAAAGTTTTTCATTGTTGTAGATGTAGATTTTTGTCCAATTTCCCGTAAGATTCAAAGTAGTAGTGCGCTTTCTAACATATTGCCAGCTGAAGGTCATAAGTGACAAGCGATATCCATGGAATTCTTTTTTTTTCTGATCCTTTTTCATTCTTGTTCTGTGTGTAACGTCTGTCCATCATTCGTGTTGTATAATTAAGTTTCCTCCACTGTAATTCTAAGGCCGAAATTGAAGTAAATTTGTTTTCCATATCCCGTCTTAAATCTGCAGTTTGTTTAAGTAGATTAGTATGATTCACAAAGCATTGCACAGAGGGGAAAATGGACCAGAAACGCGATGATACAGTTGAACACAAAGCATTTTTTTTGTGTAAAATGATCAGTAAAATCGAGTCCACGTATTTAGAAGGATGGCACGAAACGCCATCATGTTCATTTTACCCCGAGTTCCCTTTTTGTACTGGATTATATTCAAATTTAACTAAACACAAAAAAAATGATATTTTCAGGTGACCTCATCCCTCATACGATGTAATTCATAAAAAAAAAACTAATTTATCTAATAATTGAAGATTGCATTTGTAATGTCTCAATGTTAGAATTTTACTGGTTTCGTCTGTAATGTGCATTTGGCTATTTCGGGTGAGATTATATGAACTTAAATGCACCTTTTAATAGCCAAGCAGATGTGTGCTTCTGTGGCTCAGTCGATTAATAGACGTACTTTGCGATCTAATGATTCTCGGTTCAAGTCGCTATCAATAAATATTAAATTTTCCTCTTTCTTTTAATATTAAATTTTCTTCCACGTAAATTTGCGTGAACTGCGACGCTCCATTTATGTGCATCTAATAAGATGTAAAATCACAGGGTTTTTTCGAAGTGTGTATATAGCATCAAACCGAAGTACTTGCAGAAGACCGGATAGTTGGTTTCGGATGTAAAAAGGTCTAACAAATTGTATGAATATAGTTTTAACGAAACTCGTTGCACCCTTTTTTTATTTCAGTTTTTTCTTGTTATAATATTCAGTAGAGATTTGATCTACAATCCAGAAGCAGTCAGTTTAACCCGTTTTACTCCAATTTATTTCATAAATCATACCATGGTTAAACTTTCTCCTTTACATTCCGAAGGGAGACTGCGGCTTAATTGCCGCATAATGTCTACTATATCGATTTTGATTGGTTCTTTTCGGCAAGCTTTAACTGAGAGAGAGACGAGAGATATGAAATGAAAAGACGGATAGAAGCTAGATTGAATCAGTTATAAATTTAGAACGGAAAAGCTAGCCTAGGCAGCCTCATATAAGCATGATCAGAAGAAAAAAATGAATTCTATTTTACCTTTTACTTGAGGGGGTCGAACACTAAATTTGAGTCCCCAAGTATGGTCGTGTAACAAGTGTAGTTCTTCACCACACTATGCTACTGACACCGGCCTATCCGTCTTTTCATTTCATATCTTTCGTCTCTCTCAGTTAATGCTTGCCCAAAAAAAAACAATCTAAATCGTATAGTGAAAATCCTTTCAATTTGATGTAGAATTTCATCCAGATCCGGTTTCTGATTCCAGAAAGACAGAGTAGTGTGTATGAAATGTAAAAAATGTAAAAACTCTTCTGAATTTGGCTCAAAATTTTTCAATTTATAAATTATACTAGTGGTTAAAAACTGGAAAATGGAAGGAATGTAATATAATTCAATTCAATATAGAACAAATAATGCAACAAACAACAGAACCACATGTTGCGATATACTATGATAAATATTGCACTTCATGATGGGCTTCAACCTACAAGCCATTTCGCACCCTCTCATTCTGCTACTAACGCAGAAGGCGATAGCACCCAGTCGACGCCGTTCTATTGACCAAATGTCATCATAGACGCTCGAGGAGGCATGAGATAGGAACTTGTGAGGACTTAGTTATTTCACCATTTGACGACCACCATTGGAATCAATTTATGGAGGTCACAAAATGTCTGTGTGTGTAACATTTCTATGTACTAACTTATCTCGGCTATGATAGGACCAATTTTCACAATTAGATTCAAATGAAAGATCTTTTATTCAATAAAGTAAATAATACGCATTAACTTTTCTCGGAAATGGTTGAACCGATTTTCACAAACTGATATTCCAATGAACGGTTTTAGAAAATTGTGAAAATTGCGGGTTTAGAAAAATTGATTTAAAAGTGTTTCTAGTTTTCTTGTTAGTGGATAACCAAATGAAATTACATCAGTATTTTTGGTTCCCAGTTTCTGCTTCCGAACGTACCGTAAATAGTGACGATTATCTTAGAGCCGATTTCCACAAACTTACATTTAAATTACAGATTTTATAGTTTCATAAGTGGCTGTTAAATTTTCCGGATCCGACTCTCGTTTCCGTTGTTTTTAAGAGTGAAGAGTGTTTGTTTCAAACCATCGTTCATAGTAACGATGTAAAGAGTATACAAATATCTTCGAAATAGTGCTAAAAACTAGTCCGTTTTGAACATTTTGTTGGTACGGTCACTAACAAACGGATTTATTGCAGTGCTCTGTTTCCGATTCCGAAAGTATCGGAAATAGTGAACGAATATTCCAAACCGCTCACTTCGATTTCGCATAGATGTCCGAACCGATTTTATTTAGATAAATTTCAACTGAAAGGATCTTACAGTTCATTAGGATACTGCTTAATTTTTTTTTCAAATCCGTCATTCGATTCAGAAACTAACCGTCATTTAGAGCGAAGATGCACAAAACGTAAAAAAAGTTCTAATTTGAGCTCAAAACTGTTCCAATTTGTAGGTCATATTAGTTGAAGTCCAAACAAGCCTTTTGAATAGAGGACGGATATAGTGTGATGTGTAAGTCGATGCCTTTCACGCCGCCCGCCTGGATTCGATTCCCAACCCCACAGATAGGGTTAGAAAGTTTTTCTGGCCCGAAGAGGTTTTAACCTCTATAATCGAAAAAAAGGGGTTTTGGTTTTCTTTCAAGACTAAAAAGTGAAGTATTTTAATGAATACCTACTATAACACATGGATCAATAAGTCCCGAGACTAAAGCAGAGATGGCGCTCGTAGTAAACCAGTAACCACGTCTTTCTAGAGTACTAACCTTTGCTTGAAACGGGTCAAAATTTTAAGTCGATCCGACCAGAAACAGCTGAGTTATCGAGGTTGGAGTAAAGTCGTTTTGTAGTTTGTTTAAAAAATGGAAAAAACCGAGTTTCGTGTTTTGATAAAACATTGTTTTTTAATGGGTAAAAACACCGTGCAAGCGAAACAATGGATTGAAAAATGTTATCCGGACTCTTGTCCATCAAAAGCAACGATTTGTCGGTGGTTCGCCGAGTTTAAACGTGGTCGTACCGACACAAATGACGCGGAACGCTCTGATAGACCTGTGGGAGCCGTTACACCGGAAAATGTGAGTGAAGTGACAAAAATTATAATGAAAGATTGTAAAGTGAAGCTCCGTGAGATTGCTGAGATGACACAGATATCATATGGAAGTGTATTTACTATCCTTCATGAAAAATTGAGCATGAAAATGGTTTTTTTCCAAGTGGGTGCCGCGATTGCTTTCGATGGAACAAAAACAGCCTGCCACAAGTCGATGAAAACAATGGCGAAATTTAACGAATTGGGCTTTGATCTTCTTCCCCACTCCCCATACTCGCCAGATTTAGCCCCCAGTGACTACTGGCTCTTTGCTGATCTTAAAAAAATGCTCCAGGGAAAAAGATTTGGCTCAAATGAGGAGGTCATCGCTGAAACTGAAGCTTATTTTGAAGCGAAAGATAATTTTTTTTTAAACATGGTATTGAAAAACTAGAAAAACGTTGGAACCATTGTATCACCCTAAAAGGTGATTATGTGATGATTAAAAAAAATTTTGCAAAAAAATATTGTTTCCATTGTTAGTCTCGGGACTTATTGATCCATGTATTATATGAGAACATGAGCGATTTGATAAAGGCATTACTAATCCACTAGGGGGATTAGGACTTCTTAGATCGATGCATTTATTCTAGCAATTTTATTTTTTTTTTTGCTACAGGAGTGATTTTTCACAAGGTCTGCCGAATACACCCCCAGGGCGCCGATTATCTCGTCTCGCGAGCTGATTCCATTTTATTGATAAGCTATTTTCAAAGGCTTTTGAACAGAGATTAATCCGAAAGAACCGATTCAGTCCAATAATGTGGATGGGGAAAGTTGTCTTGTAAAGACTTTTTTTTTTGTTCATATGTTTTCGGTCTGCAATCGCTCCAATAGTGCGCAGTAATACTCACTGTTGATGGTTTTTCCTTTTTTTCCTGAGTGCCACGTCAATCTCCGAAAACTGTCGAAATGGCATTTACGACACATAAAACCTCCCTGAACCGCTTCAAAGCACTCGTGACGGTTACAGTCCATCACCGAGTGTTCATTCTGGCATGTAAAAGTAAATGCAGGTTTCGTCAACACATCAACCAGATGCTAGTCCTCCCTGCATCTGCATCTGAATAGCCAAACACGTAGCCGAAGTGTGCTCGCGTGTGATATTTTTTGGGGCTGGAGTCAGTATATGCGACACGGCACGGACATGTACATAGAGTCACTTACACGAATTCCGCGGAAATAAATGATGCTCTTCCAACCATAATATCCAGTGCAGGGATGAAGCATCTCGTTGTACATTTGTTTTTTTTTTATTTAAAAGATATTTTTATTCAGGCCCTTTTTGCGTACAAGCTTTACGTGACCGATTGAGCCGATTTTTTAAATAATTTTTTTCTTTGAGTTGGATCTCGTTGTCACCCTTTTTCTAGGGGGAGAGGAGCTTCCATTTCCCTCCTGCGAGGATTGAGGGGCACTTCGTTCGTGGTTCGTCTCGTCATCCATTGCCGCATCGATGGTATTGTTGTCGATTTCCGTCTTCTTTTCGTTGCTAGTTGCTGTAGATGCACCTTGTTGCACATTGGTTGCAATTGCTGGTTGGCTGGACGGTAAGTTGTTAACTGCAGCCGGTGTACTTTGTTCTACAGAGGATACTGATGGTTCCGTTGAAGGGGATGCTTCATTGTTGTTGGTGGCTGTCACACGTGTACTGGGGTTGCTTGGGGTTGGTGTGAAGGAAGCACCGTTGTCCTTTGGTGTAGTTGTCTCCTTGTCCAGTTTATCACATGGCTTACCGTAGTGAACAGCTTTTTGACAATATTGACATGTGGCCATCTGATTGTCATAGGTAACAAGTGATTTGCATGGAATTCTTGTATCTTGACCGAAAATCACATAAGAAAGTATAGCCTTCTTCAAGTGTATGCGTAATAAACGTACGCCATTTAGAATACCGGGGAAAAAGTTCTTCCACTTTTCTTTTTCGATAGAGAGAATCTCTCCGTATTGGGACATAGTTTTGCGAATATATGAATCGGTGACGCTTGAGGGAAGATCCTGCACACGCACTTCTATAGCACTATCTTCCATATATACTGGAATGTTGTGTTTAATGTTCTCGGGCTCCACATAGTGCACATTGTTATTGTCTTTTGCGAATTGAATTGCATCCAACTCTTTATGAAACTGGATGTAAACAACATTATTTGTCTTATTGCATTGAAGTAAATGCACACGTTTAATGTCAAGATGCATTTGCTCCTTAAGCAAACCTTCAAGTTCTCGTATCGAAGGTCGAATTTTGCACTGCCTGAAGTCAACAACGATTGTATTCTTTCGTGTCGGCGGTAGCTTTTGTTCGTTTGGTTCACTCATTTTCGAGGTCGTTTTATTGTTCACTACACAATACTGTGCTTGGTTTCTTCTGTCTCGAAGTAAGCCGTTTTGTTTTATCGACTGACTTGGATGAGATGTGAAAGCGGACTGTTGTTTGTTTGATGATCTGTTTGTAAAGTTTACGTCAGACTCATTTCAACCCTTTAGAAGGATCTTTAGTATCTTATAAGCCATTTCGCACCCACTTTTTCTGCTACTAACGCATAAGGCGATAGCATCCAGTCGACGCTGTTCCATTGACCAAATGTTATAAACATACTGGAAGGCATGAGATAGGGGCTTATGAGCACTTAGTTTTCTCAGCTTTTGACAATCCGCTGGCAGTTCAACATAAACGGCTAATGAACTGATGTGTCGAAGACGAAAAGTAAAAATAATATTTCACGGTTGAATCTAGAAATGCACTAGCCTCATATCATTTATGCATCTTTTCTTTTGTTTCCTTTACCATTTTGCTTAACAAAAATTTTTTTATTATAGAAAAAATATCGTTTCTTCATACTCAGCATGATGCCAAAAACGCAAACAAAAATCGGCTGTCAGAACAAAATAATTTGTTGTGACGCGCTGGAATTTGGCATGTTGTTTACAGTCAAGGAGGTTACTTTTTACCCTACCTAGTGAGTTCGAACAAGCAAATGATTACCTTGTGTTGGTGTCGGGTAGGCGATCCAATGTGTAGGACGTTGGATTTACAGATCATGCCGAACATGGATACTTAGTATCAGTAGAATCAACGTTGCACACTGAACAAACTGTCAATTTCCACAAATGGAATAAAAGATCAAGGTTTTGCTTAGTGCTTTCTGCTAAACTATCTAGCAAAATTTTCAAATCCTTCAAATTCATTATTGCATTGTTTGAGATAAAAACCGGAAAGATTAGGCTTAACAATATCGTGTACGTAAGCATTTCCATTGGCGGCTACCCTTCACAGTGACGTCATACGATTCGCACAGATTCCATCAGAAAGTCACTGTCAGGGTAAATTGCTTACGACCTACATCAATTTCCAACCGTCACTTGATATTAAACGCCCCATCCATCCCACCCTTCGGACGGACGGAAGTGCTTTGTCGTAACAACAGATGTATCCCACGCGATCCCACTCCCACGCGTTCCGCTGAGTTCAGAAACCCGTAAATGATAGGTCCGCTCACCTGTCGTCTAACTAGAATCTCGAATGTATCCGATGGAACACAAGCGCCAGGTGTTTGTATTCCTTTTTAGTTTAGTTGGAATTTCAATGCGGCTTCCAGTGAAAATCGTTAATTTCGAGAAGCCAAGTGAATCATCCGGTGCAATTCATCGAATAAACCATGCAACTACCAAACCAATAAAGTGATTAATCCATCCATCCCTCCTATAGTAGGGGCGTCACACAGCCGGCTCACTGACGTGGGAAAATAGTATGACAAGTACTACGTCGGTGAGTCGCGATCTAGGGCTTCGTACTAGCTAGCACCAGTCTAGTGCACGGTGACGCGTACGGCACCGATCGACGGCATGACTAAGAGGTTTGAAACTTATTAATTTACTATGACGGATTACTCACGTTGTTTCGTTTAAGCTTTCCTAGTTCAGACATAAAACGATGACAGCGTTTCGACGCTGGAAGTGACTGCTACTATACGACTGGGTGTGGGTGAATCATATGGCAAGAAATTTCTACGGTATTCTTGGAATTCTTGGAAATCTTGGAAAAAAAAACTAAATGCATACCAACGTTCAGTATTTGCTTGCTTTTAGTTTGCAATAGACTATTCCAGCTTAACTCGATGATAAATTCTAAGTAAAATACTTTTTTTTACATTTCAACATTTGGCTGAGTTTATTCGGGATGAAATTTCACCAATTTGTTCACGTTTCGTTTAGGACTCGTTAGTGCATAGCTATTTAATTCCATTTTCAAAAAAAATTTAAGTTTTTTGCCCGTACTGTAAATAGGATCATTGCAATCCAATCCCAGCAATACCCTCAATTTCATGCGGAATTGGATTATTGTTGAGTAGGAGGAAAGGCGCTCTCATTGCTAACTAGTAACACCTGAGGCGCATAAAAATTCAACAAACCACATAAATGTAATTTGGCAATTGTTGTTTCTTAAAAACGGAAAAACTATAATCATCTTGATTGAACCATTGCGCTGAAATCGAGTTATGTCATTTTAACGATCAGATGAAAATACAAAAATTTCTTATAAAATTTAACTCAAGTAAATTTTCTCTATTAGTTTCTTCAATTCAACTGGATGCTACTTAAAAAAAAGAAAATAACAATTCACTTTTTTTGTCTTTCTGTATAGAAAGATAATAGAATAACTGAAAAACCCTATTTTTGATAGGGGCTCGATTCAGCTCGATTAGATCAGAAAACGTCTGTGAGTGTGCACTCCTCGAATATTTATTCTATACGCTCAATTTTCTAACTCTAACGGTTCGGTCGATATAATCGGAAAAGTGACGTAACCGACAAATAGCACTGTTTTCTATTCGCGTTATTCTATCAGATTTGTCCAATTGTATCTCCGAAACCGTAAGTTCAAATGTATTATTTTCAATACATTTGGTTTGAGTAATGTTGTTATCTACCCGAATTGAATGAATTTGTATCAAAAAATGAGCTCAAATTGATGTTAGAAAGCACAATCATATTACCACCACTAGCAGCAGTTGTGCTAGATATATTAAGGAGTGAGCCATTGTTCGTACCTTGAGTCGGTTTTCCTTTAATAACTTTTTCTACAAATGTCGTATTGTTTTGCTGTCTTCTAAAGTTTTCCTCCTCGATAAATTTTCTACGAAAATAACACAATTGTTTTGTCAAAAGTGAATTTCTCCATACTAAATCTCATACAAACTTTAAACCGTGGGCGCGAAAATATAGTTTCTACGATCGAGCTAAATTTTTGCATGATGCTTATGCGACCCAAAAGGTTTGGTGGAGCTGATATCAATTTTTGTCCCACCCTAGTGTATGTGTGTGTGTGTGTGTGTGTGTGTGTGTGTGTGTGTGTGTGTGTGTGTGTGTGTGTGTGTGTGTGTGTGTGTGTGTGTGTGTGTGTGTGTGTGTGTGTGTGTGTGTGTGTGTGTGTGTGTGTGTGTGTGTGTGTGTGTGTGTGTGTGTGTGTGTGTGTGTGTGTGTGTGTGTGTGTGTGTGTGTGTGTGTGTGTGTGTGTGTGTGTGTGTGTGTGTGTGTGTGTGTGTGTGTGTGTGTGTGTGTGTGTGTGTGTGTGAGAGTGAGTGAGTGAGTGAGTGAGTTAGTGAATGTGTGTGTGTGTTTGATCAATATAGTCACTCTTTTTTCTCGGAGAGGCTGAATGACTTCCGGTTACGGAATTACAGAGTGATATGCATAAAAATGTGAAAATAATGCCCCATACTTTTCTCAGAACTGGCTGAACCGATTTTCACCAATTTAGATTCAAACGAAAAGTCTTAAGATCCCATACAAATATACCAATTTTCATTTGGGTTATGCAATCACTGTGAAAACCGACTTTTTCGTCGAGATCACAAAATGTCTGTTTGTGTATGTGTGTGTATGTCTGTGTGTTAGTGACAAATGATGTCACTCAATTTTCTCAGAGATGGCTACACCGATTTTCACAAACTCAGATTCAAATGAAAGGTCGTATGATCCCATATACTGCTATTAAATTTTCTGGAATTAAAGGGGGATATGCACAAAAAACTGGAAAAAAATGTCACTCGTTTTATTCAGGGATGGGTGAACTGATTTTCAAAAACTTAGATTCAAACAAAAGGTCTTATGGTCCCATTGGCTTATTATTAAATTTCATCGTTATCTGACGGCCGGCTCCGGAATTTCAAGGCAATACGTGAAAATCTATAAGAAAATGCAATTTTCTTTGAAATTTCTCAGCCGATTTTCACAAACTAAAATTCAAATTAAATTCAAAATCTTGTCTTGAAAATTATTTAAAAGGTCCCGAAAACGATCCAGTTCCGACTTCCAGCTCCGTTATTACAGCGCAATAAGTGAAAATTTTTCATTTTCACGAGTATTTTTTCACATGCTATTGCGAAACGAGGTGCAAATTTTTATAAAACCTACTGATAATTTCATCTAGTTGGCAGATATTGTTAGTTAGTGCATACATAAACCTACTTTGGAACTACTAGTCCCCGGTTTCCTCTTCCGAAAGCACCGATAATAGTAATAATAATAGATAATAGGAAATAGGAAAAGCTTCAAAAACGGAACACACTTCGATTTTTCAGTAACGGTTAAGCCGATCTTCACAATTCATGATTCAAATCAAAGATCTCATTGTCTTAAAAAAATTTCATCTAGATTCGACGTCCGATTCAGAAATTTTATGGCTATGAGTGTCAAAACTTCCAAACCGTCATACAAAATGACGATGCAAATCCACTACTATGCTATCTGATACAGAAGAAAAAAACACCTTTCGAACGAAGCAAACAACGTTCTTTGTTCAATTTCGTATAGCGTGCTTCACTGTCACAGTTAAAGTTATACTATTCAGGAGAAAAATCTGTAAATCTGTATCAGGTGATAAAAATTGTGTGTTGAAATTCTGTTCATATAATAATAAGAAATTGAAGAGCAACGAAATGGAGAAGTTATTAAATCGAATCTGAAAATTTGTGTTTTTTTCTATCCTTGATGTTCTCGTTAGTTGTACTATCACAACATCACAATAAAGATTCTATTTTATAAAAGTATACTGATTGCCTTTCTCATGTAGAAAGTTTATACTATCACTTGAAAAACTTACTAGTGAAAATTGGACCGGAGGGCTAAGTGTCCTATACCATTCGACACCGTTCATCGAGCTGAATAATGTTTGTGTATGTGTGTGTAAGTATGTGTCAATTAATGTCACTCATTCGCCGATTTTCACAAACTTAGGCTCAAATAAAATATCTCATAGTCCCCTAGGTTTCTATTGACTTCTGCCTTGCTTTAATAGGGTAAAGTGTATCATTTAGAGCGACAATGCAAAAAAGGGTAGAATTCTTCTAGATTTAACTCAATACTGATTTAATTTGTAGGCTGTATTAGTTACTTACTAAACGCACCGACTTCGGTTATACCGGGTTTCCAGTTCCCGATTCCGGAAATAGTGGTTAAAAACTCTGAAACGAAAATTCACTCAAATTTCCCAGAGATGTGCGATGATGCAAAATAAAGCAGAATTCTTATTAACTTGACATAGTCTTATACAAATTGAAAAGGTTATGTTAGTTTATACCCAAAGAAAGTCCCTAATTAAAATAAAAATTGATTGAAAAAGAAAATTCTTGACAGATTCTTCGAGTGGTAATTTTGGAAATATAAGTAAAATAAGAAAGGCATCACTACACCACTAGGTGGATAAAAAAGGGTTTTTCATAAGTTACCAAGTCTTTAAATTGGCTAGTAAATTTCTCTAGTTTGCAAATCATGGTAGTCTATTACCAAATAAAGGATTGATAGTCTCATACAAAATTTGCTGAATTTTTTCCAAGTCCGACTACCGTGAAAAATCTTCTAAGTTAGACTCAAAACACTTTCAACTTGTAGGTCATATTAGTTTATGGAAAAACGATAGGAATATGAGATCAATCACTAGTCCGTAATTTCGCTATAACTTCGTATATAAGTGTCCCATCCACTTCTAGTTAGTCTGATATCGTTGAAAAACGGAAAATGAAAAAAAATATTGGCAGTATTATTATCAGATTCAAATGATTGTACGTTCAAAATTAAAAAATACAAATTTTATTAGATGTTCCTTAGTCATGGCTTTTAAAAGGACTAAGTTTTGTAGTGTTTCAAATTAATTCAAAGCAAACCGGAGCACTTAGTTGCTCGAAGTTTTCGCTTCACAGAGAGCGAAAATTCAACCCACGAGGATCGTGTTTCAATCATATTCGGCTATCCTACTAGCATCGATATCAAATCCTCGAAAATTTGGAGCTGCGTAGTAAGCTTTAACCTTGTGCCATTCATTTGGTCGTTGTCGTCATTTTTCTCCGTTTCCTTCCTGTACTCCGCTTGAGGCACGCTCACTCGTATGGTCGATCGTTCTCTCTTTCTCGCGTTTGGGAATACTCGTCTACAATGCGGCCATATATACAAACGTTGGTACGAACCAAGCTCCACATATAATACAGCAAACTATTGGCACCGTGACGCGAGACGCGACGTGAGACACACAAATCAAACACCACGACGACAGTCGGTAGGTATGGTTTTGTGTGGAATCGCTTCTGCTAGTAGATACAAAGGAACCTACTCTACTAGCGTACGCGAAACAGTGATGTATGGCGACAGTGGAACGCAGAAACTCGGGCACTCACTCACTCACTCACTCGCTGGGGACACCACCCGATCGTGCTCGCGGAACTCACCAACGCATGCACGGCGTTCCATCGACGACAACGTGAAGTGAATGAGCCGCGAGAAAATTGGCGAAAAGAAATGCGCGAATACTGCTGCTTCTTATTGTTGAACGGGTGGCGGTTTATGTGCTGCCGTTTTGTCCGATCGTCTGGCCGTGTCTCCCATTTTGGTTCGACGGCTAGATGCGCAATTTTGACTACGCGAGAGCTAAGTGATATCACGCGCGCCGGCCATTTTGCTTTTTTTGTTTGTGCAAAGTGTGGCTGGCTGGCGAGGTTATTCGTGGCCCATGCGTCCGCCATGCGGTTGGCCGGCAGTCTGTCAGGGATTCAATTGTTGTTACTAAGCGCGGTTTTTTTTTTGTTTCTGAGGAGTTCAGAGAAATCTCGTCTCAGTGCTAGAAAAAAGCTCATCACACGTGGTTATGGAATCATATCCTCTCCATTCCGGATATGAATTGAAATCGAAACTTTGATACTACATCAAATAGTTTCATTAAAGTATAACCATTTAACACAAGGTTTCCGTTGAATCACATGCAGAGTAAATAATTATAAATATTATTAAATATATAGATTTCGCAATCAATTGATTTACAAAAGGCTTAGTGACTTAATATTTTTTTTATGAGTCTTTCCATTCACTTCTGACATGTCTAAGTTCTGAAATTCAAATAAGGTTCAAAAAAACCATTTAATTAAGCTAAATTTACGCATATAAAGTTTTAATTTTGCTGACAAAAATGATAAGGAAGAAGTAGGGTAACGCGAAATCTTACCGAAATTCCAGTTACATTTGAAATATGCAGGCGATTGTTTTCCAATTATTCGAAATGTTGTACGATAATGTAAATTACCGCGTTTAACCACAATCGACCTTTTATAGGAAATCAGTAAATTAAAGAGCTTCAATTTTAGCTTTTAGCAATTAATCAAAGATATGAATTATGTTTTGTCGGTTAGCTCCATAAATAGTAGCCATTTTGATTCAGTTCAAAGCTGAGTGGAGTAACGTTTATAAATGCAGTTAGTGAAATGAAACAGTGTCATTCGTACAATTTTGTGACTTCTTCAGTGAGTGTTTATTTTTTTATGCTTTGGGACCGTTCATAAACAATCGATATTCAGTCCTTTGAAAATCCCCCTTGCATCCTCCCTCATAGACTATTAAAAAATAACCACTCCCCAACCTCTACCCAGAAAGTCTACGTAGACTTTTTAGTTTTGTTAAATGTAGAGAAGAATGACTTTTCACTCTTGAGGAAAGTATTAAGACAACAACAAATAAACATATTTCACTGAAATTTATCCTTGGTCATAAGTAATATTATAACGAATTCAGAGCTCTAATAGTTCTTTAAATGGATCTGCAGATATTCTTGCTTGATCAATCTCTAGTATTCATGTCGATTCGAGAAGAACGGAATCTAGGCTAATCTTTAAGTTAGTTAGAAGTGATTAGGGTTGCCACCTGCATAGGCCTCGCCCGGAGAAGCTGCCGGACTTAAAAAATTCTGCCGGGTCGCAGCACGACCGATGGCACCTGAAGATACATGATTTAATTCGTAAGGATATGAAATAATCATAAACTTTGCTAAACTTATAATCATTACCCAAGGAAAGACAGATTAGGGATTACTCTTCGTAGACTGGACTCGAACTTACAAACCTCCAAACTTTAAAACTGTTCTACCATTTTAACTATCCTGGTATACGATTAAGCATGTCTCCAAAGACAATGCGATTGAACAGAACGTCGAACATTTATAATTCCCACGGTCGATGTATAACATTTTTAGTTTTAATCTTATGTCTTTCTTTCACAAACAGGCATCCACAAACTACACGCAATATTTAATACATTCACGTCCGTCCACTAAAGGTGTGACATAGTAAAATCTGTATTTCCTTGTATTGCCAAGTCCATTGGCATTATACTGGCCAGCTAGCCAATCAGAAAAACTTTCGGCCAATTAAGACAATATGTCCAGAAGGTCAACGAACTTTATTAGGAGTCAAAATGATGAAGAACAGCAAGCGAACCAGGATTTCCAAATAACGATCCTAACTACTAGATAACTAAAAACCTAATGACAACTTAAAGCTTTATTTATTCCTTTTCTTTTACAACGCGTTTTGATTGTTTTACTTGATTAATCTGATAAGTTTTACACTGAATAAAAGATATTACTCTATTCGTACGTTACAATCTTACGAATTGCTAGGACAAGGTTGGAATCAACAACAAAATTCTGTTAACTACGAGTGCTTCTTAACTTCGCCTGGAACTGTACTCAAAAGTCCTTGTCTATTACCAAACTGACAAATAAATTAAAATTTTGCACTGATAAAAATTTTAAGTAACTCAATTTATAATAAAAATACACTTGCAAACAAGATTTATTCTGAAAATATCTTTGTTTGTATTCAATTTTAATCAAGCTTTTATAATTATTCAAGTCTCGTTGAAGCAAAGGTTATTGGTTTCGAGTAATTTTATCCAAATTAAATACTTACTTGGACATTATTTGAGTTATTCCTCTCTTTTCGAATAGATTGAAGAATTCGGTCAATTTTACAATAAGTAACAAATTATGTAAAACTTCCAATCTGATGCGAAATCAGATCTCACAATTCGAGAGCTAAATTACTTCCCTAACTAGCACATTAGCATCAACGTATGAAGAATTGTTGCTAAGACCCCAAGTAGCCAACTTAGACAAAACCATGCACATCTCCCACGCATCGTAGATCTTTCGGTAGATAGATCCTAAGTTAAAAACATACACACCTAACGAAGTTCAAATAATGTAGTGTAATGAATACTCAAGAACATCTGCAACATCAGGTTAACATAACAAGAAAAGTAAACGCAACTCCCTTCCATTGCATGATCTTTCTTCTTTAAATTACTGCCGGGCGATGAATGCATCCGAGGTGGTAACCCTAGAGGTATTGTGGATTGAATACAAAGTACATTCAATTTAAAAAAAAAAATCGTACAGTTCGTAAGTCATTTTGAAACATTTATTTTACTTCAGGAAGCATTGAAATCGTGCATAAGTTCTTATGTATCCAAACTACCGGAAAGCCAAGAGTTATTATATCGGGTTAGTGGATATTTGCTTGCAATAAAAGTTCACATGGAAGTGTTTAGTAGAATAGTACCATAAATTGGTGAATGTAAAAGGAATTCGGAAGATTGAAACTCGAATTAGTACTTTGTTATAAATAGAAAATTAAATAATTTTATACCTGAATTTATTCAATACTTTGATTGGAATTCGAAGTCAAAAATTTTCTACAATCTTGAAAATAAATATGCGTAGAAGGAAGGACGAAAGTCGAAATCAAATTGAAAAAGTTTCGAGCTAAATTTTTGTAATTTTAAATACACTGCATCATCTAGTTCCGAAACCGGAAGTAGGTCCGGAAAAAATTAATAACATTTTGTAGGACCACAATACCTTCCATTTGAGTCTAAGTTAGTGAAGATTGGTTGAGCCATCTCTGAGTAAATTAAGTAAGCTCCATTTTTCGACCACTATTCCCGCTAATTCCGGAACCGGGAACTGGGAAACGGTACAGTCGAAATTGGTTCGATTGGCCAGCAACTAACATAACCTTAAAGTTGAAACTGTTCCAACCCAAATTTAGACCAATTTTTCTGTTTTTTGCATCATTAAATTTGAACAAATCTCAATACCTACATATGAGACCAGAAAAGCTTTTATTTGAGCCTATGTTTGCGAAAATGTGAGTGAGTTTCGTTTTTGGAAAATGTGTTCCGTTTTTTGAGTTTTTAACTACTATTTACGGTACTTCCGGAATAGGGAACTAGGATAAGTTTTACAACGATTAACCACATTCTATCATCAGACAAAGCCCACAAGGGCCCTTGAAAGTTAGGGACAGTTTGGTTAGCTGAGCCTAGTGTTTAGTGTACTCAGTTTTTTTGTTTCAAAACGTAGAAAAACTCTGCTCACGTTCACCCTCGGCCAGAGTAGCCCATAAAGGGATAACAAAATGTAGAAAAACTCTGATCATATCGATTTCAAACCATGAGAATAAAGTGTATGTAGCTGTATGTAGATATATGTAGCTTTCGCAATGGTTTCCATTCTGTTAGAAAGTCAATTGAAGCAACAATGATTGAGAAACTTTATATAAGAATTACGCATATAAGGCGTGGACATTTTAAGTACAAATTTATATGAGTTCATATATTATTCCTTGGTTAGAGATAAAGTAATATAAATTTTTCATTCAAACTTCCGAATTGGGTTTTGACTTACCCAATATATATCCATTTTTAAATCACCCATCACCGACAGTTTGCAAAGTTTATTAAATATATGTCATTTTTTTATGAGAAGAATGCGAACCGCATAAGAAGAAACTGTCTAAAATAACCGTATATCTTCTTAAACCCTCACAAAGAAAAGAAAAACACAAAATAACACCTAAATAAACAGCATTGTACAATAAGAGTATGATAACTGCAGATTTTCCTAATCGTTAGCGAAATGACGAAATAGACAAAACAAAACAAAATTGTTTCTCATTCAGATTCCAAGCGTCATTTCAAAACTTAGATTCAAACGAAAAATCTTCCTGAATTTTGTTGGGATCCGACTTCCGGTTCCGGAATTATGGGGTAAAATGTGCAAAAGAAAATAAAAACATGTGTACTAACTTTTATCTGAGATAACTAAACCTATTTTCACTGAATTCAGTTCAAACGAAAGGTCTTGTGGTCCCATAAAATATTCCAGAATTTCATCTTGATCTGACTTCCAACTCCGGAATTACAGGGTGATTAGTGTAAAAATTCCAACTTTAAATTTCTCAGAGATAGCTTGACCGATTTTTACGAACTTAGATTCAAATGGAAGGTCTAATGATACCATACATAACTGCTGAATTTCATCCGAATCAGACTTCCGGAATTACAAGGTGATGAGTTTCCAACCAAAACAAACAAATTGGTCGCACTTTGATTTGAATAATTGTTTTATTATTCTATTAGAATTTTGTCGAGATTCGACTTCCAGGACAATGAAAGATAAAAATGTCTAACTTTCATATAACAGATCGGCTGAAAAGTTCGTATCGTTTCTATGAGAGGGCACCACTAGAATTAAATCCATACCATTTTCAGTTAGTACCAACCTTCAAAAGATACGTGTATAAATTTGACAGCTGTCTGATTATTAGTTTGTGAGATATTGCATTTTGAGTGAAGCTACTTTTGTTATTGTGAAAAAAATGGAAAAAAAGGAATTTCGTGTGTTGATGAAACACTACTTTTTGATGAAAAAAAGTGCCGCCGATACCAAAAAATGGCTTGATGAGTGTTATCCAGATTCTGCACCGGGCGAAGCAACAATTCGTAAGTGGTTTGCAAAATTTCGTACTGGTCATATGAGCACCGAAGACGATGAACGCAGTGGACGTCCAAAAGAGGCTGTTACCGATGAAAACGTGAAAAAAATCCACAAAATGATTTTCAATGACCGTAAAGTGAAGTTGATCGAGATAGCTGACACCCTAAAGATATCAAAGGAACGTGTTGGACATATTATTCACGAATATTTGGTATATGAGAATGCTTTGTGCAAAATGGGTGCCGCGTGAGCTCACAATCGATCAAAAACAACAACGAATTGATGATTCTGAGCAGTGTTTGGAGCTGTTATATCGAGATAAAACCGATTTTTTTCGTCGATATATAACAATGGACGGAACATGGCTCCATCACTTCACTCCGGAGTCCAATCGACAGTCAGCTGAGTGGACTCCACGCGATGAACCGAACCCAAAGCGTGGAAAGACTCAACAATCGGCCGGTAAGGTTATGGCGTCTGTATTTTGGGATTCGCATGGTATAATTATTCATCGACTACCTTGGAAAGGGAAAAACCATCAACAGTGACTATTATATAGTGTTATTAGAGCGTTTGAAGGACGAAATTTAAAAAAGGGCTTATTTGAAGAAGAAAAAAGTTTTGTTTCATCAAGACAATGAACCGTGTCACAAGTCGATGAAAACCATGCTGAAATTGAACGAATTGGGCTTCGAATTGCTCCCTCATCCACCGTTTTTTTCCAGATTTGGCCCCCAGTGACTTTTTCCTGTTCTCAGACCTCAAGAGAATGCTCGCTGGTAAAAAATTTAGAAGCAATGAAGAGGTAATCGCTGAAACTGAGGCCTATTTTGAGGCAAAGGACAAATCGTATTACAAAAATGGTATCGAAAAGTTGGAAGATCGCTATAATCGCTGTATCGCCTCTGATGGCAATTATGTTGAATAATAAAAACGAATTTTGGCAAAAAAATGTGTGTTTCTATTAAACGATACGAGCTTTTCAGCCGAACTGTTAGTTGACGGCATATAAAAGTACGTAATTTTCGAAGCAGATTGTAAAACTGTTCGACCTTGTAGGCCTGACTATTTAATGGCCTCAAAAACTTACTGCAACTGTGACAGCCTCCTGATTTCGGTTCCGGAAATAGCTATTCAAAATGTCCAATATGAAACCTGCATGGATTCCTCTTGGAATATTTATAAGAAAGACAGCACTAGTTGGATTAAAGCAGTTTTTTTTATTTTTTATTTTTTTTGCACATTTTGCCTCGTTACTCCGGAACTGGAAAACGGATCCGGATGAAATTCAATAGCAGGCTATGGATATAACTATACTGCCCTCTGTTTGAATCTAAGTTTCAGAAAATCAAGCGATAGATTATCTGATTAATCCCAAATGATCTAAAATTAATTTTTAAACACGTCTTTGCCATCTTTGAGAAAATTGAGCGGTAAAAAATAACCCGTTCTGTCAGTTACGTCACTTATACCATTATATATCCGAAACTGGATTTGACAGCCATTTGATCTTCAAATTTGATCAATGGTCCAATAGTAGCGTACAAACGAGCCATCTCTGAGAAAATTGACTGGTAAAAAATCACACAGACATTGTCCGGTCTCATCGAGCTAAGTCGAATGGTATACGAGGTCTGTTCAAAAAGTACCCGGAATTCTCATTTTTCTAAAAAAATATTTATTTATTCGACTACATCTATATGGTCCCCTTCAAAGTAATCCCCCCTAGATATAATACACTTATGCCAGCGTTTTTTCCAGTCTTCGAAACACCCCTGATAGTCACTTTTTGTAATGCTCTGTAGCACTCTCATCGATTCTGCCTTTATCTCTTCAATCGATAAAACACGCTGTCCTTTCATGGGTCTCTTCAACTTTGGGAACAGGAAAAAATCACACGGAGCGATATCTGGTGAATAAGGAGGTTGGGGCATGATTAAAGTCTTGTTTTTAGCCAAAAAATCACGAATAAGCAACGATGAATTTTGCTGCCACTCGTTTCATGCCCAAAACATTTGAAAAAATATGATGGCATGAGCCAACTGATATGCCAACTTCATCAGCAACTTCTCTAATAGTGATTCGGCGATCATCCATAATTTTTTTCAGTTTTCCCACATTTTCATCGATTATTGACGTGCTGGGTCGACCGGAGCGTTCGTCGTCTTCAACGTCTTCGCGGCCATCTTGGAAACGCTTATACCACTCGAAAACACTTGTTTTTTTCATAGCTCTCGTAGGCTCTCTGTAACATTTAGCACACTTGGTTACACTTTATTTCATTTTTCACGCAAAATTTAATACAAATTCTTTGACTCTTCAATTCTTCCATTGTTTAAACTAACAAAAATCGCCGAGCTCAAAAAAACACGTCTACACCAGCCGCTACAAGACAGAATGTAAACAATGAATACAGCTGAAAATTTCACCATATATTAGGGATATATGTACCAACACAATAAAAAAAAATTTTGAGCGCCGGACTCTCCAGACGCGCGCAATTAAAAATTCGGGGAACTTTTTGAACAGACCTCGTATAACACTATTGGTCTCCGAGGCTCCGTTCGAAAGTCGGTTTTTCCAACAATTCTAATCTCTTTCAAGGCGATAAAAAAAAATCTGGAAGACCCACACAGAAAAAAAAATGAAATTTACACGAGATGTAAATCAATAGTAACATGGAATAGAAATGGGTTGAATCGAAATTTTGATTGAAAACCTTCATCGATGCAAAACTAAATTGAATTGCATTGAATTTTCAATGAATAAAACTGTATCTTTCAATTAACGCTTATTTTGCGATTAAATTGTATTAAAACGTACAGGCTCATGCTAAAAACTTCTCATAGTTAAGCCCCGATAAAACAACAATAGCTAGTACAAACTACTAAATTGCCTATTTCTTTCGCGATTTTCATGTACATCGGAAGTCACCTACCAGCAATCATTTGTCGAATCAGTTCCCATTTTACACGCAGTTACGATAATGACTGATTGGTAACCGAATCGGAAAGAAAGTCGACAAAAATTTCTCCCCTCGACGGAAAATCTTGCACAAACACACAAACACCCGTGCTGTCCATATTCGTTTACCTCTTGAAATTTTGTTATTTTCGTTCGGCTCACTTTCCTCCCAAAGGTAAAACCAAAATCCGCTAGACAAACGTCTCCTGAATAACGCGACGTCGTACGCCACCCGCGGGAAACCTGATGCAGTGCCCGCCCGTGTCTGCAGCATCCCAGTCCAGCAGCAGCCGCTTGCTTTGTAGGAAAGGTTTTGTTGTAGTTTTCTGTTATTGTTTCATGTTTTCCCCTTATGTTGACGGCTCGTGACTTTTCCAAATCCAAGGGGGACCATTGCTACGCCTTCCCTGCCGCCGAATTAGACCCCTTGACCCTCGGAATGCATTCCCGAACCCCAAAAACACTACCGGATGCATAATAAGTCGAGTAGCGGTTGAAAATTACGTTTTAAACTTTAACGCGCGATGTCGTCTCTAATGTTACCCTATGTCATTGTGGTTCCAAGTTGCTTGTTCTATCCGAATGTTTCCCGGCTGTCTAATGTGCGTTGCGGTTTGTTTGCCCATTACCTTACCGACGATCGGCTAATGGGGTGGCGGGAGTGGGATTCATTGATTCATTGACGGAGAAAATGCAGCAGCACAAATCTTCGGATCATCACCAGCAAAGGGGGTCGCCGGCAGGAGTACGGACTTGGAATCGCCTTGGATTGTGGTGATAATTTAACAAAATGTTCTCAATTACCGGGGTCCTATGCGACCATGCGGCAGATGAGAAAAGTAATTTGGGTCCACCGGAGCGGTGTCGCTAGATTAGAACTGAATAATTATGAAAACCAGTGATTGATGTGTTTTGACTGTTCGGCAGAAATTAGTGTTGGGTAAAAGTTTGGTGCCTGTTTTCTATGGAAAGATCATGCAATCATTCTTGAGAACAACCTCGCAATCGACACTCGAATGGTTCGATTCCCACGCACTATTCGACTCAGCAATCGGAAAATTACTGTAGGAGTCCGATTATTCTTTTTTCTTCTTAGATAGCTGATCCAATATCAGTCAGAGACATTTATATGGTCTTCTAAAATGTCTAGTTTTAACATGAATGTAGAGATATGATAAACTCTTGGGTATTGTAGAATTTGGCCGCTTCGGTGCATTTTCAAAAAAAAAAGATTTATCGGCTTCTTTGGCATAGCAGGCGATAAAATTTCATACTCTGGATAGTTCAAGATTTTTTTAAAATTTATATTAAATCAGTATATTAGCTTTAATCCTATTAGTAATGCAATACATTTACTAGTGCGCATTTTAAAACTTTACGCGAGAATGACATGCTCTGAAATCATAGTTCACTGATGACAAACATAAAACAAAAATTTACAAACTTTACTTCAACAACTAACTTTAATCATTTTAGAATAATCATACTACCTGGTACCAAATCATGATCATAAGTTAAGCTTTGTTGGGTGTATCGTTTATCGGAGACGAATCTAAGACACTACTGAAGCAAAGCCAGGAACTCCGATTTCGCGAACGATTTGTAAGAATTTAGGGGTTTGTTGATTTGTGCACATATTTTGTTTCAATTTCTTAGCCTTTTGTCTTTGGCTCATCAGTGCTTGAAAGCAGTTCAAATTCGATTTGAACTGCTTTAAACACCGATTTGTAAGGTTACAGAACATATGCAAAGCTAGTGCTTCGATATCAGGAACGAGCGTATCCGTCCGGCGTACATATTTCAGGATGCAATCGAAATGAAGTACATCGTGTCTCAAAATTTTGAAGATTATTCAACTCTAACTAACATATATGGTCATTGAATAGTCAGGTTTACAAGTTCGAATTGTTTTACAATCTGTTTCGAAAATTTCGTACTATTTATGTTTTTCATTATTCTGTCTCTACCTTAGCACTGTATGCAACAAAAATCACACACCGGTAGCAGACATTAGTGCCTGTGCCGTGATTCTGTTTTCTTTAAAACGGTTGAAAAATCGGTCTCATGTGTGCTTGGTTTTCGTTTCCTGTATCGTGTGTACGAAATCGAACACCTCACACAGCGTGCTTCGCTCGTAGAGACGGTGCTGTGTTTTCTTCTTCCGCTTTGTAAGATGGTTTGAAATTTTGAACACTGGTCACTTTGTAATTGCGGAATCGGAAGTCAAATTTGGATGAAATTCAGGAGCTATGTATGGAATCATAAGATTTTTAATTTGAACCTAAGTTTTAAAAATCGGCCAAGCCAAACCATTCCTATCGATTGAAACCGGTTTTGAGCCCCCGATTGGAACCCTTGGACTTCTGTAATTCCGGAACCGAAGGTCGGATCAAGATGAAATTCAGTAATTTTGTATGGGACCGTAAGATCTTTCATTTGAATCTAGATTTCTGAAAATCGGTGCTCCGAGAAAAATTGGTGTACATATTTTCATATTTTTTTGAACATTTTACCCCATAATTCCGCAACCAGAAGTCGGATCCAACCAATATTCAGGAATTTTCTATGGAACCATAAGTCTTTTCATTTGAATCCAATTTTGTGGAAATCGGTTCAGCCATCTCCGAGAAAAGTTAGTGCAAAAAACGTTACAAAAGCACACACACACACACACACACACACACACACACGGCGGCAATGCTGTCATTTCTATCACCAGTTTGCATTTATTCGATTCAAGTAAACTAAATCAATTAGATCGCATATTCTTTTCCAATCCATTTGAAAATGGATGTGCTTTTTTTGTTCAATGATACAATTTTAAAGGCACACTGCTTAAGCTCTAAGATGCCAAGGACAATTTAATGTGCTTGCTTGCAGAGCTAATAAAATATTCATTTTCATTGACTCAAAATAGACGAAAATGACATGAAATTACTGTCACTTTGAGCTTCGCTTGCAAACTATGAGAACGAAATCCATGTCCAGTCAATGACATAAGCGGGACAGTAGTTTCAAAATTGTGTTTTTTCTTTCATTTGCTATTTCAGTCATTTGCAGTTTTCAGTAAAAATCCCCTTAATATGCAGTGTCAATATTCAACCGAAGCTATGAGAATGGAAAATGACAGAAAAAGGTTCCACAACAACTTTTACCCATTGCCGTTTCAACCTTCCGAGTGAACGGACGTGCTTTGTGTTTACTGCGAAAGCGTTGAAAACCAGTGCCGTGTGTGATAAAGTGACCGGACGATCAAAACTAGATTGCTATTGTGTAATAGACAATAGTGCTTTTTCCTGTGAGAGGTTTTATGCACATTATATACTGAAGCAGTGTATTGTTGTGAGCGGACGATCGAAACAGTACCGTTAGCCGGTGATTGTTCGATCGATCAAAACAGGCCCAGCGGTGTACGTGATATCACTGTGCGGATTAAAAAAGAGTGTGCTTTTTCCTCTCGGAGGTTTTTTGCACACCATCGCAGCGGCGATACGCCGATCGACGAGGGCTAGGCCTTGGTGGCCCCCGTTGGATTTAAGTTAAGTATCATTATTTAGTTTTTTTTTTTTTTTTTCCTTCCTGCATTCGACTGTTCTATTTCTCCCCGATTCACTTATTTCTGTGCGGAGGTAGCTCCGCAACATGTCTAGTGTAAATTCTGACCCCCCCGTTCCCGATGATCAAATGGAGACTTCCCTTGACTATAAAAAGTCTCGCATAAAGAGCTATCCGGATGGGCTCGCACTACCGGCCGGTCCTTATGCGGTCTATTTCCGGACCAAATCGAAAGAAAAAAAATTAAATATTTTAAAAATATCGCGGGACCTGTCCTCGCGATACAATACTATAAAAAGTTTTGATAAGATACGTCCAGACAAGCTCAGGGTCCTGTTTACCAGTTCAAAACAGGCTAATGAGCTCGTTCAAAATGATCCTTTTACGCGGGAGTACCGCGTCTACGTGCCAGCTCGTGAAGTCGAAATCGACGGTGTGGTCACCGATTCGAGTTTGACTTGCGAGGACGTTCTTAAGTACGGGGCGGGTTGTTTTAAAGACCCCTCACTTAAGAATGTCAAGATACTGGATTGCAAGCGATTGCATTCAGTATCGATCGCCGGGGATGGAACAAAGTCCTATCCCCAATCAGACTCTTATCGTGTGACCTTCGCCGGTTCTGCTTTGCCCAACTACATCCTCTTGGACCGGGTTCGTTTGCCTGTTCGCCTATTCGTACCCCGAGTAATGAACTGTACTAATTGCAAACAACTGGGGCATACAGCTACCCATTGCAGCAATAAGCCACGTTGTGCTAACTGTGGGGAAGCTCATGCGGACGGCTCTTGCGGTAAGGATGCTGAAAAGTGTCTCTACTGTAAGGAGGGTCCGCATGACCTCTCTGATTGTCCCGCTTACAAACTGCGAGGTGATCGAATGAAGCGTTCCCTAAAGGAGCACTCCAAGCGTTCTTTCGCAGAGATGCTTAAAAGTGCCACCCCTCCTAAACAGACAACGAACCCATATGCCTGCTTGTCAACTGACGAGAGCGATTCTGACGACCCTTTGGAAGGTCCATCTTCGGCGGTCCCTCATAGCTGTAGGAAAAGAATAAATAAATCCTCTCATAAGCTACCTAGTAAGGGTTCGAAGGTGTCTTCCGAAGGGCTTCGAAAAGTTACAGCTAACGGGAATCGGGACACAACACCGAAGCAAAAAGCTCCTGGTCTCGGAAAACTCAATTCCGAGATGGAATTCCCACGACTTCCCGGGACTACAAAATCCCCAAGCGTCCCAGAAAATCTACCAGAGAACCAACTAGGTGCTGGACTTATCAAGTTCTCTGATGTTGTGGACTGAATTTTTACAACTTTCAATATTTCAGACCCTCTTAGAAGCATTTTAATTGCTTTCATGCCAACAGTAAAAACATATTTGAAGCAGTTGACTGCAAATTGGCCCCTTCTCTCAGCGATTGTATCCTTCGATGGCTAAATCATCCACCGAGGTCACGGATCTAATCACTGTTTTACAGTGGAATTGCAGAAGTATCATCCCAAAAATAGATTCTTTTAAGTTTCTAGTAAATGATCTGAAATGTGACGCATTTGCATTGTGCGAAACTTGGCTAACTTCTGAAATATCCTTAAACTTCCACGATTTTAACATTATTCGCCTGGATCGAGATGTTCCCTATGGAGGAGTACTTTTAGGGATCAAAAAGTGCTATTCTTTTTATCGAATTAACCTCCCCTCGATACCAGGTATTGAAGTTGTCGCATGTCATGTTACAATCAAAGGTAAGGACCTTTGTATTGCTTCCATCTACATTCCCCCTAGAGCCTTGGTTGGGCATCGGCGGCTCAGTAATATCATAGAGCTCCTTCCCGCACCGACGTTGGTTTTAGGAGACTTTAACTCACACGGTACGGGATGGGGCTGTCTTCACGACGATAACAGATCAGCTATGATCCATGATATTTGCGACAACTTCAATATGACAATCTTGAATACGGGAGAAATGACACGGATTCCTGCACCACCAGCAAGACCAAGTGCGCTGGATTTATCCCTTTGCTCGACATCGCTACGGTTGGATTGCACGTGGGAGGTAATTCCTGATCCCCACGGTAGCGATCACCTACCGATCGTAATATCAATCACCAGCGGCTCAAAACCATCGAAGACAATCAATGTTTCGTACGACCTCACACGAAATATTGATTGGAATAGCTATGCGACCTCGATATCTGAGAAACTTGAAAGAACTCTACAACTTCCTCCGGAGGAAGAGTACACGTTTTTGGCTGGCTTGATTCTCGATACTGCGATTCAAGCTCAGACGAAACGTGTACCCGGCGCAAAAACTAACATCCGTCCTCCCAACCCGTGGTGGGACAATGAGTGCACAAATTTAAACGCGGAGAGAGCCTCCGCGTATAAAAAATTCAGAAAAAATGGAACACCTGATAATTACCGGAATTACGCGGCGTTAGACGTTAAAACTAAGAACTTGATTAGAGCCAAGAAACGCGGTTACTGGCGTCGGTTTATAGACGGCTTAACGAAAGAAACATCTATGAGCACTCTTTGGAACACAGCCCGACGAATGCGCAATCATAACACCACGAATGAAAGCGAGGAATACTCCAACCGCTGGATATTCGATTTCGCTAAAAAAGTATACCCAGACTCTGTTCCGGAACAGAAGATCACCCGCGCCGCGACACCAAACACAAACGAATCACCGTTTTCGATGGTAGAGCTTTCACTTGCACTTTTGTCATGTAACAATAAAGCCCCGGGATTAGACAGAATAAAATTCAACTTGTTGAAAAATCTGCCTGACCCCGCCAAAAGGCGCTTGCTGAATTTATTCAACAAGTTCCTCACGGGTAATATTGTCCCACACGACTGGAGACAAGTCAGAGTTATCGCCATCCAAAAACCAGGGAAACCAGCCTCCGATCACAATTCGTATCGGCCGATTGCTATGCTTTCCTGTATCCGGAAATTGTTCGAAAAAATGATTCTGTTTCGTCTAGACAATTGGGTCGAAACTAATGGTTTACTTTCAGATACACAATTTGGTTTCCGCAGGGGCAAAGGAACGAACGATTGTCTTGCGTTGCTCTCAACAGAAATTCAAATGGCATTTGCTCGTAAAGAACAAATGGCGTCAGTTTTCCTAGACATTAAGGGGGCTTTTGACTCAGTTTCTATAAATATCCTATCTGAGAAGTTGCATCAGCATGGTCTTTCGCCAGTTTTGAACAACTTTTTACATAATCTATTGTCTGAGAAACACATGTACTTTGCGCATGGTGATTTGTCGACAATACGATTCAGCTACATGGGTCTTCCTCAGGGCTCATGCTTAAGCCCCCTTTTATACAATTTTTACGTAAGTAATATCGATGAATGTATCAACACATCTTGCACGCTAAGACAACTTGCCGACGACAGCGTTGTGTCTATTATAGGACCCAAAGCTGCCGATCTCCAAGGACCATTACAAGATACTCTCGACAACTTATCATCATGGGCTCTTCAAATGGGTATCGAGTTCTCTACGGAGAAAACTGAGCTGGTTGTATTTTCGAGGAAGCGAGAACCAGCACAATTACAGCTTCAACTAGGGGGTGAAACCATAGCTCAGGCCTTCACATTTAAATATCTCGGGGTCTGGTTCGACTCCAAAGGCACCTGGGGATGTCACATTAGGTATCTGAAACAAAAATGCCAGCAGAGAATCAACTTTCTTCGTACAATAACCGGATCATGGTGGGGTGCCCACCCAGGAGACCTGATCAGGTTGTATCAAACAACGATATTGTCCGTGATGGAATACGGATGCTTCTGCTTCCGATCAGTGGCGAACACTCATTTCATCAAGCTGGAAAGAATTCAGTATCGTTGTTTGCGTATTGCCTTGGGTTGCATGCAATCGACTCATACGATGAGCCTCGAAGTGCTGGCAGGCGTTCTTCCACTGAAAAACCGGTTCTGGGATCTCTCATATCGTTTGCTCATTCGATGCGACATTTTGAATCCTCTGGTGATTGAAAACTTCGAAAGGTTAGTTGAGCTTAACTCTCAAACCCGTTTTATGTCCTTGTATTTTGATTACATGGCTCAGAATATTAATCCTTCTTCGTTTGTTTCCAACCGTGCTCATTTCTTGGATACTTCTGATTCTACTGTGTTTTTCGACACATCCATGAGAGAAGAAATTCGTGGAATTCCGGATCACGTGCGCCCTCAAGTGGCCCCAAATATTTTTTATAATAAATTTAGAACAGTCAACTGTGAAAAGGTGTTTTACACTGACGGATCAAACATCAACGAGTCCACAGGCTTCGGCATCTTCAATCAAAACATCACCGCTTCTTACAAACTCAGTGATCCGGCTTCAGTTTACGTCGCAGAATTAGCTGCTATTCAGTACACCCTCGAGATCATTGAAACCATGCCCAAAGACCATTACTTCATTGTCACGGACAGTCTAAGTTCAATAGAAGCTCTCTGGGCAATGAAGCCAGGAAAGTATCCCCCATATTTCCTGGGGAAAATACGGGAACATTTGAGAACTTTATCTGAACGGTCTTATTTAATATCGTTAGTCTGGGTCCCTTCGCATTGTTCCATTCCGGGCAATGAAAAGGCAGACTTATTGGCTAAAGTGGGCGCATTGGAAGGTGATATTTATGAAAGACCAATCTGCTTCAATGAATTTTTCAGTATTTCTCGTCAGAAAACTCTCGAAAGTTGGCAAACTTCATGGACGAATGACGAACTGGGACGATGGCTACACTCCATTATCCCTAAGGTATCGACGAAACCTTGGTTCAAGGGGATGAACATGAGTCGTGATTTCATTCGCGTTATGTCACGGCTCATGTCAAATCACTATACATTCAACGCACATCTCCGGCGTATCGGGATCGTGGAGAACGGGCTCTGCACCTGTGGCGACGGTTATCAGGACATCGAGCATGTCGTGTGGTCGTGCGTAGAGTATCGTGACGCCAGGTCGAAGCTACTGGAATCCCTCAGAGCCCAAGGTAGACCGCCTGAGGTGCCGGTTCGGGATGTGTTGGCGAGTCGGGATAGTTCATATATGCTTCTCATATACCAGTACCTCAAACACATTGATATACAAGTGTAATGTGTTATTCCTCGCTCAGAAAATATAATCTCCACCTACAGGTTCGACACTAACATCCGCCCGATTCTCTCGATCCCCGTCCCTGTTCACCATCTTCATTGGAATTAACAAGATCTTTTTTTTTGTCACTAACTTTTTCGTTCCCCTTTCCCTGTTTTTTCACCATCTCGATGGCAACTAATTAGATCTCTGTCGTTTTCAAACATTTTGTTCCCACACCCCTTTTTTACCCCGTTTCCCACAATATTTACTTCTTTTTTTCATTCTCTTCCGTAACATCACCATCACCGGAAGACCGCTCCAGTCAATGACCAGCATGCGGGCCACCCGCCGGGCCTTCGTAGCCTGGGGGTGTTTCCCGCGGACCCTCACGGACCGAAGAATGCGGCCAACATAGAAAATTACCATCGCCATCTGGAATCATCTCATCCTAAATTCAATTCACCGGCCACTACCGATCGCCAGATACTATATTACATAATGATACTACTCTAGTTTTAAGTTAGACGATAATTAAGATTAGTAAATACCCTTGGCATCTTAGAGCTTAAGCAGTGTGCCTTAATATTATATTATATTATTGAATAAAAAAAAACAACTTTTACCTGTTGGTGCTCGAATTTGTAGTAGTTTCGGTATCCAAAGAAGTTCTGGGATGTAATTACTTCGGTTTGTCATATTTTAGTCACTCTTTATAGTCAAGCGTCAAAAATTTTCAATACAGGGAATGAAGGAATGAGAATTGAAATTCTGCTGATGCTCCCTGCAGACGCTAGTTTGGTTTCGTCTTGTCATAGAGGAAGGAGTGACGTTGGCAATTATTCTCTCTCATTTTTTCAATGAGAAACGAATATGATTCGTCTCTCTTCGTTTGTTCTGGTGTCGGTCATTCACGAATGAGACAGTAAAATATTGAAAATGAGGCTGTTGGATGGGATTCTTTCATTGAGAATGCGAGACCATATTCAGCTTTCAACCATTTCTTTTCGAGTTTAGTCGTTCACGAACTCGATTGTTTGGATTTTATAGTGTCAAAACTTCTGGATAATCTAACACTTCTTAGAGTAAACTCGAACGAAGCTCGATGATCGAGTTAGAATCGATAATTTCAATACGAAATATGGTCGAATCGATAAAATTGGGATCGAACCGAGCTGCATAATGGCAACCCAGTTCTTAGACTACTAGAGTTTTTTTTCTGTAACAGTCACTGACAATATTTTTTTCTGGATTTGTAACATGTAACCGATCTTTTTTAGGGCTCTCTGCGTTTTCTCGAAACCTCCTGTTTTAGAGTCCGTTCTAACGATTAAAATAACTATTCCACCAATCAACACGAATCTAGTAAAATGATACAGATAGAACTACACAGTTCGAAAAAATCTAGTGATTTTACATCTTATAACATGCAAATAAATGGAGCGTCGTATTTCACTCAAATTTATATTCAAGAACATGTAAAATTATGTGATTTGAAAATCACATGGCTTGAAATCGAATGAAAGAACAAACAAAAGATCGATAGCAACAGCGCGACTTGAACCGAGAAGCATTAGTTCGCAAAGCACGACAGTAATCGACTGTGCCATAGAAGCACATATCGGCTCGATGGATTATTGATGCGTATAAATCCACATAGCGACTAATGGTACACACTTATAAATTTTTACATGTTATTAGATGCACATAAATAGAGCGTCGCAGTTCACGCAAATTTACGTCGAAGAACATTTAATATTGTGTCTAAAACTCCATACATGAAATTCATTGAAATAAAAAAAAAAAGAATACTGAGAGCAACCGTCGCAACTTGAACCGAGGATCATTGGATCGCAAGTACGTCTGTTAATCGACCGAGCCACAGAAGCATGCATCTGCTTGGCTGGTAAAAGGTGCATTTGAATTCATACAGTCGCACCAGCTAGCAGAACGCAAGTTACAGTCGAAACCAGTAAAATTCAAGCTCTTTTAACATTAAGTCATTACAAATAAAAATTTCCGTCATTTGACAAATTAGGTCTTTATGAATTACATCGTATGAGGAATTAAATCACGTGTATTATTCAAATTCTTTTGGTGTGTAGCCGAATGCAAATTACACTAGGAGCCTGTAAAGTTCTGTGGGAATGGAATATTTAGTCTTTTTAAAAGTTAAATTGTTATGAATTGTGTCGGTTGTAGAATTACATCACCTGTAAAATTCATAATTTTTTTCTGTGTACACACCTAGAAAAAATCGTGTAAATTTACGTCTTCTGAGACCGACATATATGAGCGTCAAAAATAACTCAATTTTACAGTAAATATAACTTGTATTTGATTCATTCTGACATGCTCTCAAGTGCTAAAACATGTAAATAAACACGTTTGCTTGAAATGCGGGCGTATATTCATATCATTCTTGTAAAATTCAGTCGTTTCACGGATTACGTTCTAGAAACTGTGTCATATGTAGATTAGCGTCACCTGTAAATTTCATAATTTTTTTCTGTGTACATTTGATGATTATGATGATGATTATCATCTTTGGTTAAATTAAACAATACGAACCTGAAATCACATAATAAATGTATATGTTCTAAAGATCCATAGCTCAATTATTTGTTCATAGAGCAGCAGTATTATTGCATATATTGCTGATTTATCACGCATTAAAATTAAAATGAATAAAATATTCTACATAATCATTTCTTCCTTACATTACTCAATTCCTTACACAGTAAAAAATTTCGAAAATTAAATGTAACTGAATTTCTGTTCTGACTGATACAAAATCCGTATTGGACATTATTTTCCATTCAATGTAACATAAATGTATTTATTCACATATTAATATTATAATATTAAGTTGATTTCCAATGAATTTTTTGCTCTGCGTTATCTAATGTAGATAAAACGTATTTTTTTCTGTCGATGAACTGTATTTTCCGTCATAACTGATTTAGATGCCTAGCACGTAGTATTCACTTGTTGTTTCCATGCCGGCTAGCTTGAGTCTCTGTATGAATTCATTTGTATTATTTATCTGCTTCTGTAGCTCAACCGATTTATGGACGTATTCTGTGATTTAATGATTCTGGGCTGAAATCCAAGTCGTCACCAATCGTTTTTGTTTTTTATTTCATTTATTTTTAAGCTACGCAATTTTCAAATCGCACGTAAAAACCTGTTATACATGATGGATCCTTTTTTACAGCTAATTCAATAGAATTTTTCAGGTTTCTATCTAACTGTGTAGTCAATATACATCCGGATAAAAAATATTGAATAAAAACTAAACGACTTGTTGTTACATAACCATTGAAAATTTTTCAGCCGCCATAGGAACATAATTCAATGCATTGTAATAAGCAATACAATGAATTGTTGACAAACTTTTAACAATAAAATGTACAGTCTGTCAGGTCAGCTCGTTTTCGCATCTCATCCGACGCAGTCGAAAATCGCTGACGGTCGAAACTACAGAAACTAAGGCAATACAGTGTAGTTAGGAACACTGTATTCAAAATGATCAAATACGATCTGCAAATGCCACTAACTAATTCAATTTGTATTGTTTTCAAGCGTTGAAAGTTTAACCTAAGCAGCAAACGAAATTGAAATCTTGCTAAAAGAACGAATGCATCTAGACGTAAAAGATGTATATAAAATACAATTCAACAAGATTTGTAACTCAGTGTATGTCTAGAATAGTTACGTAGTTTCGAGTATGATAGCGTTAAATACTAAAAGCTTGTGTACGTGGTGGACGGTACCATAGAAGTGCGTGTACATAACTTTCCCCCGCATGTCATCACATTCGAGAAAATATGTCGCATTACGGAAAAATTCTTTCCATCGAAATATAAGTGTGGTGGAATTATTTCCCCAGTGTTCGCAATGGTGTTCGAGTGAAACGTATGTGACTGCATAAGGCAATTCCATCTTACGTCATTTTGGTTAGTGCGGGAAGCATCCTTGAAAATCGCTGGTAATGTACGAGAATCAGTTGATTACTCTGCGCTAAAACTGTGAAAAAGACATCAGAACTCAGTATTCCTGTTCAAAAAACACTTCCATCATCGAACCAATTAGCAACTCCAATCAATATACAACAACATGCATCCACAGCAACTAGTAACGAGCATAATCATACGCACAACTATGAAAACGGAAAGAAAATAGAGACCACCTACAACAATACTTTGGACAACATTAACAACAACAACATGGACGATGAAGCAATGTATGATTAGATGAGCCGCGAACAAAGTGCCCCTCAATCATCGCTGGATGGAAACGGAAGTTTCTCTTCCTCAAGAGAAATGGGCGCCAACGGGATACAATTATTAAAAAATGAACTAATCAAAAAAATCGCCTAATCGGTCATGTAAATGTGGTACACAAATGAGTTAATAATTTTAGGCCATTCTTACCGTAATACCGAGTACTTTACTCGAAGGAATCGATGATTTGGTCCATACTTTATAGATAGCACGAAAATTGACTAAAAGTTGTAGTTTCCAATGGATAGTTAAAATTTGAATAAAATATATGTAATAATTAGTTATTCAAAATAAAACCACAAAATCGAAATAAGAGAAAGAACACTGAAGACTTATTTTATAACATTTCGTACGATTTTACTTTTTCACTCGAAATATTTTTTAACGAACTGTAATATTATCAGTTTTATTATATGATTTTATTTACTTTCATACCGGCGGTGTTTTATTGCCTTATTAAAAGTTACCTATTACGTGAAATTCAGATCCATTTATCAGAAATCAGGTTTCTTAATAGTTTGATCAAACCGATATATATATTATATCTCTTTTGCAGATTTATTTTAATATTTTTTCTTTCTTATTTTTTGCAGGTAAGTCAAACATTCCTGTTTACAAGTTGGAATCTTATTTGTAAACCCGTGGTAGGTATTCATGAACACATTAAACAATGTTATCAATCCAGTATTTTTTTCAAAAATGCAAAATATACACATATAGTAAGTGCGTCAATTTCATGCTCTTCATTCATTTGTTATCCTCATAAATCATAATTATACATGAAAATAAATAACTATCAAGCTCTAAGAGCCATCGCCATTACTCCTGTAAGCGACCCGTGCGCACAACTACTCTAGCTTCACCAGCTCCCTCCCAAGACCAGGAACCAGGAAATCCAAATCCACTTTCAAGGCCACCACCACCCCATACAGTAGTCCTTCTGTTAACTGCGCAAAACGATCGTTCTCATTGCCACCAGCCATCGAACCGGGCGAAAAAAAACGGCCTACCACCCATCGCATCCTTCTTTGCTCACCCACCGACAAAAAGCACACCATATACAATTAGAATGTGCCTAATTTAAGCACCCCACCGGGAAAGCTCCCAATTAGTCGGATGCTGCTTTGCCAAGCCACCATTGCCCCGGCCGAGCAGTCAGTCGGCCCCAACTACATTCAGCATGGTGGATCCCAACAAACATTCACACGTCTCGGTCCCTCAAACGCTTTCGCTCTCTGTCTTGCTCTCGCCATCCTTATCGCTATCTTTTCCTCTCTCACTCGCTCAGTTTGGCGGACAAACTTTCATTTTGTTTTTTCGACCATCCTGCCACCCGAAGTTTTTTTTTTCTCATTTTAGTTTGTATTTTGCATTCGCATTCACATATCGTCGCGAATACAAACATACCGCTGCCCGGCGGTGGCGAGTTTCGCTAATGTGAGCAACAAAAAAAAAAGAGCGCTCTGATTGTGTGTCTCTGTCTCCATCGTCGCATGGTATACGACGACGATGGGAAGCACACGCGAAAAAAACCGACTCCACCGCGACAGACCAACACCGTTCAATGTGTTATGAGCGACACAAGGCCGTCAAAATGAGCGACTGAGCTCCGATGATGTTGCACGCGGTGGCAGCTCGCAACAGTAGCGGTGCGATGGGCGCAACATCAAAATGTGGTGCGATTTAGCGATCATGATACACTGTTCAAATCAAGTTTCTTGAGTGGTTGCGATTTTCTAGTTTGAACATCTACATCTAGAACTGTTTAGGAAAATTAGAATCTCATAATTCAATAAATATTCAGTGAAAATCAAACTAAACCTAAGTATGTTGAAAACTATAAAAAATAGTCACTCTGATTTGACTTCGTTGTTCGGTAATTGATTTGACGAAAACTTTCGATAGACATAAGAAACAATCGATTATTCGGTAAATTCAATTTATGTTGCAAGTTTTTACCGCACGATCACTTACGTACAAGTTGTTTACAGAATTCTCTAATAAAAATGTAATAAAAAAACATTTTTGGTAAATATGGAGTGTGGGATTCATTTCCAATTTTCGAAGTACCATTTATTGTCCAATTCAACGGCATTTTATTGTAAATTTTCAATCAAAATTAAAATTTAATTCACCGAATCATCCACTAGAGTTTACAACTTGTGGTAGTTTTTTGAGAGATAAACGAAAATTGTTTATATAAAATCAATTAACCTACGCACAATGTAACAAAACCTTTATAGATAATGCATGCTAAGTTTAGAAAGGTTTGCGAAAGTGTTTTATATCCATTGAAACAAACACGATTTTCCCCGAAGCTTTCCCTTCGTAATCGCCCAGAACTTTCCTATTGGGCGAAATTTCGGTGAGTTTGGTGAATTTGCCTCCTTTGGTACAATAACAACAACGTTGGCTTCGTACCACTCTATCACTGGTTTCATGGGATTGGAGGAAAGGCAACAGGCGAATTCTTGTTTATATATATGACCGTTGATGTTGTCGGTCGTTATGTAAGGCTTGTTGAGTTTGCCGCACTCACAGATCGCCTGCCACATCCAAGTACTTCTTGGTAAATTTGTCGACCTTCTTTCTCCGAAATTTCTCCGCAACATCCAGGCAAGACTTGCCGATGAAAAAATCCAGACCGGGGATATGCTTGGTCTTCGCTTCTTCAGTGTACTTCTCGTCGTCCATTACGATGAATTTCGGCTGCATCAATCACTCGTGGTACAACTTTCTGGCGCGGAATGTGGCCATAATATTCTGTTCATAGGTTTTGTTCGACACATCCGTTACCTCGAAGACATGAAGTTTGTCCCGCTGCAATATCTGTTGGATGAACCAGACGGACGAATTGACCTTTTGGCCCTACTCCCGAATCAAAACGTTTGGATTGTTCTTCCCTTCTCTTCCTTGCGGGGTCGTCTGGGTCTAGTTGAATGATTTTACCACAAGCGACACGGTCGAATTGTCGATTCTTAACTGTTTCCCCAATTTTCGATTCCTGTGGGACTGGCCTGGATTTTCCAATAAATTTCCGAGTACAGTCTTCATAAAGAGTGTTTTTTAAGAGCTTGCTGATTTTAAATCTAAATAAAACATACTAAATTATGGATTGATAATTTTTTTTTTATTTGTTAGATAATTTTCTGACATTTTACATATAAATATGATTTTGGGCATATTGCTGCCACGACTGTTGTTCACAAAAGTCATTCTGGAGGTCCAATTTTCGACCAATTTTTCAAGCGTTTGAGGGAGTATTTCGTTTGACACATTGAATATTGATTTCCAAAGCATCAATCGTTACTGGTTTATCCACAAAAACGAATTACTTCACGTATCCCCGCAAAAAGTAATCGAGTGGCGTTAAATCACATGAACGTGGAGGCCACTTCACCGGTCCATTTCTCGAAATAACGTTGTCGTTGGAATGTTCTTTCAATAAGTCGATTGTTTCGGCTGCAGTATGACAAGTGGCACCATCCTGCTGAAACCACATTTCGTCCACATCTATATCTTGAAGATTCGGCATCAAAAACCCAATGATCATGATTCTGTATCGATCCCCCTTTCACGGTAACGCGTCGTCCTTCCTCATTTTTAAAGAAATAAGACCTGGCCTGAACGACAGCAATATTTTATTTTGTACGCACTCTTCTCATTCTTATTGATAGCTTGGCATTGAAAAGAGTGAATGTAGACCGAAATTTGGTAATTACGATCTTTATGGTGATCTCAGACGGACGATTATGTGCACCAAAAAACCGCTCTATGAACAGATTTAAATGAATATTGATTTGAAAATAAATTTCCCCGATTGGGAAGCGTTGTTCTGGAGTTAACCTAATCATGATGAATTGCCAAACAACCCTAAGTAGAGACGTCACTTTACAATGTCAAAACAACGTTCTGACAATAGAGTAATCCCTATTGAAAAAACAAACCTCCTAAAAATACCCGTTATAACGGTACTAACTGGCTTTACTAACAATTCGAAAAATAGTGGGATGCAAGGAAATCTAAGATGTCGTTTAGTATTTTTTGTTGAGATGAGCTTGGTAGTTTCTGATTTAGAAACAATCTCCTTATATTGTTTATTTCATTACTTTTGATAATTAATTAGTCGTTTCCAGGATTGTCTCTCAACAATTTTTGTTAAATGATAAAGGTTTTGCATTCCAATTACTACAGGAAAATCGAGTAAAATCTTCTTGGCTGCCCTTCAATTGCAGAAAGCGAAAGTAATCAATGGAATGCTTTTACATTCGATTAGAACATTTAAAACCTTTGAAATATTATGAAAGTATTAATGGCTCATTGTAAAAATTGGGCACTTGTAGAGTAAGTAAAATTTAGCCATAGTGGGTCGGAAATAAAGTTCGAAAATTTGTATAACTGTAAAGGTTATTTTGCTGCAATACTTCTTCTTAAAGTAATGTTCGCAATCATACATTCTCTCTACCTGTAGAATGATCATAATCGAAACTGAAATGTGTGAAATATTTATTTATAATCATTATTGTTTAACCTCTTATACAAATCCAACTAGAAACTGATTGAAAATGGTGGAAGTAATGTGCGAAAAAAGTCTTGCCTAGAGGTAAGTTTCGATCCTACAAGCAATCTCCATATTCCGTAGAACTACTCTGCTCTTGAGCTGCCCTAAATAGTGTAGAAAACAGCCGGTAAGAACGAAGATGAGCTGTTTCGATACCCAACCAAAAGATACGACGCCCAACTAACCAAAAGTTCGGATTAAAGGGACTGAATTGGCTTAAGCAGTTTTCAAAGTTCACCAATAGCATTCTACGCAGCCCATTTTTTGAGTAATCCACATTTGAAAGTGTAAGCAACCGAACGAACTTCTGTGCAGCGGGAAAGCGGAACGTTTTTCTGTACTTCGAACTGACAAAAATTGCCACGTGTTTTCTTAAGCAGCTAGAAAGTTCACGCGGAACTTTTTCTGTACTTGTACATGGTTCTCAAAAGTTCCGCGTATACTTTGGATGCTTGCTGGATGAATCGTTGCATTGAATAGATAAACAAATTTTCGCGTCGGATTTCTGCCAGGAAACTGTTTCTCAGAAGATAAACCGATTAAACAGATGTACATTATGCACTATCGAAAAGAATCTACTTCGCTCCTACCGAGGACTTCACAGCGCAAGCAACATTTACTATACATACACATTCGTCGAACAACCTTCCTCCATCACTCGTCGACCAGACACATATAAGCGATTTTTTTCTGTTCTGTTTGGCGCACACAATTATCACCTTCCTCATCAACTTGATTAGCTCTTAGTATTTCTAAACGTCTGAAACCTTAATGCAGCAATTTGGATGAGCTGACAAAGAATACTTGAATTGTTTGTCAATTCAGTTGACTAATTTTGTACTTCTTAGCATTTCTCTTACAGTTTACTCTAATTCCAAATTAATTTCCATTTTTTTAAATAATCAACCTATCACAAAATAACACCACTTGAACAAATTTGTTCCTATACAGTCTAATGCCAAACAATTTGGATCTAGTTGAGTAGAATCTGAGTTGACCCAGGTAACCAGTGAGCACTAATAATGGCATTAAAATAACCTTTTATGAGCACCAAAAATGCTTATAGCTCTAAATCTGCAATCTGAAAGCTAATCTGTTGTAAATCAATCATAATTTAGCTTTCAGAATGCACACCAGCCATAAATAAGCATTATATACGAATAGCCGTATATTTTGCCAAAGTCGGCCTGAATTTAGTCTCAAGTGCGATTGAAACGCCAATTAGCGATTATTTGCTGTCATAATACGGCATTAGTATGTGCTTATTGGTTACCGGGGGAATCCAGTTGAAATGACTGCCTCGAAAGAAGCTATACATTCTATACCTTCTACAGTGAATAATAATAATGTCTTATTGGAGCGAAGCGTTCTCACATGAAGCGAAACAAAAACATATTTTACTAGACAGCGCACTGGCACAAAAGCTAATCACAACCAGATCTAATAAAGGTAATTTTCGTTAACTCAAAATAGCCGAAAATGACAAAAAATGAAATTTTGAGAACGAAAAAAGCGGGGCAGTAGTTTCAAAATTGTGTTCTTTCTTTCGTTTACCCTTTCAGTCTATTTCGATTTTCAGTGAAAATCGTGCAATGTATAGTATCGATATTTAACCGAAACTTCGAGAATCTAAAGTAGTTTTGGTATCCAAAGAGGTTCTGGAGTGTAATAACTTTCATTTATTATAATTTATATTTTCTTTATAGCCTAACTCCACAAACTTTCAATTTATTGAAGAAAGAATTAAAATTGAAGCTCTACTAAATTTGAATGCAAATGATATTTCGGTTTTGTCTTGAATTGATACTCTCTTTTGTTGAAGTAAAAGAACGAAAATGCTTCCTCTCTCCTCGTTTGTTTTGAATGCGATCATTTACGAATGAGACAGTAAAAAAATGAAATACGTGACAGTTTTCAGCTCCAAACATTGGCCACATTATTCATTCGAATTAGCTCCTTTGGACTATTATCTGTTCTCACATCGTGTAGAATCTAGATAGGTTAAATTCAAAATAAAACAAATTTGCTGTTAGTTCAACTCAAGGTGCATTTTTTTTATTCATTCAATGGTGTATTATTAGTCATCTTAAAACTAATTAGAGTTGAATTTTCTTCACGTAAATTGCCTTTTACTCGTCAGTGCAGGGCAGTTCAATTTTAACCGCTAAGTAGACGTAATTACAGTTAGTCAATTAGACTGTATGAAGAAATTACGAACTTTTGAGCTTACAGCAGCCATTAGGGTCTGTGCAGACTTCACTGTAACCGAATTAGGTCCTTTTGTCCAAAATTTTTTAAGTTCTCTCTTCACGAGAGCCAACTGTTGCTCGATCGGTACAACTCTAGGAAGTTATGGGGATTTCGGTACAACATGGTTTGCATTCGCTTCATACCATTCTAAAACAGCTTTGGCGTAGTGACAAGGTGCCAAATTAGGCTAGAATTGCGAGGGAGCTGCGTGTGAATGATAATAGTTCTTCCCGGAATATTTTCTTCTTTATCGTTCCGGTAGTGCCCAAGTAACAATTTTTGTTATGCTAGCTTATTAGCGACTAGTTTGCAACCAGATATTTGAGTTATTGTTACTAACATCTAACCACTTGCGTGACTCAAAAAGCGCAGTTTCTACTAGTTTCTATGTAGGTTAAAAATAATTTGTCTTTACGTTGTAATGCCGTACTGAAATAACTTATTTTCCATAACTTAAAAATAACTTATTTACAAGTTAACTAGTTGAAATTTTGTTGCCATCGACATTAGAAACATTGAATGAATCCATAATGTTTTCCTATTAACAATAAAAAGACAGTATAGTACTTGAAATTACAAATTTGATACAAGGTACAAATTTCACAACGATTTTAAAACTATCGAGCGGAATTAAATTTTCATTAACTGTTTTTTATGCGCCTCCAATCAAAATCTGTTTACGAAGTTATGAACAATGAACAACGAAAAAACTTATGTTCAGAATGCTCAAAATTAATCCAAGTAGAGTGATTTCTCATTATTTTAAATTCATATATCATGATAATTACATTATCACAATCGATGTTTAATCCCTATGTTGTTTTCTTCGAGTTTATAATAGTGCATAGAACAAAAATGCCTTTCATTATTTTCGCCAAAAAGTAGTTTGAAAAAAAGTAATATCCTGGTTTTATTTATGTTTTATACACTTCTTGCGACTCCATAGTGTGATCGCCATATTCAAGCCAACAAAAATTTTTTAGGTTGCATTTCCGTTATCATTACATTGGGAAAACCTACCGGTAGCTATCTGAGTCAATGCAGAAATTGTATGGTATAGCCTTTTAATATCTAAGTTATTGCTACATCAATTCACCGTAACGATTTACATATACGCTTACGTATTTATATTGGTTTCGCAACCTTTTTTCAACTAGTAGCTGTGATTAAAGATATATTAGAATCAAGTAACGATAACTTACAAATGATAGCTAGTTCAATGTTTATGTTATAAAGAAACACTGCCGTCACCTTGTTTTAACCAGCATAACATAAAAAACATGTTCGTGCTCTTGTTGCAACATAGTTGGGCTAAGTGGTATCAGAACTAGCTACGGGTTGCTAATATTGGAGTCGAATAAACTTATTCTCAACTAGTAGCTAGAAGTATAGTTGTTATTAAAGATATGTTTGGATTAAGTAACGATAGCTTATAATTTATAATTAATTCAATATGACAAAAAGATGTGGTGATTTGAAACCTAAATAACTATTTCGTAACTAGTTTTGTTATGAAGAAACATTGATGTCGACTTGTTTTAACCAGTATAATATTAAAAACATATTCGTGCTCTTGTTGCAACATAGTTTGGACTTAATCGCATCAGAACTAGTTGCGGATTGCTACTTGGGTGATGAAGCTTCGGCTTGCTCAACCACAGCTGCATATTGCCTGCCAAACCAAATATTTTTTTTTGAAAACTTGGTCTTTTTCTTTGTCTTAAAATGCTCCTCTGAGCTGTTTCGTTGCATGGCAGTATAAAAAGACACTCCGAGAAGCTGATTCAAGTCTTTCTGCATATAAGTTTCATTCATTAACGCAGAAAAAATTTGCGATATAATTTGCGAATCCCGGTTTTAGGCGTCACATTCTGTTTATCATTACGGTTCGGTACAGTTTTCACCTTGAACGACTTCATGCCTTGCCGGTGCTTGAAAGTACTCGGAAAGTTGGATACATGTTCATTCTACCCACAGAATGTATCGAAAAATCTGATCTCTTCTACAATATTTGCTTCACCTTCGTGTCCTTCTGGTGATTTCTGAGATCCGCTTTTGTTCCGCTCCTTCCTGGCTGTTGTCAAACGAGTATCGAAAGATTTAAGAAGGAAAACCAAGCTTTTATGTAAGTTTTCGTACTGACAGTAATCTGTGAAATTTTTCACGCATTGATGGAGTATTTCTAGAGACATAGGTATTTCGGAATGTCCAGACTTTGTCGCAAATAAACCTTATTTGGATATACAGTTGCAAATTACAAGCAAAAACATTTGAGTATTCAATAGTCGCTAGCTAGATTTTTCAAAGTTTATCGGTCAAAAACAATTCAAAATTTTGATTTGATGAATTCAAAATTATTGTTATATATGAAGAGCACGATTAATTTCCTAGAAATCAGATTACAGCTGAAAACTTCCTATTTTATATGATTGATTTCAAACCTAAATGTGTAGACAATACATTGAAGATAATTCTGACATTCAGAAGAATTGAAAAATTTTCGATTTTATTAATATGCAGACATAAAATTCATGCGATTTAACGTGAACTATGTTTTCATCCAATCGTTAATGTTTTGTCGTAGTATCTCTGATGGCATTTTCGCTAAAATTGTCAACGTTCGTATCAATTCCCATGACATTCTGTCAGATTGCACAAACATTACTTTCGCTTCAATTTCCAACGAAACGCAGTGCCTTGTAGCAGTTAATGCGCATTTTCGGCTAGCCTTGTCCGACCCGAAAAAAAACACACAAAATAAGTAGTATTAGTATATGCCGTTAAGAGATATTAGTATTAGGCAGTAGGCAAACTGACAGAGACACCGGAACGGGTGGGGTGCGCTGAAGATGACAAAGGTTAGTGCGCGGTGGCGGCAGCAGCAGCAGCAGCAGCAGCAGCAACAGCAACAGCCATTGTGTGGTAGTGGTGGCACACCAACGTTCGCCGTCGAGTGTAAAGTCTGGGGAGGAAAGGCAACGTTCGCCCTTGAGCTTAGGAAATGAGGTTAGGAAATCATTCAACCACTGATCTAATTCCGACACATGCAGGCAACGAGCCACGCTTCGCAAACTACTGCTACTAAAGGTCAACCCGCATTTGGCCGATCCGGTTCCGTCTGTTTATTTTTTATACTTCGGTTATGGCTGAGCTGCACATGCACACAACTGCATTTGCAGCTCAGCCATTGCCGAAGTAGAAAAAAAATAGACGGAACCGGTTCGGTCTAATGCAGGGTGAGCTTAGCAGTCGCAGCAGAAGCGTCGTGTCTGGCCTGGCCTGGCCTGGCCTGTTCCGTGCCAGTTCCGTGCCAGTTCCAGCTAGCTTATTTATGGGGAGATCCAGTTCTCTGGAAACTTGGCAGCCAAAAAGAGTTCTACCGTGAGCACCCAATGCCGGGGTTGGGGCCTGTTGCACGAGTATGCGCCGGCTCCAATCATACGATGCTCAGGTTTTCTTTTGAGTGTGTGTGTGCGTGTGTGACAGAGAGAGAGAGAGAGAGAGAGAGAGAGAGAGAGTGAAACCAGACGGCAACGTTTGATCGTAATTCACAAAAAAAAACGAGTGACACAAGTGGAGCAGCGCTAGCACTCACTGAACTCGGGTGGGTTTGGTTGGTGAGTGATTTTGGAGCGATAATATATCACCCACGGTGGAGTATTGCGAGTCGTTGGTATTGAGGAGTAAAAAATGTGGGTGCCAGGTAGTTGAAGTGATTAAATCGCTTGGTATAATATCTTACCTGCTTTCGAGAAAGTTTGGTCCAATTAGTGGGCGATGATCGAATGAAAAGTTGTAACACAGATGATCAGCTTATGTGTGATTTCGATTCCGTCGGTATCCTTATTCAGTTTAGTGTGGCTCACACATACATGAAAAGTACCAGAAAGTATTGGCATTTTCTATGATTGATATCTTTCATTATATTAATAATTTAAACATTTCGATTTCATTTATAAATAATTTAATTAAATTTACATCCAAGAGTATACAACAATTTGCAGAGTCATGATATCATCATAGCTCTTTAAATCGAATATGACATTGGAAAAGACCCAATATGAGAGAAATTAATTCTATACAAGTTTTTCAACTTTAATGCCATCGAAGTCAGCTCCAGGCCAGGTCTTTATTACGAAATCTAATGTGTCCAATAGGACTTTGTTTGACTGTCAGTGGACAACACTAGCAAGTTTTACAGGTTCAGAAAATTTTATTTAATCTGGGAAACCCTTAATTTCCAGGGAAATTTGCCTTCGAATTAAGGAAAAAAGCATTGGCATTAGTTGTTGTCAATTGCCAATAAAAAAAAAACAACAAAAAGCTGAAACAAGGGAGTTGCAACGAAAATAAAAGAAAGTGCTGGAGGAAGATTTCACCAAAGGATAGTTTGACGAAAGATCATTCCGTTCAAAAATCCAAAAATATATTGATTTTGAGATTTGTTTTTGTGTATTTACTGAGTAAAGTTTTACTAGCTCTGACTTGTTGGTACTCGAAGAGTCGAAGATGAAACGTAAAAAATATAATCTAAATTTGAGTAAAGTTTAGTCCAGTGTAAAACAAAGGGTGAATTTTTTGCTGGTATCTTTTTGGCAACACTGTTTTTGACAGATCACGCGTGAATCGTGTCTTGTGTCATTCTCAAACTTGTTCAGTTTGGTCTATAACTTAATCATGAATTGACAATTGGTCTATAATTGATTCGTGAATCGTTTTTTTTTTTTTTTTTTCATAAATACGTTTATTTCATAGGCAATATACATAAGTTTTTCTTCGCCGTGGCATCCACAATACATAGTAGTTTAAACCTAATACATTTCGAATATCATATTAGTATGTTGGTACTCATTAGTTAATCTAAACACTGTTTTTATCAAGCGAGTTGCTATTTTAAATTACATTAAATAAAATACATTTATTTTGTACATGATCTTATAACTATTTCAGGATTGTTTGTATCAGTTCACCACTTATATTCAATATCCTATAGTTGGCTATTGGTTGAACTCATGGAAGAGAAAACAGTTTAACATAAAATAAAATTTAAATTGGAACTCCAATGGATTTAATGAAATGATAAAGAAGTTTCATGTATGGAAGGTCACGACAAGCAAGAATGTCGCGAACTGGGACATTGGATAGTCTACCTTGGGTACGCAAGGAATTTATTAGTTGAGATCTGACATCACGAAACTCCACGCATGTCCAAACAACATGGTCAATATCGCGGTAACCTTCGCCGCAAGCACAATGATTAGTCTCGGAAAGTCCAATTCGAAGGAGATGTGCATCTAACGTGTAGTGATTGGACATGAGTCTGGACATCACACGAATGAAATCTCTACTCACATCCAGTCCCCTGAACCATGCCTTTGTCGATATTTTAGGAATAATTGAGTGCATCCACCGACCCAGATCATCTTTATCCCAAGAAGCTTGCCAGCTGGCAAGTGTTCTTTGGCGAGACGCGCTATAGAATTCGTTGAAAGCAATCGGTCTCTCATAAATTTCACCCTCAATAGCACCACGTTTGGCTAAAATATCGGCTCTTTCATTGCCTGGAATGGAGCAATGAGCCGGAACCCAAACTATTGTGATTAGATAATTATTATTCAATATGTCGTTCAGACACTGTTTTATTTTACCCAAGAAAAACGGTTCATTTTTGCCAGCAGCGTTTGAGCGAATGGCTTCAATTGCACTCAGACTATCTGTGAAGAGGAAATAATGGTTTGGAGATAATGTGACGATTACATTCAAGCTATAATGAACTGCTGCTAACTCTGCTATATAAACAGATGCAGGTTCTTGAAGCTTGAATGAGGCCGAAACATTATTGTTGAACATACCAAACCCTGTCGCTTCTTCCATTCGCGATCCGTCCGTGTAAAACATTTCCTCAGAGTTAATATGCCTGAACTTACTTGAAAATATTTTTGGGATTTCCATAGAGCGTAGGTGGTCCGGTATTCCACGCACTTCGCGCTGCATGGATGTGTCGAAAAATAAAGTTGAGTCAGGTACATTTAGGAGGCTGACACGGATAGGAATATATCTTGAAGGGTTGATTTCCTGTGACATATGGTTAAAATATACTGTCATGAATTTTGTTTGAGATCGAAGCTCGACTAGTCGTTCGAAATTATTAATTACCATGGGATTCAGCACATCACATCTTATTAGCAGGCGTGATGAAAGCTCCCAAAATCGATCTTTTAATGGAAGAACTCCCGCCAGAACTTCAAGACTCATTGTATGTGTCGAATGCATGCAGCCTAAAGCAATTCGCAAACAACGGTACTGAATTCGCTCAAGTTTGATAATATGAGAATTTGCAGCGGAACGAAAACAAACGCATCCATATTCCATCACTGAAAGTATCGTTGTCTGATATAATTTTATTAGATCTTGCGGATGAGCACCCCACCAAGACCCTGTTATTGTTCGAAGAAAATTTACTCTTTGTTGGCATTTCGTTATCAGATACCTAATGTGTCCTCCCCACGTGCATTTGGAATCAAACCACACCCCGAGGTATTTGAAAGTCAAAACCTGTTCGATTATTCTTCCCATCATATGAAGCTGAAGTTGCGCGGGATCATGCTTTTTTGAAAAGACGACCAGCTCTGTTTTCTCCGCAGAGAATTCGATACCAAGATGAACAGCCCAAACGGACAATTTATCTAAGGTATCTTGCAATGGTTTTTGCAGATCAATAGCTTTGGATCCAGTAACTGAAACCACGCCATCATCTGCCAATTGTCTTAGTGTACATGGGGTTACTAGACAGCTGTCAATGTCATTCACGTAAAAATTATAGAGGAGCGGACTGAGGCATGAGCCTTGCGGGAGACCCATGTAGCTAATTCTGATTGTTGCCAAATCGCCATGTGAAAAATGCATGCGTTTCTCTGACAAAAGGTTGTGCAAATAATTATTTATAACCGCTGGGAGTCCATGTTGGTGGAGCTTGTCTGAAAGAACATCAATGGAAACTGAATCAAATGCTCCTTTAATGTCTAAAAATACAGATGCCATTTGTTGCTTTTGAGCGAAGGCAATTTGGATGTCAGACGAAAGTAATGCAAGGCAATCATTCGTCCCTTTATTTCTACGGAAGCCAAACTGAGTATCTGACAACAAACCGTTCGTCTCGACCCAAGTGTCGAGACGTCGTAGAATAATTTTTTCGAACAATTTTCTGATGCAGGACAACATCGCAATGGGTCTATATGAGTTGTGATTGGAAGCTGGTTTCCCCGGCTTTTGAATGGCGATAACTTTCACTTGTCTCCAGTCAGGTGGAACAATATTTTGCTCAAGAAACTTGTTGAACAATTCCAACAAACGTCTTTTTGCGAGGTCGGGCAGATTCTTCACCAAGTTGAATTTAATTCTGTCCAATCCAGGAGCGTTATTGTTACAAGACATGAGTGCTATGGAAAATTCCATCATTGAAAAGGGGCTATCAATGGAATCATCATTTGAAGAAGACTCCCTAACAATGCTATGCGTAGGAACGGAATCTGGACAAACTTTCCTCGCAAAATCAAATATCCATCGATTCGAGTACTCCTCACTCTCATTTCCTACGTTACGATTCCTCATTCGTCTGGCCGTATTCCAAAGAGTGCTCATTGAGGTTTCTCTTGACAAACCTTCCACAAAATGTCTCCAATAGCTGCATTTCTTAACCCGAAGTATGTTCTTGTACTTGGTTTCTAAAACCAAGAATTTTTCAAAATTCTGAGGAGTTCCTCCTCCTCGTTTTAAAAACGTCTTGAAAGCATTTTGTTTCGCGTGTTTAGCATCTGAGCACTCTTTGTCCCACCAAGGATTTGGAGGTCTTCTGTTAGACGATGGACCAAGAAATCGTTTGGTTTGGGCTTGTTCTGCGGCCTCCAGAATCGAACAAACGAGGAAGTCATATTCTTCAAGTGGGGGAAGCTCTTCCATTGAAGTTAAGACACTTGAAATATTACTTTGGTATTTAATCCAGTCAATATTTTTTGTCAAATCATATGGAATATTAACTGAATTAGCAATGCCTTTGTTACTGCTAATTGAGATGATGATTGGTAAATGATCGCTACCATGTAAATCAGGAAATACTTTCCAGGTGCAATCTAGTCGAATTGAAGTCGAACAAAGAGATAAATCTAATGCACTTGGACGTGCAGGAGGTCTTGGGATCCGTGTCATGCTACCCATATTTAGTACCGTCATGCTAAAATTGTCGCAAATATTATATATTAGAGATGATCTGCTATCATTGTAAACGGAACCCCACATCATTCCGTGCGAATTGAAATCTCCTAAAATCAAACGTGGAGCAGGAAGGGCTTCGACAATTTCATTAAGCTGTCGTTGTCCAACTTGAGCTCTTGGAGGAATATATACCGAAGCAATGCAAATGTCCTTTCCTTTAATGTTTATTTGACAAGCAACAACTTCTATACTAGAAGTCGAAGGAATGTTTAATCTATAAAAGGAATAACATTTCTTAATTCCTAAAAGCACTCCACCATACGGGGAGTCTCTGTCGAGACGTATAATGTTAAAGTCATTAAAATTTAAGGCTATGTTTGATGTAAGCCATGTTTCGCACAAAGCAAATACATCACATTTTTGACTATGCAACAAAACTTTAAATGAATCAAGTTTTGGCATGATGCTTCGACAATTCCACTGCAGGACAGTGATTGAATCATTTGCGGCGGATGATAAATTATCCATCAAATGATACAAAACCTGTAAGAGCTGGCCATTGAGCTGATAACTGTTTCAAAAAAGTTCTAGCTATTGGAAGGAATGCTGTTATGATGGTCTTTAGAGGTTCAGAAATATTGAATGCAGCGAAAATCCATTCTACAATTTCCGAAAATTTCAGTAATCCTGTTGGTGAATGTGAAATGGAGCCCACTGGATTATTGTCTTTTCTTGAGCTAGTTCCTGGATTGGTTTGTGAATTTGACAAACCAGGAGGCACAGTTTTTGGTTTTAAATTTGGCTTTTTAGCTTTAACACGGGGATCTTTTTTTGAAGGTATAATTTTAGGTGTCTTTTTTGGTATTTTGTGGTTTGTTAATCTCCTCTTAACAGACCCTTGAGGAGTGACAAACGAGGTATCTTCACTATTTCCGTCAGAGTCAGATTCCTCTGGCTCCGCAAGATTTGAAAAACCGTTTTCGGTTTCCAAAGGGGAGACATGTATGACCGTTTTGAGCATTTCTGCATATGTGCGCTTAGACCGTGCTTTTAAAGAAAGCTTCATTTTGTCTTTACGCAGCTTAAATGCAGCGCACACTGAAAGATCATCATGAGGGCTTTCCCCACAATAAACACATTTTTCAACATCTTTATCGCAAAGATTATCCTTATGAGGCCCTTGACATTTGATACATTTGGACTTATTACTACAGTAAGTAGCTGTATGTCCGAATTTTTTACAGTTCGTGCAATTCATAACATGCGGTACGAAAAGCCGAACAGGAAGACGAATTTTATCGATATAGACATGGCTAGGCAATGCAGATCCGGCAAATGTTACGCGAAACGAATCTGAGGGACGATAAGACTTTTTTCCATCGACAATAGATGCTGAGTACAATTGTTTGCACTCGAGTATCTTAACTCCCTCAAGCATGGAGTTTTTAAAACGGCCAACTCCATTTTTAAGTAAATCATCTGCTGTCAGACTTGCTTCAGTCACAACACCGTCAATTTCTACCTCCTTCGATGGAATGTAAACTCGATATTCAATAGCAAATAATTTACAGGTTACAATATCGTTTGCCTGTTTCAAGTCGTTAACTACAACTCGAATTTTATCTCTATTAACCTTACAGATTTCTTTAACTTCAGAGAAATGTGATGTCAAATCCTTTGTAATTTGCATCAAGTTTAAAATCTTTTCTTTTTTCCGAAGATAGACTATCCATGGCCCAGTGGTACCCTGTGGATAATGTTTAGCCCTCGGAGTATTTAAACTTTTACTAGTATCCGGAATCGGATTCGGATGATCTTCCATGAGATCATCCATTACATTAAATTTTTTTGTAAATTAATAATACCAAAATAAAAACTTATGTTTAGTAAAATTTCAGATATAAGAAATAAAAAATAAATTAAATTAAATCTACCTTGTAGCTGATGTCTCTGTTCCTTTATCGTGAAGAACGACGTGAAGCTCTTCCAACGATTTCCAATTGGCAGTCTTTTGCTGTTTCCAATTGGCAGTCTTCTGTCGTTTACTGCTATCTCAGTTGCTCTGCCGTCGTTGTGAACACCACTGCACTTGCTGTACCTGACCCCAGGTACAGTGCTTTTGCTCTTGGTGGCGATCAAATGCGATGCTTGCAGTGTAGCACCTCGCGATATATGCCGTCTCTTTTGATCCTACGCAGCGTACAAATTCTGGTACCTGGTAGATCAGCACTGGGTTGCTTTAGCACCTCTGTGCCTTTGCACCCCTTCGTCTTCGCACCTTTATGCGATGGCACCTCTGTGACTCGTCACTTCTATGCTCTCGCACCTCTGTGTCTCTACACCTCTGTGCGTATGAACGGGATGGCCTTCGTTGCTAGCTTTCCAGTCGGGAAACGCCCCGAATATTGCGTTTGCTATGGGCAGTTTAACTACCTGAAGCTTAGAATTGTCTCGGTAGCAGCCGTTAACTCACGAGCCAGTACAATCGAAACACAACCTCTTCGCTTGAATGGTTTTTACTGAATGATTCGTGAATCGTTGTTTGGTCTATAATTTAATCAGAAAAAGGGAGCTGGCGAAGTTCCAGGAAGATCCACTTTTTTATCGAAAAATTGTGTTCAGCGACGAAGCTCATTTCTAGTTGAATGGATACGTCAACAAGCAACTCTGCCGCACCTGGAGTGAAGACAAGCCAGAAGCATTGCAGTAGCTTCCAATGCATCTCAAAAAAGTAACTGTTTGGTGTGGATTATCGGCCGGTGACATTATTCGTGAAATACCGGCACATATATTGGAGAGAGTGTGCCAAAATTGGACCTTGCGCATGGGTCATCTAAAGCGGAGCCGCGGCCAACATTTGCTTGAAATCATCTTCAAAAAGTAAATTCTCTTGATCGTTCTATCGATTTCAATAAAGATTTTATCGATTTTTTTTTCGAAAATCAAAACCGATAACTTCTTAAAAATCACCCTTTATAACAATGATAAACCTTGGATATACCAGGTAAAACAGACAAACCTAGAAAGCGATACGTTTGAGGGTAGATCACCAATGACATCCTCACTTTGAACCGTCTTTGAGGAACCATAAATAAAAAAAACATTGATGAAAAGTCCTGGTCTACTGAAGCAAGGAACCTCTGTGATGTGACAATACCTTTCATTTGTCATATTTTTTTCATTACGGTAATTTCTGTCGTGAGCTTGAGCTAATTTGTGACACAAATTTATTCAGATTGATTTAATCAATTGACAAAAGTGGACTACAGCGCTTACGTCGCATATCTGACCACATTGTCGAGATTAAAAGTATCAGTGATAATACGTTTGTGGATAGAATGAAAATCGCAATTTGTCGGTTACGTAACTTATACGACTGTACGTTCGGCATCGAAAGTAGCTTCAATTTATTCTGGAAAGTTGATCAATGATCCAATAGTAGCTTTCGAACGAGCCTAGGATTGTTGTAATCGGCTCAGCCATCTCTGAGAGAAATTGTGTTTTGTTGGTTACGTCACTTGTACCTTTATGACTCTGAAATCAAAAGCGAAAACCATTAGATCTTCAAACCAAACTCATATCTCAAGATTAACTTTCAAACGGGTATAAACTTGAGAAAATCGGTTTAGTCATCTCGTTTGAATTGAGTGCAGAGAAAAACTGGCGATTTATCGGTTATGTCACTTGTGTCAGTGTATCTCCAAAATCGGATGAGACAGCCGATCGATGTTCAAACTTGATTCACATCCCAAAAATAGCTTAAGGCGAGCCCTAAGCTTGTTACGATCGTCTTAGTTATCTGAGATAATTGATCGAGGAGATGAAAAATGCGTTTTGTCGGTTACTTCACTTACAGCATAGCTTTCAATTGTAAATATTATTGCAATAACAATTCTGATTTGATTCATCCAATGTTTATTTTAACAACTGTCCGTTGATAGCGTACGTGTATAGTGTTTCTTCAGTTTGTTATCCCAAATGTCTATTCGAAGTTTTTCCACAATAACTCGATAGAGCAGATCAGTTCCATGAATTGGCCTAGGTTTTCAGGCTGGACTCAGATGCTTCTACGGTGATTTAACTCCTGATATTTCAATAACATGTATTTGGATTGTAATATATGTTTCGAACAATCTTCACGTTTTTTTTTAATTTAGCTGCTAATGCGATGAAGAGTCGAAGGCAAAAAGTGAAATAAATTGACGATTTTACACAAATCTGTTACTTTGTTGTGAGTGTAGTGTAGTGAATTCTTCTAGAAACCAAACCTTTGTATTTTGTGCAATTTGGCCTTCTGTTTCAACAGACTTCACAGCCGGATCGGGTTCGAATATACGACAATTGGCTTAGAAAAATTAGGAAACAGAGAAATTGTTTTTTTTCTGAGCTTAGCCTGGTACATTGGATCAATTATTGACAGGTTGTTTGATAAAAGACACGACACTTTCATTTCACGTCATAAGCAAAAAGCGTGTACCGCAGAGATGCCGGGTAAAAAATTCAAAAGTCTTCAGGGTCTGTATTTGTATTTTAATAGTCTATAAATTCATGATTATCAAAGTTCTACAACAAAAACATGTCTGCAGCTTATCTTAGAAACGTGCAGATTTGTAGACAAATCTGCAGACCTGGCGTCTCTGGTGTACGGTCGTAATAGATCGCACTTTGGTAGCATTATATTTGTATCCTTTTATTTCTCCTTTGTCTTCCTGAGTTTCCGCGTTATCAAGAAATTGGTTCCGTTTGGCCGTAATTCAAGGTAATTTGCACTCATATTATTGGGGACAAAATGTACAGAATCGGTCTAATGCAATTCTAGTACGCTTTAGGAGTAGTGGCATAAAGCCAAAATAAACCAAACTACTAGTATTTCGCTCTGCTGCACTAGAAAAGCATAAGGATTATCTGTTGTGAGAATAATTTTACTTCTATTTTCACAAGTGCAGATAGCCTGTCAATAGACGGTTTTCGATGCCAATTTCGTTAACATTTTCGGTTTAAAACGAATAATCTTCCATTTTGAATTTGAGTCAGAATTCGTATAATCGCCCAGAAAAATGACTGTTAAGCTTTGGTTCAAGTGTTGATAAGCTTATTCTATTCGATCATTAAAATGGTTTTCCACAAAAAACATAGAATTTTTTTTTCTTCAAGTAATTGTAGAATTACATTTTTCGTCACTTTTTCAACGAAATCGTACCATTCTTTAAGGAGTGATAGACTCCTAAATTTTTATTTGATTTTTGGATTTTTTTGGTGATTGTTTAAAGTCAAAACTGCGATTTTCTGCGAAAATATCCGCCATTTTGTAGCTGTAAAACCTCTCCAAAGTAACACAAAACGAAAAGGAAAAAGTTTGGGATTGGTGTTTTATATGTAGAAAGTGGGTGCAAAATTTGAAAATAATTAGTGAAGTAATTTTTAAATGACGATGAAAACGAACTTTTGAAAGGTGCTTACCAGAAAAACGCGTTTAAAATTTATTATTTATGAAATCGAAGTTTAACGGTTTTTGTCTATAAAATCGAAATTTTTTTTATAACAAAACAATGTTATGAAATGTTTTGTCTAATTTTCAAGTCAATCGATGCAGAATTCTTGAGCCTGTGCGCTGAACTCTTATCTCTTCACAGTATGAGATAAGGAAAGATAAAGTCTCATAACTTTCAGAGTTTTATTTCGCTCGGCTTGAAAATTTAGCAAAATATTTTTGATATGTTTTAATAAAGGAAAATATAAGTAGCAAATCTGTTAATAACTTCCTCAATTAAACCGCTTCGACGTTGCAACTGAGACAGACAGCAATTTGTATTCTATTGCCATAAGCATAAGTCGCTGAAGCCTCTCCTGAAGAAGTGCATACAAGTTCTCACACATCCAAACGTGACTGAGAAAACAACAAACCTCAGAACTGAGTTGAGTATTTCCTTCTCTTTTTGAATCTGTGCAGTAACTCATGTGCACTGTAAAGACACTAACACAACGACAAGAGATACTTGCAAGTTAAAGTTGAACGTATTTTGTTTTTCCCATAAATACGTTTATTTCATAGGTAATATACATAAATTTTTCTTCGCCGTGGCATCCACAATACATAGTACTTTAAACCTAATACATTTCGAATATCATATTAGTATGTTGGTATTCATTAGTTAATCTAAACACTGTATTTATCAAGCGAGTTGTTATTATAAATTATATTTATTTTGTATCTTATAACTAATTCAGGTTTGTTTGTATCAGTTCATCACTTTTATTCAATATCATATAGTTGGCTATTGGTTGAACTCATAGAAGAGAAAACAGTCTAACATAAAATAAAATTTAAATTGGAACTCCAATGGACTTGATGAAATGATAAAGAAGTTTCATGTAAGGAACGTCACGACAAGCAAGAATGTCGCGAACTGGGACATTGGATAGTCTACCTTGGGTACGCAAGGAAATTATTAGTTGAGATCTGTTATCACGATACTCCACGCATGCTCAAACGACATGATCAATACCGCGATAACCTTCGCCACAAGCACAATGAGATGTGCATCTAGCGTGTAGTGATTGGACATGAGTCTGGACATCACACGAATGAAGTCCCTACTCACATCCAGTCCCCTGAACCATGCTTTTGTCGATATTTTAGGAATAATTGACTGCATCTCCCAAGAATCTTGCCAGCTGGCAAGAGTTCTTTGGCGAGACGCGCTATAGAATTCGTTGGAAGCAATCGGTCTCTCATAAATTTCACCCTCAATAGCACCACTTTTGGCTAAAATATCGGCTCTTTCATTGCCTGGAATGGAGCAATGAGCCGGGACCCAAGCTATTGTGATTTGATAATTATTGTCCAATATATGTCATTCAGACACTGTTTTATTTTGTCTAAGAAAAACGGTTCATTTTTGACTGCAACGTTTGAGCGAATGGCTTCAATTGCACTCAGACTATCTGTGAAGAGAAAATATTTTTTTAGAGATGGGACTATTACACTCAAACTATAATGAACTGCTGCTAACTCTGCTATATAAACAGATGCAGGTTCTTGAAGCCTAAATGAGGCCGAAACATTATTGTTAAACATGCCAAACCCTGTCGTCTCTTCAATTCGTGATCCGTCCGTTAAAAACATTTTCTCAGAGGCAATATGCCTGAACTTACTTGTAAATATTTTTGGAATTTCCATCGAACGTAGGTGTTCCGGGATTCCACGCACTTCATGGATGTGTCGAAAAATAAAGTTGAGTCAGGGACATTTAGGAGGCTGATACGGATAGGAATATATCTTGAAGGGTCGATTTCCTGTGACACATGGTTAAAACATACTGTCATGAATCTTGTTTGAGATTGAAGCTCAACTAGCCTTTCGAAGTTATAAATAACCAGGGGATTCAGTACCTCACATCTTATTAGCAGTCGCGATGAAAGCTCTCAAAAACGATCTTTTAATGGAAGAACTACTGCCAGAACTTCAAGACTCATTGTTTGTGTCGAATGCATGCAGCCTAAAGCAATTCGCAAACAACGATACTGAATTCGCTCCAGTTTGATAATATGAGAGTTTGCAGCGGAACGAAAGCAAACGCGTCCATATTCCATCACTGAAAGTATTTACTCTTTGTTGGCATTTTGTTATCAGATACCTAATGTGTCCTCCCCAAGTGCATTTGAAATCAAACCACACCCCGAGGTATTTGAAAGTCAAAACCTGTTAGATCATTCTTCTCATCATATGAAGCTGAAGCTGAGCGGGATCATGCTTTCTTGAAAAGACGACCGGCTATGTTTTTCTCCGCAGAGAATTCGATACCCAGATGAACAGCCCAAACGGACAAGTTATCTAAAGTATCTTGCAATGGTTTTTGCAGATCAATAGCTTTGGGTCCAGTAACTGAAACTACGCCATCATCTGCTAATTGTCTTAGTGTACATGGGGTTACTAGACAGCTGTCAATGCCATTCACGTAAAAATTATAGAGGAGCTGACTGAGGCATGAGCCTTGCGGGAGACCCATGTAGCTAATTCTGATTGTTGCCAAATCTCCATGTGAAAAATACTTCCATTTCACTGACAAAAGGTTGTGCAAATAATTATTTATAATCGTTGGAAGTCCATGTTGATGGAGCTTATCTGAAAGAACATCAATGGAAGCTGAATCGAATGCTCCTTTAATGTCTAAAAATACAGATGCCATTTGTTGCTTTTGAGCGAAGGTAATTAGAATGTCAGACGAAAGTAATGCAAGGCAATCATTCGTCCCTTTATTTCTACGGAAGCCAAACTGAGTATCTGACAACAACAAACGTCGAAGAATAAGTTTTTCGAACAATTTTCTGATGCAGGACAACATTGCAATGGGTCTATATGAGTTGTAATTGGAAGCTGGTTTCCCCGGCTTTTGAATGGCGATAACTTTCACTTCAACTTGTTGAACAATTCCAACAAGGTCGGGTAGATTCTTCACCAAGTTGAATTTAATTTTGTCCAACCCAGGAGCGTTATTGTTACAAGACATGAGTGCTATGGAAAACTACATCATTGAAAAGGGGCTATCAATGGAACCTTTATTTGGAGAAGACTCCTTTATAATGCTACGTGTAGGAACAGAATATGGGCAAACTTTCCTCGCAAAATCAAATATCCATCGATTCGAGTATTCCTCACTCTCATTTCCTACGTTACGATTCCTTATTCGTCTGGCCGTATTCCAAGGAGTGCTCATTGAGGTAGTTGAATGTATATGAAATGTGTGTAAATACACGCAATTTCGGTGCACAAGACAAAGTGCTCGAGTTCAGAGCGCCCCGTATTGGCTATGGCAATGCGATATGAAATGATCGTTTGGCTGTCATTGACTAGCAAGCGCAAGCAGCTTAGAGTGAACTTGCATGTTCATTCAATCGTTCATTATGCTATATGCGTTGTCAAAACTGAACCTAAAAAATAATTGAGTGCGGATGGAGACGATCCTAACACCGTCCTTTTAGGCATTATTAATATTGTGGAATTTCGGGTGAAAAATCACAGACAGTTGTGATTGTTGCAGTAATTTATCATTTAGTTAAGGTATAAAATTTTGCATCAGGTAAATCAAAAGTCGAAGACAAAATTTAAATAGCACAACATCTTAAGACTCAGGCTCCGCTCCGGTACTAAGGATCGTTTTTTTTTTCGAATCTTCAAAGTAATCTACTTGTTATGTCTCCAACTTATAAATTGCTCAATTTACTTTGTGTAAAATGTAGCTGAATTTCTCTTGCTTCACTGTCACGGTAGAAGTAAAATTTTTACTTCTAAACTGTTCTCACTCCATCTCTACTACTGTTGAAGAAAGTCTGTACGATTCGTTACAGAAAATTGAACCCCCCAACATTCTCTGCTCGTATTGATCCCGCTCATGTTCGACTAACAATAGAAGGCTACCATATGTGTGAATGGAGCCGCTACAGCGTTTGAAAATATATACCGGAAAAGTTTTCATCTCATCTTTCGCCAGCACAATTGCCGACAAAAATGAAGAACTTGGCCTTAAGGACAATTAATGATACTTTCCGAAGTTCTTTTACACACCGTGTGCCAGCTTTTGTCTTCGCACCACAACGCGCAAAGACAAAACGTTAACGGTCTGGTAAAAGCTAACCGAGCAATAAACGGTAATGTTGTGAAAAATTTTCCACCCTACATTTCAAGCTCACGAGCAAAGTTCCTGTAGTAGTGGAATGTGTGTAGTAAGAAGACGCGTGTTTCGCTTTTTTTACTCTGCTTTTTTTGCACACTTTCCCAACTGATAACATTTTTCCAGGAACATGCGCATTCTTGGCTGTCGTTGAATGGGACCCACCAAGGAGGGGGTAGCGATTCGCGGCCAGTCTACAGAGCTACATGCGGGGGTAGCATCCTCGGAAAGGGGTAGATTTGAAGGATTCTATGACACAAGATGCTCCTGGCAATCACTGTGTCGGCGCTGCAACCAGTGCCAATTTAACATCGAACACTTGTGAGAGACGTTTCCCGGCCTGGGATTACGGGTCACTGAGTACCGAGTGTGAAAACTAGTGGGGCACAATCCGGGAATGGTTTTAATGGGCTCTCCTTCAATATTTTAATTTGAAAAGTTTCAAGTCTAGTTGCGTTGAACTTTCTCTGTGTCTCTCGTTCGATGTCGTAACGTGTCGGAACGACTGGCAGAGTTTCAACAGTTCCAACAACCGAAAGGTGCAAAGAGATGTTCCTGAAAATGATTTCCTTCTTTGTGGGTATCTCTATTGGAAAAGTATTCATTTGTGTAGCGCACCTTCAATGACAGTTTAGCTCCGTAAGGTTTGATTTATTTTATCAACCTAGATTCGACGAAAAGTTCGATATTGAGAAATCCAGATCGAATTGAACTGACATGCCTTTGCAAAAAAAAAAAGAAAATGCTATGAAAAAAAGTGAACTTAGGTCTAATGAATTAGAAAAACGATTTCAGATCATATTGAAGATGATATCATTTCGTCTCTGTTCAAAAACTAAATCTGCGAGGGAAACCTGTCAAAATTTGCATAGTTGAATTTTTAAATTTTCTTCAACTCTTCAGAAACTTGCGAAATGCATTGCGACAATGCAGTGGTCCGAAACGGGAAATTAGCGTGACAAAAATATTTTCACTATTAAATATTAGTTTTTTGTAGTTGGTGTTTTCACAAAAGTTGTCTGTAATCAAATGGCGCTCCTTTTTATGAAAAAAGTTATTAGGGTGGTCCTTATTTAGATTGAAATTTGAAATCTTGCTTTCTTAATTGAACTCAAAAATGATTTTGTTGTACAATAAAGTTGTACAATGACAACCGCATAGGATACATTTTTATCGATCTGGCATCTAATGAATATCGATATTTGAAGCATGACTAGTTTTTGATGAAAAAACAATCATAACTTTTTACTGGTAGCTCATACAAAAAAGCTTGGTTGAGCAAAATTGTGTGCAATGACTAGTTAAACAACTCTTCTAATGACAACTTTTTGGTGGAACGTTTCACAAAAAAGTTGGAGCAAAAAAAGTGATTTGTCAGGAGCCATCCTACTTTTACTCGGGAAAATTGATGTAACTCGATCAAATGAAGAGCTAGAGAGGTGCTTTTTTCAGTAAAGTTGCTCGCAATAAAATTTCCTACAACTTTATTGTACAACAAAATCATTTTTGAGTACAATTAAGAAAGTTAGATTTCAGATTTCAACCTAAAAAAGGACCATCCTAGTAACTTTTTTCATCAAAAGGAGCGCCATTTGATTACAAACAACTTTTGTGAAGACAGCAACTAAAAAAAACTAATATTTAATAGTGAAAATATTTTTGTCACGCTAATTTCCCGTTTCGGACCATAGTGCAATGCGTTAGTCATAGGTTTACTACGTTTTGAATTTTTTTTAACGTAAATACGATTCACCTAACTTTGGAATGCTATTTTCAAATTGAGCATGTACTTCCCATACCTCGCATATTAGTCCGGAAGTATCGATTTCTGACATTTTTGAGTTAGCTTGATGGATGCAGTCTATCTTTGATATACTTCCGAAAATTCCAAAAAATAATTGTGAGTACTGAATTATCAATATTTCTTAATTGAACTGATTTCATATTATCTAGTTGTAGAGCTAAGGCAGTTTTACAAGCAAATACATTCTAATTAATTTGTTATGTAATTTAGTTTAATCTGAACCTTAAATTGTACCATTTGGATATTGTTAATCTGTTGGTATAAAAGATGAGGAGGTTTTTTGCCTTTTAGAGAAAGATATTGTAAATTTCATCGTTTTCCCTGCTTTCAAAGAAACAAATGGATTCTTCTCAACAGAAGAAAATGCGCTCAAATTCATTCAATAACGATTGCATTGTTGGATCTGCTTTGAGCGCCGTCTGCACCAATGGAAGAAACTTCGCATTCAAGGAAAATGCACTCGAACTTTTTAATCATAAAAAAGTTGTTTCTTCTAGGAATCGAAAACTGATTCCAATGTTCTATTAGAAATTTTCTTCCATCGAAATTCTACTGGTAGCATTAATTGAATTCGCATCGTGTGTACTTCTAACACCTATTTTGCTTTCATCAGTTCCGCCTGATTGACTGTAACCGTGTAACGACGCAGTATTTAAAGAGTGCATTTTCATTCAGTTATCTTCAGTATTTATTTTATTTACACAGTGTGCAGTTCTGCAATATACTTTTTGAACACGTCAATCGTGTTCCCTCAAAGATAATTCAAGTACATTTCAGGTTTAGTCATTGTAATCTACATTTCAATGATTCTATGCTATTGTTTTGTTTTTGGAAATTCCTCAATTCATGCGGGCTACAATTTTAACTGTTCTGTTTAGCTATTTTAAATTTTAAATCAACTTCACGAATATCACTTTAAACTTTTTGGAATGTCGAAGACAACGGCATAATGAGGTATACTTCGATTATTTTTTTCTGATCGAGTTGCGTTCACCAGACACCAGCAAGCGGGTCATTCGGAAGATTTGCATTGTGCGCCGTTCGTACCGAAACAGTAACATTCAGGGTGGTAAGTGACCGGGAAAATTGGGAAAACCGGGAAAAAGTAGGGAATTTTAGTTCAAATCCGGGAAAAAATTTACTAGTCCTAATCATCATGATTTTCCTGATACAACAAATGAAAAGATGAAGGCAATTTTGTGTTTGAACTAGGAGTTCAGTACAAGTTTTGAAACTTCTTCTTGTTCCTCACAGGTTCAATGGTACAGAATCCATTGAAAATGGAGCCAACACCTCAGCAATTTGTAATTTAATAAGCGCTTTCTTAGTTGGCATCAATGACAGCACAATAAATGCTAATAATGAAAAATAAGGATAATTTGGATACTTCTGCTGGATTTCTATTAAATCTTGACAAATATTAGAAAAGATTCCAAGTGCAAATGACAGTTTCTCTTTGTTTATTTTCTCTTTCAATTATTACTGTATTTTCCAACAGTTGATAGTTTCAGTCGTTATTCTATGCAAAGTGTAAGATAGAAGGATTGCCTATAGGACCATAATAATCGAAAGAAAGAGGAACTATCATTTGCACTTAGGAGCTTTTCTAGTGTGTTTCTTCAAATTTCAGAATAAGTATGCATAATGGTAAAAGTAACATCAGGTAACATGTTTGATAAATTTGGTACGGTCCAAAAGAACTAGTTTTCCTCGAAGATTGAGTGAACTGGAGTTCTTTATTGAAAAATGATAGCTCACTATTCTTATCAATATAATAGTCTTTCAAAACGTTTGTTGGTTTGAGGAATCTGGTAGAAGTTCGCGAACTTAAAAAATGTATACAAAAGAGAATGATTATTGGTAGAATACATGCAAAAAGGCTTTATTATTATTGAATCTGTTAACTACAAAATATAATTTATAGCTCTCATATTATTTTCGAAGAAACATACAAAGTTTCAGAAAAACGAAAGAACGGTTCAATAGAACTAATTCTTTCGGTACAACTATCAAGTTTTCAACAGTTCTTTGAAATAAACGGTTTGGCTCATTTCTAGAATACACTCCTAACTTGCATAAGTTTTAAGAAGGACTGATGGATGGTACTTTTAGTTCAGAAGATAAACGTTTGGACAAACTGTGAGTGAGAGTTTTAATCGTAGCTCCAAGAAGATAACCGAAAAAGACTTATTACTCAACTCTCGATGTTTTTTTTTTGGACATATTAAAAAAACCGGGAATGTTTAGTTTCGCGCACCAGGAAAAAACCGGGAAATTGAAATCGCTAATACCCTGAACATTTTTTCAATAACAATATTCAACAGCGAAAATTTTGCATTCCAACGATACAAAAATCGATCCCAAAGAAGTATTTGATTATTTCTTCCATTGACTTGCTAGTGTCAGTAAAAACGTTATTCGCGCTGTTTGAAGTTTTGTGGCCGAGCATTGTTGTTACTCTCCGTTACTCCATCTTGTTTAGGCTTTAGTATAGGTAAAAAAAGCCTTGGTATTACATTCCTGTAGTGGAATTTGACCTTCTGTTTCAACAGACTTCGCAGCCGATTTAGAATGTACAGAACCATTGCATGGTTAGTGCTACGGTTCTACTGACACTACGAATCCTTGCAGGTCGGGGCTCGAACATACGACAACTGGTTTGTAAGACCAGCGCCCTATGCATTGAACCGCCAACCCGGCACAGTATAGTATAGGTGTACCCATACAATTCTGGGAGCCCCAGCGAAAAATCACAATTAGACTAAAGCCGGGACTAAATAAAATACCTTTTTTAATCCACCTAGTGGTGTAATGATGCCTTTCTCATATTACTTCATATTACAAAAACATTACTAGAAGATTCTGTCGTGATTTTTTTTTCAAAATTGAATAAAATCAAAAACTTTCTTTGGTATAAACTACCATCACCTTTTGAAATTTGTAAACAGTTATGTCAAGTTAATAAAGATTTAAATGTAGCAAACCTGCACGCTATACAAAATTGAACAAAGCACACTGTATGCTAGGCGGTGGCGTTTTCTTCTTCCGTACCAGCACGTACCGATGCGTATCGATTTAGCACTAGCTTTAAAAGTTTGATAATCATTGCCCTACAATTTCGGAACTGGAAGGCATATCTGGATGAATCGGGGACTTTTTATAGAATTTCAAGATTTTTCATTTGCATCTTAGTTTGTAAAAATGTGTTGAGAAATTTCCGAGAAAATTGAGTGCGTATTTTCTCATCGATTATCCCATATTGCCTTGTAATTCCGGAACCGGAAACCGGATGAAGATAAAATTCAATAACGAGCTATGGGACCATAAGACCTTTCGTTTTAATGTAAGGTTGAGAAAATCGGTCACGCCATCTCTGAGAAAAGTGAGTGACAATTTCTTTAATTTTTTTTGTGCATATCGTCGAGCTAAGTCGAACAGTATATGACATTCGGTTTTCAGGGGCTCGCTTCAAAAGTCGGTTCTTCATTCAGAAAAAAAAAACAAAAATTACGAAGAGATAAGGTGAACTCTTTGTCCTGCTTGTATATTGTGAAAACTACATTCAGTATTCAGTCACCTAGGCAGCGGAGCAGTAGACTCGAAACAGTGTCCTTATTTTCGTTTCTTACTTATTCATTTTCGTTTCGATCGAAGAATGGTGAGTTCTGAATTGTTTCGATTTTCAATCAAAACTTCGTAGCGCGAAGGGTTTAGCTTGCTGTAGAGAATCAGATGCAGATGAGATCAGAAAGTTTTTCTGGGCCGAAGAGTTGAATGACTTCAAGATTAAAACCTTTGTAATAAAAAACCTATTCTTTTTATTTGAATTTTGTTATGAACCGCCTTAAAAAAGTGATATAAAAATCTATTTAGGTTATGAGAATAAATCATTTTTTAATTGATTTGGTTTTTAATAACTATTTTTAGATAAAATGCGTACTGCAAAATATATTGCTATTGTCGATGTCGATGTCGATGTACTGTAATTTCTTGATTTTCATTCAAAATGTATTGTTTTTTGTCCAAAAAAATATATGAACGTTATATATGATACTTACAAAAATTGTTACAAAATCGGAATTTACAGTGACTGCATAACCTATCTATATGAGAATGGAAAAATTGGAAAAATATCCTGTAATTTAAAGACTAAGAAATATTGAATTAACTACACTCTAAATAATTTTGAATTTTACAGGTGACTTAATTCCTCATACGATGTAATTCATAAAGACCTAAATTGTCAAATGACGGAAAATTTTATTTGTAATGACTTAATGTTAGAATAGCTTGAATTTTACTGGTTTCGACTGTAACTTGCATTCTGCTAGCAGCTGCGACTGTATGAATTTAAATGCTCCTTTTACCAGCCAAGCAGATGCATGCTTCTGTGGCTCAGTCGATTAACAGACGTACTTGCGATCCAATGATTCTTGGTTCAAGTCGCGCCGGTTGCTATCAGTTTTTTTTTATTTCAACGAATTTCATGCATGGAGTCTTAGACATAATATTAAATGTTCTTCAACGTAAATTTGCGTGAACGACGCTAAATTTTCGACGTAAATTTGCGCGACGCGACGCTCCATTTATGTGCATCTAATAAGATGTTAAATCACAGGGTTTTTTTAAGTGTGTAGTGAAAATTACTTAAATTTTTCTTTAATTTTTCTTAAATTCGTTTGTTTTATTTTATTTTTCTTGAATCCGTTTATTTCTGTAGTTGCAGAGCTACCAATTACATGGTTGTCTTATTTATGTGTCCTATTTGAAAAATAAGGGTCGTTTTGTCATGAAAAAATTACGTGAAATCAGGTTGATAAGCGCATTAAATTTCCTACAGTTTTGGAATAAATGAAATTTACGCTTGACGTAAATTCAAGCCTACCGTAATTTTTTTGGTTGATGACACAATATTACATCTATTAACATGTAAAAATAATTTTTGTATTCGTATTGATGTGCACTTCAGCTAAATTAACTGTAAAGTTTGCGATATGATTTACTATCTTAATCAAAAAGTTCGCGGAATTTATTCAAAAAATAAAAACACAAGATTATTCATCAAAATCGATATTGTCCCCTTCAAAGTACTCCCCATCGACTGCAACACACTTATGCCAGTGCTTGATCCAATCCTCGAAACATTTTTTATGTTCAGTTCTCGGTATGGCCATCAGATCCATCTACGATTTTTCCATAATCTCATCTCGGGTGCTGAAACGCGTTCCTCGGAGTGGGATTTCGAGTCGACTGAATAGGAAAAAGTCGTAGGGAGCCAAATCAAGTGAATTTGATGGTTGCTGATTAATATTCGTTTCGTTTTTGTTCACGGATAACGATGGTATTGTGTGACGGTGGCAACCCAAAAAATTATCTAATCGCCACACGGTGATTCCGAGAACTTTTTGATCAAAGTAGTATCTTTACATGATTTGAATTGTAAATTTAAGTGTGCATCCATAAAGACGTAAATTTACACGATTTTTTCTAAGTGTGTACTATTTGCCTTTCTCATATAAAAAGGCTATGCAATCACTGTGAAAACCGACATTTTAACCGAATGTCATATCCCATTCAACTCAGCTCATTGAACTGAGCAAATGTCGGTGCGTGTATGTAACAAAAATATGCACTCACTTTTCTCGGAGATGGCTGAACCGATTTTCACAAACTAAGATTCAAATGAAAGATCTTATTGCCCCATAGCCTGCAATTGAATTTCATCTCGATCCGATTTCCGGTTCCGGAGATATAGGATGATATGCACAAAAAAAATGAAAAAAATTTTCAGAGATGGCTGAACCGATTTTAACAAACTAAGATTCAAATAGAAGGTATTATGATGCCATAGCCTGCTATTGAATTTCATTTGGATCTGACTTCCGGTTCCGGAGTTACATGGTAGTATGTGAAAATTAGAGAAAAAGCGTGCATTCAATTTTCTCTGAAACAGCTCAACTGATTTTCACAAACTAAGATTCAAATGAAAGGTCTCATAGTTTTCTAAAAATTTCTAGAACACTTTTTCCAGATCCGACTTTTGGTTCCGGAACTAAAGCGTGATAAGTGGAAAACTACCAAGTTCATTAGTATGATAAATTCTTCTAGTTTGCAGAGCTTGTTAGTTTGTGGGCATAAAAGCTTAATTTGGCATTACTGCTCCCCCTTTTTCCTGGTCCAGAAGCACCGAAAGTGGTGCAGAAAAATTTGAAGAAAAAGAACTCACTTCGATTTCTCTGCGATGCTTGAACAGATTTTCACATATCTTGATTTGTATTAACGCTCATATTATCTTTAAATGTACTGTGAAATTTCATCCGGATCTGATGGATCCGAATCGGTTCCGCAGTTACAGGGCGATGAGTGTCAAAGTTTTCAGATCGCCATATGGAATGACAATATGTACCACACCGAAAGAAAAAGAAAAAACACAAAACAAACGATGCGTGCTTTGTTCTATATACGCTATACAGAAATCGAAACGGTTACGGATTTCTGCTACTAGTGTGTAATATTGGTAAGAGACGGGGCGGCGATTGATAAAAATTACAGCTGTTTTATGAGCAGTACGACCGAAAGAATAAACGAATGTCAGTGAATTCAAATTTATTTGAAAAAATAAGAAATTTTCGCATCCGGTAGTACAGTAATACCGTGCTGGTGGTGTAATGATGTCAATCATAATAATACTAAAAGTAATAATCGAACTCCACAGTAATTTTTATGATGTCATCAGTGTAGGTGATTGCCGAAAATTTGACAGAAGCTGATATATTGCTATCTATATTGTATACAACATTTTCAATCCGGTAGAAGATGCTACAAGAACTCGAGTCTCTCAATGCATGAACCGCGAGAGAATTTTTCTACATTTCCTCGCTCCACTTCATACTCTGAGTTTTGCACGGCCCTTAAAAAAATTTACAGTCTGATAATGATCGTTGCTGTGTGGAATTTCCCAAGAGAGAATCGCAAGTTGACAATTATCGCAGAAAATCGAATCGATGATTCTCATACTAGGTTGGAATATTTCAAAGCCCTTGTGTGGAGCATTCACAGACATTTTCATAGACACAACTTATACAAAGGTTATATGCACATAGGCAGAATAAGCGGTAATAGTAAAATGATTCTATCGCAATTATCAACTGCCTGTATTGAATCGGATCGCGAAACGAGAATAAGCTACCGTTTGTTGCTTCAGAGAGGAACCCCACAGCAGCGTGCTAACCTGTGATTCTCAGAAATGTCATCGAGAGAAATTCGCTCTCGCACTGGTGTCTATTTTTAGTTTAAATGAGCCATGCCATGTTTTTGTAGTTGCGATGATATCCATCTCTCTTTGAAGGCAATGATTCAACCGTGTGAAGAGTTGCCAGTGAGCGTTCTTTGATACGATAAAAGCCATCCTTGGATGTCATGAGTAATATGAGAAAGGCACATTACACCACTAGGTGGATTAAAACAAGTTTTTTCACCAGTGAAACAATTTCATGAGTTTGCATTTTTGGAATCACGATACTAACCTTTGCTTAATTCACCACAGTAGGTCCTAGGCAAACTAAGCATAACTCTCGATGAACTTCAATTACTGTTGATTCTTTTGCACACGAAAATCCCGTTACAGCCCAAACTTCTCAGCAGGCGAGAGCAAGGATTAAAGGTGAAATTGTTTACTGCCCGCACAGATAGGCAAATGACTGCTGAATCAAAAACAACTTCCGGAAATAGCTGCACGAGTACTGCACGTACAGATATGTACAAGTTTAGTTGATGCTGTAATACAATCTACTCTTACTATTCAAGTACGGGGCGTAGCAGGGTAACGGAAAGTGAAAAATTTAAAATTAAATTTTTTTGTTTAGTCGAAAAATTTACTTATATCGGAAAGTGTAATCGAACGTTGCAGTTTTGAACATACTTTAGTTTTCTACTCTATTTATTTTTTCGTTTAAACGTTCCTCTCTAGCTGCTCTACCAGTCCGATCGCAGTATGTCAACTACGAAGGGCCTCAACATCATTATTGTTTAGTTAAGGTTAGCGTACCCATAATCGTCTCTGCTTTTCTGAACGTTGTATCATTTGTTCTCTTCATTTCGAACGTTTCTCTCTTAGCTTATTTCTTAGCGATTTAGTCTTCAATAAAACACATCTGTTGGCCCAGAACAGAAGCGTCGATCAATGAGATGAGCATAGGTACTGTTACCCCTACAAACTCGGCGGTTTTGTAGTTCGAGCTTGAAATATACATTTTGGGGATTATTTTACCGACCTACAACAGTCGATTTTGTGGGTATTATCGTAGAACCGTACCAATTTCAATACCGGACCGGCATCGGTATTGTTACACAGAACACACGCTGAAATATAGACGTCATATTTCATACCGGAACAATAACCAGAACGGTATTCTTGCTTCTGCCGAGTGGTAAAGAGAATGATTATCCTTGCATTGCATCCGAAACTAATACACTAGTCGTTCCGCTCTCCACCGACGGTGTGTCGGTGGTGAGTTTTTCCCCCTTGTTTTTCCGCTCTCTTTTCCGAGTGACAGCGCAAAAACAAAAACAACAGTTTCTTTACCATCGTTGCTGCTGTCACCGCCGCCATTTTCAGCAACGCTGAAATGCTCTCGCGCTCCACATTCTGTCCCTCGCCGTGCTCTGTGTGTGCTGGCTAAGCTGAGGTGGTAGAGGTAGACATATAAGAAACAATCTGTGGAAATCGGGAAAAACTGCTGCTAAGAGCAAATTTGTACTTCTAGCTGGTTGCGTGTGCGTTACGACGACAACGACGACGACGACGACAACGACGACGACGACGACAACGAAGACGGCGGTGTCTGTTTCGCGGAGGTTCGCAAGGATTCTGTGCCGTCGACAATGACTCGAGCCGGCTAGTGATTTTTTCCGTGAAACTGGTGCGAATTTTACCGATTGGTAACTGGTTCTGTAAGTTTCAAGTGCAAGAGTTCGTAAACAGCTAAGGGTGGATAGTTTTAACGTGAAAAACGAGTGATTTAAGGCTGAAAACACGACACAAATGTGTGATGCGGCAAATGCAATCTATCGTTCGTGTGGAAAACCAGAAAACCGCTGAAGTAGTAAACGTGAAAAGACATCACTGCCGAAAGGATTACTTATGTTTTTCTCAACTTCTATTATCTGTAAGTTTTCATCTTTGGTTGGTTCATTTCGTTTTCATCATTCCAACATTTTCAAATTCCCATGCGTTCATACTAGACTAGTAGACAACTGTCAAACCGGTGACGAATTCCATTGCGAGATTGGCAACTGGCCGGTCCTACACCACCCTGATTTGATAATGGAAAGTAGTAGGGCGGACAGAGTGCTTTTCGATGTTGTGAGCACAAGTGAAGTTGATGTCCAGAGACTGTGCTGCCAGATTTTGCATTCGAAGTTTGGGTTGTTGGGCGATTAGGTGAAACTGAATTTTACGTCATACGGTCAAAACAGATTCGACTATTTCTTACTTCTCTGACCCTTGGAAAAAAACAAAAAGTTTGTGCATCAACTAGTCTAACCTAGTTTTTGCAATGTCTGAGTAGAAACATATATTGGAGAAGCCAAATGAATGAAAAACTTTCAGAAAAAAAGGCATCAATAGAGAAGGTAACAAGCGGAAAATAGGTATAGAGCTAGAAGACTAGTGTTTGAAGAACAGAGGAGATGTACGGTACCGGTCAGAAGACGGCCAGGATGTAGACCATGTTCGATGTACGTTCTATCATGCCTAACCGTGTTTTAGACCTGTGTCTATCGCTAGGCTTAGGGTGGCGAAATGGTAGCGCGTATGCACGGAATGCATAAGAACGCAGGTTCGAGTCCTGTCTCTGTGCGTATTCTTTTTTCAAAAATCATATTTTCTGTAAGTTTTTCATTCATTTGGCTTCTCCAATATATTTTTCCACTCAGTCATTGCAAAAACTGAACTTAGTTATGACGACTTTACGTCAAATCAACTAAAATCTAATAAATAGTATAACCTAGAAAGTTAAACAGTTCTCAGATTGGATAAGCCATCTCTGAAAAAACGAAAATCAGTCAGTTCGTATAGCCATCAACTAACATGACCTACAAATTCGGTAATTTTTCTATATGACAGAGATGGAAAAAAGTAATGGCAATCGACTTATTAAACCACTTACATCGATTTTCCAGAAATTTACCTAAAAACGATTTCACTTTTTACGGGATTTACACCCGCAGCTTTTTCTAACTGGGAAAAATATCTTGCCAACTAAATTAACTACTCTAAATGGGAATCATAACTCAGAAAGCAACCTAATTGAACGGAACCCCCGCACGGGTTTAACTTTATACGGCCACTATGAAGCTCAATTTTGATAGGGGATACCGGGGGCAACACGGGTACTCACCTCGAACCGAATCTCTAGCGCGGCATAAGGAAATACCGAACTAGACAGTTTTACTGAAGGTTCAGTAATCCAAATCCAAAATTTTTCGCCATTTTTCGTGAAATTGGAAAATACATAAATTGAATGAAGGAAATAGATTTCGCAATTTCGCACAAAGAAACCATATATTTTTCATACATACTTTTATATACATTGAGGTCTTTTTTACGTGGTTTTTTCTATGCGGATTTCCGAAGTTACGCGGTTTTTTTTTACCGTGGATTTACGAAGTTGCGCGATTTTTTCACGTGGATTTCCGGAATCAGACGGTATTTTTACGCAGATTTCCGAAGTTACGCGGTTTTTTACGTGGATCTCCGAAGTTACGAGTTTTTTTTTCATGAGGTTTTTTTACGCGGATTTCCGAAGGACGCGGTTCTTTTACGCGGATTTTCAAAGTCATCCGGTTTTCTTGTTTTGTCTTAGAAATGCATGGAACACCGAGATCTGGTGCTGTCCCGAATTTTTTAAAGTCAACTCTCTGATACTTAGAAAATTGTTGATATTTTTCAACAAAATATATTTGGAGAATTCACCATATCTCGTTTTATGCATTTCTAAGACATTTGGCATAGAAGTCCTAAAGTCGATCTTATTCAAAAAAATATTTTTTCAGATTGCACCAGATCTGGACATTTTTCTAAGTCATTCTGCTCCCTTTAGTTTTGCGGCTTTTTTATGCGGATTTCCGAAGTTACGTGTTTTTTTTTCACGCAATTCGTATTCCCCGCGTAAAAAAGACATCAGTGTATCTTGAGTTGAGTTGAGTTTCAATAAAACACCCTCTTTCAATAACCTTCACTTCTGTGATAATTATTTCATAGAATAATAACACAAAATATTTTCTACGCACGATTCCTGATGACTCGGAAATTCATGATTCAATCACAAACGAATTTCCAGACATGACAGTCACGATCTTTTTTTGGTGCACATCTACGGTCCTTCGTGAAACTGGCACCAATGGAGATAAATTGGTTGCACTGCTGAGTTCCCATCATACATTCATAATGCAAATGTCAAACCGTGAGAACCCTTTCGATTCGGTAGCTCATTTGTATATATTGAGATTTTATGGCACACTTTGGTTGAAATGATAACAATGCAATTAATCTCGCACTCCACCAAGCGGTGAGTGTGGTCATTTCAGAAGGTATCGGAAACGAACCACATTTTTTAAAAATATTTATAAGCACGTAGTCTTTATTATTTATCTTTGTTTCAATCCTGATCGCTTTTGCCGAGCTTACAGAAAAATACCTACCGACAAGTTCGGCAATAATTGACAATTAAGGCCAGGTTCCTCCAGAAAACATGTTTTTTAACTCCACTTGTTTTCTAAACAATATTTTAAAATTATATTTTCATGAGATAAAAATACATGTATTGAACTTCAGACATTTTTTTTTTAATTTTTTCTATATAGCGTCTCTGAAAACAGCTTCTCAAACTCGTTCAATTTGTAGGTGGCTGTCATTATTTCTACCAATCATCGAAAAGCAAAAAGCAAAACAGTTTCATATTCTGTATGGAATTGGCTATGGTCGAAAAAATGAACAATTTCCACCGAAAAAATAACCACAATGGCGGACATTTTTTGATTTTCGATCTTTTTATGCACTTTGAATTGTTAATAACTTTCTTTTAAGAACAGTGAATATTTCTGTATCATTTCTAAAAATATTTTCTAGCAATTGACACAAAGAAAATGTTTCAATTTTTTGAAAATTTGCCCTAACAAATTTAGGATTACCGAAATTCTCAGTAATTATTACCAAGACGATTACCGAGCACTCGGCTGTTCAAATGTCGGCTTTTTTTTGTCTAGATTGAGCAATAAAATTGGAGTGTGTAAATATTTTACATTTTTTTCGTGTGTTAAATTGTCACACACATACATATAATCGTATTCATTTTGAAGGGTAATCTTTTCTCTATGATTGTTAATAATATTTTGTGATTACATCTCGAAACACTCATGTTGGTTTTTTTCGTGTGTAATTTTTTAAGTGTAATTTTTGATTATTATTTTAGCGTCCGATAAAATTATGATTGGGTGAGGCACAATGAAAAATCAAGTCTGCATCTATCGAAAATAATTTTATGAACTCAAATAAATGTAGAAAAGTCAAAGGGTGCCTCAGTGATGAAATGCATTGCAATTGAAATTTCGTAGAAACGTTTACAAGGCTGTTTTCATCTCTGATTTAATAGAATCACATATTGATTGCCCTGATCTCCTACGATTGGTCAATTTCGACATGCATCGTCGCAGTCTTCTTTCTCATCTATTTTTACGAAACCCTCGTGCTAGAACCAACTACGGATATAATGAATGTTTTCTCAGTATGTGTCGTTTATTCAACAGTTGCTCTCAGGACTTCATTTGATGTTCATCTCTCTCGAAATGCTATAAAACGGGTTTTGCAAAGACTGAGTGGAAACATATATTGGAGAAGCCAAATGAATGAGAAACTAACAGAAAAGATAATTTTTTTTTCTGGAAAAAGATACGCTCAGAGACATGAACATGGTCTAAATCCTAGCCGTCTCACGATCGGTATCCCATATCCAAACACATCTTCTCTGTTCATCAGACAACAAACACTAGTATTCTCTATACCTATTCTTCCGTTCAAGCACTGGGATGAATAAATCGCTATAAAACGATTATTCAATGATTCCTTAACTATTGCGTAAAGAAATGTTCACCATCTTCATTGGAAATTAATCAGATTAGCTCGCCGAAACTAACCCGTTCGCCCCTCCCCTCATTTTTTCCGTCTTCCATCATCTTTTTGATCACTAATTAGATCTACATGCTGGTTCTAACCTCGTCGTTCGCCCATGCTTACTTCAGTGCCCCCTCAATTAACCTTCATCTTCCATCTTTCTATCCACTCCTTTCAAGGAAGCTACTCTATAATGCTTGGTGTCATCAACTAGTTATAGCGTTATAGGGTTTGTGGTTTAGCTTTAATTGTTGGTTTTAATTGTTAGTTTTAGGCCGAAATGAATCTGTTGAATCATTGTAATTTGTTGATACAAAAGATGGGAGGTTTTATACCTACTAGATAAAGAAAGAAATAAATAAATAAGTAAATAAATTGTATATGGGAACCTTTTTGCCATTCTCTATAGAAAGGTAATAGAACTGCTGGAGAAACCGACTTTTGATCGGAGCTCCGGACTGTGAATCAAGCTCGAAGATCAGTTGGCTATCACTTCCGGTACCGGAGATATATAATGATATAAGTGACATAACCAACAAAACGCATTTTTATTCTCCGCTTATTTTTCTCGGATACGGCTTAACCGAATTTAACTATTTTGAAAACTACTATTGGGTTGTTAATCAAGTTCGAAGATCAATTGGCTGCCGTATCCTGTTTCGAAGATATACTAGTATAAGTGACGTAACCGTCCAAACGCTTTTTTTCCACAGCTCGGAAATAGTTTAACCGACAAGCTTAAGCTCGTTTGGAAGGTACTATCAGGTCATTGATCAAATTTCAGGTTCGGAAGGCTATCACTTCTGATTCCGGAGATGTAATGATATAAATGACGTAACCGACAAAATAGCTATTTTAGTACCCAATAATAATCGGAGAGGGCTATTGGATCATTTATCATGCTCGAAGATCAAATATCTGTCACTTTCGATTCCGGAGGTGTAATGGTATAAGTGACGTATACGACAAAACGCTATATTTTTCGAATATGGATGAACCAATTACTTCAGAAAATGATCAATGATCAAGTTCAAATGTATTATTGCTGATACATTTGATTTGAGGAATGGTGCCGAATATGTGACGTAAGCGATGAAACAAGTTTTGGTGAACTATGTGTGTATATATATATATATATATATATATATATATATATATATATATATATATATATATATATATATATATATATATATATATATATATATATATATATATATATAATTTAAAATATCTACCCTCGCAAAGGGGTTTTTAAAAAGAGAGAACACTTTTCACTTCTAAGGTTAAACTGAAACTAAACTTTATTTTTGTTCTAACTTTACTCTAAGCCTAACCTAGCTAGCTGCCGATCGTGAGAACCCTGTCGATTTACTATTCCCTAGCGCCGGTAACGCGATACAAGATTTGTTTACCGTGTACGTGACTGATGCTGGGGCGACGATTGTTGTTGATGCTGCGGTCTTCATTCTGTGGGAATCTCGATCGTCTGCTATTGGTGACGTTCTTGGGAAACGCTGGCTGTTAACTCCTCCATCCCTTAAAGAAGCACGACCCGTGCGTTCGACTAATGCTGTTGAAGATATTTTGGTTTTATGATAAACGATGCCTAGAATTGTTGTAATCAGGATAACTGCGCATATGAAGGAACCAATTGATAAATGTTGTTTCAATTCCAAAGATTGAAGGTTCTTCCTGTTTTCGATATGTAGGTCATGTAACTGGGTTATGTTGACGTATTTTTCCAAATGTGTTTCTGCGATTTGGTTTGACCTTAGAGGTGCGATAATAGGGTGACGGAATTGAATTTCATAGTTTTCGAATAATTTGTTTCCAATAATGATGGTACAATTGTGGAATGAGACGAGAAAAATGCCTTTCAATTCTTTTTGATTAATTCCACACGTGCTGCTCAATGTAATTTTGTTGGTGAGCGCTTTGACTATTATGGTACCAGGTGCGGGTAATTCATATTCGATGGTTTGTGGCAATTCTGAGAAGGGACATTTTCCGTTCAAACCTCTAATCAATGGTGCGATGCAATCATCTGCACTGATGTTTGTCAATAGTTCTCGTTTACAGATAGTAATTTTGGGCGTTTCTTGGCATCCTGTAGAAACGGCTAACGTCTCGTTTACATGTTTGAAGATTACTTTGTGGTCAATGTTCACTGTTTTGTTGTTCACAGGTAGCGGTAATAAAAGCATTTTGTCAAACACAATAGGCTGTACGTTAGGGATATTGATGCTGATAATGATGTTATCTCCTTGATAAAACGCTGTAGTTGTCAGGTACACGCAAACTTCGTCTAAACTATCAATCTTGAATCCTTGCTTGGTTAGCTTTGCTGCTATGACCTCTAGTTCACTATTTGATAAAATTTGTTTGTTTATTATGTTGACCTTGACGAGTGATAAGCTATTTTCTATAGAATGTAATGAGTTTAAGAGCATATCTAATTGAAATAAGATTGAAATTTTAGTGGATTCAGTTATGATATAATCTTCTTTAAGTAAAATTTTAGCTAAACTGTTCTCATGATCCTTGATCTGATTGTTTACAATATTAATTCGTTCTTGAAAATTTGCATTGATAGATATTTGTTTGTTATTTTCATTTAATAAGCTATTTTCATTGTTTTTCAGTGCATATAGATCTGCATTAATATTTCTCAAATCCTGGGCATCTAAATTTCCGGTGATTAGTTTGATAGTGCTTCCTAACACTTCTATTGATCTTTTTACCTTTCTGTTTCTTGGGAGAAGGCTCATGAATGTATCATTTATCATTGAAAGCTTTAATTCGATTAAATTTGAAAAATCTCCTGTTTTATTGTTGATTCGATTCAACACATTTTTAATTGTAGTAATTGAATTCTGGAACTGGTTTAATTCTATAATGTGCAAAACCTTATCATAGCCTAAACTAATTCTTCCTTCTCCAACTTTCATAATTAACGCACCCGGATTATTCGAAATGTCATGTATTTGAATGAATTGAGGATAGGAAAAGGGAATGAGAGAAATGAGTGCGATGATCCGAAAGTCCATCCTCTTATGTCGGCTGATCGAAATGCAGGTTCGTTATCACTTACGATAAGCTCCGGTGTACCATAGGTTGAGAAAAGTTTCAGCAGGCCTCTTCTAACATCGACTATATTCCTGGATTTTATTGGGATCAATACTCCGAATCTAGAGAACTTATCTAGGTTAGGTTGCGATATTCTCTCGCTGTTAACTAGATGATGGGTCCGGTGCAGCTTCTTCTGGATCTCTTCACTAATCACCGATGTACATTCGGGGATGGCTCTTCGTGCCGAAAGAAATCACTTGAAAAAAAAACCGCACTACAATCCTACCGACTGCGCCATTTAAAATATCTACCCTCGCAAAGGGGTTTTTAAAAAGAGAGAACACTTTTCACTTCTAAGGTTAAACTGAAACTAAACTTTATTTTTGTTCTAACTTTACTCTAAGCCTAACCTAGCTAGCTGCCGATCGTGAGAACCCTGTCGATTTACTATTCCCTAGCGCCGGTAACGCGATACAAGATTTGTTTACCGTGTACGTGACTGATGCTGGGGCGACGATTGTTGTTGATGCTGCGGTCTTCATTCTGTGGGAATCTCGATCGTCTGCTATTGGTGACGTTCTTGGGAAACGCTGGCTGTTAACTTATATATATATATATATATATATATATATATATATATATATATATATATATATATATATATATATATATATATATATATATATATATATATATATATATATATATATATATATATATATATATATATATATATATAAATATATATATATATATATATATATATATATATATATATATATATATATATATATATATATATATATATATATATATATATATATATATATATATATATATATATATATATATATATATATATATATATATATATATATATATATATGTGTGTGTGTGTGTGTGTGTGTGTTTTACCACTCAATTTTCTCGTAGATAGCTGCATCGATTTTAACAAGCTTAGGCTCGTTTAAAAGCTACTGTTGGCCATTGATCAAGTTCAAAGATCAAATGGCTGTGACTTTTGGTTCCGGGGATATGATTGAATAAGTGACGTAACCGACAAAACGAGTTGTATTTTTACGCGCTCAATTTTCTCAGAGATGGCCGAACCGATTTTACCAAACCTATGTTCGTTTGAAAGGTACTGTCGGGCTATTGATCAAGTTCGAAGATCAAATGGCTGTGACTTTCGGTTCCGGAGATATGATAGTATAAGTGACGTAACCGACAAAACGCGTTGTATTTTTACGCGCTCAATTTTCTCAGACATGGCTTAACCGACTTTAACAAACTTATGCTCGTTTGAAAGCTACTATCGGATCATTGATCAAGTTCGAAGACCAAATGGCTGTGACTTTTGAATCCGGAGATATAATGTGATAAGTGACTTAACCGACAAAACACGTTGTTTTTTAGCGCTCTAATGTATATAAGGGTGCCAATATTTTGGGATCACCTCTAATTTCGTAAAGAGCTATTGATCAGAAGTTTAAGCATCTCAAAAAAAGTCCTCATGCAAAATTTGAGCTAAATCGGACATGGGTAAGGGGTGCTGTCCAGCGGTTAAAGTTTGATAATTTTCGATCTTGAAAAAGCACCATAGGAGGGAGTACATGAAATTTCCGAAATTTTTTTGATGCCAAAAATCTTAACATTGCCTGAAACGTCGAAATTTTATTTTTTTGGGGGAATGGTGATTTTTCAAGACATATGAAAATTCCACTAAGTGGACTAAGAAGGGTTTTATTAGATTAGCATCACTCTTCTCAAACAAATAGGCAACGCAAATGTCATATATTTTCATGAGGCTGTTATGAAAGAAGAGAAAGGCATTATCACACCACTAGGTGGATTAAGAAGGATTTTGTTTAAATTAGCATTACTCTTCTCATGCAAAAAGACAACGCAAATGTGTGTGAACTGCTCGAATCAATCTGAAAAAAATTGTGTCAAAAATGAGGGACATTTGGCAACAGCAAAACATTTCTACAGTTTTGCGTTTTTTCAAGCGGATTTCCAAAGTTACGCATTTTGTACGCATAGTTCCGAAGTTACGCGGTTTGTTGTGCGTTTTTTTATGCGGTGCATATCCTCTGCGTGAAAAAAAGACTTCAGTGTATTTAAGTACCATTTTTGTTAAAGATGAAGAAAAATTATTTTTGACGAATTGAGGGTTTTTCTGTATGTTGAATGACTAGAATCTCTTACTTCCTCATTTCTTTTTATTTCAACTACCACCCCGGTAATATCCATAAGATTCACGAAAAAATCACGACATACGAAAATAAATGTATTATAAACTTTGACTTTGTAAACGTGCACACTTCGATAAAACCCTGTGATTTTATATTTTTTTAGCTGCATATAAATGGAGCGTCGTAGTTCATGCAAATTTACATACAAGAACATTTAATATTGTGCCTTAAATTCCATGACATTAAATTCACTGAAATGAAAAAAAAAATGAATCCAGATAGCGGCCACCGTGACATGAACCGAGAATCATTGGATCACAAAGTACGTCTGTTAATCGATTGAGCCACAGAAGCACACATCTGCTTGGCTGGTTAAGATGCAAGTTACAGTCGAAACCAGTAAAATTCATGCTAATCTAACATTAAGTCATAACAAATGAAATTATCTGTCGATTGATAAATAAGGTCTTTATGAATTACATCGTATGAGGGATTAAATCACATGTAAAATTCAAATTTTTTCGGTGTGTGCTTTCATGTGACAGACATACTTCAGTTAGCTTCAGGTTGAGATGTCAGTCTCAGAGAATCCATTCAAACATGGCTCCATTTTCTTCGCGCACACTAAGGTACCTCGAGATTTGGCACCCCTTTATATTCGTTCTTCGTTTTTGTGTGATTTTTTATAATTCGGTGTAGCTCCGCAGTTCCAGAAATATTGGATATTGGGTTGGTTAAACTGCTGCACGACTTGGTACGAAAACTATTACATATTTTTCCAAATCACAAATTGAGAATTGTAGCTGAAGGTTGAAGCTACACAACGGTAGAGATCACTTGAGTCAAAATCTAGTTATAATGGATATTTTCTTCAATTTTCAAAAAGCCCCGGTCTCCCCTACATCATGAAAACTCTCGAATGAACTTAGAAACTTACTGTTAGTGAAATCCGTTTGCAAAATGTTGCTTATAAATGAAACAATCGGCAGCGAAAAATGTCAAATCAAATGCTTTGGGTTATGTACTTCTCAATTTTCGAGGGAATGATTCACAACTTTCGTCATTTGTTCTTGATAGCAAAAGTCATTTCGATTGTTTTTTATTCGCAATCATCTCTTTAAGTTGATGAAAAAGAGAAGCTTTGTACACTAAGAATCGAATGCAAAGCTTGCCGAAATACATGATCACAGTTCCATCGAATCGTACTATGATTTATTTCATTTAATTGTTTTTAAGAAAAAGTTGCCATCAATTTTGTTTAGTCTTTGATCAATGAGAGGAACATTCCGACGGTTTCCAATCAGCAGAATGATTCTACCAGTGCAATCACACTAAAAAGCAACCCAATAAATTTCTGATTTTCGTTCAATAATCTCTTGTTAAGAATAACAATTATTTTATACATATAACCAATAAAAGGTCTTGAAAGTAACTAAACTGTATATGAACACTTCCAACGCTTCTAGCAGAGAAATTCGAAGTTTTGAATATAGGTTCTCTCTAAAAAAAATGGAACGTGAATCAAAACAATTTTTCTCGACAACACTGCCCGGCCGATCCTAGTCTCACCACGCTTCCATCCTAGTCCTAGTCCCGGTTCCGCTCGTCAGTGCCTTCTTTCTTTCGTGTACATAAAATGTAATGTGCGGCGCGAGTACTGCGTCTCTCTGTTTGGGCTACAACAACCATCAGGATCGATAATTTTCCGTTTATTAACCCCTACCGGTTGAGGGCTCGTTAGGGACGAAAGCTTCCAGTGCCGTGCTGGTCTGGTTCTAGTTGGTTCTGGTGGTGATGGTGGTGGTGGTGGTGGTGGGCGATGGGTGGAGGTGACCGTCGTCGGTTTCATGCTCGTAGCTGTTGTTGTCTTCGCCTTGCTCAATGTCCGCTCGGGCTCTCCGAAAGGGTGTGTGCGTTGAAATGTTCCCGTCAAGGTTTCTACAATTTGAGTTTTTACTGTGAAAGAATTTCTCGCTCCCGAAACAGAACTCTCCAAATTTACTAAACTTGCCTCAGTTTGTCGGGGTGTGTTTGTCTACGTGTGGGTGTGTGTACTTTCGCGGGAGACAAGCGCAATCCGTAGCGAAAGAGAGCACACACACATACTCTTTTCCGCCTACAGAGAAACCAAGTTGTTCTACTGGGTTTGGTCGCCATACGGCAGTTGGAAAATTTTCAGTTAAGCTTTTTGGCCGTGTTGGTGGAAAAAGAAGGACTTTTCATCAAGCTAATTTTGTTTTGCTTTTGAACCGCGAGATTGGCCTGCCCAGCCTTGGGCCTGCACGGGCAAATGATTTTCCGCGAACGTGGAAAAAAAACCAACCCACTAAACCGCTGCTACTTACTCATTTTTCATTTATGTCATACTTGTTAGGCCTTTTGTTCTTTTGTGCCACTTTGAGACTGCCGTAGTAAATTTGGGTGATGGAGGGAAACGATGAGGTTTTTATTTCACTTGTCGTTTCATCGTGTCCTTGTTGTTGGCATTGTGTTTTGGATGAAAAAGAAAATGCTATTCAGAGAACAGAAGACTAGCTGGGGTTAGTTACTGTCATAATTTAACTGAGTGATTTTATCATTAAGGATGAATCTAGTCAATATATTTTTCTTTTTCGTGATGGAGATGAGACTTAAGAATCGTTCAAATATTCCATAATAATACATTGTGGTAGAAATTATCATTTAGATTCTCATTTGAAGTAACAGAAATATAACTGATTTTCCAACGTTTATCTTTATTACTATATTAGAACATACTAAAAGCACAGCTTTAGGCCAGGTTCCTCCAAGCAAGAAGTTGGTAATTAAAAGGGCATACGGTTTCTCGAAACCACTTGTTTTCAGCTAGGTTCAAAACTATTGCAACTCGTATTTTAAGACTATTGCACATATCAACATGAACCAAACGAAAGTTTTAAACAATTAAAAGTGCATAAAATGTGATGTGATGTGAAGTGAAGCCACCATCAGTTCAAGGACTTACCAGTGGATGCGGGTAGACTTACAGTAGCTCCGATATGACTCATCCATTCACCTTCTTACTATAGCTGTTACCGAAAAGCGAACAAAAAGGGTTGGGCGGATATGTAAGTAGAGTCACTTACTCGTAATCCGCGGGAATAAAAGATGCTCTTCCAACCATAATATCCAGTGCATGGATGAAGCATATCGCTATACATGCTTGAACCCGCCTGATGGTTTGTTTGAGAAGGACGCGCCAGACTCATTTCAAACCTTCAGAACGAAACAAGTTTCCTTCAAGTGACTTGGGCTGGCTATCCACAATCCCTCGTCCAGTCATCAATTCGTCCGATGCCCTGATGCTCCCTCCCCTTTACGTCCCCGTGATAAATGTGTTATATTGATAAATACAATGAAACATAGTGTAATGAAATTAATATAACATAAAATGATAGATGATAGATTACAAAATAATATAATATAACATAATATAATATAATATATTTTAATTTAATATAATATAATACAATGTCATACAATATAGTATAATATATTATAAAACATGATATAAAATAACAGTTAATGTAGAGTGTCAGTTATGCTCCTCTATCTTCGTAATACTGCAGGAGGTAGAATATTTCTTTTCTTATAACAATGATAATATCCACATCTATAAAAATAATACATGTTTTTATTATTGATGACAAATTAATAATAATAACAATAAATTAAATAATGAAAATAATAATAAAAAACAATATAATATAGTACAATGAAATATATAATAATTAATAGAATGAATAAAATGATACGTTGCGATATGCTATGATATTATATTACTTGAATTTATATGTCATTTCTCATCCTCTCATTCTGCCATCAACGCATTCCATCGACCAATTGTCACCACAGACACACGTGTAAGCATGAAACAGGAACCAGTGAGGACCAAGCTCACCTTGTGACGACCTTGATATTTAGTTAAAAGATTACTTAAAAAATAATAACTTATAAGGAAAACAAATTAATATTTTGCGCAGAGGTACGTAGTACTACTCATAATAAACCCTATAATATAATATAATACAATATAATATGATATAATGCAATGCAGCATAATACCATACAACATATTATATAATAACATAAAAGACAAAAAAACATGTAAGACGATAATATATGAAATAAATAATATGCTATGATACAATATAACAATTAATGTGGCAGTGTAAGTTACGCTCTTCTAATAATAATAATAATAATAATAATAATAATAATAATAATAATAATAATAATAATAATAATAATAATAATAATAATAATAATAGTAATAATAATAATAATAATAATAATAATAATAATAATAATCATAATAATAATAATAATAATAATAATAATAATAATAATAATACATGATGTAATAAACAACAGAATCATATGTTGTAATATACTATGATAAACATTGCACTTTAGGATGGGCTTTAACTTATGAGTCAATTCGCACCCTCTCATTCTGCTACTAACGCAGAAGGCGATAGCACCCAGTCGACGGCGTTCTATTGACCAAATGTCATCATAGACACACGGGGAGGCATGATATAGGAACTTGTGAGGACTTAGTTATCTCACCATTTGACGACCAACAATTAAAAGTGCATAAAATAGGTCGAAACTCGAAAAATGGCCGCCATTTTGTTTTTTTTTCTCGGTGGAAATTTCTCTTTTTTTCAACCATAGCTAATTCCGCACAAAATTTGAAACTGTTTGGTTTTCGCTTTTCGATGGTTGGTTTCCAAGAAAAAAAAATAGAAAACATGTTTATTTTTAAGTTTAATATAAGTACTTTTATCTGTAAAAAGTATGATTTTGAAATATTATTTAAACAATAAGTGAATTTAAAAAAAAACGGTTCATGGAAGAATCTGGCCCTGAATGTAAATTTGTCCCCTCATAAAAGTGCTTATTTTTGGACACTAGTGTATGTGTTCCAGAAAGAAATGTTTATTGAAAAGAATAACTGAATATTCTGACATCTTATTTTACCTTGTGGTCATTCATATCTCGGATCACCAAACACTCTCTGATTTCTATGTGCGGGATTGGAAATTGAACCTAAGCAGTCTGCGTGAAATGCGATCGACAATATCACACCATTTCCTGCCAAAAATTGTACCAGTAAAAGATTATCCGACAAGAAGTTTGTAGTTGTAGGAGAACCAACACCATGTTCACTTTGGCACTTTGGTAATTTTCATAGTGGTTGATGAAATGGGCTGCGAAAAGCTGTCGGATGAGACATGAAAGATCTACTTCTGAGATATTTATATCAACTGATAAGCTATGAGTTATTTTTATTCTAGCGACGACTTAAATTGTGCTGAAATTAGCTTAAGATTTGTTGCACATTTATCTAAATAACATCGAAAACTCTAATTATCGAAGGAAAGATACTCTCATTACTAACCAGCGTTGGTTGAAGGGAAATTGGGTCACTAATCGCATTCCTGTCCATAAATTGATCGCCATAAATTGTGTTTTTTTGTGTGTTTTTGCCTTTCTCATATAAAAATGGCATCACTGCGGTAATCACAACGGAACCCTACTTCTGAACCGAAGCCCGAAGAGCCGAGTGTAATATACCATTCAAATCGTTTCGTCGAGATCGCAAAATGTCTGTGTCTATATGCCAAAAATAGGAAATCATTTTTTTTCTAAGGATGCTTCAACGAGCCGATTTCAGCGAACTTAGATTCAAATAAAAGGTATTTTATTCCCGTAGAGAACTTTTAAAAAATGCCTTGATACGACTTCCGGTTCCGGAATTACGGGGTGCTAAAACGATTTCCATAAACTCAGATTCATATGAAAGATTTTACTTTACACTATAGAATTTGTTTTCGGAACCGAACTCCAGTTCCGGAGTACCTGGGTAATATGTACAACAATTCGCTAAAAATATTAACTAAATTTTCTCGGAGATGGCTGAAACGATTTTAACGAACTTAGATTCAAATGAAAGGTCTTACGATCTGGTAGAACTCTAATGAATTTCATCGAGATACGACTTCCGGTTCCGAAATTATAGGGTTATAAGTAAACAAATTCCAATTTCTCGAGTATTTTTGTATATATGTTGAATATTCGTAAAAAAGTGCCTTTAGCTAGTCATATAATTCTTATATTGTGCATGTTTTGTTAGTTTTAACTAGCAATAATCGCACCTCGGTTGAACCTCATTGGTTACGATATCGCCACTGCGCAAAGCTTATGTTTTGTTAGTTAATGACCAAACATTTGATTTCCGATAGTTCTAGTTCCAGAAGTGCTGGAAATAGTGGTTAAAGATCCTAAAACGGAATTTCATTCTCTCGAAGATGCCTAAAACGATTTTCGCAAATTTAGGTTAATTGCTGTTAAATTTTATCCGGATCCAAGTTCCGGCTCCGGAATCACAGGGCGAAGTGTGTTTTAAATCTCATACCGTCATTCAGAGCGACGAGGCAAAAGAGGGGGAAATTCTTCTACATTTGGCTCTAAACTTTTCAAAATTGAAATTTGTCTCTGCTACTGGCCAAACTAAACCAGATTTCGGTTCTATCGGTTCCTAGTTCCCGGTTCGGAAAGTACCGGTAATAATGGTCAAAAACTCCAGAAACGGAACTCTCAGAGACGCTTCAGCTGCTTTTCTCTAGTTTCGCGCGATTTTCGTCGTAAAAGTACGTTAGTAGCTATAAGCCAAATTTTTAGATTTCAGAGTTTCAGAAACTTTCAGATTTCTAGAAAGGTACTATTTATAAAACCCATTTTTTTGCATTTTCAAATGCCCCGTTTCCCGTTTCGAAGACTTTCGTCGAGTGTGAACTTTTTCAAATACAGCTAAACCCACCCACCCTTGCTTGTCTACAGAAATGTTTGCCTATGACATTGCGCCATTTCTTTTTCATGTATAATCCCTGTTAACTTTCGATAGAAGATCAGATGCCCGCGCTTCCATGGTACAATATTCTACGTCCACAAGGATTTTCTAAATGGCCTTTCAACTGTTCAATGTATGCATATAGTAGTATTGGATTCATTCAATTGGATCTCTTATACCTTGTTACAACAACGTTTTTACGCTTGTAGCAAAACTACAATTTTATTCTCTATATGTATCGTTTAGTCGCGGAAGAACAGGATCTTCCTGGAATTAAGTTTGTTCATCGCAAAATCATCTTATTGTTTACAACCTTATTGTTCTTTGCGATTTTTGGTTCCTACCGCAAATTGCTTATGACTATATATCGAACGAGACCCGAAAACAAACAGTCTTCAGATTATGATTGAAAAATACAGTCCACGATCCACAAGTGATTAAGGTATTTATTGAAAAATCTTCGGCTAGTACAAATAGTAAGCAGTGTAACCACATTCCCCTCTATTGGGAATGATCTTCAAATTGAATTCTTAGAATTAAGAAAGTTTCGTTAAATTTATAGTACTTGGACAAATACAAAGGGGAAAATGGACTTTATGACCCAAACCCACATACTAAAGTTTACTGAGAGAGCCTGTTTTTTAAGTCTTTCATTATTTTAGATTTTGTTTAGGTTTTGTTTGTGTTGATATGTGGTGTTCCACATGCCGAGTATTTCAATTAGCACAACGGCTTTCCCGGACAAGAAAAGCTACGGGTTCGAGTCATGTTTCTGCGGTATTTTTTTCGTGAATTTTCAGTTTTGCTGTACGTCCCAATCTGTTTTTTTTTTCTTCCGTTGATTACCTTCCAAGTATGTTTGAATGTATTCAAAAAATTGATGAATTCATAACTATTTTGTTTTCACCAAACTAATGTCGTTTTCGCTTGAGAAAACTGAAACTGACCCAGAGTAGTTTCATCAAACAAACACTTTTCACGAAACTGTGTTGGTTTCGCACTAAGCAATGAGAATCTGAGCAAACCTGATATAAATACCAAATTTAAAACTGACTCGATTTTCAGTTCAACAACGTTGAAACGAAGTTCGAAACTAGCTTCAAACAAATGGTTTGACAGCAGTTAGGGTGGAAGCTGGGTTAGGTTTGGCATCAAGCGAAAACGACATAAAATCTCGCAATAGCATTAGAGATTGAATTTCGCATCCTAGTGTCTTAGGATTTGTTCGGATTCTGGGCTACTTCTTGGGAAAAGGTTTCATGTTCACTTCGAATATTACTTCCATTTTTCTGATTGAATACTTCAGATTTAGCAAAGGATTAGCAGCTGTGATTGCAAAAACTGATGTTTTCGTTACAACCAAATCTGCGATTCCAGCATTTACAAAAGCACACTAAAGACTTATGAGGATTGGAATAAATTTGAATCGCTTTCATTACAGTATTGAAATACTTCAGTTGTACCGTAACAATAGATAGGATTTCATTGAAAAGGACCCAAATATTATTAAATTGTACCTAATTTTGCCTGAACAAGAAATGTTGCTGAAAATTTAAGCCGAAAGCAGAAAACGATTGGAAAGGTGACTGGGAAAGCTACACAGAGATGACTTAATGGTGTAATAAACTGACCGCTGAAGTTTATTTTTATTTTATTTTATTTTTTATTTTAGGAGCAAGGGAAAAGCTCGCTGGAGCTGAGATTTTTGTTCTTTTCTCCAGCAGGTATAAAACCTTCTCATCTTTGTATTGTAAGTTGACAAAAAGATGGTGATATGAGTTATTTAAAGAAAAGTTCGACATTTCATCGGAACTACATCAATTCTTTTCAATCATAACAATCTATTTAGTGAATTAAGTTTAATCATCGAATTCGACAGCTTTAATATTCCTCTATTCTAAGTTTCCCAACAAATAGTCCATTATAAAAACAACTATCAGCGGACATTCAGCGAGATGCATTTTGGGTTTCCCTGGAAAATTGAAATGGAGTTTACTGTCTCAGAAAGGACGCGATCGGCTTTACTTGATGTTGCAAATAAAACGTTATGAAAACGGACAAACAGATGATTGAACCTGAAGCCAGCGAAGTGTCACTCAGATGTAGTAGCAGTTAGCCAAATCTAGCCAAAGATTTACAAGTCTTTGGTGTGCTACTGACGAATTGTGGAATGCTTTGTTTTCAAGCACTCTCTCTCTCTCTCTTGTAGAGCTTCGAGTTCTGAGATTCATTCGACTTCAGATTTCTTTCCATCACAGCTGCTAAGGTATTCTTCAAAACAACTTTTCTTTGAATCTTAAATAAGAACAAGAAAATTTATTTTGTCATAAACTATCATAACTTTTTCAATTTGTCAACAGTTTTGAACCGAGTTTAGAAAGATTTGTCGTTTTCAATGACGATTTCAAATTTTAAACACTTTACCTTGTTGTTCCGGAGTCGGAAATCATTAGCAGTATATGAGACATTTAAGTCTAAATTTGTGAAAATCGGCTCAGCCATCTCTGAAACAATGAAAAGAATTCCGTTGTTTTTAGATTTTGACCACTAAGGCTTGTTCGCGACAAAATCTGGTCAGATTAAATCTGGAATAAGAAAAATTGCTGTTAGTTCAATCCACGATGAATTTTTTATTCATTTAATTGTGCATTATCAGTAAACTTAAAACTAATTACAGTTACTTAATTAGGCTTCATTAAGAAACTACGAATTTTTAGTTTACTCCAGCTCCAGCTGATTTTGTCCCAGATTTTCGAAATTTTATCTCTAGCTCCAGCTTGTTGTTTATATTGATAAAGTTCTCTCTTTTAGAGCCCAATACCGCTCGGTAGGTCGCAACTCCGGGCTGTTAGGTCGATTCACCTCTTTCGGTACAACATGGACTCCATTCACTTTAAACCTTTCCAAAACATCTATGGAGTAGCGACAATATGCCAAATCAAGCCAGAATAGCGAGGGACGAGGGATGTCTGCGTATGAATGATAATGATCGTTCTCGTAGGCATTCTTCATGGTATATTTTCTTGCTTACCGTTCTGGTAGCGATAAAGCTTTTTTTTTTTTTGCTCGACCACAGCTACATATTGCCTGCCAAATCAAAATTTTTTTTAAAGAAAACTTGGTCTTTTTCTTCGTCCTGAAATGCTGCTCTATGCCGTCCTTTTGAATGACAGTTTAAAAAGATGTTAAGGGAAGCTGTATAAAGTCTGCCAACACATAAGTTTAATCGTCGATTATCACACAGAAAAAACCCGTCAAAAATTCGCGATGCAGCTTACGAGATCGGATTTTAGCCATCACATTCTGTTTATTATTACGGTTTGGTACAGTTTTTTGGTGCTGGGGAAGTTGAAGACATTTTTTTCTAGCCCCTGTACAAATCGAAAGATGCCCGGGTTGGTAGGTCAATGCATAGGACGCTGGTCTTACAAGCCAGTGGTCGTATGTTCGAGTCACGACCTGGAACGATTCTTAGTGTCAGTAGGATCGTAGTACTAGCCATGCAATGATCCTGTACAATATAAATCGGCTGCGAAAAAGTCTGTTCAAACAAAAAGTCCACAAAAGAAATGTAATGCCAAGACTTTGCTTTTTACGTATCGAAAGATGTGATCTCTTCTGCTATATTTGCTTTTCCTTCGTGTCCTTCTGGTGGTTGCCGAGATCCGTTCCTTTTCCGCTCCCAGCCTTCCTGGTTGTTGTCGAACATGAATCAATAGATTTAAGAACATTGTGGTTAGTGTTTGCAGGGAAACCAAGCTTTTTTGTAAGTTTTCTCACTGACAGATTCGGATTTGCATTGCGACCACACACAATTGCTTTTCGTATTTGAACTTCTTTCGAAGGCATTTTCGATCAGAAAGCAGTAAGGAGTAGTAAGGAGTGTATCGAAAAGTAGTTAGCAACATTGATTATTGAATAAAAGAGGGAAAATAAAACATATTTTGACATCAGTTTTCGATATATTGTAGAAAAATTACATTTTTATGTATTTCACTGATTATATTGAAGAAAATCCTAGTTTCTGTGAAACGCTCGCACTTTGGACTTGACATTCTTTATTAAATTCTGCACAGTTACTTTTGTGACTTTCCTGGTGGCAGCTGTCCAGTTTTTTTAACTCCTGCATGTTTTGGGACACTGTACCTTCCTTCCGAAAGTGCCGCTTAACAATTGCCCAATACTTTCAATTGGCCGAAGATACGGGCAGTTCGGTGGGTTGATGTCCTTTTCTACAAATTGTACATTGTTTTTTGATAACCACTGTAGAACGGAGTTGGCGTAGTGAGCTGAAGCCAAATCCGGCCAGAAGAGAGGAGGAGCCTTATGCTTTCTGTACAGTGGCAGCATTCTCTTCTTCAAACATTCTTCCTCGTACACCTTGGCGTTAATTGTGCCCTTCGTGAAGAAAATCGACGACCGCAAACCACAGGTACAAATTGCTTGCCAGACCAACCTTCTGCCCAAACTTTTCCATCGCCACCGTGGTGTTAGCGTCGTCCAGGTCCTGGTACACCGATTTCGTATAATATTGCGGTCCGGGCAGTGCTCGAGAGTCTTCCTTGGCGTAGGTTTCGTCGTCGATCAGGATGCATCCGTCTTTATTCTGTAGAATCCGGTTATACAGTTTTCGCGCTCTTGTTTGGCCTGAACCTGCTGTACCAGGGATCGGCACCTTCTGTTTCTTGTACGTTTTCAGGGAGTTCCGAACTTTGATCCGTTGAATCATCCCGATGCTGGTGTTGAACTGCTTGGCCAAATCCCGCGTCGACGCCGATGGGTTTTTCCTGATGTACTCAACCACTTTTAAGTCCCGGCCGGGCTGGCTGGGACCCGTTTTCCTACCGGATCGGGGCAAATCCTTCATGGAAAGGGTCTTACCGAACTTCTCGATAATATTTTTGACACTGGTGTGGTACACTTTCACCCGTTTTGCAATTTCGTTGTACGTGACAACACTTTCTGAGCTCCAAGTGTGCAGAATTTTCTTTCGCGTTTCCGGATCAATTCGACTCATCATTGAAACGATAAATCGTACCGAAACCAATCGATTGCGCAGCTGTTATTGACATGTAAACAAACATGTCACCGCAAAACACGCTGCAAAAAATTAAGCCATGTCAGAGTAATAACTGTTTGAATGTTGCTAACTACTTATCGATGCACTCCTTATCACCAAAAATTGAATTCTGCTACTTCCGGAACTTGGATCCGGTTTTATTGAAATCGATTCGTTCAACCTGTAACTAACAAAACCTATAAATTGGATCTGGTTTTAGTCAAAATTGTAATAATTTTTCCATTTTTGCAACGTCGCTCTAAAAGATGGGTTGCAATTTCTTACACACTTTACTCTGTAACTTTGGAACCGAGAGCCGGATCCAGACAAAATCAACATCAACTTGTAATACCTTTCATTCGAATCCACACACTTCGATAAAACCCTGTGATTTTACATCTTATTAGATACACCTAAATGGAGTGTCGCAATTTACGCAAATTTACGTGAAAGAACGTTTAATATTGTGTCTAAAATTCCATGACATGAAATGCTTTGAAATAAAAAAAAGGAATACTGACAGCGACCTCCGGGACTTCAACTGAGATTGCAAAGTACGTCTGTTAATCGACTGAGCCACAGAAGCACACATCTGCTTGGTTGGTAAAAGGTGCATTTAAATCCATACTGTCGCATCTGTTGGCAGAATGCAAGTTACAGTCGAAACCAGTTTAATTCAATCTAATCTAATATTAAGCCATTATAAATGAAAATTTTCGTCATTTGACAAATTAGGTTTATGAATTACATCGTATGAGCAATTAAATCACCTGTAAAATTCAAACTTTTTTAGTGTGTAGTTATGTTAAAATCGGTCAATCGTTTCGGTACCTTTACCGGTGCCTCTGAAATCATGAACGAAGATCCTTTATACCTCAAATCAATGTATTTGGTCACAACTAACCAGATCTGTACAACTGAAGAATTACACGGCTAGTTGAATCTATTCGGCTCCAGTTTTCAGTGGCAATGCATAGAAACACGCTCTTGAAATTATAACGCTCATAACTCTCGAATCGGAAGTTCGATCCGGATAAAATTCAATATTAGCACGCTATGGGACTATGAGACCTTTCATTTGAATTTAAGTTTGTGAAAACAGAGTGCATTGTTTTGGTTTCATACACACAAACACACACACTCAGACGTTTTGCTCATTCAACGAGCTGAGTCGAATGATATATGACTTCCGTTCAAAAGTCGGGTTTCACAGTGATTGCATAACGTTTATGTACGAGAAAGGTAAAAACAGTACCAATTCTGATGTCTGATTGTAAAACTTTGAATCTGTTTGAAAATGTTGGAAAAAATATGTACTATTATTTGCTTTTGTTTTGTCGTGTACTTGCTTTAATTTCTGTATCTTTTTGAACAGTTCTTCCGCATGAAAATGTGAGCATTGTTAGAGTTTTAAGCACGCCTACAAACGCAAATTGCAAAAACAAAAACAGTTCTAAACTGGTGTAAATTCAAGTGACAATTCCCTACATTAAATCATGCCGAACAACACCCAACTCCAGCTGCTGCTGATGGACGATACCATCAACGAGGACGACGAACAATTGCAGCAGGAACTGCACGACAATGCGTATGCAGAGATTATGTCCGCCATCTTGGCTACATCCCGGCGGGCGGCGGAAATGAACCGGTGCAACCAACTGAATACGCTCAATACAAACAAAACGTTGGATTGCAAGTTCGATCGGTTGATTTCGGAGGTTGGCGATCTGAAGGATGCCATCGAGGAGAAGATCGATACGATCAACCGGAAGATTAAGCAAACCAACCGGCTGTTCCAGACTAGCCAGGATTACGAGAAACGTGCCGGGAAAGCTTGCGAACTGGTGCTGATGGGTATCCCGTATCGACGGGGAGAAAATTTACGGGAGTACTTTGTGAAGATCAGTAGAGTGTTGGGTTTTCCGGAGCAGGATATCCCACTGGTGTACATTCGGCGGCTATTGGGGGGTGGTTCCGCCGGTAGTGAAGTTAAAATGAAAATTCCTCGTTACAGTCCGTCGATTATGGACAACTTGAAGAGCCGAGCCAACGCGAAATTCGGCCAGAACCAACGGACGCCGAATGAGTCGATTATTGTGGTGCAGTTTGTGTTCCGGAATGCCCGGCAGGAATTCTTCCGACGATATTTGGACCACAAGGCGCTCACTTTGCGTGACATTGGACTGGACAGTGGTTCGAGGATATTCGTGAACGAAAACTTGACCCGCGCCAATCTCGGTCTGAAAGCGGAAGCGATGAAGATGAAACGCGAAGGAAAACTCAAGAATGTTTTCACCGTAAATGGACAGATCTATGTGAAGCGTTCGAACGAGCACAAGTCGGAGTTGGTGACCAGTACCGTGGACCTGCTGCTGATGGATGAGCACAAGATGAAAAGCAATAAGTAAATTTGTTTTGTTTTTTTTTTTGTTAAATTACTGCATTTTTCCTATTTTATTACATCCAATGTTTGTGACCTTAAGTAAACTGTGCGAAAAAGTTAGATTCCTTGTGATGATACCTTACTCAAAGGGATACCGCATCGTTATCGTCTCTCTACTAGGGTCTCTTCCTTTTGTCGCGCCGCGGGGATTATCAGAATGAAGGGAGCTGGCGCAGAAAAAAAAGAGATAATTTACCAAACCACTAAATATTAATTTGTCTCCGAACATCCGCCGCACATCGCGAGTGTGCGAAGTAGTGAAGCGTGTAATTAAATGGTGGGAAACTATTCCGATGCTCGGTGCTAATGATGATGGTCCCATCGTATCCGCACGGTTCCCAGTTAATGGGTCTTCCGGTGAAAGAAGGAAGCATTTCGGCGGACGAAAGTGTCACACTCGCGCCTAATGGAGTCTGTGCAGTTCCCGGGCGAAGTTTCGATGAAGGTGGTGCACGTTGGTTTTGCCTTCAACGGAACTTTGGAAGTAGTCTGGGTCGAACTGGGGAAACCTACGGAAGATCAAAACGGAACGTCACTCAATCTCAAAGCATGAAACAAGTGCTTCGTAACACACTTCGTTAGCAACAACACCCGTCAAAAGTGTGATGTTGCCGTTGTTTACTATAGCACGGATAATGAGAAAATTTTCGTCGCTTAAGTGCAAAACTGAAGACGGGGCCGAAGGAGCAACAAGTTGTTGTGCATTAATTTCCCATCACTTCTGCTGCAGCGCAAGAAAACCGGAGACGAAGTGCAGCCACCGCACAGCCACTGTCGCTTTCCCGTGTTTTTCTGTGTCAGTGCACGCGGGCCTCGTCGGTGTACCGGCATTTGGAAACTCCGCAGAAATGCGCGTCCTTCCAGAACACAAAATGAAAACAGTGCCTCGGGGGCGTTGCTTTCCATTAACAGCCAATTTTCCCAACGGATGATTACATCCGGCTTGTCTGAAGCTTTTACCAGCTAACGGCAGCGACAGCCGCCGGCCTGGATTGCGGATGGGATCGGGATTGATTAAGCAGCAGAAATAGGAAGAGGGGCCATTTTTCCGCTTTCTGTGTGTTGCCATCTACTTAGCGGAAAACGAAAATCATGCCCTCCGGGACGAAAGGGTTCCGCAAAAAGGATTAAAGATTGTACAATGTACAACACAGGATGGGACGGGGTGCGAAGCGGGATCCTTTAAGTATTTAATTGAAAGATCCCAGAGAGCGTAAACAACTTTTCTGACAGCTCTTTTAAGTTTCCTCAAAAGCGTTGCTGTCTTGTGAACAGTAGCGCTTCCTCGTAGCTCGAATGTTTTGGACACATGCGAAGTGAACAAGTCGGAAGACTGGGTTTCCTTAAATTACAAACGAAATTGAACGGCATTGATGTTATTCCGGGAACATTTTCTATGTAGTAAACAAATGAAATAACTGTACCTTTTGTTGAATCTGTGTACAGCTGTATGTAGTACCTATATGCTACGCATCTGCAGTCCTGCAATGATGTTGAAATAGTGAAAGAAAATATTGGACGTTAATAAACAGGATTTACTCAAAACCGAATCCTTTTTAGATGGTGGAACAATAAGGATTCAATCAGGCACAAATTACTTATCGGAGACAATACCGAGTTTTGTGTTTATGCGATTCTCTCTTGAGAAATTCCACCCAGCACGATCATTATCAGACTGTAAATTTTTTTTAAGGGCGTGAAATACTCAGAGTATGAAGTGGAGCGAAGAAATGTAGCAAAATTCTTTCACGGTTCATGTATTGAGAGACTCGAGTTCTTGTAGCATCTTCTACAGGATTTTTTTTTTTATTTAAAAGATACTTTTATTCAGGCCTATTTGCGTACAAGCTTTACGTTTTCGAATTAGCCGAATTTTTAAATAAAGAATTTTTTGAAGTGGATCTCGTTGTCACTCTTTTTCTAGGAGCAGAAGAGTTTCAGTTTCAGTGCAAGGTTTACCGTAGTGTGCAGGTTGTTCACAAACTGACATGTAACCAGCTGATTTTCATAGGTAATCAGCGTTTTACACGGATATGTCCCACCTTGACCACAAATGATGTAAGATGGGATTGCCTTACGTAGTTGCATACGTACCACTCGCACGCCATGCCGGATGCCGGGGAAAAAATCCGCCATACTTCTCTTTCGATGGAAAGAACTTCACCGTACTGCGACATGATTTCCCGAACGGACTGATCGGTGACCTGCGGGGGAAGGTCGTGCACGCGTACTTGTATGGCATTGTCCACCATGTGCACAGGAATTTTGTATTTAATGTTGTCACACTCAACGCTGTGCACCTCGTTGTTAACCGAAGCGAATGCAATTGCATCGCTTTCACGTTTAAACATACTGTACACACAGTTAGACGCCTTGTTGAATTGAATCTCACATACATTATTAGCGTCTAGATGCATTCGTTCTTTAAGTAAGATTTCAATTTCATTTGCTGCTGGTCTAACTTTGCAACGCTTGAAATCTATACAAATTGAATTCGGTCTTGCAGGCCAAGTTTCAGGCTTTGTTAAATCGTATTTGACCATTCCGTACACTCTATTGTTCACTGCACTGTATTGTCTTTGTTTCTTTTGCTTCGACCGCAAACGATTTTCGACTGTGTTGGGTGAGATGCGAGCACGAACGCACCGGATTGAAAATGTTGTATATAATATAGATAGCAATATAGAAGCTTCTGTCAAATTTTCGGCAATCACCATCACTGACTACATTCGTACTATAGAATAACTTTATTATATCATTTACTTTACACCGGCTGTGACCATTTTAGTCGTTTACTGGGAAGGAAAATCTATAGAATAAGGATTCAGTTAATACAAATGTTGTTGTAAACTTATTTCCATCACCTTGAGTCGACAGTTTTCTCAATTTACATAAAAAAAATGCTCATTGATTGTATGATTTCGTCAATTCAGATCCATATTAAGAATACTTATTTCCAGTCCCTCTTGTAAATATTTTCATGAACCTCGCTCAGTTGCTAGAAATATACTGTACTTGTAAAGAAGTACCATTTTTTCGTAAAACCAGATCAATTTCCCCTTACACTTTTCATGTTCGGGGCACTTACTCCACTCTCTCACCCTAAAAATAACCTTATAATCTATTTTGATTTAACTTCCTTTGTGTCAGTGAACTAACTACAGATCTCCTCCATGATTACCCTGAATAGTATACAAAGTATCTGTGCTTTCAAAAAATATCGATTCCCACCTTTGGTACATGTGCCTAACTTGATGGCGATTCGTTTAGTTGTGTCGTAGTTATGCTGAGACTTAAATCTGGAACCAAATCTTTTGAAATTATTCAATAAAAACCTTGAAATTCTCGCAACTTTTTTGTTTTACAAAAAATGGGAGATGAAAAATTATTTTCAAAAACCCCTCCTTCTAGTCTAAATGTCGGTTCTCTTCAAATCAAGGACACTTGCTATACACTCTTCCCCCTGAAAATGTCATAATGATCATCTCTGAAGAGCAATAAGTATCTCTGCCAAATTTGATAGCAATCCGTTCAGTAGCTCCGGCGTTATGCCGTTACAAGCTTTACATCCCCTTTTTAGAGACACCTACTACATCCACCTCACACCCTTATAATCATATCTAAGTTGCGCAAAAAAAATATATATGCTCTTCAAAAAGTATCGGTTCTCGTCAAATTAAATAAATCTTATCATGACCCCTGCTAAGGACACTTGCTACGTTCCCTCCCCCATAAAAATACCCTTACAACTATATTGACTTTGTTTACCATCATAAACTTGGACATGGGTTCATTGGCTTAGTAAAAAGGTGCTATTTTCTTCGACGTCTGAGGCCGTCTAACAACGCTATGTAACATTCGCTATTGATTGCTTTTCGTTTTTTTAAATAGTCGATGAAGATTATAGGGTAACAGAGGTATTTTGGTCACTTCATATATTTTAACCCACCTAACAAACTCTATGGAATTAATCGATGTTAAGTAACACATGTTGCATCAATTTGAAACTAATCACATTAAATTATCTATTGTGGAAGGTTTTTCAAAGATATTACAACGTTTGGTGGATATTTTTACAAGGTGGGCCAAAATAGAATCAATCCTTAAGTAGGTCAAAATACCTCTGTTATCGTACCAAATGCATCCCAAAATACTGAAGCCATAACCTTCGCAGCTGACTGACACTTCGGACGTGGTTCACCGGCTGCATTCCACTCAGATGATGATCGTTTTGATTCCGGAGTAAAGTGATGGATCCATGTTTCATCCATTGTCACATATTGACGCAGAAAATCTTATTTATTAGTTGCTGTTTTTGATTGACTGTGAGTGAACGCAGCATCCACTTTGAAAAGAGCTTACTTATGGTCATATGTTCATGCATAATCGTAAACACACTGCCTTCTAGTATCTTTACAGTCGCAGCTATCTTACGCGGTTTAAATTTTTAATTAAATATAGCCAATTTGTGGAGTTTTTTTTATGTTTTCTGGACTTTTTTTAATGTTTTCACCCCAATTGGACGACCAGAACGTTCACCATCTTCGGGGTCTGTACGATTACGCTTAAAATTTAGCAACCCAAAAACCATTTTTTTCTTTTCGATTGAGTAGAGTCCGGATAACACTTTTGAAGTCATGGTCATCAAGTAGCAATAATAAATTAACACTTGGAATGGTTTTGAAAATGACAAAAGTAGTTTCACTTAAATGATTATCACTGTTTTCTGATTCATCGAAATGTCATGAAATTTGACACGTAGTCTTTTGAAAGTTGACATTTCATATGGATTTGACAGTGATATCGCCATCAATGAGTCAGCCACACGACCTATTGAGTGACGTGTTTGATAAGGGAATTTTATGTTTAATAGCACCTGAAATCTAAGTTTGATTACACTGGACATCGAAACCCTAAGTACCTGGTTAGTACTGGATTCATTCCCGCCGCATATTAATTAATTAATTCATTTATTTATTTATTTATTTATTTCGTCAAGCAAATGTAGACTGCATATGAATGGTTTACAATGTTTACTTAGATACTACGCATTATTTCTACGACTAAGCTGAGATTTAATTTCATTTTGGGCATACTAAGGTCAACATGTTCGCAGTATTGATTGTAGTGATGCATTATTCGATTGATTGGGCTATATTTGGCATAATTTGTTCTAATGTTTCTTTCTAAAAAAAATTTCTGGGTTCGCAATCGACGGCTAGGTATATTAAAATTTAGTTTCGATAATAAAGAAGGTGATTGAATGCGTTCAGAAATAATGTCGCTGATGAAATAATGCATTACAAAGTCGCAGCGTTCTTTAAGTGTTTGTAAAGATTGTCCCAGAAAGTATCGACGCAACCAAAAACCGCTGCCATTTCGCAATGGTTCAGAATCTGTCAGTTTTTATGGCTGCGTCCTGTTGTTTACACTCTTCTCTAACCACTTGTGCAGTTGTTTATTCGTTTTCATTAGTTTGTTTCGAAATGCGTGGACTTTCAGAACAACGTCGAAAAATTGTGTACAAATCGTGCACAGAACACGGACTGTCACTGAGAAAGATAACAAAAATGGAAGGAGTAAGTGAAAAAGCCGTTCGAAATGCAATCAGGAAGTTCGGTGAGGATAACACCTTTGAGGATAAACCGAAAACGGGTCGAAAAAAAAGGTCCTGCTAACCCTCAGTTGGATACACGTATACTGAAGGCGTTCGAGCAAAAGAAGGAGGTTTCAGTTCGGGATGTGGCCAAAAAAGTGGGCACTTCGAAGTCAAATGTTCTTCGTGTTAAAGAACGTTTGAACCTTCTAACCTATAAGAAGCAGAAACAACCAAAACGTAGTCCGAAACAAGAAGCGTTGATCAGGCCGAGGGTTCGAAAGCTGTACAATAGGATTCTTGTTGGAAATTTGAACTGCATAATCATGGACGACGAAACCTACGTGAAACTCGATTACAAATCCTTGCCGGGACTACAATATTATACGGTGCGAGAAGGGCAAGTGTTAAACCAGTCCGAGACATCGAAGTCGAAAAATTTGGTAAGAAAAGTATGGTCTGGCAAGCAATTTGTAGCTGTGGTAAGATTTCGAAACCCTTCATCACCACTGCTTCAATGAACAGCGAAATATACATCAAGGAATGTTTACAAAAACGACTTCTACCCATGGTTCGAAGCCACAAGGATCCTGTTGTCTTCTGGCCAGATCTTGCTTCTTGCCACTACTCGAAATCAACGGTAGAATGGTATACTACCAAAAATGTCACTTTTGTCCCGAAAGACATGAATTTTGGTCATTAACGAAGGCACATCTTATGAAAACATGTCTCGGCAGCCGAAACCATTCAACAGTTCGAAAAAGATTGGAAAAAAAGTGTCAAAACTTGTCGCCAAGAAATCTGTACGGAATTTAATGAGGAACGTTCGCAAAAAGGTGCGCCAGCTAGTCTACAATGGCTAAGTAGCAAATGTTGAGAATAATATTCTATTGTTGTAGTCTAATATTATCAGTATATCGAATGAAATTTGAATATCTAACACTTGTGAATTATTTACAGCGAAATCAAAGTGCGTCCATACTTTCTGGGACAGTCTTTATATTGATGAACATGCAGCGTGCTTCCTATGAGGGTAAAGGAAATGCTGTTCAGTTTAATTTACGAAGTGCATATAAAAGAAATTCTTTTTGGATATATTCAATGCGTTCTTTGTCAATAATATTATATGAATTCCATGCTAGGCTGCAATATTTCAAAATAGGTCTGACATATGTACTGTATAATAATTTAATTGTGCATAGGAGAAACACATGGATAAAAATCCATTGGAATTCATGAAATCAGGAAACTTGTGAATCATGCCTTAGCAAAATGATTGATATCATGAACAATAACTCATCATCCATGAAAATTTTCATGATATCAATCATTTTGATCATGAAATTTCATGAGAAGAAATGTTACATGATTTCGTGATATTTAGTCATAGTACCGTTCATTTTTTTTGCTACGAACCATCGATAGAGGTTCGAAGCAGTCAGAACTATCAATTAGAAGAACGATCCAAATCCTGTTTCAAAACCAAAATTAAATAGTGCCACAAATTAGTTCACAGTCAACATCAACTTAGCACCCAGTCCGGAATGCACTCAATCACGGTTGTTGGAAACGCCAATTAATTCTAGTTACAGAGCTTGGAGAAGTTGGTCAAAGAATTCACAACTGCTTTCGAAAGCCCCACTTGCTTTCCGGGGGCAGCCACAATCACGAGGGCGATAAATTTACCGTAAAATAATTAAAAGCACCTAAATTTTTTATCGTCGTACGAATTTATTAGGTCCTAGCCGAAACCTGTCGTGGACCTTGATCCCAAAGGGGTGTTAAATAAAACGAACTGACTGACCCTTCCCACACCACAAGGCATTAGTTCGCCCCCCACCTCCCCCCTCCCTTTACCCATGCAGTGTAACTAAAAATTTCTGAAGCCCATCGCCACCGATTGCTTCTGATGTGACTTCTTTTTTCCCTTTGCTGTGACGTGATGACGTGATGATGATGATGATGATGTTGATGGTTCCTATTGATCCTCATTTCAGATGGGCCCTGGGAACGAACCGGCCTTTTTTAGCTAGCTCGGCTGGAGATGGGGCGTGGTCGCAGTCTATCACCCATCATTCGTCGATTATCATAATCATCGAGAATGCTCTGTTGTGATTGAGTTCTATAGATTCTGGACCTGATTGAGTTCAAAGACCTTTTGGGCTGAATGATTCCCGGCATACCTGCTGCTACTATTAACTTTTACCACTACTACTACTACTATTACTACTACTTTAACCTGGGACTTGCTGACTGGTTGGCTGACGATCTCCAAACAATGCCGTGGAATGCGCTAAGGAGGCTAGAAAGCCACGAGTACCAGTTTTATCGCATAGTTGAACTTTATTACCGATGCTTGACGTATGTTTTTGTTTTGTTTACGATGCCGCCTTGCCGATGCTGAAGCCATGAATGATGGATGGAATGGGTTGATGGGATCGTCGAAAACGGGGAAACGCCGAGGGAGCTCGTTTCTCGACCATTCAAGGAAATCGTTGAGCCACTCCGGTCCCGGTTCGTATGGGGTCTAGAAATGCCAAAATCGGTGGCGCTCGCAATGGAAATAGAAGACCACAATCGTAGCCAATGGTGGAGAAAGATGTATATATTCAAAGTTTGCCTGTTTAGCATATCATAACAGAACAACATCGCTTTGTGTGTGTGTGTGCACCATGTTTCTTTTTTTTCTCACGAGATGCGCCCTTGCGTCACCCCGTCGCTGACCGGTCGAGTGAAAGAAAAGAAAGTTTGTGTTTCCGAGAAATTCCTCGCTGCGCGAATAGTTGGAATTTTTGGAATATTTTAAAATCTGGTCGGCCGCCCCCTCACCCCCTCTAATAGTACGGTGATCGACGCAAAACAGTTGCCCCATTGTTGACGCGATCGAAGGAATGTTGCTTTTTTTGTTCATTATGAACGCGGGTTAGTCTGCGATTGGATCGAACCAGAGCTTAGACCTGGAGCAGGAAAAGCGATCTTTCAGCGATTTCAGCCATGCCGCATACTTGCACGATGGCGCTGTTTGTTTTGACTGCAAATGAGGCTCGACATCGGTTGTTTGTCGGTCCGAATGCTGGCGGTGATGATTTTGGGAATGTGGAACATTGCCGGTAGTGCGTCCGGAGCATTAATTTGGAACTGTATAGGACTGAAAAAATTTCAAATGGCCTATTACTGCTATGAATCACACAAAGCCCGATTATACAATGTTCAAACTAGATTGATTGAAAGGGGGAAAAAATCACCCGAATCTGTATCAAACAGTATCTAAAAGGGAAGAGATTTTTCCGTTATCAATAACTGTTTATCACAATTTAAACTTCCAACGAAAACTAATTTTAGCACCGCCAAATGGAATGGAGATCCCGAATGTGTAACCCAAGAAGAAACAAAAGCACGAATCTGCATGATACCAACCGTGCCGGGAGAAATAAGTACCACCGATAAAAGGTGATAAAATAGCGACATGGTAGTAAAATTCGAATAAACCGCGCGGCGGCTGGCCTCGTATTGCACCGTGAGCAAATCAGCAGAAGCAGCGACAGTCACCGCCCCGTACCAAGAAAGACAGACAGACAGAGACCCCCTTACGGTGCAGAAGAAGTGATCCAAAACGGTGGAGCAGCCGACAGAGAACCTGAAAACAAATCTTAATACATATATTATCAATTTTATATCCGTGAGAAAAATTCCTGTCCGCGTGTCCGCCACGCTGCGCGGTTTCGCGTCCGATGAGTTATTGTTTATACATTTGAGTGTTGTGTGATTTGGTTCCGTTCGCGTTCGGGGTGAGTTCGGTTGAATTGCATTAAATTTTCGTTTGTGAATTCCTTCCAGAATATTGCGAATTAAATTCTGTGATTATAGTAGTAATTAGGTTTTTGTATGAACAGAGCTAGGCTAAAGACCGTGTGGTATTCCAGGACAAAATAGAAAAATAGATCCACAGGGTTCCTGATTTCATGTCGTAAAAGGCGACAATTGCAGTAATTTGTCCTTTCCTGCTTTCTGTTAACATATTGTTTCAGGACTGTACATCTGGGTCTTCACTAAAATTTCTCTTCGTTTAATAAAAAAAAAATCCTAAATGATTGGGGTAACGGCTACATATTTCATCTGAACTCCTATTTCCATCTCATCCCTTCACCTCTTTACTTTGAACATGAATAATATCTTACAACGTACCTGAACCAAACAGTGAAATGTTTTAAAATGATTATTTAAGCTATTGTCACAATTGCCTATTGGAAGAAATGGTTTTAAATACTTCGGGGATCGTTTTGCCTTTCTCTATAGAAAGGTATTAGAATTGCTGGAAAAACCGACGTTCGAACGGAGTATCGGAGACCCATAGTGTTATATACCATTTGACTCAGTTCGACCAGATCGGAAAATGTCTGTGTGTGCACTTTTCGAACACATTTTTACCGCACAATTTTCACAGAGATGGCTGCACCGATTTTAACAAACTTAGGCTTGTTTGAAAGCTTCTGTGACTTCTCGTTTCGGAGCTGTTCTGGAGATATAATGGTATAAGTGACGTAACCGACAAAACTTGTTTTTTTACCGCGCAATTTTCTCGGAGATGGTTCAGCCGATTTTAACAAGTCTAGACCCGTTTGAAGCTATTGTTAGGCCATTGACCAAGTTCGAAGGTCAAATGGCTGTGACGTTTGGTTCCGGAGATATGATGGTATAAATGACGTAACCGACAAAACTTGTTTTATTTTACCGCGCAAGTTTCTCGGAGATGACTAAACCGATTTTAATAAGCTTAAGCTCGTTTGAAAGCTATTTGTGGACCATTGATCAAGTTCGAAAATCAAATGACTGCGACTTCTGTTTCCGTAGATATGATGGTATAAGTGACGAAACCTACAAAACACGTTGATTTTTTCCGCTCTTATATATAAGGGTGCCAATATTTTGGGATCACCTCTAATTTCGTAAAGCGCTAGTGCTCAAAAGTTTAAGCACCTCGAAGAAAGTCCTCGTGCAAAATTTAAGCTAAATCGAACATGGGTAAGGGGTGCTGCTCGGCGGTTGAGGTTTGAAAATTGAAATTTCCGAAATCGAAAATTTTTTTTTTGATGCCAAAAATCTTAAAATTGCATGAACCGTCGAGATTTAGTGTTATCTTAAAAAACATTTTTTTTAAATCGATTTTCTGGGACTCCCAGAAAGTCGTTAAAAAAAATTTTCGACATGACACTAAATATCGACGTTTCATGCAATTCTAAGACTTTTGGCATCACATTTTTTTTTTTCGATTTCGGAAATTTCATGTATGGTGATTTTTTCAAGATCAATGAAAATTCCTAAGTGGATTAAGAATGGTTTTTTAGATTAGCATAACTTTTCTCATACAAATAGGCAACGCAAATGTCAAGAGCTTGGTTGGAAAAATGATGCCTACTATGTGATATAAACACTGAAGAATGCTTTCTTAAACTACTCGATTCAATCTGAACCAATTGGTGTCAAAAATGAGCCCAAATTAGTGTCATAAATTATTTAATAAAAAGTTAAAAAAACTTTTTATAAAACTGTTTTGATGAAAGAGAAAGGCATTATCACACCACTAGGTGGATTAAGAAGGGTTTTTTTTATTTAAAACGAACTCACTTTTGAATTTAGAACACATTTTCATCTCGAGACAGTTCTTCATGTTTCTGAATATCTACTAATCGATTCGTCCTAAAACATGATGCTGGATGACTTCATAATTAGTAATGTTCACTTGGCACTTGTTTAATCAACGATTAAAAACTTCAAAAATTACCCGACAAACAATAAAAGTCTTAAAAAATATGAGATGAAAGTTTTTTACTTAGTTCTCTTGATTGCGCCTTGTTTTCATCTCATTTGGTTTCGCAAAGCTGGCAAGTTTTCTCATAATGTTACAAAACAAAAATTGTTTTTCTTCTTCAAATTATCATCAAAAAGTATATTTTTGGTATCCGTGACATTAGTTTAATTATATTATTGATATTAAGATAACAATAAAACTGGCTATATTAATATTTCAAAACTGGCTGAAAAATTCGGAAGATTCAAAAATAGCTCTGAAAAATGAAAAAAAATCACAAAAACATCTTTCACAATTATTTAAAAAAATAATTCGATGGTATGAATTTTTTTCTTCAAATAAACCTTATGCTGGCTACAAGGATCACATTCGGATACATTTTTGAAAACCTTTCCACGCTTTTCATGGAAAATCAATGAAATTCATATAACCGATTTCGTTGAAATTCTTGAAATTGGTTGATTTTCTATGAAAAGGCATAAAAGGTTTTCCACAAATGTGTCCGAATGTAATCTTTGTAGCCAGAATAAGGTTTATTTGAAAAAAAAAAAAAATATATATATATATATATATATATATATATATATATATATATATATATATATATATATATATATATATATATATATATATATATATATATATATATATATATATATATATATATATATATATATATATATATATATATATCATCGCATTATTTTTCCAGATAATTGTGAAAGATCACAAAAACACTCATTTTTCAGAGCTATTTTTGATAAGACTCGAGAAAATCCACAGAATTTTTCAGCCAATCTTTTTTGTTGCGATTTTTTCCCTGCAGATGGATAAAAGCTTTTCAAAGGTCTGCATGTTTTTGGTTTTGGCAAATTTTTCAAAATTTCTATCGAAAATTTCCTAAAACCATATACCATTCGACTCAGTTCGTCGAGATCACAAAATATCTGCGTGTGTATGTGTGCATGTATGTATGTATGTATGTGACAATTGTATGTGTGCATGTATGTATGTATTGTATGTGACAATTGTGGATTTTCACAAACTTAGATTCAAATGAAAAGTCTCATAGTCTCATACAAAGTTCCTGTATGTCGGAATTCCAGGTTGATAAGCACCAAAAATGGGAAAATAATGCATTAATGGCTAAACCGATTTTCACAAACTTAGATTCAAATGAAAGGTCTCAAGGTCCCATACAGAGTTCCTGAATTTCATTTGGATCCGACTTCTGGTTCCGAAATTACAGGGTGATATGCACCAGTAATGTGAAAATAATGTCACTCACTTTTCTCAGAGATGGCTGATCCGATTTTCACAAACTTAGATTCAAATGAAAGGTCGTGTAATCCCATACAAAATTGCTGAGTATCATCTAAATCCGAATTCTGGTTCCGGAATTACAGGATGATATGCACCAAAAATGTGAAATTAATATCACTTAATTTTCTCGAAGATGGTAGTACCGAGTTTCCCAAACTTAAATTTAAATTAAAGGTCTCACGGTTCCAAACAAAGTTCTGGAATTTCATATGTATCCAACTTGATAGGCTCATATGCTCCAAAAATATGGAAATAGTGCATTAAAAATGTGAATATATTGTCACTCACTTTTCTCGGAGATGGCAGATCCGATTTTCACAAACTTAGATTAATATAAAAGGTCTTATTGTCTCATACAAAGTGCCGGAATTTCATTTGGATCCAACTTCCGGTTCCGGAGTTACAGGATGATATGCATAAAAATGCGAAAATAATGTCACTCACTTTTCTCGGAGTTCTTAAGATGTCATAAGAATGTCCCAATTTTCATTCGGATCAAACCCCTGTTTTCGGAGATAGGGTGCTCAGTTTGAAAACGTCAATTTCAGGGATACTTTGTTCATAAGGGATCAGGGTCATTTCGCCGAAAGCCGTTTCGCCGAAAGGGTCATTTCGCCGAAAGAGGCACTTCGCCGAAAGAGGCATTTCGCCGAAAGGGTAATTTCGAATACATTATATTATTATTTTTGATGGCTCGGCGGCATTCGAAATGGCATTCGGCGAAACGACTTTCGGCGAAATCGGTTTCAGTGAAAGCAGGGGGGTGAAGCAGATCAAAGCCCAATTCGTTCAATTTCGCCATTGTTTTCATCGACTTGTGGCAGGGTGCATTGTCTTGATGAAAAAGGATTTTATTTCTCTGCATGTGCAGTCTGTTATTTGCGATTTCCTCCTTCAAACGCACCAGTAAGTCGATATAATAATCACTGTTGATCGATTTACCTTTTTCGAGGTAGTCAATGAAAATCACGCCATGCGTATCTCAACAAACTGACGCCATGACTTTGCCAGCTGACTGCTGCGTTTTCGGACGCTTCGGACGGCTTTCGCCAGCTGTGCGCCACTCAGATGACTGCCGCTTCGACTCTGGAGTGTAGTGATGTATCCATGTTTCGTCCATGGTCACGTAACGACGCAAGAAATCTTTTTTGTTGCGAGTAAATAGCGATAAACTGCTTTCTGAATCATCGACTCGTTGCTGTTTTTGTTCCATCGAAAGCAATCGCGGCACCCACTTGGAAAAAAACCTTTTTCATGCTCAATTTTTCATGAAGGATAGTGAATACACTTCCATATGATATCTGTGTCATCTCAGCAATCTCACGGAGCTTCACTTTACGATCTTTCATTATAATTTTTGTCACTTCACTCACATTTTCCGGTGTAACGGCTTCCACAGGTCTACCCGAGCATTCCGCGTCATTTGTGTCGGTACGACCACGTTTAAACTCGGCGAAACACCGACAAATCGTTGCTTTTGATGGACAAGAGTTCGGATAACATTTTTCAATCCATTGTTTCGCTTGCACGGTGTTTTTACCCATTAAAAAACAAAGTTTTATCAAAACACGAAACTCGGTTTTTTCCATTTTGTAAACAAACTACAAAACGACTTTACTCCAACCTCGATAACTCAGCTGTTTCTGGTCGGATCGACTTAAAATTTTGACCCGTTTCAAGCAAAGGTTAGTACTCTAGAAAGACGTGGTTACTGGTTTACTACGAGCGCCATCTCTGCTTTAGTCTCGGGACTTATTGATCCATGTGTTATGAGACTCTGGAACCAAATAAAGCATTGATAGTCCCATAAATGATTTGCTGAATTTCATCCAAGTCCGACTACCGGTACATTTTTCTCCTTATTCAATTAGTCACAGAGAACCGTAAATTAATTTGTAGTTCATGTTAGTATATGGTTGAATGAACCGAATGTCACTATGCCGATATCCAGCTTTCGGTTCCGGAAGTACCGGCAATAATAATCAAGTATGATAAAATGGAACTCACTTCACTTTCTCACATATGATTGACTAGATTTTCACTAACTTAGATTGTAGTATTTCGGGGAATTTCAGCTGTAATATACAGAAGAAAATGAAAATGAGAAAGGTATCAATACACCACTAGGTGGATTAAAACAGTTTTTTTTTGTCAAAGTTTTCCAAATTAACTGCACAGTAAAATTTTAACTTTAAACCCGAAAGGTAACGAAAACGACCCAAAATTTTTCAAACGTCGAAATGATTCAAAACTGGTTCTAAAAATATCGTGTGTTGTCCTCTAGTTAGCATTGGGCCCTTTTTAAGAGGAATTCTGACATTTTTAACCTGAGAGTGCAATAGTGCAATGTTTTGTTTTGATTGCTGTCGCCATTGCAAATTAATAGGATGATGTTGTATGATTCATTGTAAAATCAAGGCATTCTAATTTACTTTTGCATCGATGATGGTTTTCATTTAAATTTTTGATTCAATTGATGTCTATTTCAAAAGTATCATTGAATTACATGTAGTGAAAAAGATAACAACGTGATCCAGTAATAATAAAATAAGTCATGGATTTTGTTTACATACAATGAGTGGACATAAGCCGACTTATGTTCAGTCTTTAAAACCATGCTAAATAAATCCATGGAAAAAGTTTGCGTACATGAACAGTTTACCCTTTTAGAATTTGTAAACTATATAAAGAATAGTGTTCGTAATTCAGAAGTACTCGCACAAATCATGGGCTTTTCCCGCACTAAACAACACTAATCTAGTTCGAAATCCGTCATTGCATGAAAATAATCCTGTTTTTTATTGCAAGCCCCTTTAAATTTGCTTGCAGCAAGTAATACCTAAAATGTTGATATATTAGAATATGTATTTTCCTTTTAAAAATTGAAATTGGAATTCAAAACATTATTTACTGATCAAAAAGTAGTACACCGCTCATAGCACGGGTCGATCACCAGTCAAAACAAATCACAACATCATTGATCCCAGCAAGATCAAACGGAATAGAGCATCCCCGCCTTCGTATTAATATACAAAATTCGCACAATAAAATGGCGCCAATCAGTTAGTTGAATGCCGCAACGCAACGTCACCGAATTCGTTCGATCGTTCGAATTCGCCGGTTGTAGTACGCAACGAAAATAGAATGTTTTTTTTTGTCCCCCCATCGAGCTTCATTCGTCACATTGCCTTGCTACATTTTCGGTGGCAGTGTGGCTAGATTTTTGCACATCTCCATCCGAGTTGGCTATTATTATTTTTTTTATTTTGCAACCGGATTCGTGGACGATCGACGCCGGTGAAGGGCTGGACATCGGGTGGAGGCGGTATGTTGAATGCGTGAATTGGCTGTTGTTGTTTTTTGCGACTTTCTGCGATACGCACCTTTCTGCTAGATCGTTCGCATACATTAGAAATAACAAAATGGCGTTAGTCAACCTGTTATAATGATTTTATTGCCGTTCCGAGAACGGCGCAATTTAGCGCACGATCCTTTGAATTCGTATCGCAAAAGCGTAAAGAAACTTTGATTGATGATTGTTGCTTCAACAAGATGTTTTTTTTCTCGTTTTGATGATTGTGGAGATAGTGGATCAGTTTTACAATCAAACATTATTAGAATAGTTTCTGATAGTTGTTTCAATTTCATATAACTATCTTACGTACACTAACAAATGTTTCTTTTTCTTCTTTACAGGTATGTTCGTTTGATTTTTGAACGTTTAAAACAGTTGGTAAGCGATCTTATCTGTCAACCCGTTTTTGAATAAATTTATTTTTATTGACAATTTAGTTGAACAGAACTACCGATTTTTTTTCACTTACCATGCATGACATGCTGCCAAGTATCAGTGAAATTTGGTTTGACATTGCTTGGGAAAATACAATTTATGCGAATCATTTAATTTTTAGTTATGACAGATATTCACTGATGGAAGGTTGTAGTTCGGTTTCTGACACATTGAATATTTATTCTTGACAAAAATTTGCATTTTATAACTTCATTCCTATTGGTATTACACATGTCAAGCACACTTTAAAAAATACTAAATGTTATTTAAGTGCAAAAATCGAGTAAGCTCAGTTTTAATAGCATACACAGATGAAAATATTTACATCTATTTCATGCACATATTTAGAGCAGGAAATTGAATATAAAGTTACTTCTCAGGTCTCGAATTTCCAAAATACTTTAGAAGCAAAACGAAGCGTAAGTTAAAATATGTTGTACAATTCATTGAAAATAAAGGCATTCTCATAATTTACTTTTACATCGATGGTTCCCTATCAAATTTTTGTTTAAAATGATGTCTATTTCAAAGTATCGTTGAATTACATGTCGTGTAAATTTCAATATTTTTCTATGTAGTGTTTTTAAAGTACACTGAGGTCTTTTTTTATGCGGTCTTTTTTATGCGAATTTTCAGAGTTTTGCGACTTTTTATGCGAAGTTTCAGAATTGTGCGGTTTTTTTCTGCGAATTTTCAGAGTTATGCGGTTTTCCTTCTGCGGTTTTTTTATGCGAAGTTTCAGAGTTATGCGTTTTTTTATGCTAAGTTTCAAAGTTATACGGATTTTTTTATGCGAATTTTCAGAGTTATGCGGTTTTTTTTATGTGGTTTTTTGATGCGGTACGTAAACTCGCATGAAAAAAGACTTCAGTGTATAAGGATATAATCTTGTCTTGTAGCTTCATTCAATTTAACCTATTTATTTAATTTATTCCATTCATACATTTCATTCAGTTAGAATTAAATTAATTCCATTGTCTCGCTAACCTTGTTTCATCAATGCTGCAGATACTTTCCTGCTTTTACTTTCAATTCCAAATACTGGAAGACACATAACATAAGTTTCGAATGTAACTCAATAAATTCCTAAAAATATGCTTCCCCCACAAACCATTCCTTCACTGCTAGTCGGTATCCATATATTCCGGGTACTTGCTTTGATCCTGTTAACCGACAACAATGAAGTTATTTTATTAATTGCCGTCCAGGAATGCATTCGATGTTTCCTTTGCATACTCTCTTTCTGTCGCTATCTCTCAGACACACACACATTAGCGCATATAGAACGATCCAAAACTCGCCGTCATTCAAACGTGTGTAGTCTGTAGCGGGCGGTCAGAGCGCGTCAGGTAGTTTGGAACAACTCAAAAGGTCCTTCCTGGAATTGTGTTTACCGTGAGCTTTACGACAATTTAACGGTTCTAGCTAGCAAGGATGCTGTCGGCTGGAATTCGGAATCGAAACGGCTTTGTTGCCGAAGTTGTAGAAATATCTTTTGCTGAAGTGAGATTTATAGATTCCCAGAATACTTTTGTAACGACTTTGATCAAACGTACTGTAAGTTTCACTAGCTACAAAGCTAGTTTCGTGGATAAAAAAATGGAAGTCGAATCCTGTCAGTTTTCACTGATTTTTGTTGAGGCGATAGAATTTTCACACGGTCGTTTGTTCCGTAAGTTTGCGTAATTTTTTTAGGAACTAAACCACCGCAGCTCTGTTGTCCGAATCAATTTAAATTGAAAATGGCATCTAAACAGTTTGAACATTTTTTGTGAATTTTTATTTTATAAGATTAATATGAAAGGAGTGGAAATTTACACGCGAGAACATGGAAAATCTCTTTGGGTTTTGATAAAAAAAAAGCTACAGCAACTGCATAAGGGCCGCACAAAATCTCACATCATTATTCAGCTTAGGGACATGTCAAATTTGATTGGTATGTGGAGAGTTCTTTTGCGGAAATGAACACTACGAAAGAGCATAATTGATAACGGAACTGCGTGGCGGCCGTACAAAGCTGACCATGTTCGGATGTTCTGCCCATTTATCAGATTCCTGCGTTTGGTTTTCATATACAGAGTACTTTTATTGGTAAAACGATGTTTTCGTATAGGAATAGCCAAGGGTTAAGATCACGTTTATGCGGTTTTATATGCGCAAATTTACATTTTTGCCATTTCTTCCACCAGTACTGAAGACACCAGTAATAGTTCAACACTACTTGATCTAACGTCATTCGTTTGTAAGAAAGGTTGAAGTTAAAGATAAGTAACTGATGTGACTGGAAATATAATTGCTCGAACAGACCGCCAGTGTGAAACCTGATAAATTGCATAACTTAAACTCCACTCAAAATAGTAATTTTATAATCAGGGGACGAAATTCACTTTATTTTAAGTTTGGAGAAAAATGTATGGCAAGCGATTTGTGCATGAGGAATTAATTTCTAATGAAATTTTGCTGAACTTCATTGAATTTAATAAGAATCTATTTTTATGAGAATTCGATGACTTCGTCGTGTTTTGATCCACCATTGCTTCATGCCACTAAAACTTTAACGGTTTAATTTTTGAAAAATTTTTACTGAAGAAAAAAAAATATCAGCAGGCTTATTTCGTTTTGGTTTTGACGAAATGACAAAACGGTTTTTTGAAATATTTCGTATCATCTTTTGGACACTGTTCGCCAAAATTTAGCGACCGTTTCATTCAATCATTTTATCATCTCTAGTTTTTTTTTCAACCATTTTCATCTATGGCTTAAGGGGCAATTCACAATCTTAGAAAAACGGCCACTGTAGCAAAACACGAAAGCAGTTTTCTTCGCAATCGTCGAGCGGAAATTCAAAAGAGAAATATCAGTTTGTTTAGAACATTCTTCAAGAAAAACACATCAGTTCTAAACGGATGTGTTTTTCTTGAAGATTCATCAGGCAGTAGCGGAGGAAACTGCTTTAGCGTTTTTCAACAGTGGCTGTTTTCCTGAGATTGTAAGTAGAACCTTAACAATTGTCCGATATTTCTCAATCGGACAAAATTAAGGGCAATTGAGTGGATTTTAGGTTTTTTTTTCGATGGAATCTACCCTATTATCAAGGCAAAAAAAAGAAGTGTGGAAGAACTTTTTCCCTGGTATTCTAAATGGTAATGGTATTTATCTTGAAGCATTTATTAACATTAATGGTAATAGTCGCGGAAGCTGATTCTAATCAATCAGTTCAAGATGAGAAAAATCATTAAATATTACCTAAAAATTTATAAAAATGAATGCTTTTGAGAAACCCTGAACCAAAATCTGTAGAATCAGTTTGTTGGAGTAACAAAAGATAAATTTATGCAATAATCGCCATTTACGACACGGCAGCAGGTACCCAGTGAATCCATTCTTAGCTATACATTTTCTACCGGATTCCTAATGGCCTCAAGACTGGGTCTGTCCGGAGGACGAGTCCCCTGGAAGAAGTCTTACATTTTTTTCAGTTTTCAAGAAAAACAACAAGTCTGATTTTGCAAACAACCTTGGAACGGCCTCACTATGTGCTGCCTCCAAGTTATTCGAAATAATTCCACTTCTTAACTCATAATTTCATCATCCGATCTCTGCAATCGCGACAACAGGTTGTCGCTATCTACACAGATTCCTCGGCGCCATATGATAAATCATCAAATAACTACTTGCTAAACTCGCCAGACTTGGCTTTGGTGGCCCTCGGCATCTTAGAGCTTAATCTGTGTGCCATTAAACTTATATTGTTAAATAACAAGAAAAAAACAGCACCATTTGCGCCTACCTCTGGAGTACCTCAAGGAAGTCCATTAGCCCCGTTCATATTTTCACTCTATCTCAATGATCGGAACTTTCTAGTGAAATTTTTCAAACTATCGTTTTCGGATGACTTCTAACTATATCATCTGATAAAAGGACAAGATGATGCATGTTTTTTGCAAGCTCAATTGGACACATTCGTGGGAATGGTGTCATTCAAACAGGATGGTATTAAACGCTTTTAAGGGGTTACACCACTGTAGAAAAAAAAAGGACTATTTTGGGGAATTATTTTGGGATCCAATAAATGAAGTAATCCGAATTTTGTATGAAGCACTTTTTAATGTATGTATTTAAATACGAAAAAATGATCAGTTTAAAAAAATGAAAAACAAAATTTCGGCTTGGCGGCATTTCCGCGAAAGTGCTGCGTTTTGACGGCCGGAAATTCAGCTCCTGCGATTTTCGATCTAAAACAAAAAAGAAAACATTTTTTAATGTGCATAGAGGTACGTAGGGGTTTTTTAATTAATTGATTTTCTGTAAAATGGCAGCCCTTTGACAATAAAAACGCATTTTTCCATCACAAAATTGTTCATAAAAAAAATATTCACTATTTTCAAAAACCCCTGCGTACCTCTGTGGAGATAACTATCGAGAATATTCTGTAAAATTTTTGAATCGATTGATCACGATTTACTTGACTTATGTTTCCGGCCAGCTCAAAAAACGTGGTTCTGAAAAACGCGTTTAAAGTTTTCGGTGCTGTAAGATCGTATCTTATACTTACATGTCATTAATCGGCAATACCTGGACCATACTATTCCCGCTTTTCATCTTTTGGAATATTATTCTTAAGATCCGATTTCCGAATTTTTTAAAGTTCTACAATGGTGTAACCCCTTAAGTGTTACGTCATATCATCTTCCCGCAGGCGCTCAATTACTAGATATGACTACAATATTTTGCTAAATGTTTTTAAAGGCAAAGAACAACTTAGGAGTTGTTCTTGATGATTTAAAAAATCACATCGACTACGTAATTTAGAAGGTGTCTGAACTCTTACATACTTAAATTTTATTGCTGAATCTCGGCAAAAAAATACCGAGATTTGCTCAGCCGAGTGTTCGGTAATCGTCTCCGCAAAATGTATAATTACTGAGAATCTCGGCAATCCTAAATTTATTAACTATCAATTATTGCCGAACTTGTCAGCAGAAATTTTACTGTTAGTTCGGCAAAAGTGATCAGGATTGAATCATGAATTGCGAGTCATCAGTAACCGTACGTGGAAAGGATTTTTCTTTATTATTGTATGTAAAATAATTCACAAAAGCAAAGATTAGAGAAAGATGATGTTTTATTTTGTTCATTTGAATCTAGCATACAAAAAGAAAAATCATCACGCCTAAAATCAATTTTTCCTAGTGCTCCTCAACGCACCTACCTGGAAATAAATAGATATTAATAATTATATTTGCGAAGCAGATGGTTTACTCATTTCACTTATCTTGTCACGAAATATAAAAAAATCTGTTTTCCTTCTTCCAATGTTTTCCAACTCCACGAGCAATGGCGTGGTGCTTTGCAAAATCGAAAAGAGACATTAGAGGACAAGAATCTCACCGAGTATCAGTAAAAACTATCTCACTATTCGAAACCTCCGGAAACGGATTTGCTGATTTCGGTATATTCATTGTTTACTGACAAGTTCAGCATAATATTAGGCCAAACTTCGGCAAAAGTACGCGCTTCACTGAGATATCAGCATACGAGGTCTGTTCAAAAAGTACCCGGAATTCTCATTTTTCTAAAAAAATATTTATTTATTCGTCTACATCTATATGGTCCCCTTCAAAGTAATTCCCCCTAGATATAATACACTTATGCCAGCGTTTTTTCCAGTCTTCGAAACACCCCTGATAGTCACTTTTTGTAATGTTCTGTAGCACTCTCAGCGATTCTGCCTTTATCTCTTCAATCGATGAAAAACGCTGTCCTTTCATGGGTCTCTTCAACTTTGGGAACAGGAAAAAATCACACGGAGCGATATCTGGTGAATAAGGAGGTTAGGGCGTCGTTTAACAGCTCCTGAGCGATGGTAATGCGTTTGTTTTTTTGATCAAAATTCAGCAGTTTTGGAACGAATTTTGCTGCCACTCGTTTCATGCCCAAAACATTTGAAAAAATATGATGGCATGAGCCAACTGATATGCCAACTTCATCAGTAACTTCTCTAATAGTGATTCGGCGATCATCCATAATCATTTTTTCCACTTTTCCCACATTTTCATCGATTATTGACGTGCTGGGTCGACCGGAGCGTTCGTCGTCTTTAACGTCTTCGCGGCCATCTTGGAAACGCTTATACCACTCGTAAACACTTGCTTTTTTTTTCATAGCAGACTCACCGTAGGCTCTCTGTAACATTTCGCACACTTGGTTACACTTTATTTCATTTTTCACGCAAAATTTAATACAAATTCTTTGACTCTTCAATTCTTCCATTGTTTAAACTAACAAAAATCGCCGAGCTCAAAAAACACGTCTACACCAGCCGATACAAAACAGAATGTAAACAATGAATACAGCTGAAAATTTCACCATACATTAGGGACATATGTACCAACACAATAAAAAAAAATTTGACCACCGGACTCTTCAGACGCGCGCAATTAAAAAATTCCGGGAACTTTTTGAACAGACCTCGTATGTTGTGCATCTGGTGGGACCCAAACGGTGTTGTGTACTATGAGCTGCTACAACCAGGCGATACTATGACGGACGATCACTATTGGCTGCAATTGATGCGTTTGAACCGTGCATGAGGAGAAGAATAGCGGGAATACAAGCAAAGACAAGATAAAGTTATTCCCCTGCGTTATCATGCTCTGCCTCGTGTCGCGAAGTCGGGAAAACATATTTGGATACGCTCAAGTGGAACATTTTGCCGCACCCGACGTATTCTCCCGGTATTGCTCCTTCTGTTTACTGGTTGTTTCGACGGATGCAGCACGATCTGGCAGGTCATTGGTTTACTTATTTCGCAGAAATTGAAAATTGGCTTCAAACTTGGATCACCTCAAAAGATAAGAAATTTTTTTTCGAGATGGAATTCGAGAATTGCCTGAGAGGTGGGAACAAGTAGTAACCAACGATGGACGATACTTTGATTAATCTTTAAATTCTTTCTATTTTGAAATAGATGCATTTGTACTCCCAACAACAGTTGCTCTTAAAACTTTGATTTTATCTCTCTCGAAATGTGATAAATCGATTATTCCATGATTCCTTATCTATTCAGTATTGTCAACTTTTACATAGATATAGTAATATTTTAAGTTTAAGTTGATTTTAGATTTGGGTATTGTAAATCTGTTAGTATAAAAGAAGAGATGGTTTTATGCCTGTTGGAAAAAGAGATTAGATTTAGAATTAGGCTCTTCCCTGTTCCTAATGACTAATTGATTGATATAGATTGTGAGTGAATATTACGTGATAGTTTTTCTAGAGTTATCTAAAGCTACGACTTTAAATTTTACAATTTACTCATTTGTTTGTCATTATAATATCTAAACGGAATATCTGAAGTTACGATAACCGCCTTAAAAATCTTATGGTTTAACTGGCCAACGTTCGTCCAAGGATCAAGACGATTTGTGACGATCCGGATCATTCCCAACAATCAGTAGCTAGCAATATCGCACGAAACCCTGGCGCTTCATCAACCCGCCTCGTCAGCAGCTAATCAAACCAATCGATTCGCGCTGGTGTGAGTGCACGGAACCGAGCACCCCAAACTGTCCAAGTGACCGTGTGATCGTGCTTGATATAGAGAGTGTGTTTAGCGTTCAAATTAAATATGCGCGACCGAAAATTATCAGCATTTAATCCTCCGTTTCGGAAGCCATCACCGGTCACGGCAGGCGGTGACGACGACGGCGGCGGTGGCTGCGGTAGCGACGATGGCGCGGTGTGAGAGCGTTCGAATGAAGAGTGCGTGGCGTGGCTGTCGTCGTTGGTAGCTGTTTTTTCTTGCGACGATCCGAGCATCACAATCTTCACAAGCCTGCTCAGTATCGGTGAGCTCTAGTGTGTACCCATATTGTTGTAAGTTTCTTTTTCGGTCTCGCGTAGTACCCGCACACCAGAACAGCAGATTTCTACCACATCGTTGCGAGCGACGAAGGAAAAAAATATGTAGCCTGTACGTAATCAGATTAACGATCGACGAAGGGAATTTTCATTCATGAAGTTGAACCGTAGTCCGATATGTTGGCCGTGTTTAAATTTACTTTAGGTTAACTGATGTTGATTTTTCTTCCGGAGTTTTCATCCTTTTTTTCCCCAAGCAAAACGTTTCACTGGCTTGTTGTTTTCGTTAAAGCCACAAAGTGTAGAAAAAAAAATCGGATGGAAAAGTTTTGTTCCCACCTTTAGATCCCGAAGTTAGCTCCATGACAAATTTTTAAAACCTTTTAAACGATTTATTCACAGATTAGAGACCTTAATCAAAATGTGCTTCAACTTCGGTGCAAGCCGTGGGAAAGTGTTTTCTCGATCCGCACTTAAGACACTTGCTCTACGCGAATGGGCGCACAGATGGCCAGCAAATTATGGCTGTCGATTTAGATCCGATCCAATTAGCACCCGTGAGAACATCCGATCCTATTGTTGGTATACCGTAGAAACCGTGTCCATGGCAGAGTTTGGAGTTGCTCTGACCAGATTATTTAGAAGTTGGTAATTAAATTGGATTGATCTTACTCATTGGGGAAATTTTTTGTGCAACTCAGCCCACCCAATTCCGTTACTTTCAAACTGTTGCATCGGAAAATTGTGCTTCGAAGTTAAACTCTAATAGCTTCCGTGACGCATTAACGTAACTTTTTAATTAAAAGATGTACATCTACCATGCATTTGAATCATTTTTAAGAGAAGGTTTTTTTCAGATTTGTTTAAAAAGGCTGACATAACTGGAGGACGTGAATACGAGTAAAAATGATAATCGTTCGTATTAGTTGAATGTGTGAATTTTGCAAATTTTACTGCTCCGCTTCCAGAATCGTATCGGTGCATGTATACAAAAAAATTACTTATTGGCAACGAATATTTTCTACCACACAACGAAATATCGTGGAACAAATGTAAAAGATAAAAAATAGCAAGATACAGAATTTTGTTGTCGATTATTTCATTTCGGATTTGCTTATTTCAGTGAAAGAAACTATCAAAATGCTGTACGCAAGTTTTGGACTTCTCTACAATATTAAATACCGTTCGGAGCATTTTTCTCGAACGCAAAGCAGTCAAATGCAAGCTTTATCCGCACTCGTTTGGTGCAAATTCTTCACTTCGAAAAATGCTCAAAGCTAATCAAATTACGCTGGATTTGCGCTAAACTGATGGATATTTCCGGTTTGCAAAGAAGCAATCTTTATAGTTCTTTAGATAACATTTGGAGCCATTAGAACGGTTGGTTTTTGTATAATGTTCTCCATCGTTGTCCACTTTTTGTTAGATTTTGCTCCTATGCACACGACCAGCAGCAGGATGATGCAATCGATTTTCTTTGAAGTTGAAGGGAAAAAAACAAGTCACATCTATATTTATATTGATTTAAACTGCCTACAGCTGGATAACATTACTTATTACACCCATATACCATTCGAATCAGCAAATGTGTGTGTGACGAAAAATTTCACTTAATTTTCTCGAACATGGCTTCACCGATATCAACAATCCTCTATTCATATGAAAGGTCTTATGCTGCCATACAAGTATCCCAAATTTCGTTTGGGTCCGACTTCTGGCATTCATTTTTCTCGTAGACGGCTGAACCAATTTCCTCGATCTAAAATTCAAATAAAAGGTCTTATGGTACCGTCAAAACTTCAGATCCGGTTCAGGAGATACAGGGTGATTATTGTAAAAATGTCAATTTCACATAAATTAATCGGGTTTATCGGGTTCACAGATTATGATAGTCGATGATCAAATAAACTTATTTCAGTATTAACGGCGATCGGTTTTAGATCCCGGAAGATTCCCAAGAATGTGGAACGCTTTCTCGCTGCAGTTCCAAAATTACAGAGTAATGAGTGATTGAGATCTCACAAACTGTCACTTAAAACAACGGTTAGCTACGTTAGCTATGTTTTAACGTTAGCTACGGGTTCGAGTCCCATATCTGCTGTAGCTTTTTCGTGGTTTTCATTAAATAGTTCTATTCGCATCAAATGTTCAAACAAGCTGAAAGCAACTGTATGTCGTAACAAGACTAAAACAAATCATTTAAAGAAAACGTTGTTGTTTACGAACTGATTCGATGTACATACGAACCCTCGCTTTGGCTCGATAATGCAATGGTGTGTAGATTTAGTTGATTTTTTTAGCATGATGGGTAAATCGATTCCCCCCACGCCACGCACTCTTCATTCGAACGGCTCTGCAATTGATTCAATACTGAACCTGAGTCTTTGATACTAAAACTGAGCTCTGGATATGAAGCATCCGGAATGATGCACTTGCTTCACTTACTGCTCAATCAACTGTAAGCTGCAACTGCAAATAACGAGTGTATCGAAAATAAGCTCTCCACATACATATGTGTTGTACACATGTATTTGTGATGGTTTTTATATGCTCAGATCATAGCATGCTGTGCGTTTGACTGTCAGATTTCGTTTGTTTACTAGTTTGTGCGGTTGAAATTCTGCGTTTTCAAAATGTCGCCTATTGAAAAGGAAGTGAAAATTAAGGTGCTGGACACATGGCTAAGTGAGAAGGGTATTACTATGCGAAAATTGGCGAAGCGGTTTGTAATTCATCATGCCAGTGTTGAAACCATCATTAATAAGTTTGAGGAACATTATTCTTTGGATGAGCTACCAGAAAGAGGCAGAAAACCCGGTTCTTCCAACCCGAAACTGGACCAGAAAGTGGTGTCTCTAATCATGAAGAATAAATCAATATCAATACGTGATTTGGCCAAAAAAGCAGGAACGAGTGTCGGAATGATCAAGCGTGTCAAGAGACGAAATCACCTGAAGACCTACAAAAAACAGAAAATCTCGAAACAAAGTGTAGAACAGAAGAAGCGAGCAGCAACAAGGGCCCGGAAATAGTATTCGAGTATTTTGCAGTGTCCGGATGCATGCGTTTTGATGGACGATGAGACTTATGTCAATACGTGACATTTATACCGGAACTATAAATGCAGAAATCTGCCTTTATATAATAAACATAGTACACCTCCACTATTTTGGCCGGATTTAGCGTTAGCTCACTATGCCAAAACCACTCCCAATTGGCTTGCGTAAAAGGGTATAAATTTCGTTGAAAAAAATATCAACCCACCAAAGTGTCCCCAGCTTCTACCCATCGAACGTTACTGGGCAGGCTGCTGGGAACATGCTGGAGTTCAAAAAAATTGGGCTCAAGCGTCCAATAAATACGATGCAACACCTGTTCGGAACTTGATGAAGAGCGATCGATCAAAAGTTCGAAAATTCGTGAAGGAATAACTTAAACTTCATCCGGTTTTCATTATGCTCAAGTATGAAATTTTTTTTTAAACTTTATGCTGGTTACAAGGATCACATTCGGACACATTTATGGAAAACCTTTTCACGCTTTTCATGGAAAATCAACGAATTCCATATAACCGATTTCGTTGATTTTTTATGAAAAGCGGGTAAAGGTTTTCCAAAAATGTGTCCGAATGTAATTTTTGTAGCCATCATAAGGTTTATTTGAAAAAAAAAAATTATATCATCGCATTATTTTTCCAGATAATTGTGAAAGATCACAAAAGAACACTCATTTTCAGAGCTATTCTTGATAAGCCTCGGGAAACCCTCCGAATTTTTCAGCCATTTTTGCCCTGCAGATAGACAAAAGCTTTTCAAAGGTCTGTATGTTTTTGGTTTTGGCAAATTTTTCAAAATTTCCATCGAAAATTTCCTAAAACCACCCGCGCGCATGGTACCTGGACAATGGCCTTAAGGTGAAATGAAATGAGCGATGATTACCATTTCTGATAATTTCTAAAACACTCCATGACTCAAACAAGAGAAAGTTTCGACTAAAAGTCAACTAAATGGTAGACATTGGAGTGAGATAAACTATTTCTTACTTGGTATTTTAAAGGTTGGCCTAATTGTGTGCTAAGAGGACATAACCAAATTCATTTTTCTTTACGTTTCGTTTTCGATTCGTCAGTGCAGTGCGAACAGTTTATGTTCGACTGTTATGCCACCTAGTAGTTCAACATAAACCCGCTGAGCAGACGTAAATCACAAGCAACTCTAATTGAGTTGCAGTTTTTTTTCAATACGACCTAACCGACGTACCGAACGTGTTCACGTGTTGAAATGTTTGAAAAGTACGAAAAGCTATTTATGCTGAACGAACACTCAGAGTAGTTCAATGGGTGAAACGATACTCTCGGTTAGGAAAAAGTTGCGGGTTCGTGTCCCGTTAGTGTGGAATCTTTTTATCTTAAATTTTTCTCTCTACCAGCTCTGTCATCTATCATTATCAGTCTGTTATTTCCAACGAAATACAGATAAAAGTTAACTTTACACACTGCTGTCGTGATTTGTCAGCACTGCTTCTTGGCTTGTACACTCTTAGAATTAATGAAAGAATGAATCTTACACTTAACGTAAGTTTAAGCATGTCATAATTTCTACGGTGTTGACAAAATATTACTTCTATTAACGTGTAAAAATAAATGTTGTGTCTGTTTTGGTGCCAACTTTAACTAAATTAGCTGTAATAACTGTAATTAAACGATTAATTTTATATGCTTTGAATTAAAAATTTAAATGAATTGCGACGCTCTTTTTACGTGTATCTGTACAGACGTAAATATACACGACTTTTTTCTAAGTGTGTAGGAGATAATTAGTTTCATATTAGAGAGAATTTGCATTTAGGGTTATTGTATCGAAAGTCATTTCGTTAGTATTAGGTCGCCTTGTTACTTTGCCGATTACTCGACCTTCAATCAACGAGTTGTGATGAAATTGAATTCAATATCTTTGCTTTGGCTCTAAGAAGCAATACCGAAGAAAAATCTTTCATCTTCATTTAGGGGTTAGCCAAATTTTGTGCTAGGGCACATAACCGTTTTTATTATTTTTACGTTTCGTCTTTGACTCATCAGTGCAGAGCAGTTCAAATTGAACTGCTTAGTGCTAAACTCGGCTAAATTCTTTCATCTTACTCATCATCTTACTCTTAAAGTCAATCCATCCAATAGAGAAAGCTGATCTCACTCTAACTAATGGCTTTCGTATTTGAAATGACTACTGGAGCTAAGAGGAATGGAGGTACCGTTATTGTACACATCCCTCTACAAAATCGATTTTTGACAATTTAGAATTCTGGGCTCATATGGAATTACCAATGCTGTAAATGTTTGTGATATTTAACAATTGACCAATCAATACTACCTGAACGACATATTGTATAATAATGATCAAACCACAATAGTTTGGGTCCTGGCTCATTGCTCCATTCCTGGCAATGAAAGAGTCGATAGTTTAGCCAAACGTGGTGCTATTGAAGGTGAAATTTATGAGAGACCGGCTGCTTTCAACGAATTCTATAGCGCACTCGCTAGAGAACACTTGCCAGCTGGTAAGCTTCTTGGGACAAAGATGATCAGGGTAGGTGGATGCACTCAATTATCCCTAAAATTTCAAACGGTAATTTACAGCAACGATGTAAAATATGGCTTTTTTTCTAATTTTGGCCTAAAAATATTTCAAATTGAAGGTTTCTAGTTCTCGAAAACTATTTTCATTCTTGTTTTTTATCAAGATTCAATGAAAAGCTTTTTTTAAAAAACTTTTAGTAATATTTACCAGCATATTACCAGCTTTTTCCGGTTGTTTTGAAAGATTAGACACCCGTATGAGAATTATAAACAAGTTTCAAATGGGTTTCTTCCACCATTTAAATGAAATTAGTGATTGATTAACGTTTCTATATAAGATATACAAAAATAAATTATTTTATACCTATACTAGTTGTCCTGGATTCGTATCTAGATTCAAATGATTTCTTGCAACCATGAATTCACCCGGACTCGAACCATATTCAGACTGCAGAATTATCAAAGAACCTAATCTATTCGCATTTCACTCCGAATTTATAACATTTATTGATTGAACTCAGTACTTTGTTTGAGTTAATCTAATAAAGCTCTAGCACTCTTTTGTTTCTTTTTACTTACATATAGCCCTAAAAATTGTTGTCGCGTTTAAATTCTAGTATTGTTCTTTAGAGAAAAAAATAATTGATTTTGTCAGTTGAGTGAACGGTGAGAATTTGTTATCTTTGTGGTCTTGAACGACATTTAAATCCATTACCGTAATAAAAATGTATAAAATCGAAACAATGTAATTCATAGTTCAGCAACTATATTTTCTTCTATTCCATATTGAGTTCTTGCTTTAAAAAAATTAGTGAAACATGTATTCAAAGCTATTCATCAGCTTCGGTGGATTTATCAAGACTGTTTGAGCCATTGCTTAATTTTCGGACTGGAGCAATTTTTTCTTTCGTGTATCGCGTAATAATTTTTCTACCCATTGATAACAGTCTAGATGCATAATTTTTCAAAAAACCCACCAAGCTATTTTTGATGTTATTTTAAATCAATCGCTGTGCTTGGAAATTATCATTAAGAGCTAATTTCACTTGCTTTGTTCTTTGAATTTTGTTGTCCACTGTGCCGTCACTACATTTTCACTACAATGTAATTATTACAATACAGATACCATTTCCGAACTACTTTTTGTAGTTGTCAGCATTGTATCCGTTTTATTAGTTTGTTGGTAATAAGTACTGCAAAAAGTAGCTCATAAAAAATATCCTTATTGTAAGTTAATGCTATTTCCTATCTCAAGATAGTCGATTAATATTACACCACGCACATCCCAAAATACCGACGCCATAACCTTTGCAGCCGATTGACGCAAATCGACGTTTTATTTTTGTTTCTGATGGAGCGGAGTCTCCATAACACTTTTCAAGCCATTGCTTCGCTCGAACGGTATTTTTCCCATCAAGAAGCAGTGTAAAGTTAAAACACAAAATTGTTTTTGATCCATTGTTCTGAAAATAACAAAAGTAGCGTCTCTCCTAACACAATAACTCACAAACTAATGAAGAGAATATCACGAAATTTTAACAGCTGGCTTCACAGGTTAGCATTAACTGAAAAAAGGTGACTGCAATAAAACTAGCACCATCTATGAGTTAAGCCCGGAACTTTTCAGCCCATGTGTTAGGTCCATTCGTTTCGAGTTTTCGTGTCACTATAACAGCAGTAATGCACGATTTTAGTACTATTTTTCGGCCGGAGCTAAGATATTGTATCCGATTTTATCACAATTTGTTGATTGAAAGTCGGAAAATCTGCAAAATAACATGACGACTCTGCTAATGGAATGACTATTGGTACAATAGCTCTACCAAAAACGTGCTTAATCCACCTAGCAGTGAGGTGTTTTAGTTCTTATGTCATTATTTTAATGACCGTCGTTTTAAGCGTCAATTTAATATTTTAATTACTCATTACTCTGTAATATCGAAACTGCAAATCGGACCGAATTTGAATCTAAAGTGTGACAATCGATTGAACATTCCATGAGATGTCGTAGTAAGTTCCACCTTAGAGTTTACGGTTATTTACGGTACTACCAGAACCGGAACCAGCATAACCGAAAACGATTCGTATGGCCATAAAATAATATGACGAAATTGCAATAGTTTTGAGTACATCTTTGAAGCTTTTTTGGATTGACATCTTCTATATCGCTATGAATTTTAAAAACTCATCACCCTGTAATTCCAGAATCGGATAAAATTTATTAATTTAGTATGGGACCATAAATCCTTTAATTTGAATTTATGAAAAAATGGTTGAATTTATGTTTTTGAAATTCGATTTGGCCTTTTTTGAGAAAACGATTGAGCTTTGAGAAAAGATTCGATACTGGAACCGGAATTCTAAAATCTGTGTAGTCGAAGTCAGTTAAATCCACCTGAGGAGCTGAATAGTTTACATTTGATTCAAACTGTTTGAAAATCAGCGTAGGCATCTTTGAGAAATCGTAGTGCGTATTAAATTTTTGGTTACCTTCCGAATCGAAAACTGAATACAACCAAAAATGAAATAAGTTTATATGGTTTTTTTTTATTCAATAATATAATATAATATTAAGGCACACTGCTTAAGCTCTAAGATGCCAAGGGTATTTACTAATCTTAATTATCGTCTAACTTAAAACTAGAGTAGTATCATTATGTAATATAGTATCTGGCGATCGGTAGTGGCCGGTGAATTGAATTTAGGATGAGATGATTCCAGATGGCGATGGTAATTTTCTATGTTGGCCGCATTCTTCGGTCCGTGAGGGTCCGCGGGAAACACCCCCAGGCTACGAAGGCCCGGCGGGTGGCCCGCATGCTGGTCATTGACTGGAGCGGTCTTCCGGTGATGGTGATGTTACGGAAGAGAACGAAAAAAAGAAGTAAATATTGTGGGAAACGGGGTAAAAAAGGGGTGTGGGAACAAAATGTTTGAAAACGACAGAGATCTAATTAGTTGCCATCGAGTTTATATGGTTATCGACTATCCAAATCTACAAACCCGATAAATCTGATAAATTTAACACATGGATCAATAAGTCCCGAGACTAACAATGGAAACAACATTTTTTTTGCAATATTTTTTTTTATTCATCAACATAATCACCTTTTAGGGTGATACAATAATTCCAACGTTTTTCCAATTTTTCAATACCATGTTTATAAAAAAAAATATCTTTCGCTTCAAAATAAGCTTCAGTTTCAGCGATGACCTCCTCATTTGAGCCAAATATTTTTCCCTGGAGCATTTTTTTAAGATCAGCAAAGAGCCAGTAGTCACTGGGGGCTAAATCTGGCGAGTATGGGGGGTGGGGAAGCAGATCAAAGCCCAATCCGTTCAATTTCGCCATTGTTTTCATCGACTTGTGGCAGGGTGACTCGTTGCTGTTTTTGTTCCATCGAAAGCAATCGCGGCACTCACTTGGAAAAAAACTTTTTTCATGCTCAATTTTTCATGAAGGATAGTAAATACACTTCCATATGATATCTGTGTCATCTCAGCAATCTCACGGAGCTTCACTTTACGATCTTTCATTATAATTTTTGTCACTTCACTCACATTTTCCGGTGTAACGGCTTCCACAGGTCTACCCGAGCGTTCCGCGTCATTTGTGTCGGTACGACCACGTTTAAACTCGGCGAACCACCGACAAATTGTTGCTTTTGATGGACAAGAGTCCGGATAACATATTTCAATCCATTGTTTCGCTTGCACGGTGTTTTTACCCATTAAAAAACAATGTTTTATCAAAACACGAAACTCGGTTTTTTCCATTTTTTAAACAAACTACAAAACGACTTTACTCCAACCTCTATAACTCAGCTGTTTCTGGTCGGATCGACTTAACATTTTGACCCGTTTCAAGCAAAGGTTAGTACTCTAGAAAGACGTAGTTACTGGTTTACTACGAGCGCCATCTCTGCTTTAGTCTCGTGACTTATTGATCCATGTGTTATGTGAAATTGGCATTTTTAATACTAATCACCCTGTATCCCCTAAGCCGGAAGTTGGATCTGACTTTTATGGGATCTTAAGACCTTTCATTTGAAACTTTTATGGTTCCTAGATTTCATTTGAATCTTACATCGGTTTAGCCATCTACGAGAAAAATGAGTAACACTATTTCAATTTCGTTTCACATGTTACCCTGTAGTTTCGGAACCAGAATTCGGATCCAAACGTAATTGGATCCTTGTTTAGGAGGATACGACTTTTCATATGAATCAGAGTTTGTAGAACACAGTTGAGTCATCTCCGAGAAAATTGAGTGAAATTATTTATCACAGATGCATTTGCTGATCTCGACGAACTGATTCGAATAGTATATGCGTGTTATGTTCTTCCAGCATTTATTTCTGTAAGTAGTTTAAATCAATATAAATATGGAACTGCTTTCAACTCGAAAAAGCTGCCATCATCTAGTTAACATATGTCACATTCGAACAATTATGTTGCCAAAAACGAACCGTGCTAAAATCGGTCAGAGGCAAAATTTCATGAAAAAGTATACTGTACACAGTCTTTTCGGTCATTAGAAACAATTGTATAAAAAATCGTGTTCCGCTACTTTGTCATTCAGTGCTCAAAACTCTCACTACTGGAATATGGTGAAAAGTCGCTCACACAATAAAATCGATATCTTCGTTAAAAATGGACGGATTTTGACAATCTATGGCTTGTTGGATAGCTATTACCGTCCGAAATCTAAGTCTAAAATAATATTCTGTTTTCAAGGTCAATTGTGACAGATATTAGCATTAGCATTAGCATTAGCATTAGAGACCGCCCGTGTGTTGCTACTCCGTTATTGATCTGGACCAATTGAGATTGCAAAATGATTTTTTGAAGTAACATGTTTGGGAATAACACATTGTTTCACACTGTGCAAACTGTATTGAACCATGCATGCTGATCAATACCGACGTCGGCCACGTCCGAATGCAGATCTACTGGGGAGGGAAAGGATTGTTAGTTCGATGCATGTTGCTACTAAGAACCGAGGAATCCTCTGCATTCCCACATGCATCACAGGAGAGGATACTTTGTTAGTAAATGTTTTAATAATGTTATCATGTGTTTATTGCTCTGGGTAGCCGGCTACCAAGAATGTTTTTAAGTATTATCGTTTTATGTGTTACTTTGTGCTGGCAATATAATGCACGAAACAGTCAATCTCCGAAATTGACAAAACTCCGGACAGCCGGCTGTCGAGTATGCAGTCACTCGTTTATGCGTTTTTTTTAGTCATGCAAAAAAACACATGCGGATTGATAAAAAAAAGGTATCATCTCACTGCTAGCACGGATTAAGCACGTTTTTATAAATGAAACTACGTGATACAAAATAAACGAGCGAATAGGATTTAGACAAAAAAGTTGATTCATTGCATTGAAATATTCTAAACAGTTATTATAAAATCATTTTAAATCACCAAACAAAGGTCAACAGTTTTCACGCGCGTCTTGATTCTTTATTATTTCCGCTTTATTATTTTAATTATTTATTGAAATTATTAATTGGTTATATTAGTTGATCTGGGCAGCCGGCTACCGAGAAAAATATTAATTTACTGTTCGAAATATTAATATCAAGTGTTTTTTACTATGTATTCAATATACCGATATATGTTATCTCTGTTATTAACTTTGTAATATAAACGGATTTGCGCAATGGTTTATTTGTATCATTCATTTTATAATCCTGAAAGACAATCAATAACATGGAAGAAGAAATCATTCCTAATGAAACTTTTCTCCGAAGCTAGACGGAAATTGATAGATTGAATAGAGATGATTTAGTAAAATAGAGTAATCAGAAGTAAAACATTGAAAATATCTGATAACTGAAAGGAAAAAGAAACTCCTGCAATTGTCGCCTTTTACGACATGGAAGCAGGAACCCAGTGGATCTATTCTTGGTTCATTTTTTTTTCCGCCGGATTCCACACGGCATCTAGGCTGGTACAGTCCGGAGAGAGCTAATAGGTACTATCAATCTCCTAGTGGACCCCAGCCCCTTCAAGGTCAATTGTGACAGATATTGTCAAAAAACTGAGAATTTTGACATAAAACTTCGTATAACTCAAAAAGTAAACATTCGATCTCAAAACCATTCAATAGCGTTCAGGGTGACGGACAGACCTTTCATTTGCGACTAGTTTGATCAAAATCTGTCTAGCCATCTCTGAGATCTCGACCTCTTAGTTGACAACACACATACACACACACACACACACACACACACACACACACACACACACACACACATACACATACACACACGGACATTTGCTCAGTTCGTCGAGCTGAATCGATTGGTATATGACATTCGGCCCTCCGGGCCACGGAGAATTTTTCTAAAGTTTGAGCGAATTCTATACCTATTTTTTATATATATATAAAAAAAGGTAAAAATGATTTGGAAAACATGTCTGCTGTTCATTTGATGTCCATGCATGTGGTTCGAAATAGTAAAACACATGGATCAAGTAGGCTCACTAAAATTTCCACCCAAACTGACACAAACTTTATTAATAACCTAGTATTCATATTTCGCTCTTCAGTGACACGTACGAAATAAGCGTCAAAGATCTAGCATGCAATTTTCAATTCCATAAAAAGCAATTTTCTAAATTTTCTCTACTCTCCCAGTGCATTTTCCTTATTATTTCTTATGAATTGTGTAAATCCGTTCAGCAACTCTGGATCAATGCCCGCAAATTCGTTTTGCAACTTGGTAATATGTTATTATGATTTAGAATTGTAATTTTCATAACATGTTTTGTAATATCTAGCAATTAAATACAGTTCCCTCGAACAAGCCGCAATGCAATATCGTCGAAACGTAGGGCCTTTTTTATTTTATTTTTACTATCCACTCTGCCCGAGGGTGTCAGTGAGGTGAAATATCGTCGAAACCTAGGGCTTCAGAACGAAAACATTCGCTTTCTTTCACTGTTGTCTAAAATACAGCAGAATAACTCAACATTCAGTAGTTTTTGTAGCTCTCCCTGTCCCGTTGACGTGACAATTAAGCTTATTTTTTCACGTTCCGTCCTAGATTTATCAGTGCCGTTAGTCAACGTATGATTTACTATCTCTGTTCAATGCATTGACTTAAAGGATAAGGTTTAAATTTATTATTTATGTTTCGAATTTTGCAGTGATAGTGCGTTTTACAATCGAATCGAACCTAATAACTCTGATCTTTGGCAATCAGTTGATTGTAGGTAGAGTTGTTTCCAAACTGTTAATTCCAACCCAGGTACAGTGTCCATAGATCAGATATCTGTTCAGTGCATTCCATTCCGATAATATAGTCCTGGCTGATGATCTTACCCGTTATGCTTTGCCGACAAATTATTCCGATCTTATCCCGAAATGAAAAGCTTCAACCAGTTAGTGTCTAACCGTGCCAGAACGATGCACGTATCTTCCTTCAATCAACACCCTCCGATTGATTGCCGTTTTGGACCAATCGGACGCCGGGCAGCATGGGGTGTGCGTGTGTGTGTGTGGATCACTCTGCCGCCTGGTGGTGGTATGTTGCCGCTACAGAAAGTGCCGTTAAGAGAGCCATACACGTTAAAGCTACCTGCCAAGAGCCTGCCTCCCCAAGCCACATTTTTCTGCGCGTTTGTTGTCTACATATATCCCGGTGGCTAACGGGTGCTACCTGATCGACAGTTGCGGTCGTGCCGGAGCAATTCGATTTAAAAAGTAGTTTAGCCAAAGAGGCGAAAGATAGATATTGAAGACTGATAGCACAGTGGTTGCAGTGGTGTGCTAGTGGCGCGAGGGTTAACGGTGGAACTACGGCCGTCACATTACCGACTTCATCGCCGACGTTGGTGCATGCAGGGGGGAAAGGGGGGGGGCGGCAGAGGTAACGGAGCTGCGCTGGCGGCTCACCGGGGCAAAATAAACAGATCTTAAGAAATTGCACAAAGACGAATAAGATGAAATCGATAATTAGAGAGGAAGGCCCACGATGCCGGTAAGCGGAGACGAAGACTTGCTAATATTCGCCAATCTTTTATCTCGCGTCTCTCATCGTGGATTTCAGCAAACTCATACCGTCCGGCTACAACAGCCTTCATAGGTGAATCCGGGTACTGGATACCAGTCCGCCACGTAAGTGGAACTCCACAACAACAACGACGACGACGACGACTGGCGAATGGTAAATAGTAGACCATTCGGTGCCATTTCAGCCAGTGTTGTTGCTGTTGCTGTTGTTGTTTGTTCACATCATCGCAACTTCGCCTGGCATTTCTGCGGATCGGACCCGAGGGCAAGGTTTCGTCTGACGAAGAGGTCCGTTCAATGCTTACAGTCACTCGACGGAGGGTGACAACCGGCTTCACATTCGCCAAATTGAACCAATTTCCACGACATATTTCTCCGTCTGCCGCGATCGGTGGGTGCTGTTGATACCGAAGCGAAGTTTGTTGGTTGCATTTGCCAGTTGTTGTTTGAAATTTTTTTTGACCGGCTAACTCACCGGGAACGACTTGCAGCCGAGAAAAAGGGGATAACCCGCTGGCACCCGCAACCGCGAAGACCGCATCCAGTTCGACTGAAGAGACTTGTAATTTAAATTATTGAAAAGGTCACCTGTCCGTCTACCGTCGTTGCCGTTGATAGTTTCGTTTTTATTATTTTCTTACACCATCTCGCGGTGTATGATTCAGGGTATGTGTTTGTGTGCACGAAGCAAGGAATACATGAGTCAACGGTAATTTGGCGAAATTATTGGGCATATTGGTTTGTACTGATTATTTGATGCGATAAGTGAAAGCCTTCGTTCATGATTCACTCGTAGAAACTAGAGCTAGACTAGTCACATTCGCCTTCTGGACTGGAAACCTAAACTTTAACTAGCGGTTATTTCGACACTGCAGGGTGGCAAGTGAATAGCCGATTTCAATTTCCCTGTTTTCCTGGTGTGCGAGAGAGAGAAAATTCCCGGTTTTTAAAACAGGCTCAAATCGCCTATGTTCAGTATTTTTTTGAATATTTCTAGAAATCCCATATCCAATAGAACATCGAGAGTTGAAAAGTAAAGTATTTTTCGGGTATCTCGATTTAGAAATAGAAAATATTCATTATGCCAAGTGCACATAACAATGGGAAGAAGTCGTTCTTGGCTTTCTCGTATAGATAAGTTATGCAATTACTGCGAAAACCAATTTTGGAACCAAGACCCGGAGGGCTGAGTGTCATATACCATTCGAATCAGTTCGTAAAAATCAGAAATTGTGTATGTATGTAACGTTTTTGAGTGATCAATTTACGAATTTTATCCGGATCCGACTTCCGGTTGTGAGAAGGGTAAACAGGTGAAGATCTGCAGAGTGAAAATATAAGCTCTTATCTTGATTAGAAACTGTTTCTTCGGTTCGACAGCCTCCTTGTATCGATTATATGATTTTGAGTGCTGTTTTGTTAATTACGCTCCGTTTCGTATCGTATCGTTTAATAGAAACACACATTTTTTTGCCAAAATTCGTTTTTATTATTCAACATAATTGCCATCAGAGGCGATACAGCGATTATAGCGATCTTCCAACTTTTCGATACCATTTTTGTAGTACGATTTGTCCTTTGCCTCAAAATAGGCCTCAGTTTCAGCGATTACCTCTTCATTGCTTCTAAATTTTTTACCAGCGAGCATTCTCTTGAGGTCTGAGAACAGGAAAAAGTCACTGGGGGCCAAATCTGGAAAATACGGTGGATGAGGGAGCAATTCGAATCCCAATTCGTTCAATTTCAGCATGGTTTTCATCGACTTGTGACACGGTGCATTGTCTTGATGAAACAAAACTTTTTTCTTCTCCAAATGAGGCCGTTTTTTTTAAATTTCGTCCTTCAAACGCTCTAATAACGCTATATAATAGTTACTGTTGATGGTTTTTCCCTTTTCAAGGTAGTTGATGAAAATTATACCATGCGAATCCCAAAATACAGACGCCATAACCTTACCGGCCGATTGTTGAGTCTTTCCACGCTTTGGGTTCGGTTCATCGCGTGCAGTCCACTCAGCTGACTGTCGATTGGACTCCGGAGTGAAGTGATGGAGCCATGTTTCGTCCATTGTTATATATCGACGAAAAAAATCGGTTCTCATATCCAAATATTCGTGAATAATATGTCCAACACGCTCCTTTGATATCTTTAGGGTGTCAGCTATCTCGACCAACTTCACTTTACGGTCATTGAAAATCATTTTGTGGATTTTTTTCACGTTTTCATCGGTAACAGCCTCTTTTGGACGTCCACTGCGTTCATCGTCTTCGGTGCTCATATGACCAGTACGAAATTTTGCAAACCACTTACGAATTGTTGCTTCGCCCGGTGCAGAGTCTGGATAACACTCATCAAGCCATTTTTTGGTATCGGCGGCACTTTTTTCATCAAAAAGTAGTGTTTCATCAACACACGAAATTCCTTTTTGTCCATTTTTTTTCACAATAACAAAAGTAGCTTTACTCAAAATGCAATATCTCACAAACTAATAATCAGACAGCTGTCAAATTTATACACGTATCTTTTTAAGGTTGGTACTAACTGAAAATGGTATGGATTTTATTCAGACTTCATGTTCTCTTCAATAATTTTCCTAAGTGCAGCTGTTACCCCAAATTCGATTATTGTTAGTGTTTTTTAGGTAGCCAGAAATACCATCAGTCATTTGAAAGCCTAATAATTTAGAATTAAATTTAAAGCCTTATAATTAAAATTGAAATTGTTATTACCCGTACTATTCAGTCTTTTGTAAGACTACAACTAAATAAGGCTTTCTGCAAAATCAGTAGTTCGAATCGCTCAAAACATAATAGTTCTGCCGAAAGAATTAGTTCTATTGAACCTTTCTATCGTTTTTCTTTTTTATATATCATTTATTTTATCCCTTTTTTAACCTTTTTGGTTTCATTCTTCTGAAACTTTGTATGTTTCTTCGCAAATAATATGAGAGTTACAGATTATAGATTTAAATATAATTAGTACTTTTGGCATCTATTTCTACCAACAATCATGCTCTTTTTATACGTTATCAAAGGTCGCGAATGTGTGTAGCTTCTACCAGATTCCTTAAACCAGGAAACATTCCGAAAAACGCAACTAACTTGTATATATCCTCTAAGAATTCGATTTTTTTCCATTTCTCTATAGAGAACTATCATTCTTAAATAAAGAACTACAGTTCACTCACTCATTGAATTGTTCGTGAACGGATTACCCATCTCTAGTGTGTTCCAATACTATATTAGTCTAGTATAGTCTGAAAAAAGTATACCTAAGGTTGAACATGAACAAGAAACAATTCTACTCCCGATTCCATCTAACAACATATACGATATTCTTTCAAATGTGAATTTTGGCGAAACAGAACAAAATCCTTCTAAAATTCTTAAAATAGTCTTGTCGCTCTGGAAAAACAACAACAATCTATGCCTCTAGTGACTGAGATGATCTAAAGGGAGCGGGTCATTTCGCCGAATAGGTCATTTCGCCGAAAGTTGTTTCGCCGTAAGGGTCATTTTGCCGTAAGGGTCATTTCGCCGAAAGAGTTATTTCGCCGAAAGGGTCATTTTGTCGAAAGGGTCATTTCGCCGAAAGGGTCATGTCTCCTGTATGTTTTGCCTCCTGTATAACTGATGTGGCGCAGCCACATAACCGAAGCCAACATGAGTCGGCCGTCGACTCAAAGCTAGGTTTCTTTGCTTTAGTTAGGTTCGAACGAGGGCGGACAGCACATGAACCAAAACGATGTGGCGTAGCCGCATTAGATATTTTTTTCATTTTCACTTAATAAACGGAAAATACCACATACATTTGCCTGGTAGATACACCTATGCAATTGCTTTGATGCTTATTAGCTAATAGTCAACAAATTTTCTTGGGAACTCCGTTCTGAGGTTCATGAATCAATCCTTTTTCAAGAGTACAATAATCAATCTCTATTCAAGAAGTACAATTGTAGGTCAACAAAACGGGTGTTAACGCTATCATCTTTCATTTGTCTTTATTTTAAATCAATTCTAATTACGATTTTAAGACGATTTCAGGATTTGGCGAAATGGCTTTCGGCGAAATCGCATTCTCACTTAAACACAAAATGGAGTATTGCCTCCAACTTTTCATTTGTTTAATCAGGAAAATCATGATTTACTACGATTAGGGCTAGTAAGTTTTTTCCCGGATTTGCACTAAAACTCCCGACTTTTTCCCGGTGAAGCGAAATTCCCGACTTTTTCCGGTTTTCCCGATCACTTGCCACCTTGACACTGGTAACCCTTATGTCACTTCTGATTCGACAGAAACTTAGTTTTATCCTTCCGCTGAACGAAAATGGTTGTGTATACGCTTGAGGAACGCTGGAAAATAGTGCAGTTTTACTTTGAAGTCAGCTTGAAGTCAGAGAGTGACGGTTTGGTCCGGATTTTGGTCTGGCGGCATCATTGGGCCATTTTTCTTCGAAAATGAGGCAGGTGCCGCCGCCACGGTCAATGGCGAGCGCTACCGCGCCATGATAAGCGATTGGTTCTTCCCGTTACTTGAAGAGGAAGACTTGTGGACACCATTTGGTTCCAACAAGACGGCGCTCCGTGCCACACAGCCAACGCTACGATCGACCTTCTGCGCACAGTCTTCGAAGATCGAATTATCAGTCGAAATTCGGATGTAGTTTGGCTGCCTCGGAGCTGTGATTTGACGCCGTTAGACTATTATCTTTGGGGGGCTGTCAAAGATAAGTGTTATGTGGACAAGCCAGAGACAATTCAAGCCTTGAAGGACAACATTCGTGCAGCCATAGCTGAAATAAAGCTGCATACAATCGAAAATGTACTAAAAACTGGACCGTACGGCGTACTGTAAGGCCAGCCGAGGCAGCTATTTGAATGAAATTATATTCCACGATTAACCGGAAGGATTGTACTTTAATATGAAAAAATAAATTTTGAAATCGGATGAACCATTTGTGTTTTATTGCATGTTGAACAAAATTACATGGCGAACCCTGTATTTGTTAGTATAAATAAAGTGAATTTATTGAATAATTTCAGGCTGCTAAAGAAAGTTTGATATCATCTACTTAAGCGTAAAATAAATTATCAATAAAAGGATCTACATATGAAATATATAGAGATAAGGCGAAACATTAAAGTATGTATTAAGAACATTTTTCATATATTAAAACAGTTAAATTTCTGATTGAGTTTCACCTTTATAACAATCTATGGCTTATTGGGTAGCTATTACCGTGTGAAATCTAAGTCTCAAACATATTTTGTTTATAAGGACAATTGTTACAGATATTGTCAAAAAATTTAAAATTTTGGTTGAAACTTTCGTATAACTCAAAAAGGAACCATTCGATCTCAAAAACATTCAACTTGGTGGCCAAGTGCAAATAACACTCGAAGCCTGTAAAATTCTGTGCAAGTGGAATATTGGGTCATTTGAAAAGTGGAGTAAAGCTTGCTTCATTTAGAATTGGAACAAACTTTTGCTCCTATTGTGGCGCTCCTGGTGGACGGATTTGCAAGTTCTTGGCGCCCACGTGTCGGGAATTTTGTCAGCTTCACGTATGATTTTTGACATTCCGCAAATCGACTGTACTTTGTAAACAATCAACATGGAGGCCGAAAGAAGGGAAAAAATTGTGCACAGTTATTTGGAAAATCCATTGTGATCTGCATCTAGGCTAACTAAACAGCTGAAATTTCCCAGAAATACCGTATGGCGCGTTATCAAACGGTATAAGGAAACATTGACGACGATTCGGAAGTCTCAAGCCAATCGTCGGAGTGGAACTGTCGACCGGAAACTGCGTGGTAAGATTCTGAAGACGGTTCGGTGCTGCCCATAGTACCGTGAGGAGAACTCGACTCCGGGAAGGAATCAAGTCGTATCGAGCTAGCAAACAGCCAAATCGGACCATAAAACTAAATGGTGTGGTCAAAATTCGTGCCCGGAAACTATATGACCAGGTGCTGACCAAGTTCGACGGATGTCTTCTGATGGACGATGAAACTTATGTCAAGGCTGACTTCGGGCAAATCCCAGGTCAAAAATTTTACCTGGCAACGGCTCGGGGGAATGTTCCAGTCAAATTTAAATTTGTTTTTGCCGACAAATTTGCAAGAAAATTTATGATTTGGCAGGGCATTTGCAGCTGTGGCAAAAAAAAAACGAAAGTTTTCGTTACAAATATGACAATGACATAGGAACTATACCAAAAAGAGTGTCTCCAAAAACGAATTCTGCCGTTCATTCGATCCCAAGACCATCCCGTAATGTTTTGGCCAGATTTGGCAAGCTGTCATCACAGCAAAGTCGTTCAAGAATGGTATGCAGAGAAAGGGGTCCAGTTTGTTCCGAAAAACCTTAACCCACCCAACTACCCCCAGTTTTGCCCTATTGAGAAATACTGGGCAGTCATGAAGAGGAGACTCAAGGCAAAGGGAAAGGTTGTCAAAAACATCAATCAGATGACGACCTGGTGGAATAAGATAGATAAAACGATGAACGAAGAAGGTGTGCGCCGTCTAATTCGAGATTTCCTTCGAAACCGTGACGAATAATTTTATCCGTATTTTTTCTTAAAAGTATGAAGAAAACGCTACATCTGTATAAAAAAAGATCTTGAATAATAAATAACTGAAATACAGGCAATTGTCTTTGTTTCAATTCTATCTGAAGCCAGCTTTAGTTATGAATTGTATCGTTTGTGATATTTTGTCACCTGTAAAATTCATCATTTTGCTCTGTGAATATTCGTTTGTCGTATTTCTCACAAACCTATATTTAAGAACTTGTAAAATTGTGTGATTTGAAAAATACATGGCTTGAAATAGGATAAATAAAAAACAAAAGATCGATAGCAACAGTGTGATTTGAACCGAGAAACAATAACTCACAAAGCACGCCAGTTAATTGACTGAGCCGTGGAAGCACAGATCTTCAAAATGAATAATTGATACATATAACAACGTAAACACTTCAAATATTCGTTACATATCTGGAGTTATCAACAGAAAGGGAAGTAAAAAAAAGAGAAACTCTCATTGGCTTATGTGACTTTTCGAACGTTCACGTCGATAAGTCCTTACAGCGGCAATTGGTAGCCGAGAGCAAATTACATTCGGAGCCTGTAAAATACTGTACGAATGGAACATTGCGTCATGTGACAAGTTAAGTAATCCGCTGTAAAATTCATTTTAATTATAGACAAGACTTTGGAACGGAACAGAACTTGTGCAACATTTGGAGTTACATCACGTTTGATCAGCTATAAATGAGAAAATTAATTTTCAATCAACTTTGTGTTGTGACTAATCACATTCAAAATGATCCTACTTTGCGTGTTTCGTTTTTTTTCGTGTTACGTCCAGCAGCTAGTAAATGAAACACTTGTCAAAATTCTAAAGTATCAAATACTTGCACAATCACATCCCCGACCATCCTAATTTTTCAAGCTTTTCAGCCATCGGAGAAGATCACACTGCTTCTTGGCAGCGAACGGTGGCGCGATGCGATAAAAAAAAATCGAGTAAATACCACGGAACGGTTGGTTGGCTGGCAGGCAGGCAGGCAGGCAGGCAGGCATGAGCACACAAGCGCCGCCGGGCGAAGGGAGTAACACCGGAGTGTAGAAAAGTTGAATTTCTAGAGCCTTTTTCGATACTCCTTACAAGTCCGAACAGCTCGTTCGCTATGCGCCATATAACGCGCTGGGACCGTAAAACTGGGTGCGAATGTGAGAGCCACTCATTCGTCGTGTAAGGCTTTCTCGTTTCGTCCCGTGCCTGTGGCACAATCTTTCCTTGAATGGGTGCGATGAGAGTTTGTTGGTTGCTGCTCGCCTGAGAAATGTATGAATTGAACCGGGCGTCCCGCGCGCACGTAGTAGTAGTAATAATACTATAACGTCCACGGTCGGCCAAATGGTTTTCGACGAACAGACGGACGGCGAGCGTAAAATAAACATGTAGCGGTGCGCGCCATTTGTGTGTAGCCAGTGATCGCTCGCAAAGAGCGAGAAATAACTCACCAATACATGGCGACGTGGTTCGTCTGTCAGCAGCAGCAGAAGAAACACGAGACGTAACGGAGGAAAGCTCCCCCCCCCCGATAATCGTTTTGTAGGGTTGTACCGAAAGGACGATTTCGGAAGGGTCTCCATGTGTGTAGACACGATCATCACGACCGTTGAACGTCAATGGTGTTGTTGAGTTGAGTTGTGTCGAGTTTGAGCGGTGAAGTGAGAGCTGTGAAGATTCGAATAAACTCTGCCACCTCATGGGCAGTGTGGATGTGAACAACCCTGCGATCTGTCTGGAAATGCAAAGAATGTTCGCTGTTCTCCTTTACACGCCCCTCTTGCTTCGCATTTCGTTTGGTTCAGCTTCTAGGAACGCTGCTCTACACCATTGCCGACTCGTGCATTGCGCTAGTGATATGTATGGGTGTGTGTTAGTTGATTTTGGTCGCACACATCCATCCCGGAGCCATGAATGAGTGTTGGGTACGGCACCAACACACGCCGGGTGGGCTCGACGATGTGTGGCAACTTTTGCACAGACACACGCTTCGCAGTTTGTCTAGATGCGTTAGTGACGGAGGTACTGTTTCGGGTATTTTGTGATTAATAATTGCGCGAAAATGGTGTCAAATTAACAACAATTCCTTTTTTCGGCGGTTTCGGATTACGAAAGCGATAGTACTATGGTCCCGCCCGGTGAGACCCGTACCGGGGGTTCGCGTGTGAACCGTGCTGTGGACAAGTGGCCGTTTGTACCGTGGTGAAGCCGGGATGAACCGCGCTAAAGTGTCGTAAAGTTGCGCGAGGGTGCGGTGACCAACAATTTCATTTCTTCCGAATCGGTTTACTTGCTGAAAACGGCAATCTTCCGGGTAGCGACGGTTCTCCAAATGGAAAGCGACGAGATAGATCCCTACCAAGGCCGAGGAGATTAGGCGCGAGTTCGTGCTAGTTATGTGCTGATCCTGAAATGGATGATGAGGCCCCCCGATGCTGAAGATTTGTGATGACCCGCTCATCGGTTAGTAGATTGATTTTGTTACAGTACACACTACTCAGTGCTTTCTTCTTTTCCTGTGCGTCTCCGCATGAACCACCCCCGTGCGTGTATGCGCGCGCGCTCATACTCTCGGCCCGTTCTGATATGGAATTGGTGTAGAATTATTTTCTTCCTACCGGAATTTACTTCTTCCCACGAACCGAAAAGCGGCCTCTATGTGTGGTGTTATTGAAAATATGATGTGCTCTGGAATAATGACCTCGAAGAAAATGCTTTCAGCGCGCTTTGGTGATTTAAAAATAATTCAGTGCTGCAAATTGACTCGAATAGGCAGAAATCTGGGCGAAAATGAAACACAAAAATTGAGCGTGTAAATAGCTCACATCTTAGAGGTGACCAGACAGTGGCTGAGGGAATGGTACCCAAGTGTCTCCGTTATCCTAGGAACAGTATCACCAATCGAGGGTGGTATCAGTTGACGCTCGAGTGGGACCCACCGCTTTGGGGATGAACCGAAACACAGAGTCAAGTGTATGTCAAGTAAAAAGAATTTTTTTTTCGGGTGTGAGATAGTAGTTGTTTACACGGGGCCGCCATTTTGTTCAAATCAGAGAGTCCGAGACTGGTGTTTGCTGTTGCTTCTCCTCTTCGATTCCAGTTCCTGCACGCGGCCCCGGTGGCCGTTTGCCAGTGTCGTGCCATACGAGAGCTTATTGCCACTTTCTTCTCGATATCATCCCCCCCCCAAGACTAGTAGAATGGGCCATCATCTATCACCCATTCAAAAAGTACCGGGATGCTCCACCAATGAGAACTCCCGGTTTTTTCTCCTGCTCTTTCACAGGAGCACGAGCGGCGTTGAGTGAAAGAGTGTGTGAGAACATGACAGGGGAGACACCCTTTTCTGCTGTCCTTGCTGATGCTGCTGCTGGTATTGCTGCTGCGTGGGAAATTTGTTATCAGTGAATCCTATCCGACGGGGGAGCAGCCAGCAATCGCCAAGGGTCTCAGCACAATTTTCGTACAGTTTTTAGCATCCGAAACGTGCCTGTCTGCCTTTGCCTGAGCCGTTCCGGGCACGAGGTAGGAAGAGACCGCCATGTGTTTATTCCAATCCCGAATCTAGCCCTCGCTGGAAGACGCGCGCTTCTGTTTTTCCATGAAACTTTTTTTTTTGGTCACAGCCGCCGTAACTGTACTCCTGCTGTTTGGAAGAGTGACCTATGTGCTATCCGGGCGTGGATTAGAACGTTTTTCAGCTTTTTTTAATGTGATGTTTTATGTGTGACTAATTTTAGGTTGAATGGATTGCGACTGTGGTTGGGAAATGTTTGAATTGCTTAATGATCAGAATGGATTTTGTTTAGGCGATCAAGATTATTGCGAGTTCTATAAAAAGTATACAGTGTCTATCAGAAGTGAGATTAGATGTTTGTTGTGTCAGACTGAAACAATTAATTTGAATTACTGTGTGTCCTTTTTTGTATCATTCTCGTGCACAAAATAGTCATCACTCTACGGAAGCAAAGCTCCGAACGTGTGTTAAATTATTTTGACACAATCATATTCAATTTCGATATTTTTCTTTTGAATATACCAAATTCTTCAAGTTTGAAAACCTTATTTGTTTTATTAGTTTTTGAGAGCTGTGTCAAACTCGTCGCTGAGTCCTAAATCGGTGTCAGACAGGATCACAAAATAAATATCGGAACTTTGTGGAATTTTTTTTTGGTTTCATTACAAAATTTCACAATCTAATCTGTTGTACTGAGAGTTGCGTCAACCGATGAGGTGTGTTTTCAAAAATGGACTTCAGTCGTGGAATTTTTGAATTTTGAAAATATGTTTTTGTTTTCTGGTGGTTTTAACCGTAGCGGTCATACACCAGGGAGTGCTAATATTCAGAAAAACCAAACCTCCAACGTTGCTACTGGCAATGAGACACTGGCTTTCAAAAGTTCAAAAATTTCACAGTGTCAATGTGAGCCTATTAATCACGAGTAGTAGAATAGGCCATCATCTATCAACACGATTTCTTCCAATCGACACATTTTTATAACGATTTTCATTCCATAAATAATGATATGACCAGAAATTGTACGGTTTGTCATCCTAGTACCCTCACGCAGGAAAGGAAATTGTAAAAACAAATGATTTCCGGGTATTTTCAACGAATTTTTTTGTTGATATAGTGACAAAAACATTTTTAATAACAAACTTTTTTAAACAACTAAAATCTGTTTTGAGACAACCACAAGAATATTTTGTTTGAACCTACGATATCTCGCTTTGAAACAAGTATTTATTTGATTCGATAGGCAAAGAAACGTTTTGTTGTTTTAAACAATCGAGATTTTCTTATGAGTTTTTTTTTTGTACTTCTAGGAAATAACCATTGATTTTACAGTAGAAACAATTGATCCACAATTTTGTCTACGGGATTCGATACATTTTGTTGTACCTCGAATTTTTGAAATATCGACGAAACAAAATATATTGTTCCTACGATTTACAACTGAATTTTAATTCTGATCGGTAAACAAACTCTACATCTAAATGTTTTCAAATAAAAAAATGTATGAGGGAATTGTTAAAAGGGTCGTTCACGATTCATTGGTAACGATAAATCTTAATTTTTAATTCTAAGGTTACAGCAATGTTTTTGGATGGTTTTGTAACAATAAATGATGGTATTGTGTGTCAATAATACTTTTAAGTCGGGCAATACTTTTAGTATTGAATCGTTTCTAATATCTGATATGAAAACAAGATTGTTTTTAAACCTTCTAACTGAAGTGAATTTCATATCATTTCTTTGTTTAAATATTATAATGAGAAACGGTTAGTTTTTGTTATCGGGGCATTCTGCTGAATTCTACAATCTACTAAAAAAGACAGTAAAATGTTCAGATCGAATTGGATTCTAGCTCATTTTGTTAGATGGTATATAAGTAACATTTCAGTAATTAGCAGTGGAATATGAGCAAAGCCATGCTGTGCAAAATTTTCATTTTTATTGTGTTGGCTCACGAAACATTGAAACGGAATAACAACACATATTAAGGTACGGATAGTGCGAAATGGACATGCTGGACATTCGCTTCCACGAAGTCTAATTTCATGGAATCCATTTTCTGAGTTTGTGTAAACCTCAAATTCGGAACCGATTTGTGAGATCCGAAGGTGCGAAATCTTATTCTAGAAGAAAAACTTTGATGAATTTTTGGCATGCCGCTTACGCCACTCTTACAGCTCCAAATGCCGTCTATAGTTTCGATCCCTGCATCTATTCACGAGTCGATGGTTAGCGGTAAACGAAACGAACTAGAGTGAGCGAGAGAGTGCGAAAGATTGAGCGCTCCGCAGCAGAGTGAGCGAGAGAGAACGAGAGACAGATTGCGAGTGTGTATCAGGGTAAGAAAATGCTCGACCGAACTCGGAATGCAGGGTGAGTGGAAAAGCCGAAAAGTACCAAACCGAAAGTGGAGAGGAGGAACACTAGAGGAAAGAATAAATCGAAATAAAAACAGCAATAAATTTAGTGCGTAATAATGGTCGGTTGGTAGTGAAGGCTGGTTGGTTCGATTCGGGTGTGGAAAAATGAAAATGCGCGCGCGAGAGCTGCTAGCCGAGAGGAAGGATCCGTTCGTCGATTTCAGGACGGAGCAGAAAGAGTGTCCTGTCCTATGAGGAAGGAGCGCATCATGTCCCCATAAAAATAATCTATTGCCTCGATGGTACACTGGGAGAAGACCGCACGGAAAACGGTTCTGTGGTAACCCAGGCCAGATGAAGAGCCGTCCGAAACGCAAAAGAGATAGATGGGGGGGGGGGGGGCAAATGAGAGGGAGAGAATCGTTCCAGGATGTCAGGTCCCATCCATCATCATCGGTACATACGGGGTACGGGAAAGCGCGTGAAGAAGACAATTTACCCACTCCCTCTTTACTGTCTCTCGCTGGTACATACCTCACTTCCGGGTGTCGTCTGTGTCGCAGGCACGCACACTGATAACGGGGCGCAGGCAGGCAGGCAGGCAGATCTGAATTTTCGGTAAACTCACATACTCACACGCATGCTGGTGGTTTGATGTGGTTGCGTTACGCAGTTTAGCCTTGACTGAGTGCGACGGTGGCGCTGTGTGCTGCTGGTGTCAATGACAGGAATTAATTTCAATAATTGTTTACACTGATACAGCGCATCACCCCCTTGGCCAGTACCATCATCGCCGGTTGTGATCCTTCTTTTTCAGTGAAGGCCACCCGTAAACTCAAAGCAGGATTAACACATTGGTGGTCCAGTTTCCTGGAATGCCGCATTTTCCTTGCCGTCTACTTCAGTATTACTAGGCCAGCAGGCACCAGCGAATAAATGTTACTTGCATCAACTGTATCGCTCTGCATAACTTTCTAGATTATGGAATTAGAGTCGGTTAAAAATCGATCATTAGCAGGATGAAATTCCAAGCCCTGGTGCTCGTATGCTGCCAAGTTTCGAGAGCCTTGTAAAATCGCGCCTTTCGTTAACACCGAACTTCAGCTCGGTACCGAATGGAGCAGCACACTGCCACTTCACCAACACACCGGCAGCCCATTCGAATCCCGACCACGGGACTTCTTCAGGCTAAGTCGATAACGATGACGATGACGACGGAGAAAGTAGCGTGGGAAAGAAACGCCCTAACAAAGATATTTTTCTTATAACATACAGTCTTCGCTTGCCGCTCCTTGTCCTTCGGCATCCAGTGTGTCTGTGTGTTCTCCAGCGTCTTGGTCGACGAAAGCTTGCTCGATTTGGTTTTGTTTGTCTCGAGGCTTCTTGCATTTTTAGCACGACAGAGGAGCCCCGAGGAGCCCTGCTCGCCTCGAATGGAATCTTCGGTGCCTCTTTTCCCGAACATGACACTGGTGCCCTTGCTGGTTGAATTGGTTGGTCTGGAGATTGTCGGTGTTGGTTGAATGGCAATGGTGTGTTTTGGAACACACCAGCAGAAAATAAGACGACGACGATGATCTGTGAGAAGCCTCGGCATTAGAGCTTCTTTGCGGACGCAGAGTTCACCGCATCGTATGCTTCTTCGTTGTATATTGCATTGGATATGATGTAGGATGGCGTCGTTCCTAGATATAGATGAGGGATGCACTGACAGAAGTATAAAATTGAAGTTGAGTTGGATTCAAACAGCTAAGTTATTGTTTTTTTCTGGTTTTGAATTGAAGATTTAATAGATTTTCTATGTTTTTATGTTCCCTGATTGAGTTCTATTTAATCAATTTTACATTTTTCAGTTTATTCTAATGGACAAAGCTTACTGGATTTTCATTGAACTGAAAGAATTATTCGAGATATAAGAAGTTGGAAGAGAATCATAGACCGCTCGGTTTTCAGATGAGCTGAGTATTGCAGATAAAATTACTGGTGTTTATTGAACTGAAACAATTATCCGAGACAAATGTTTTCATGTGTATCCCCCATCCTGAATTTTCGTTCAAGTGAACATAATTCATCGTTTTTCAGAGAATTTGCAAGATACAAAACAACAGCGTTATCTGAAAATGTAAGACAGTTACTACTCAACTAGTAGTATCACGTATTCCACGCAAACAATTTACAAATTCAATTAGCTTAAATTAGATCTTAACAGAAACAGGAATGAGATCATCCAACTTTATTCGTACCAGTTCATTTCAAGCATCACGGTTTGTTTTATGTACCCGGAAAAGTTGTCGACTCACTATTAGTTTTTCTTTTTCATCACAATTTATCTAAAAAAAAATTGCGCGCCACAGTCCTGACAACAATATACGATATAATAATCAAGAAAAGACGGGAAAAATATTCTAGTGGAAGTTTATTCGCCACCAAGCTTAATGACATGTTTTTTTCCTCTCCCTTTCCGTGTGTCTCTTCGATTGTTTGCTTCTTCGTAGCAGTAGCAGCAATTTTCTTCGTGCTTGCTTCGTTTTCTTTTTCCTTCGCTAGTAGTACACACAATTCACATACAATGATGCATTGCCTGATGACCACCACTACCACCATCGTCATCATCACTGCGCACCGTAGTGAGTGCCTCAGTCGTTTTGCCATAAACATGTTCTCTCATGAGAGATGGTGTGGAGGAGGTTAGGTACAGTTTTATACACGATGAAAGAGAAAGCTTTTCCCAGGTGGAAGAGAAAGAGAGAGCGAGCGAGCGAAACATAGATTCGAGTGGGAATCCAACCAATCGCACCCCGGTTCGCTGTACTGAGAGTAAACAATCCACCAACACCAGCGCAAGGGAACTCAACCCGCACACACGTAGGCACATTTTAAACATTGCTCCGTTCGAGTGTGGTAGTATCTTCTGTTTACTTTGCATCGTCCACCGGCGTGCCTCTCGCTCTCACATTCACTTGCTGCAAGGGAATTTTTGCGTCTCTCGCTCACTCCCATCTACTTTGCAGACGTTTGGTGCTCTCTGTGCACGGCACTGAGCTGTTGAAATATTTTTATTAGTTCTCAACAACGGTTCTTGTGGTGCTCGATGGAGAAAAGTATTATGCTGCAAAAAAAGTGTCCGAATGAACGTTGAATATTGAGCTTCATTTTCAGAATGTTAACCATTGGTTACTACCAATAAAAATGAAAACAACAAGCGACGACAATATTTCAACTTAATTTCCATCCGGTATCCTGTATTCAACACAAACACCTAGGCATACAATGCCTCTTGCGTACGTTTGGGTTCACAGTTCGTGGTGGTTCTCGGCTATCGGTTGGTGTTGAACTGGCCCCGGTAGAGATAGCTGCAGGGAAAACCCAAAAGTCGAAGCCGAGAATATTAGGTTCCGAACCCAAGCGTCGTAAGCAAACGAAATTGTATCCCTGGGACAGGCGAAAGAGGAAGACCAGAAAGACAGAGAGAGAGGAGCTAAATACGCAGACCGGAAGCAAATGTTTTCTGTTCAGAAAACGCACATGTGTTTCGACAATGGTTCTTCCTTTCGGCTTGTGGCTGCTGCAGTGTTTCGAATTGATCTGTGGTTGGCACACATTTTTTTTTGTTCCTGCATTTTGAGGATAGAGAACTGGAAAAAAAGCGCGCAAGATTATTGCTCCTGTGGTAAATTGGAGATGTTTGGATGGTGGTACGATATTCTTTTTAAACTGAACGACAGCATTGTTACTTATATACAAAATATTACTCAGAAAAATGAGTTGGTCTCAAAAGCTTATTTCACTAATTAACTATGCTGGAAATTCAAAGTTGTTGTTTCAAAGACAGTGCCTTCTCTCACGTGCGACAGTTTCAATCTTTCATTACAACTTTTGCTTCTTGGAAAGAAAACAGCTTACATTTGCAAAGCTAGAAAGATTGTAAAAATGTCGAAAACTACAGAGATGTTTCCGGAACTATCGTGTTAAGGTTCTACTTACAATCTCAAGAAAACAGCCATTGTTGAAAATTGCTAGAGCAGTTTTCTCCGTTTCTGCTTGATGAATCTTCAAGAAAAAAAAACATTAGTTTGTTCAGAAAAATGTTCCAAACAAACTGACATTTTTCTTTTAGATTTCCGCTCAACGGCTGCGGAGAAAGCGTAACTGAATTTTCTATGATTTCAAACATTAACACGGATTTTTAAACATTCCAGTTAGTTGGAAAGCGTTGGTATCTCTATGCGACCTTGTTTGAATTCTCGAGCTGTTCGGTAAAATACCTATTGCTTGACTAGTTGTTCAAAGTTTCATCTTTCTGATTTGATTCTCAAACTGGCCTTTCGACGTCTGCCAAAGTAGTTACTTAAATCCACTCATATTTGTCTTGTTCAAAAGCGATTTTTTTTCTCCTGCGTCGTATCTGGAAAGTTACTGATAACTGACGGTTTGAAAATGTTGTAGACCCTTCAGAGCTTCTTCCTTTCGATCTTAGATCACCGTTCACCAGCTCCGCGCATCATTCTTGGTTCCACACATACTTTCTTTTCTGGGGCACACATTTTTTTGTTTCGGCACTTTGCTGCATGTACAGCCCACTGTAATGTGCAGTGTTTCTCAAGACTTCCAATATCCGCGCATATTTGTATGTTAAGATGAAGCTCGGGATTCATAAGTCGAGTATTGAGTGCAGGATTTCTCTCTCAATATTGTCGAGTACTTGAAAATCTAAGCAAAACAATGTCAGAGTACCGCTCTTCGGATTGTAACTTGACCTTCTGTTTCCACAAACATCACAGCTGACTTGTAAGTGTACAGGACTACTGCATGATCAGTGATACGATCCTATGGATACTTTAAATTATCCGTCGCTTGAGTTGCAGTGACAAGTAGTGGTTTAGAAACAAGTTTTCAAACTTATCTTACTTGACCATACTTTCGTTTTATCATGAGATCTCAATATCGGTGACAAATGATGCGATAATATGTTTGTGATCAAAACTGATTCCAGGATTTCTGATTCATGTATCCAAACAACATTACAAGGGAATACAAACGTAGGAATTACTTAAACCCGAACCTAACCTCTGCACATACAAGTATGTGTTCAATATTTACTTGTTTCTGAAAAACAAACCGATGCGCCTGAAAGTATATAATTATTATGCAATTACAACCAATTACAATTAGTCTTAACGCATAAAAAAAAGAGAGTGTTCTTTTTCAGTGATTTCTCACTAGCTGGTAACGCAATTTGTGTGTGTAAATCTCGACTCATTTGTGCTAAAGATGTCGGATTTGTTAACTAATTTAAATATTAGTAGGGCAACTACTACCTCATCTATGTCAGCTACACCATAGCTACACCATCCAGAGTTGGATATGCCATCTATGTTCAAAGCATTGGCTTAAAGGATAAGATGAAAATAGGTGCAATCGCATCGAACTTTCGTGTTACTATTAAAGGAATATTACATATTTTACTCTTCGATTTTCCAGTAATATTGTTTCTTAAGATCAAAACAAAAAATACAACGTCCGATTACAACGCAATCCGTTGATTGTAGACCGAGTAATAGGCAAAATAATATAATGACTTGACTAATGAGATGACTATTTTTGTACCAATTACAGTCCCCAACATATGAAAAAAATATGAATTAGTTATTAAATATCAATAGTCAATATAACACTGCGTTCGAAAAATTTCCGAGTCTAAATTCATGTTAACTCTCTCACACATACGCGGCTAATAGATCGACCAATCAAAGTAATTCTTACCAACTAGTGTCTCTCATTTCCAAACTAATGTCGTCTGTGATACGGACGCTGGTCTTATAAACCAGTCGTCGTATGTTCGAGCTCCGAGCTGGAAAGGTTCTTAGTGAGCAGACGTACTGTAACACTAGCCTTGCAATTGTTCTCTATGGATCGACTGCAAAGTCTCTTTTTTAAATTATAAGACTTGTTCGCGACAAAATCTGGACAGACCAGTTTAGCTGTTTTTGTCCAAAAAAGTGGTTTTCAGTTGTAGTTTATTGTTTATATTGAGAGAGTTCTCTCTTCACGAGAACCCACTACCGGGTCGATAGGTTGCAACTCCGTGCAGTTAGGTGGATTCGCTTTATACTATTCCCAGACATCTTTGGCGTAGTGACAAGATGCCAAATTAGGCCAGAATAGCGAGCTAGTGTCAAGGCTGTGTAGGAATGGTAACGATCTCTCCCTTAGGCACTATTCACGGTTTATTTCCTTGTTTACCGTTTCGGTAGTGATGAAGCTTTGGCTTGCTCGACCATAGCTGCATATTGCCCGCCGAATAAAATTGGTTGTTTTCTTCGCCCTGAAATGCTCCGTTCCGTTGCATGGCAGTATAAGAAAGACATTCCGGGAAGCTGCTTCAAGTCTTCCAGTTTTCATCAAATATTCGTGATTCAACTTGCGAGCCCGGATTTTAGCCGTCACATTTTGTTTATCCTTACCGTTCGGTATACTTTTCAACTTGCCGGGGCTTGAAAGTATACACGAAAGTAGTTCGATACGAAAGTACGTACCGAAAGATCTGGTTTCTTCTGCAATATTTGTTCCATCTTGGCGTTCTTTCGGTGATTTCTGAGATTCGATTTTTCCCTCCTTCCGACAGCTAATTGCTTGCAGAACAGTTGATATTTTCGTGGTGGTACTATCAGTTGAAATCTATTGTTTCTAATGTGATTTAAAAACGACCATCGAACGAATGAGACGAGTTTTTTTTCTCATTAGATCATGAACCAAAAACTATCAAAAAACACACCTCACCACAATGCATTGAGATGTCAGCAAGAATAAAAACCAATCCAAACGAGCTCAGCAGGTCTGTTGCTGAGCTCGGCATACCTTCCCCGAGTACGGTAATTCCCCTGGCCCAGCATGAAACAACTTCCTTCCGTTGTGACAACACATGGGAGTGATAGAACGGAATCTTGCACTGCGAGAGAGCGAGTGATCACAGTGTGTGGCTATGATGATTGATAATTTTGCGACACTTCCTGTCCCGGCCACTGTTGTCAACACCACCGGCGTCATCGGATGACTCATATGGTGACTTGATCCGTTGTTCAAATACGAATAGAAAAAGAATACACCGTACCTGCGAACAGTTAAATCCGGATGGTTTTGCCAACAGAAGTTAATGACACTATTCTTACGATGTTCTGTGATGGAGACGATTTCCAACGGTGTGGGATTAGCCTTTATTTTTTGCACTTTTACCACCGGTTGATGTGAAGGAAGGGGGGAGGGGATTGAAGGACGGTTCGATGCTGGGGAGGAACGGGTACGTGACCAGAATGTGAAATTGGAATTAGTTGAAGAACACGCACCGTGTCCGGAGCATCCGAAGGAAATGTGGCACTCCCCGTGGTGTGGCGGTTGTGGTAGTGGTCATCTGCAAGCGTGATCGGAGTAACTGGAGGAGGGAGGGTTGCGAATTCGGGTAGATGACAGTGATAGAAAATTGATGGGCTTTTTCTTTGCACCCAGAATGATTATGCTGAAAGTAATGGATTCGTGGCTGATTTATGGACGGATGTTGCTGTACTAAGTGCCATGTGTTGTGAATAGTTGTTTTAGTAGAGCTTGTTACTTGAATGATAAAATTTTGCGTTAATACCATGCTGAGACGGTTTAGCTACCTAGCTGGGGGGCTATTTACTTGAGTATCATTGAAAATTTGTCGAAAAAAACCAAAGCTTCATCTAATTTGATATGATCCGTTTGAATCTTCCTCCATAGGGAGATCACTGACATGTTCGTTACTGTATCGTTCAAAACCTAGTTTCTTTCGAAAATTTAAATATGTGACACTTTTGCATCTTGCAGAACCACTTGAACAGAAGTTTTTGTATTCAGCCCATCTCACACACCAACCACTTCTTTTTCCGAATGACAATTGTTGACATATTTTCAAACCATTTCACACAAAAAAAAAAGAATCTATTCCCCTGTTTTGTCAGAACAGAAAAACAAACTTGTTACGTAACATCCGGTATTCAAAGCTGATTCTCTTTCTCCTGCTCCATTTGGAATCATTCATAAAAAAATTCATTCATATTTTTTCAGTCCTCCATTTCTCTACCCCCGGCTCCGTTTCGAAGCAGCACACAACCTCAGCGTGCCGTGCTATGTGTGTACTTAAAAAAAACTGAGAGGGCTTGCTGCTGTTACCGTTACTGGCTAGAGCAGTAGTACAGTGTAGGTATTTTTTAGTATTTATGGTGGGAACCCCTCCTTTCATCCTGCGCCCCGCATCACGGGCTTGTGCATCGCTCACATTCACTTTTTATTTTCATGCTCGGCTCATACTATCACTGTTGAGCGGAAAGTGACTTCTGGCTAATGCTGCTGCTGCCGTTACTGACTGGTTGGCTGACTGACTGACTGACTGACTGTGTTACTTATTATGATAGGATTAGTAGTAGTGGCCCATTCAGTCGGAGTTTTCTCGGCTACTGCCCGAATTCATTCATGCCTTTCGACCGACCGACTGCGATACGGTTTAAGGTCCACTTGGTACACATCCATTCAACCACCATTCAATTCGATGTGGGAGCATAATCTGTATGACACATTTTTTGCTGTTGTTGTTGCTGTTCATCATCCATTCGGATGCAATACAAGCAACGCCAGCGGCAACCGCTTGGCGCTAAATACATGTAGTACCAACAGTAGTCAGCCCGCCCTGCCGCCCCGATTATTGATGTTGTTGTGGTATATGTTCAGGGCGGCTAATCATTGCCACAGACTCAGACTCATTCATAAACAGGCGATGACGAGTCGACTGTAAAGATCTCCCCGCTTGCTTGATTCGACGAGAAATGTTATTTTTTTATTGTTATTATTTCAGACCTGGGTGCAGACGACAGACCCGACCAGGGACATGAAGTACAAAAAGCGCATTCCTACAGTCGGAGATATTTTGGTCACATTTTTTCCCCACCGTAGCCTGTAAGCAGTCTGGCACGGCTTTCTCAATGAACATTCGTTTTGTCTACTGCTTTTGCATCGAATTTAATGAAACAAGATTTGATGCATTTGTGAAATTCGAATTAAATTTGTCAGTAAAATATATTTGGTTTATATTTTAAAAATACGATTCTAATTAGAAGTATTTTCATAGAAGTTTATTCTGGTTGCAATTTCAACGCTCCAATTGGCGTGGTGATCTTATTCGTTGTTCAAGTAGTAAGACCAGAAATGCTAGGTCTGCAGATTTGTCTGCAAAGCTGCAGATTTTTCATATAGTGCTGCAGACATTTTTTGTTGCAGACTTTTCGAGTTTTTCGCAGGCTTTCGCAAAAATTTGCAGACATTTTAAATGGCAACACTGTTTTTTTTTTGCTCGCAAAACCCATTTTTGTGTTTCATACTCATAATCATAAAACCGAACACCGTGAATTAAAAAATTGAGTAACAAAACTAAAATTGCGATTTTTTTTTCAATACGCATACGCACTTTTTTTATTGCGCTGAGACAAACTCTCTCATTCTCAGTAGACAGCCATGCGCAGGCGAAGAGCTTTAGCTGCCCTCACAAAAACTCGTTCGCGCAAAATCCTGCACTCCTGTTACATTTGTGTATGATATTCCAGCTAAATAGGTTAATATTAATCAGCTGCATAGCACGCACAGCAATAGTGATTGGGCATGTATTTCTTATCATTATAATTATTATTTATCGCAGCGTGTATGTTAATATTAATAGCTGTTTTTATTGATGATATGACTCCACCACGACGGTATCACTGAATAAATTTCAAATACATCGCGAAACATGGAATTTTGATGCGACCGACGAAATACACTCACCTAACGAGCTTAAAATTATTGATATCGGATAATCCATATCGGAGGAAAATTGATACTCATATCAATTGCCTTTCGCGTGTTAAAATAAAGGAATTACTAAAAGAAGATAAGTAAATCTTTGTTTCGCAATAATTTCTGCAAGAGGAAATCCATATAGAAATGTGTTTGTTGCTAATCAAATGTGTTAGTGAAAGTAATCTGAAACTGAAATAATTTTTCTCGAGCAGTTTTTAGAAAAACTGAAGAGTTTTAGACTAAGATTTTCGCTTTTCTTGAATTGCAATTTTAAGCAAAATGAACTGATTTGTTTATTTTTCAACCATATGGAAAATTTATTGATTAAAATCATGAGAAGAAGCGCAGGAATTTGTTTTTACGCACACATTGTTGACATTACTCTTACGCTTGCAAAGTGTCTTGCTCCTTAATGAACACAGAGTAACATGAAAACGATCCTAACTTTGTTGAAATGTTGATTCCGAATCAGACAGTGATACTAATAACGATGAAAACATTTTAAAATTCTATGTAAAACTAAATTTTATCTTATCAAAAGTTATTCATTTCAAAATTCATTATAATATCTACAATAAATATGTGATATGAAAAGAGAATGCTGATTATTTTTACTTACTGTGAATCAAAAAATTATCTTATTTCCACCCCTGCTTTATAGTGAAACGAAAGCCCTTAAATATTTTTTCGGATTTACAGACTTTTGCCACCCTGTCTGAAGACATTCGAAATTTTTATCTAAAATTGTAATATTAAAGATCCAAAAGTAAAGGTTTTCGTTCTCCAAATATATACATAAAAGAAAAATTGATCTAACACTTTTTACTGGATTTATGCTGAAAAAAAAATCTGTTTCAATTCTAGAAACTAACAAGAAAAAAGTGGCAAAATCAGAATATAATTTTTTCCAATATAATCGAAACTTGGCACACGTTTTCAGAATGGCAAACCATTTATTTTGCGCGGATGGAAAGATTGATTCAATCCAAGACTGAATTTTAAAAATGTATTTTTGCTAATAATAAAATTAATAATTTGCTCTACTAATGATATTGACATTAAGACATTAGCCCTTCCATACTTTCGTTCCAATTTTCAAACCCGCCATCGGCACCAGACTGTTTTCGAATGACGATGCATTCATGCAATCTTCAAAAATGTAAAACCTAAAATAAGAATTATTTATATGTATGTAATAGTTGTAGTTAACAATGATGTAATTGAAAGACTAAAAACTACATAAGATACAAAAAAAAAAACATGTGTCAGGGTACAACATTCCGATGCAGTAACTGATTTTCTGTTTCAATAGACTTCATAAGCGATTCTAAGCGTGCAGGATCATTTCATGACTATGTGCTATGATCCCACTACCACTACTAATGAATACTATTATTTTAAAACTTATAGTATGGCTAATATAATGGTATATTTCATTTAGAATAACTGTTTTCATATGTTTAAAATTATGTTTGATATGTTCAATCGGCCCAAATCAACCAAAAACGCACCTCTTCGACTTTCATGTCTAAATATTTCGAGAACTGAAGAAAGGTCTAGAAGCAAATTTTCTTTTTTCTATCGGTGGATTTTTTTTTTTGGGTGTCTAAATTACTATTTTATTTGTCAAAAACTTGAAGATGGTAAATTGTGTAAGCTGTAACTTCGTCAATTTTCCAATTCACACTAGCAAAAAGTGTACCAAATTATGGTCTTTAAGTCAAGGTTTAAAATGAAATCGTTTAATGAAATATTAAAGAGACGTTTTATAATTTTAGTTTTTCGGTTGGTTTTCTAATTTTTGATAAAGTATTCTACTTTTTTCACATTGTATATTTTTTAGGAGTGCTCAACCGATTTTCTTACAATTTCTTCTTGGATGCAATTTTTGTACAACTTACCGTTTTAGTGTTACCACGTTTTGAAGAAAGGGTATGGAGAAATACGTACGCCATTTTTAAAAATCAGCCTTAAGTCGAACTGGTCTCTTCATCCGTGGGAAATAAATGTTTTGTCATACCGAAAAGGTGTGCAAAGTTTCATCCGAATCGGAAGACGTCAATTCTAATGACTTGCTAATCATTTATGAAATTGCTCTCATATTTTCATGAATATGACAAATAGGGATTCTCCAAAAAAACTGTTCATCGAATCTTGAATAAAAACAAGAAGATTCATTTGGGCATGAAAGAGAATAACTTTTTCAATTTGTGAATAGTGCTGAGTAAATTTTCGATTTTTTTACATTTTCTGCAGGACGGTTTAAAAGTTTAAGCCTATGGAATTCCGAAACCGGAAGCCGGATCCGGATTAAATTCACGAGTTTTGTATATGACCATAACAACTTTCATTTGAATGATTTGAAGTAATTTAAAATGAGAAATCGAAGTATGTTCCGTTTGGGAATGTTGAATCATTATTTCCGGTACTTCCGAAACAAGAAGCTAGGGACCAGTATAACTTAAAAGAGATTATTTACACATTTGCCAATAATATCCACAAGTTAGAGTAATTTATAAACAATATTCCATGAAATTGCAGCTCGTTACTTGGTCATTTATGAGCAAACATCACTAAAACCAAAATTTTCACACAAATCAGCTATCTCTGAAAAAAGTTAGTGCAAAATTTATTGTTTCGCGCATATCACCCTGTAATTCCGGAACCGGAAGTCGGATTTGAATAAAATTCATGAACTTTGTATTGAACCCTGAGACGGTTATCAAACCGTTGTGTATAGCGAGGATGATAAAACTGTTTTGTTTTCAAATGTTTTCAAAAATGCATGAAACATCGAGTTTGATCTAGTTTTATCTCGACAAAAAATTGTTTGAAAAAAATCGACTTTGGGACATTGTTGAAAGTTTGAGATTTCCGAAATCGATAAATTTTTTTGAAGTCAGATATCTTAGGAATGCACGAAACTTCAAGTTGTAGTGTAATCTCGAAAAATAAAGTATTAGAGAGTTGATTTAAAAAAAAACGGGGTAACCAGATCTCGACGTTTCATGTATTTCTAAGACAAAACAAAAAAAAACGAATAGTTTTGAAAATTTTCTTAATTAAAACCGCGTAGCTTCGAAAATCCGCGTAATAAAGAACCGCATTAAAAAACCGCGTGAAAAAAGCTTTTTATTTTTTTGTTCAATCTGCGATGCGATGTTTCGCTCAAAGGTCGCCATGTTTGTTTCCAGAGATAAAACTTCTTCTTGGCCGACTGCATAAAACTTCGTTTGTAAGTTTTGAATCTTTTCGCTACATTTAAATTGTGTATGTGATATGATTTTCCAAAATAGCTGCTTGAAATTGGGGACAGGCTTTCGATAGGGTTTGCGTCGGCAGACATGAGGGATGCGATGCAAGATTCCTCCTTCTAGACGTGTCAGAGGCAATTTAAGGTCATTGTATTCTTGTAGGATTTAATTTCTGTTATCTGGTTCAAACATCTTCCGGGTCGTCTTCGTTCGTAAGTTTCGAGCTGTTTAGCTACATCTAAATTTGGCGTGAAAAGCTCGAAGCAATTAGTTTTTCGCTTCGAAAAGCACCCCCAAATGTACACTTTTGGCGGATATTCAACAGTGTACTGAAAGAAATCGGTACCGTTTCCCAACCAGGCACGTTTTCTTGAACCCATACCTGTTGCGTTGCTTCAACGGAGTAAAACCATTGTTTCAGACTGTTATCAGCACCCGGAAGTCGGATTCGGATCGACTTTTCGGGGACTTTTTAAAAAATTTCAAGACCTTTTTTTTAAACTTTAGTTTGAGAAAATTTCCGAGAATTGAGTGCGCATTTTCTCATATTTCCGTGCCCATTTTCTCATAATGGAGTGCGCATTTTCGTGTAACTCTGGAACCGGAAGTCGGATAAAGATAAAGATAGCAGGCGATGAGACTATAAGTCATTTTGTTTGAATCTAAGTTTGTTAAAACCGGTTCAGTCATGTCTGAGAAAATTGAGTGACACACACACACACATTTCGTGATCTCGACGGCCTGAGTTGAATTACCATTCAACTCAGGCCGTCGAGATCACAAAATGGGTGTGTGTGTCACTCGAGTCTCCGGGCCTCGGTTATGAAGTCGATTTTCACAGCGTTTGTGTAGCGTTTCTATATGAGAATTGATTTTTTTTTCAACAGTACTAGTATTTTTTTTTCATAGTCCTTATAATTACCTAAAACATTGCAGAAGATACCACATCGATGATCAACCCAGCGTTTCTGAAATATGTATTGTAGAACATTTTTGCTCCGTCCCCTCTCAAAAGTAAGGCTAGAGTGAAAATGGCAAACTTTTGAAGCAAATTATCTCTTTTGATCTTAAAGAATGCATATGCAAAATTTTTGCCAAATCAAAAAATACAAGAAAAAATCGACCTTCGATTTCGTATGGAATTGCTCTATCATATGAATTTATATATATACCATTTTTCTGCTTAACAGATGTGCTTCTGTGGTTCAGTCAACTAACGAACTAGCTTCGTAACCTATCTAATGATTGCGGTTCGAGTCTCAGTCTCTAATTGATTGTTTTTTTCCGTTTATTTCATTGAAACCGCACATTTTGTTTTCGAGCTGTGCTGATTCAACGATCGTGTTCAGCATAAAAAAATCGTTACATAATTGGATCGTCCGGACGGCGTTCTATTTTTTGACAACATTCCCAATTTGTGACCTCAAGTGACCTCAATCTCAGTTTAAGTGCCGATTTATGGCAAGACTTACCGAGACACACTCTTGCGATCAAGGAATCACTTGAGAATTTGAACACTTAGGGGTTTTTGGTTTCTACGTAAAGTACATATTTAGTTTCGATTTCATCGCGTTTCGCCTTTGGATCATCAGTGCTCAAAGCAGTTCGTGTCATATCCTTATATGGTCACATAAATAGTGTGGACTTTTCATCTGCTTAGCGGTTCAAATTGAACTGTTAGGCGGATATGGCAGTTGAATTTGAACTGCTTTTAGCACTGATGAGCCGAAGGCACTTGAGAATGTTTCACGATGGAAATGGCAACAAGCGTTTAGGCAGACCCTGTCAGCTTGGAGCGAAATCAATCTTCAGTTCAACAACGCCATCGCACGGCATCACATTCAACATATCATATCAATTGTATGGGTGCGCAGCTCTGCTATTTTGGCGCGCACGAATTTGACATTTCTCTCCCCAACTTCTATGTATTAGATTCGATGCGGACTCACCTGAGGGCGACATGCTCGCAAAAAAGGATGTTGCCAATGATTTGTTCGGGAAATGTGAGAGCTGGATATCTTGTTAATATGATGTCTTTGGTTTAGGGGAACGTGTCACCTGAGCCAATTGGTTCCGATTCCTGATATTTTATATAATTCTATAAATCTTCAAATGTGTGACTGTTTTTAAACACTACTAACATGAGGATGAGGATGCGGAGTTAATCTTTGAAGTTAGTAATTCAAAGCTCTATAACTGAATGCCTTTGCATTGCGGAACGATTTGAATTGTTTTTCGTCAATGGATGCCAGAGTCTATACCGAAGGATAGACTTAATTAAATCCAGTTACATCTGCATCGACGAACGTTTCGTTTACTATCAAGATTTGTACGGCTGTCTGTCTCATCACTAGCTCAGTATTTGTGTGATAAAAGGGAAAAGTATTTTGAAATGAATTCCAATCGAATTAATTTTTGCCAAGAAATAAATTTCGAAGATTTAACTAACTGAACCGATGTAGGAATATCCAGTATAAATAAACTTGGTTATAACGGCAATTGAGATTTTATTAGAGTTGTGAGCTCCCAACCGAATTTTTTCTTAGTGAATTAAAACCTAACCGCAAATATTGAAATTGATTTTACCACAAATCTTCTGCCTATCGTAACATGTTCCATTTAACTAAGCATCCAAATGTCGTTCACTTCGTCGCTTCAGTCCATTATTAGTGTCTTGCTTTCAAACTCCTGGGCACCGTAAAATGGTTGGGAGTTGAGGGAGGAGTAGACACGGGACAATCAACCAACCCGAGTTCGTTGACCTCCATCTCGGTTCCGGAGCTTGGCACTCGATGCCAAGCACCGGGCTGTGGCGTTAAAATATCTGAAAATAGTCCCAAGCCACCAAGTAAAAGCTCTCCTTCAGCGCCATTTGAATATTAATTTTTTAAATTTAAATAGTTCCACCGCTCGCTAACGCTGGAAACTGAAACCTGGGAACAGCCAACAGCCGCTATAAGCGTACCACCTCATCATTCCATCCATCTATTGATCCATCCAGCGAACTAGCAGCAGCCACAAAAAAGCATCACCAATCAACTTGAACTTCAGCACGAAATCTTGGGGTTGTTCATTACACGCCGAGGCGAGCTCTATGATTTTCGCCTGCAGCCCGGTGAAGAGTTCCCAGCCTTCGTACGGCTTCAAATTGAATCGCCCGACTCAAGTGCGAACCATGCTCAACCGAGTCAGTCAGTCAGTCAGTGTGTTGTGTGTGCCTTCTCCTGCTTTTTTTTTATCAATGGATTTAAAATTTTCATTCATTAATGGTTCTTTCATTTTCTTTCGTTTCCCAACACTGATCTTCGTTCCATCTTGGAAACTTAAAGCAAACTTCTTCTATCATCATCATCAATATCATCATCAGCACCACCACCATCAACAACAACAACCGCAAAGCTGTAGCAGAGTAACGCATTTCGTGACTTTCAACGAGATGTGAGAAGATCAAGACTTTGAGCCAACATCAAGAAGTTCCATAGATCTTCTTATTCATCTTGTTTCAGTACAAACTTCAAAACACGGAGCATACAGCATAGCGCAGAAGGGAACTTTATCGTTCCATAGCCCCATCCTTCCGTCCATCCGTTCGTTCGTTCGTTTGTTCGTTCGGCATCATGGATGGCTTTTCAGCGTGGCGCTCTGGTTGCTGCTCCTGCTTTGCGTTTGTTTGAAGCGTTAAACATAAATAATAAACACGAGTAAATAGACCAGTCGTGCAGTCATCCGGGTGACTTACTTTGAAGCCAAGCGTCCGACGGTTTCCCTGCCGGTTCTGGATTGGTTCCAAGCTATTTGCATCGAACAACATTTCTTGCTGACATATCGCAGATTTAATAGTTATGAATTACAAGGATCAGAGAAGCAACATATTTTCTGTTTGGCAAATTTCTAGAAACACTTATTAATGTCTTTCCTGATATGCCGAACGAATTTTGCATACTAATAATCTTATGTTGAACCGCGACGTGGCATTAGCAGCTCAACATAAACTGCTAATGGCCTGATGAGTCGAAGACGAAACACCTTAGTCGTGCAAAAAACTAGTCACTGACGGGGTCGCTAAAGCCTCTAAATAACTACTAGCTGTTGACGATCAGAAAGTCGTTGCATATTCTGCTGGTCGACACATAGTAAACTCATTAGAAGATGCTTGAATATTTTCGGTGATTATCTGTCAAAATGGAAAATTAAACCAAATGCAGCAAAAACGCAATTAATTATCTTTCCTCATAAGCCAAGAGCTTCTTTTCTTAAACCAAACAATAATCACATTCTCAAATTGAATGGCTTGGAATTGACATGGTCTGATCAAGCTAAATACCTAGGTTTAACGTATGACAAAAAACTCACTCTCACATTGAAGGAATCCAGGCAAAGTGTAATAAATATATTAAATGTTTAGAAATTCTAAGCTCTGTCTAAAAAACAAATTGTTAATTTATAAACAAATTTTCAGACCAGCCATGCTTTATGCAGTACCAATTTGGTCAAGTTGTTGTTCCACCAGGAAGAAAACGCTTCAAAGGATTCAGAATAAAATTCTGAAAATGGTTTTGAAGCGTCCTCCCTGGTTTAGTACAAATGAGTTACACAGACTCACAAATGTAGAACCATTAGATGTAATGTCACATAATATTATAAGCAAGTTCCGACAAAAATCGATGAAATTTTCAATTGAATCGATTCGCTCTCTGTATTAGTTAGTAAGTTAGTATATAAGTTCCTTTTCCCCATTACACAATAAAAGTAGGCTTACAATTTTCCCTACATAAAAATCACAGAATTGCGGATGCAAATGATGTCTTCATGCTAATAACCAAATAATGTATATAATAGGGCTGGAAAGTCACCACTTGTGGCTGAATACTCAATTTAAATCTCAATAATTTAATTTTAACTCATTCTAATAAATATATATTAAAAAACAAATTTCAATATCTTTAGGTCTGCTTAGCGCTTTGTGTTGAACCTAGAGATGGCATTAGCAACTCAACATAAACTGCTAATGCGCTGATGGATGGAAGACGAAAAGTAAAGCTATCGAATATTGGTTATTTCGAAAAACATTATTAATTGCTAAAAAAAAACCTTCTTTTATGATCACTTTTGTTGGTTTTTTTTTGTGGCATTATTGGCACCACAAATGCCAAAAAATGTTATTTTCACAAACACAACTAACATGTTCCACACAGCAAAAAATGGTGAAATTTGCAGGTGACGCAAATCCACATATGACTCATTTCATTAGAAAGTAATTCGTAAAATGACTGAATTTTACAAGAACGATTCAAATATGTTTCAAACACACGCATAGCTTTTCAATCAGACGTTTGAACTTTCATGTTTTAGTACTTAAAAATAAGTCAGAATACATTAAGTGTGCAGAGATTAAAAAAATATGACATTTAGAGGAGACTAAATTCATTAAAACGTAATTCATTAAATGACTGAATTTTACCAATATCGCCTAAATTTGTGGCAAACATATCCACATAGAGAAAAATTATGAGTTTTGCAGGTAACATAATTCTAAAAACGATACAATTCATAACTACTAAACTTGTCAAATGACGCTATATTCCATTCGTACAGAATTTTTCAGACTCTGACTGAATTTGCACTCGGCTACCAAGTGCCGCTTTACGGGTTTTTTATGTATCATTTATTCATTAAGCAGATATGTGCTTCTGTGGCTCGCTCGGCTAACTGGCTTGCTTTGTGATCTAATGTTTCCCGGTTCAAGTCGCGCTGTTGCTATCGATATTTTGATTATTATTTTATTATTATTATTTAGCCATGTAATTTTCAAGTCACACAATTTTACATGTTCTTGAATATCAATTTGTGTGAAATACAACGCTCGCATCTTGTAAGATGTAAAATCACAAGATTTTTTCTAACTGTGCAGTATTACACGCAGGCACGATAATTTACATATTTCGACTCGTAAAAATACACAGCGTCAGTTTCAGACGACGTGTTTTTTTCCTATCATATAGAAAAGGTTATGCAATCGGTGTGAAACCGTAAAGTCGGCCGAGGCTCGGAGCGCCGAGTGTCATATACCATTCGACTCAGTTCGTCGAGATCACAAAATGTCTCTCTCTGTGTGTGTGTATGTGTGTGTGTGTGTGTGTGTGTGTGTGTGTGTGTGTGTGTGTGTGTGTGTGTGTGTGTGTGTGTGTGTGTGTGTGTGTGTGTGTGTGTGTGTGTGTGTGTGTGTGTGTGTGTGTGTGTGTGTGTGTGTGTGTGTGTGTGTGTGTGTGTGTGTGTGACAAATAATGTCACTCAATTTTCTCAGAGATGGCTGCACCGATTTTCACAAACTTTGATTCAAAAAGGTCCCATACAAAGTTCCTGAGTTTCATTTAGATTCGATTTCCGGTTTCGGAATTACAGAGTGATATGCACAAAAAAAAAGGAAAATAATAGTCACACACGTTTCTCAGAGATGGCTGAACCGATTTTCACAAACTTAGATTCAAATAAGAAGTTCTTATGGCCTCATACAATGCTCTTGAATTTCATATGGATCCGACTTCCAATTCCGGAATTACAAAGAAATATGTGCAAACTTATTAAAAAATGAGGATTTTCTCGGAAATTTCTTTATCGATTTTCACAAACTTAGAAGCAAATAAAAGGTCTTGAAATTCTTTAAAAAGTTCCCGAAAAGTTAATCCAGATCCGACTTCCGGTTCCGGTATTACAGTGAAATTAATGAAAATTTTTAATTTCATGAGTATTTTTTCACAAGCGATAGCTAAACGAGGTGCACATTTTTATAAAACTTAATGCTAAATTCATCTAGTTGATAGATCTTTTTAGTTAGTGAATATTTAAAACCACTTTGGGACTAGTAGTCCTCGGTTTCCGCTTTCTGAAAACACCGATAATAGTGAAGAAAATCTCCATAAACGGAACTCACTTCGATTTCTCAGCAACGGTTAAGTCGATTTTCACGAATCATGATACGAATTAAAGCTCTCATTGTCTTTAAATATACTGTGCAATTTCATCCTGATCCGACTTCCGGTTCCGAAATTATAGGGCGATGAGTGTCAAAACATTCAAATCGTCATTCAAAATGACGATTCAAAACTAGTGCGCGACGACGTTACGTGTCGCTTTGCTCCGCTCGCAGCGTGCTTTGTGCAATTTCGTATAGCATATTTTCTAGATAAATCGATAGATATGGGCTTCTTTGCTCGAGCCGTAAGGTGAAAGTGAGTTCCGTGAGAAACATTTTCGTCAGGTTTGTGACTCGTCATTCGATTGTTTTCGTTCAGTATGAGTTTTTTCACAATTTCTTACACGGTATTGTTGCCAACCTTATTCGCTATCTTCTTCAGATCGAATGTTATTTAAGTTCTTTTTCAATTTTTTTTTTCAAACTAACGATCGATCATTTTAACTTTAATCAGTATCCAACGCGAAAACAGACAGGAAAAAGACTGAATAAGGGAATAACGAAAATCAAAAACTACCTAATAGGGTAAGGGCTCCCTATTTCATCTGAGCTCCTATTTCCATCTCATCCATTCACCTCATTACTTTGAACATGAATAGCCTGTACAAATCTGTATTACATTTAGGAAATCTGTACTCTGATTTAAATCAGTATGCGAACGCAAAAATCTATACAATACTGATAAATCTATATGAATGGCATCTCTGACTCTGCATTTTGTTTTTAGAAGGACTAATGCCTAAATATAAACAATTCCTTTTTTGTTTTGTTGTTAAGTTTACCAAATTAACTGCACAGTAAAATTTTAAATTTAAAACAAAAGGTAACCAAAACGGCCCAAAAATTTTTAAACGTTGAAAGGATTCAAAACTGATTCTAAAAATATCGTGTGTTGTCTTATAGTTGACATTAGGCCATTTTTAAGAAAAATTCGGACATTTTGAGCCTGAGAGTGTAATAGTGCAATGTTTTGTTTTGATTGCTGTCGCCATTACTAATTAATAGGATGAATAAAGGACCAACGATAGGATGAATAAAAATCCTTTGAGATGGAATTAGGAGCAGAGTAGTGAACATATAAGAAGTGTTTTTAGCTGATTTTTTTTACCATTATTTTAATTTCCAAGGAATGTGAATCAATTCTTCATTTGGAGCAAGGCGAATTATGCAGAAACATGAAAAAATCATAGTGATTTTAGTGGCTAAATCAGGTTTTTAAGGTAACGTCCTTACAAATGAGATGAAATATGGAGCCATTACCCTAGTATTTTTCAAACGAGTCTAAACGGTTCAGCCATGTCCGTGAAAATTGAAAGAAAAAAATGCGTTCTGTCGGTTACGTCACTTATACCATTATATCTACAGAATCAGAAATGACAGCGAATTGATCTTCGGAATTTAATTCACATACAATGACATATGAGCCTAAGTTTGCTAAAATCAATTCAGTCATGCCCGAGAAAATTGAGCGGGTAGAAAAAATGCGATTTATCGATTACCTCGCTTATACCAATATAGCTCCGGAGCCGGAAGTTTTATAACATTAGGGGTCTCCGCAGTTCCGATCAAATAGACAGAGACAAAACAGTCTTTCTGAATGGAAACAAGAAAGTTTGAACGGTGGTAGACTAGCAAAATATACAAGTCAATACACCCTGTACTTTTGGAACCGGAAGTAGTATTCGAAAACCTCCGGAGCTATAAGCGACGTAACCGACAGAACGCATTTTTTCCGCTCATTTTTCTCGGACATGGCTGAACCGATTTCTACTAGCTTAGACTCGTTTGAAAAATACTATTCGATAGTGAATCAAGGTCGAAGATCAAATGCCTGTCACTTCTGGTTCCGGACATATAATGGTATAAATGACGTAACTGACAAAAAAAAACGTTCCAGAATACCATAAAAGCGAGACTTAAACTTGTAGCTTTTCATATTCGAGGAAAATCGTAAGCGGGATATTTACCGAATAGATATAAAATTTCTCCACTGAGATAATGCCCCAAAAAAAAAAAACGTTGCACCCGGGACGAATGCCCCTTCGCCACTTTTACTTGGCTCAATAAATAGGTTTCTGAAGAAACGGGTTGTCTCACGTAACTAACTAACGTCAACTTACTGAACCGAAAGCTTACAGACTTATTTCGAACAGTTTGACATTGATATCATTTTCTCAATTAATCCGTTGATTTTATTATGCCAGTCTGAAACAGTTGTTGCGCGAATAATACACCGATGCGAATTAATTCATACCAACCAATGCTGGACCGCTTCGGGTTCTACTGGCTGCTCCAGCCGTAGCCGAAATCCTGACCGGTGCACGCCACATCAGCATCATCGTCGAAGGGCTTTTTACTCGAAGTTGGCTGCTCATTGCAGTATCCCGTGAAAAAATAAACCATTGATTTTACAGCATAAACAATTGATTCGCAATTAGATATATGGGCTACAATACATTTTATTGTATCTTGACAAGATTTTTTTCATTTCCAACGATTCAATGTATTGTTCCTACGATTCTACAATTGAATTTATTGTACACGTGATGTTTTAAACAATATGCAAACTGTACATTTTATTGTTTTCCAAGAAAACATGTATGAGAAAACTTCACGATTTGAATTGTTACGATACTTAACAACCTATGCATTCTATTGTAAAAAGCATTTCCACAATTGATTGAATAGTGTATAACAATACATTAAAATATTTTTCAATGGTCAAATCAAAATTGTGGCAGCTTTTGTAACAGCAAATCGTATTGTTTTTCAACAATATTTTTTATTCGGGATGATTGGCGTGTTTCCACAGTACCATCAGTGCCTTCGGGGTCCTGTGGGGCTCCAGTGAACATTAGCGCCCGCTGTCCACAACAACGTTGTTGTCGTCATCGTTTCTTCACAGGACAATGATATTTCGGTTGTGCAGTGTCTTTCTATCCTATTTCGCCACCGTCGAAACGGAAGAAGGCCTGCCTCGATTACTGGATGAAGCAATCAGTTATGTTTGAACAATCAAACAATTTCCTCTCGTTCTCTCTCACAGATGGTGTCGCAATCGCATGGTACATCTAGGAATTCGGATTAGCAAGATCGAAGGCTCTCGGCGGTCTCAGGAATGGAAAGGAATGTTGAATGGTCACTAAACTGGTGGCGAACATCGAACCTGAACGGTCGGAGCAAAACACACAAATAGAAATATAATCGGCAAACCGGTGTGTTGCGTGTCAGCAAATTTTGGCTCCAGTTTGGAATTGATTTTCTTATTTATTGTTATTTTGCGACTATTTTTCCCTTATTCATGCACCGGAGGAATGTGCCGATGACGACACCTTTTTCCGATGGTGTTGACCTTGTTCTGGTTAGCCAAGAAATTTAAAAAAATGTATATCACGAACAGTGAAATTGACGTGTTGCTTGTTGTTGATGTTTTGAATGTTATACCCGTTTTTGGAAACGACAACCGACAGCGGTATTGAACTTTGCCGATACAGCATACCGCGTAATGTAGGTTAGTGCGCAGTACCCCGGGTTGTATTCGGTGTGCGCAGTTGGAACCGGTTTCACGGTGTCCACTTAAATCGCGGCGGTGATGTGTGGGAAAAAAATCTGAAATATCGCATCGGGTCAATCCGCGATGATGCGAGCGCTGTGGGAAATGGTGCTTTCTAAAAGGTGCGGTATTTGTTTGTCCGGATAAACAACTGGACCGATTGAAATATGGCGGAGGTTGTGCGGGAGTAGTCAGTCAGTAGTCTGCCCGAATTGGGACCTAATGAAGCAATGCCATGATGAACTACTTGTTTTCTAAATCTTAGGGCATTCAAATTCGAAATTACTTGCTTTTCGTAGTTCTCGTAGAATTGACTTTATTAATTGGAACGAAAACAGTGGCTTTTGATTGCTAGAATGAAAATTGATATATTCGATAGTAACTTCAGTTTTGCACCCCGTTATACAGGGTTGCGCAAAGGAACATGACACGTTTTGTTCTCCGGTTACACTGGAACCAAACAAGGAAGGGAGAAATCGAACAGTAGAAGAATGGAGATTTATTTTCTTCTAGTAGTTTTCCATCATGGACCACGCTCACCGCGTCTTAATTTAAAACTCGTTTTTTGAAGAATCAGTCGTACGTTACAACTATTTGTGAGTTTAAAGAACATTTCAAATTACAGCCGAAAATGCCATCTGTGAAGCTGTGGATGAAAAAATATTGTATTCTATGACCAACATAAAATTTCCGAGCCGCGTCCGGACAGTCCGGGCACCAGTAAATGTTGAACGAGTTTGATCCGCTCTTGTGAAGAGTCCCGCGCGGTTCGGGTAAGAAACATGCGGCTGCTCTTCATTCTTCTACTGTTTTGTTGTTGGTTAGTTTTCTGGTGTAGCATTTCGGAGCTTTTGTCATTTTGCATAAAAAATGTGTCAGGTTCCTTTGCGCAACCCTGTAATTGAAATATTAGTGTTGTTTTTCTAGCGATTCAAGCCGTTTAAGATATTAATTTAGGTGTCATCCATCGATTGTAAATTGTCGTAGTCGATAGAATAGCATTGTGCTTCTGAATGAATAAAAGTTACTGAATCTACCTAGGGCTGTTGTACCAATAGTCATAGTATTAGTAGAGCTGCCATGTTATTCTTTCTTTCTTTCTTCTTCCAATTAAATAATTGTGATAAAATCAGATACAATATTTTTGCATCGTCTTTAAGAAACAATATCACAGAAAAAAATAGTTCGGAAATTGTTCACGACAAGAAAACTCCAAACGAATGCAGCTATTTTCATCTTCCACTTAAAGTCAATCCATCGAACAGAGACAGCACATCTCACTCTAACTAATGGTTTTTGTATGCGAGATGACTACATCCTTAAAATCTTCAAAAAAAAAACCGATAGGCTTTCATAAGAATACGAATAAATTGACGCAAACTGACTTCAAAAATGAACACCATTAAATTACCAAATAGTCTTGAAGCACCTAAGGTTTAGCAAAATATCGCACCAGGAACGTTATTGTTTGTTTCACCTTCTTTAATGGTGCCAGTCGCTGGCTGGACATCGTCAGCGACAGACCCCTATGAAGGTAGTATTGATTGTCTGCCATTTCCTACCAGAAGCAGATTGTTACGGAAAATCAAACCGCAATTGTTTTTAACGATTTATTAATTTTTAGTTTGACGTAAAGCCGTCATAACTAAGTTCAGTTTTTGCAATGACTGAGCGGAAACATATATTGGAGAAGCCAAATGAAAGAAAAACTAGAAAGTGACAAGCGATTATAAATACACTCTCCTACTCAATGCTTGATCGAAGAAATAGGTATAAAGCGAGAAGACTAGTGTTTGATGGACAGAGAAGATGTTTGGATATAAGGTATCGGTCCGGTGACGGCCAGGATGTAGACCATGTTCGATGTACGCGCTATTGTGTCTGACTGGCGTTTCAGAGTGACTAAAACAAGATTCAGAGTGGTGAAATGGTAGCGCGTATGCACGGTATGCATAAGAACGCAGGTTCGAGCGTATATTTTTCCGAAAATTCATCTTTTCTGTTAGTTTTTCTTTCATTTGGCTTCTCCAATATGTTTCCGCTCAGTCATTGCAAAAACTGAACTCTTGTAATTGTTTCAATTTATTTTGCTTAAAACATGACCAGTGTATCCATTTCAGATCGAAACAAAAATGGTTGCGTTATGTGAGCGAAATCATATTATCATTATTCTAAATATGACTATTATTGTTATTATTTCATACATGTAACAGCCCAGCGATTGCGATGAATTCGTTCATGTACAACTGTGCACGATTTTAATCCTAGCTGCTTATGTGACCTTATAACGGAAGTGACATTTACAACTATTCACTGTCATCATGAGGTTTATAGCTCATGTACATCTCCGATATTGCTCAATTGCAGAGCAGTTCCCGCAGGTTGGAAATATTTGGGAACTCAAGCTTCGAAAGGGTGCATTTTAGTACATTTTGTTTTCACAATTTTATTAATTTCGTTTTTTTGCCTTTCTCTATAGAAAGGTATTAGAATTGCTGGAAAAACTGACTTTCGAACGGAGCCTCGGAGACCCATAGTGTTATATACCATTCGACTCAGTTTGTCGAGATCGGAAAATGTCTGTGTGTGTGTGTGTGTGTGTGTGTGTGTGTGTGTGTGTGTGTGTGTGTGTGTGTGTGTGTGTGTGTGTGTGTGTGTGTGTGTGTGTGTGTGTGTGTGTGTGTGTGTGTGTGTGTGTGTGTGTATGTGTGTATGTGTGTGTATGTGTGTGTGTATGTATGTGTGTGTGTGTGTGTGTGTGTGTGTGTGTGTGTGTGTGTGTGTGTGTGTGTGTGTGTGTGTGTATGTGTGTGCACTTTTCGAAGATATTTGAACGCGCTCAATTTTCTCAGAGATGGCTGAACCGATTTGAACAAACTTGGGCTCGTTTGAAAGCTACTGTCGGGCCATTGATCAAGTTCGAAGATCAAATGGCTGTGACTTGTGGTTCTGGAGATATGATTGTATAAGTGACGTAACCGACAAAAAGCGTTGTATTTTAACGCACTCAATTTTCTCAGAGATGGCTGAACCGATTTTAACAAACTTGGGCTCGTTTGAAAGCTACTATCGGGCCATTGATCAAGTTCGAAGATCAAATGGTTGTGACTTTTGGTTCCAGATATATGATGGCATAAGTGACGTAACCGACAAAACACGATGATTTTTACCGCTCTTATATATATATAAGGGTGCCAAAATTTTGGGATCACCTCTATTTTCGTTAAGTTCTAGTGCTCAAAAGTTTAAGCACCTCGAAAAGAGCCTTCATGCAAAATTTGACCTAAATCCTAAGAAGGGTTTTTCCATTTGCTTCTTGTTGACAAAAATAATAATTCGCAGCAATCTGTTGAAAAAAAAGTTTATTTTTGATAGATTTTGACTCAGGGCTCTTTGTGTGTATGCTACAAATACACTCAAGGTTTTTTTATACCAAAGAAAAAAATTGCATGAAACTAACAACATAACTTCAAGAATTTGCATAAAAATCGCCAAAACCGCAAATTCGTATGAAAAACTGTATAATTTTGAAAATACGCGTGCAAAAAAATCTCATAATTTTGGAAATTCGCATAAAAAATCCGCGTAACTACGGAAATTCGTATAAAAAACCGCCAAAAATTTGTGAAAAATCGAGATCTGGCATTACCTCGAAAAAACTTTGGGACTTTGAAAATTTTTGAGATATCTGAAATCGAACATTTTTTATGCAAAATGTTTTAGACATGAAATGTCGAGATTTGGTGTCAAGTCGAAAAAAAAATTTGTAAAAATTTCGGAGTCCCACAGAGTCGACTTTAATTTTTTTGTTCAAGATAGCACTAGATCTTAACGTTTCGTGCTTTTCTAAGACGAAATAAGAAAAGCGCATTACTTTGAAATTTCGCATATGAAACCACATAACATTGATAATTCGCATTAAAAAGTCGCAAAGTCATGGAAGCAGTCACAAAAAAGGACTTATCAAACCGCTTAAAAACAGACTTGAGTGTTAGTTCAAATTGAACTGCTTAATGCAAAACAGTTTATGTTGAACTGCTAGCGCGACCTGGCGGTAAAGTTAATGCTATTTGCAAAACACTTTTGCTATTACACAGATGTATAATGTCTAGCTGAACAAATTTTGATAATTTCAAGAGGAAAAAAGCTTAGTTTTTTACCCCCAGATTTATGTTATGTGCACATACCGTCAGGTCGCGCTAGCAGTTCAATATAAACTGCTGCTTGGAATTACCCTGAATGAACGTTGTATAAGATTTGCAACACTTATTATAGTACAGTCAATGAACTACGCATAACTCTTGATGAATTACAGTAACTGAAAATCCTTTTGTACCCAAAAAATCTTAGTACAGTGTGAGTAGTCTTCACGATTATCATATTGTTTACTGTACGCACAGATAGGCAAATGTTCATTCAACCAGATATAACTGTACGAGTAGTGCACGCATCGATAAGCGCTCCATAGATGGTCAGGGAAGCGATTTCTTAAGGGGCGGGAAGGGTTTATTTTTCCTTTGTTTTTTTTTTCTAATAGTAGAATATTTTGTCAAATTTTCAAGCCTATCGGAACAAAACTCTGGAAGTTATGGGCCTTCCTCTTTCCTTATCTCATACTGCGAAGAAGCAAGAGTTCAGCGCACAGACCAAAGAGTGCTGTTACGATTAACTTGAAAGTTTTACAAAACATTCTTTCAATGTTTTTTTTAAACAAAATGCAAAGAAATAAATATGATTTTACGAAAGTGTTAGACTCTACGCGCCCTCTAGAAAGAAATAAATTGTTACCTTCGATTTTATAGACAATCGCCATTCAAAAACTACTTAATTTTTTTTGCATATACTTCCTACATGTAAATTACTGGACCCCAAAGTTCTTCTTTTCGTTGCTTGTTACTTTGGGGAAGTTTTGCAGCTACAACATTGCGAATTTTTTTCGTGAAATTTCAAACTTCAAACCATCATCGAATATTTTAAAAAATTAAAAAAAAATCTAACAGAAACGTTGGGGTCTAGAATAACATTTACTGTAACCATGCTGCTTTTATTTGTTGACTTATGATAATTCTGCACTGAGATACAATGGAAACCGCAAATCTCAAATTTTTAAAAAGCGTCCTAAAAAATACTTCTTATTTGTCAATATTTTTCCACAAAAAAAAAATTCAAAATGATGTTGTTGTTGATGGTTTATATTATGCAAAACATTTGAATTTATTTTGTTGAACGATAGTTCTAAAAAATACACAAAAATTATGTATTTTTTCATCCGTTATCAGTTACTGTATACTACGTCTTCGACTTCTCAGTGCTGTTATGCTCAATAATTTTATTTTGTATGCAAAATTTCCTCCCGAAATCAAGACGCCAAATTGTCCGTACATGAACACTGGGTACGATCTGTGATTACTGCAAAATATCGCAAGGAACAAGAAATCCGCTACGAACGCTTCTATTGTTATGCTTTAAAATATGGCGTTTTGGTCAAGTGTTACTTTTACAAATTTTTTTTTCGCGTACCAGACCGACGTTTCGAAGAACCATGATATAGCTTAATCTTCAGAGTAAAACACTACAAATATTTTACGCTAAAACAGATAACCCAAGTAGCAAACATTGTTCTAGCATTGTATTTCTTCACTTTTCTTGCAACGATTGTGCGATTGAAAAAGCGTAGTTTGCTTGTATGATGTGCAACAAGTTTCTTATTTGATATGTTTCATAGAAGTAATATTTGTTAAGTAGAAACCGAAAATGAAACTGTTCAAATGTACTTATTGTAGAACTAGTAAAATAAACCGATGTGAAACTCAATCCTTTTAGGTTTTTGATTTGGTTTCACAAGCAGTAATATAAATGATTTTTACATTTGTTACAAAACATGTAAAATCATTTGTCAAACATATCTGACATGAATAACCGTTCTGTAGCAATTGTGAAACATGCCAATTTTAACAAGTTTTAATTGCTACTTGGGTAAGAACTCTCCAACAGGCGCTTCCCATGTGTTCTCAGAATGACACATTTAGTCGTTTCCGGTTTCGAACTTTATCGAATATTTGCATGTGTACTAGACGAACGTTTTGTTTGTAGTCGTTTTGTCCTAAATACAAAGGGATATACCTGCGAAACGTCAGTTTTCACTGCAAATCAAATATTTGGAATAACAAAATTTCACCAGAATTTCGTCTTTTAATGTATAATATCCCTTCGCAACGTCCGCCTGTCACGCAGAATAAAAATTTTGTGAAGCAACATATGACAGAAAAGTCTTCTCTAAGTGGCAAAGGGGAACCAAACGAAAATATCTTCAGATGTCTCTACCCGGCAAATGATAAAAGGAAAATGGGCTTCTTTCCATCAATCATTGTAAAACTTTGGTGAGTGTGACCGTCAACCCTCAATTTTTTCGAATAAATCTAAGTATTTGGCGAATGACATTCGTTTGCTTCTGTAAAAAACTGCATCGTTGTGTGATGCCATTCGAGAAGGGTTGCCATCTGTGGTAACAATATGACGTCTTAATGCAAACGTTCAAGGTTAAGTTTTAAGATAAAAAATTACAATACTGAGATGTCTCCGGAGAATAACCAGGACGAATAATGACAACCCCCACATTTAAAATGTTAGGGCGTCCCAATCAACTGACTTTAGTTGTTCCAGTCGTTTTGTGACATTTCGTAGCAATTGTTTTTCCTGGATCATTCGAATGGGGTCATATGCCGGTGCCGTGACGATGCTGAAACTCGCACCTAACACCTTACGATACGGTTTGGTTGACAGTTGCACTCGAACGTCGTCGTCGTCGTCGCGCGGCTGTCATGTTTTTCATTCTCGGGGTGATCCTTACCCGGCAATGATGATGAGTTTAGCATAACGGTTCACGTGTTGTTGCGACTGTGTTTTTTTTTTGTTCCTCTCCGTTTATTTGGGAGGCGCACTTAAATGCTATACCCAAGCGTTAAGTCGTGCGTCGTCGTCGTCGTCGTTGTCATAATCATGTTATTCGGCTTTACATATCACTCTACACCGCATGACGAAACGACCGCAACAGGGCACCGGGACCAGCGAAAGACCAAGAATGTTCGTAAGGGTTTATGCTGTTGCATGACGGTTGTTTCATATGTGTATACCGTCGATATACCGTCGGTGTGTTTGTTGAATGTTGGCGTTCAGTATAGCTTTGACTTGGCTGTTTTTGTTTTGAACGGGAGCCCGTTCGCACACCAACACCATCACCAACACCAAGCGGCGGTCGTGGTGAGCGCCGCGCCTGAAAGTAATGAAAACCTTCCGCTCGGTCCACGTACAACCAAAGCAGCAGGCAGAAGGGCAATGATCGAACCGAAAACATAGACTATAGCGTTTCTCAGTCACTGAAAACGACGCCACCGACCGATGCTGCCAAGAAGGAGTACGCGAGAATGTTTGCACTGCACATTCCACTGCGGGACCCTGGTTCCTACCTAGCAAACCAAATAACGTATGCTGGTGGTTGGAAACTTAAAAGGCTTATGTTTTGATTTGGGGTTACTAACTTGTCTTCTTGTGTGGCAGTTCGGCGGCGGCGGCGGCAACGAGGTTCACCGTTACGAATGTGCGAGGACTTTGGGCAGCCAGGAATTGGCGCCACCGCCAACCGTAGAGTAGTCCGTATTCGGCATGGCGTGGCCAGTGGGCAGCCGGCCAGCCGGTGGGAAAATATTGAACTGCTAATGCAATGAGTGTTATAATGGGCGAAACGGAATGTCTTTCCGGTTTAAATTGGTTTACCGTTATTGTGTGTTTTGCGTGCCGAAGGCGCATGCCTCCGTCTAACCTAGTTCCCTGATTCGTAGTTTGTTTTGTAGTTGTTGTTGTTATTGTTGTAAGCAATTATTTTCTTTCCATTCACTAATCCGAAACTATTTTTCTCGTTCTTTCTAGGTAAGTGATCCCGGATCCAGCGATTTGTGTTATGCGGTACGAGGTGCGGTTGGTTGTAGTTGTTGGTCTGTAAGCTTACTAATGCGTATTGGAATATTCCTGGATTATCAGACCATTTTATGATCCTTCTCATGATGAAATCATTGTTCACTACTGCTTTGGACAAACACTTCAAATATTTTGTTTCTGTTTTTCTGACCATGTTTTAATTCCCATATGTTATTTGATTTCTCGACAATACCTCGGAAATTCTCGAACAGCAGTCAGTGACTATCGAAGACTCTCCAACAGAACTACACGCTGACATGTTATCAATGATTATTGATTTGCTAACAAAAGTAATTTTCATTGACTCAAAATAGACGAAACTGTCGGAAAATAAATGTCACTCTCTGGTCCTCTTGCAAATTTTGAGAACGAGATCCATGCCCAGTCAACGACAAACGCGGAATTTTGTTCTTTCTTTCGTTTATCGTTTAAGTCATTTTCGGTTTCCAGCGAATATTGCATACTGTGCAGTATCGTTAATCATCCGAAGCTCCGAGAATCGATAATGACAGAAAACGATACACAAAGATTGTTACCTGCTTGCGATCGTTTCTCTAGTAGTTTTGATTACAATACAGCTACGAAGAGGTTCTGAGATGTAATAACGTTGATTAAAGACTGTCCCAGAAAGTATGGACGCACGTTGATTTCGCTGTAAATAATTCACAAGTGTTAGATATGCAAATTTTATTCGATATACTGATAATATTAGACTACAACAACAGAATATTATTCTCAACATTTGCTACTTAGTCATTGTAGACTAGCTGGCGCACCTTCTTGCGAACGTTCCTCATTAAATTCCGTACAGACTTCTTGGGGACAAGTTTTGAAACTTTTTTCCAATCTTTTTCGAACTGTTGAATGGTTTCGGCTGCCGAGAAATGTTTCCTAAGATGTGCCTTCGTTAACGCCCAAAATTCCTCAATTGGTCGAAGTTGTGGGCAATTTGGTGGATTGATGTCTTTTGGGACGAAAGTGACATTTTTGGTAGTATACCATTCTACCGTTGATTTCGAGTAGTGGCAAGAAGCAAGATCTGGCCAGAAGACAACAGGATCCTTGTGGCTTCGAATCATGGGTAGAAGTCGTTTTTGTAAACATTCCTTTATGTATATTTCGCTGTTCATTGAAGCAGTGGTGATGAAGGGTTCCGAAATCTTACCGCAGCTACAAATTGCTTGCCAGACTATAGCTTTCTTACCAAATTTTTCGACTTCAATCGATGTCTCGGACTGGTTCAACACTTGCCCTTCTCGCACCTTATAATATTGTGGTCCCGGCAAGGTTCAAATTTCCAGCAAGAATCCTATTGTACAGCTTTCGAACCCTCGGCCCGATTGATGCTTCTTGTTTCGGACTACGTTTTGGTTGTTTCTGCTTCTTATAGGTTCGAAGATTCAAACGTTCTTTAGCACGAAGAACATTTGACTTCGAAGTGCCCACTTTGTTGGCCACATCCCGAACTGAAACCTCCTTCTTTTGCTCGAACGCCTTCAGTATACGTTTATCCAACTGAGGGTTAGAAGGACCTTTTTTCGACCCGTTTTCGGTTTATCCTCAAAGGTGTTATCCTCACCGAACTTCCTGATTGCATTTCGAACGGCTTTTTTAGTCACTCCTTCCATTTTTGCTATCTTTCTCAGTGACAGTCCGTGTTCTGTGCACGATTTGTACACAATTTTTCGACGTTGTTCTGCTGAAAGTCCACGCATTTCGAAACAAACTAATGAAAACGAATAAACAACTGCACAAGTGGTTAGAGAAGAGTGTAAACAACAGGACGCAGCCATAAAAATTGACAGATTCTGAACCATACTTTCTGGGACAGTCTTTAATCATATTTTACAAACTTTGGATAATCAAACTTTACAGATTTTCAATATGAACTCAATTTCCTTGCAAATGATATTTTGGTTTCGTCTTATCGTAGGGAAACGAGTGACGTTGGAATTGAGACTCTCTTTTGTTGAAAGTGAGAAAGGAAATTTCATCGTTTATTTTGAATGCGATCATTTACGAATGAAACTGTAAAAAAAAACTAAGATGAGTCTTTTTGATTGTATTCTATCATTGAAAATACGTTAAAATTAGATGCTCTGATCCGATTATCCGTTGCTTTGGTAGTCAATGATAAAATGTGTAATTTTCGTATTCAAGAATAATGGAAAATTTCAGAAATCTTGAAATATTCAAGACAAAATTACTACTGATGTTTGGATGTTTTCTACAAAAAAGTATGGGTCGTTTCTATAAAAAAAATTAATGTCATACAAACTACAACAAAAAAAAACGGCAATGGCAACTAACATTTGTTTTGAATGTTGTTGTGTCTATTTTTCCGAAAAACATTTATTTGAGAATTTTGGATGCCCTGAAAAGAATCGTTTTGTTCGTTGGTGTTGATGAAAGGGGCTGATCAACTTCATCCATTTATTGGTGATCCTGCGTTTTCTTCGAATGCGAAAAAACAGCAACAACTTGATTGGAATGTGTCTCGTTCGAAGCGAACGGCGCACAAAACAAACCAACCAACGACACAGTAGCTGATGTGCATAGCAACCTTCTCTACGCCATTATCGAACCAAACAAAGTGCAAGTCGGTTCTTTTCTTAGAGAGTGATTTTCTTATACGCGTCAGGAGACATCATGATAATGGCTTGAGAAACGGGAAATTAGACAGGTTTAAGATTTTAAAAATTTATCTGCCATGGCACAGTCTAAGATTAAAATTATGCACACTGTAAATTTACGTTTTCTGAGACTGACATTTTCGAGCGTAAGAAATGGACCTGATTAAGCACAACGAATTTTACGCAAAATTGTATTCGCAGTTGACTGCACCCTCTCAGATTTTAATGAAACTATCTAAAATTTTGTCACAAAAAGTCGCTTTGCATATTTTGTTTTTCCCAAGTTTATCTAAACTATCTTTTGAAAAGGGCCAAACCTTTTGTTTACCTTTTTCTTTTAAAGATGGTTATAGTTGAAAATAGAAAAATTCTGAAGAAATGTGTTTCAATCAGTCAAATTTGCAAATCAAAATACCGAAAAAAATTCCCAAATCGAGCCATCGGTTTTAATAATACAATTTCCATTTACAAAATTAACACCATTTTTGATTTTGATGAAGTTTTGTTCTAAGAGAGGTAATTTAGTTCCCTACCAATTGTTTAATCATTGCAAGGTGAGTACTTTTAAGAAATAGAAGTTTTTCTAACTAAAACTTTTTTTTGTTCAGATTGAATTTATTTCCGGTGTCTGTTTATCGAAAAATAAATTGAACTGAAAGTCATAATCATCCAAGAATCCAATGGAACTTAATTTGGGAGGAAATTTTACAGAATACTCTATCGTTAGTTGCCCGATAGTAGTAAAAAGTATCAGCTGGACGTGAAAAAATTTTAGTTGGAAAAGTTTCTTTTCCCCAAACGTTTCCAATCTTGCAGTTTATGAACGATTGGTGGGAAACATAGTTGCGTAGTGCAAGATTTCATCAAAATAGAAAATGCCTTTTTTTCTGTAAATCGATTTTAAAGTTGTTGAATCAATTTTTTTCAGTGCAGGATTCGATTAATATTTTTTTCATTTCCCTCGAAAATTTGACTAATTTTGAGGATATAACTGGATATAAGTCACTGATAGTTTGTAGGATTTGCTATTTTTTGACTCTAAATATATGATGAAAAGCCTCTTCTTAATCCACATAGAGGTGTGATAATGCCTTTCAGTCGTAGTTGAAACAGTCTCATTATAACATATTTTTTCGTTAGGATAATTTCTGCCACGAATTTGGGCTGATTTTAACGCAAATTCAGCATCAGCAATAATACATTTGAACTTGATCATTGGTGACTTTCTGAAAAAAGTGCGGCAAAAGCGTTTGTCGGTTATGTCACTTATACCGTTATATCACGTTTTGTTAGTTACACCACTTATAGCATTATATCTCCGAAACCGGAAGTGACAACCAGTTAAACATTGAAGTTGATTTACAACCCAATAGTAGCTTTCAAACGAGTTTAAGTTTGTAGAACTTGGTTCAGCTATTTCCGAGAAAATTGAGCGGAGAGATAGATGCGTTTTGTTGGCTACGCCACTAATGCCCTTATATCTCCGGAAGTGACGGCTAAGTGATCTTCGATTCACAATTCAATAGTAGCTTTCCAATGAGCTTTAAAGTTTATTAAATTCGGTTAAAACATCTTGAACAAAAATGAATTAAAAAAAAATAAATGCGTTTTGTCGGTTACGTCACTTATGCCCTTATATCTCCGGAACCTGAAGTGGTAGAAGTAGCTTTAAAATGAGCTTGTAGCTTGTAGAAATTGGTTCAGTCAAGTCCGAGAAAATGGAGAGAAAAATTTTACAAAAGATGCACACAAAAACATACATACATGTACACATTTTCCGATTTTGTCGAGCTGAGTCGAATGGTTTATAACACTAGGGGTCTCCGGAGCTACGATCAAATGTCGATTTCGTTAGCAATTCTTTCCGATTCACTATAGAAACAGATTCATCGATTTGCATACTGAACCTACCACTTCGTTCTTCGTGACATTCGTCCACTTTTTGAACATGGAGACACTTTCTCTTGCACACTGAAAAAAGCGAGCAAAAAGGAGTTATTTTAAGAGGCTATTGAACAACACACCGCACTCAAGAATGTGGAAGAACATAAACCTATTACTAGGTAGAAAGCAAACCAAATCAACTCCATCTTTGGTTGTCAACGGAAATTGTATAACTGACAAGAGACTAATCTGTGAAGCACTCAACAAGCACTTTGTTACAGTTGGATCCAAGTTAGCAGAGAATATAACCCCAAATGGGACTTGTCCACAGCAACACATCGATCCAATTGCAAATTTGATTTTCCTCCAACCATCGTCGATGAATGAGATTATACTTCTCATCAATGAACTGAAAACGAACAAAAGTCCTGGCCCTGATCTCATTACAGCAAAAGTAATAAAAAATAATGCCGAAGCCTTTTCTCGGATCTTATCTGACTCATTCAACTTGATGATACAAGGAGGATTCTACCCAGACTGCCTTAAAGTTTCTAAAGTTGTTCTAATTTTAACATCAGGTGACTCTGCAATACCCGATAATTACCGACCTATAGCGACACTTTCAGTTTTTAACAAAATCTTCGAAAAATTGCTGAATTCTCTATAACATGCAATATGGTTTCCGAAGTGGAAGTAGCACAACCGTTGCTATAACTGAGCTCATAGATAATATTCTAGAAATAACGGACTCCCAAAAGATATGTGAGTGCTTTATTTTTAGACTTAAAAAAGGCCTTCGACACTCTGAATCATGAAATACTGCTCCGTAAACTAGACAAGTATGGAATTAGAGGGATTGCTCATAACATAATCCGAAGCTATTTAGAAAACAGAATCCAATATGTTTCAATCGATGGAGAAACAAGTTCTTCAAAACAAGGGAAGTAATATCGGGCCCTTACTGTTCTTGCTATATGTTAACGATATATGCAAGATTAATCTCTCTAGTATTCCAAGGTTATTTGCGGATGATACGGCCTTGTTTTATCCGAATGCCAATGCAAGTTCTATTATAACAAACATGAATAACGACTTGCTGATTTTAAAAGAGTACTTCTCTAAAAATCTGCTCTCTTTGAATCTACAAAAACCTAAATATGTCATGTTCCGATCACCTAAGAAAGTTCTTCCCACTGTTCCCAACTTAATTATTAAAGAAAATGTTATAGAAAGAGTGGAAGTTTTTAAATATTTGGGAATCCATCTGGATTCTACGTTGTCTTGGGAACATCATACAGAGAAAATCGAAAAAAATCTCATCATTGAGTGGAATTTTAAAACGTGTAAGTCATTTTCTACCACGGAAGACACTTATTCTGTTCTATTTCGCTCATATTCATCCTCGCTTGAGTTACCTCATTGTTGTCTGGGGTAGAGCCTGCAAGTCAACATTGAAGAGATAGCTAATATTGCAAAATCGTTCTATCAGAATAATATTCGATCTACCCTTTCTATTTCCTACAGTTCAGCTTTATACAGATCTTCCTTATAAAATCTTACCCATTCTAGGTATCTGGGATGAACAAACATTAATCTTAATCCACAACATAATACATAATCAATATAACAATAAATACAACACCTTCAATTCACAACACAAGGCAAGATAATCATCTTTCGCAATCCCGTGCGTTTTCAAATTTTGGTCAGAAACGAATTACATTCATTGGTCCAGCAATATATAACAAACTGCCCAGAGAAATACAGAACATTACACATCATCATTCATTCAAATCCAGCATCAAAAACTACTTAAGAACTCGTATACGCCAATTACTAATCTAAGTTACTAATTATGTATTTGTGTCTTTTATTCCTACGTGTTATATGTAAACCGTCTACAAACAGCTAAATGTAATTATTAATTCAACGCGTTAGAATAACCTAAATTGTAACTATTCTTGTTAATATATGTGATTCTTTAAAAGGACAAATAATCCACTAGAAGCACACTTTTCGTTTTTCTCATATTTAGTAGAGCTCTCTATTCATTAATGTTACTTCAAGAAATTTAATATTTTCAGCCATTTTAGATATAGTATAGTAGTAATTCAATATTTGTTCCATAATTGTTGTTGCCAATGGCTGAAAATGGTGCCCATTACCAGGGGGCTCAAATACGAGCATTTTGGTGTGGGGGAGAGTGGAGGGTTAATAATAAAAAAAAAACCGCCGAAAGCAACGGTTATCGTGAACACTGTTTACTGTACGCACATATAGGCAAATGACTACTAAACTAAAACAACACCTGAATTAGCCGCACGCGGGTAGTGCACGTAAATTACAGTTTTGTTACGGTCGCGCATTTGTTCGAATAAAAAAAAAGTTCTTTATAAATTTTTGAAGCCTGTGAGTTTTAAGAAACCCAACAAAATTAAAGATGAGCGAACGTTTCAGCAATTGGTCGAGCTGGCCGAATTGGTAAATTTTCACCTCGATAAAATCAAAATTTACGAGAAGGCGGTTCTGTTTTCTTCAGAGGACAAAATTTTGAAATTCTAGTTCTGAATTTTATAACACATAGTTGCTCTGACTACAAGTCTGAGAGTCAGCATGGATTCAAGCCAAATCGTTCAACTTCCACAAATTAAGTAACCTACACTTCTTTAATCATACTTTCTTCACAATTACTACAAGTAGATTCTATATACCCTGATTTCGCTGCTGCGTTCGACAAAAATTATTCATCACATAACGATCTCCAAGTTAAGTAGACTGGGATTTAACGGATCATTTTTGAATTGGCTTTGATCATATCTAACTAGTCATGAAATGATAGTGAAAATATAAGACTGTACAACCTCATCATTTACTGTTACCTCTGGAGTTCCTCAAGGAAGTCACCTTAGCCCGTTTATAGTTTTATTGTATATCAACGATCTAAATTTTTCGATCAAGTGTATGAAACTATCGTTCGTTCTTGATTTTAAATAATTTCATACAATCACATCTGCAGCTGACTCAGAGCTTCTACAAGAACAATTTAACTAATTGGTGTAACATCAACAAAATGGAAACAAACTAAATGCCACTAAATGCACCGTCATCTCTTTTTGTCGCAAAAAGTCTGTATTCAAGTTCGACTATAATATTTCACAAACTGTTCTCAAACGCACATCGTCTGTTAAGGACCTGGGTGTTTTTCCAAGTTAAATTTTAAGGAGCGCATAGTTTACTGTCACCAAATCCTCTAAGCTATTCGGTTTAATTTTCCGCGTTACTAAAATATTCTCTGTTGTACATGCTTGAAAGTTCCGTAGTTCATTTCAGTTCGCTCAACTCTTAAATATGCTGCTGTTATCTGGTCACCTTATTACCGAAAGGATATCCAACGCATTGAAGCGACTCGAAATCGTTCCTCATGTTATTGTCTCATTAGATTTAGTTACTATAGAAGAACTAGATTTAAAAGAATGTATCATTTGGATGATTGTAATCTGTTGATGCAAAAGATGAGGAGGTTTTATGCCTGCTGGAGAGCAACGCTGAACAGTCATCGCAAAGTGACGTGTTGTATGCGGACTTGTTTATTGTGTTTATATGAGAAACTTATGCAGATTTTTTTAATTATATGTAAGTGTATTTTAAAGTTCTGCGGAAAGACTCACCTGCATTAGAAATTGTAGTGTAATGCTTCGCACGAATATCGCGGATTTCGCGCGTTTTAGTTTTCGACTTCGCGCGTTTTGGTTTTGAAATTTTTCGTAACAACCCTGAAATTATGTTACGACTAAATTTTTTATTTTGAAACATAAGAAAAATGATCTCACCATTCGAATATGCCTGCTACATTCGATCGGTTTTTACGCTGAGCCTCTGAGAAGCCATCTTTTTTTACCAACTCTTCTGTCGTATTGCGGAGTCATCTTGCCACTCTTTTTCAACTTATGTTCGACATATTCCCAATCGAATTTCTCAGTTGAGCGGAATGGAAGACAGATGGATATCCTTTTCGAAGAAATTATAGAAAAGGTCTATCAGAACTCGAGTCTGATGAAAATACTTTAAAACGATAGTTGCGATGATCGTAGTGCAAATCAGCTTAGACGAAATTTTCGTTTCGTTCAATTGATCAAATGGTATCATGAACTTACGGGGAGACATGAGGTAGTATCTTGAGAGCACTTAGTTATCTCATCAAGACAAAGAAATTGCTGGTGACCAAAATTTTTTTTGAAATAACCAATTTAGAATTAAAAAATAGTTAACAATGTATAAAATTCTGGCATCAATACAGTGTTTCTGTTGTAATAACATTATAACCATTTTAATAAATCCCAACCATATGGTCAACAGTACGAATGGAATCTCGAGTTCCGTCTAGTCACGCAGCATTCCACTACCCACCGATACATCCGTACCTTTGGACCTGAAAAGGCACTTTCCAAATCACAAACTCCGAGCCGCTTCATTCGAATCCCATGCACGAAACTGAACGAAACACAGCAGCATTTACAATAACAACAACAACAACAACAACAACAGCATCAGCATCAGCATCAACGATATGTGCATTCCAGACCACCCGGTTTATTAATGACCGCGATCTTCAGTCCCCTGTCCAGCTCATTCTCTCTCATTTTACCACGCGGAGCGGAGGCAAATCACGCAACCTCCACCGAGTTGCGGTGTTTCGTTGAAAACCTCGGGAGAAAGAGCTTTCGCATCTTTCACTCTTCCTCGTCCCGGGAGAGCCAGGGAGAGACGGGGAACGAAGCAAAAAGCTTCGAATCAACAAACGGTACATTTTCCAATGTCGCGATCGGTTCTCCCGTTCTGGCAGCAACCACGGCAACGATCTGCTGTTTCGTCCGGCACAAGAATCTGGCTTCGGAACCGGTTTGACGGTGACCAACACGCCGAAACAGCCGAGTACGGTTCACCGATATGCTCTTCCCAGGACGACGATTCGTGTGAATTCCAAACATCAGCGAGACTCCGCTCCTGTTACCCACCACCCGTGGAAACCTTCAATCGGTGTGGGTCCTAGCAAATGAAAAAAAAGCTTCATTTTTCTTTCTATCGGAGCGGGCGGAATTCTTCACACGATCTCGATCGTCGTCGTCTTTCTCCGCACTTTTCCCTCTCGTGTGCAGCAATTCGGCAAACGAGCGCGGGGGTAGGAAGCACTCTCTTTGGAATCTTATCCGCACCTTCCCAGAGATGTCCTCCATCACCGTTCCGATGTTGTTTGTTGTGTTCCGATGTTCGAACTTTGCAAGAGAAATGGAATGGCCGAAAGAGACCGCAAACAAAACAACCAACTCGGATATTTGTCCTCGCCACCCCGATGTCCCTTCGACGGCCGCTGCGGTCGTTCGATGATCTCGTCCAGCAGAGCGACTGCTGTCCATGGTAGTGTCAGTGTTCCGAGCGAGCGAAAGGTAGTAAATAAAGTAGTAAATTTTTCAAGACTTCCTTGCGCAGGTTGATCGACCCGCACGATGAATTGCACCGGTGCGGTTCTTGGCTCTCGTGCGGTTCCAGCGGTTATCAATGCGGCACAATCTGTCAATGTCGCTGCGCGCTTTGACAGTATTCGCGGCCCTCGAAAGATGATAATTTGGAATCCGAACGCAAGACCAAGACCTACTAGCCCGCGCCGGTTTGGTTTGGTTCGGTTTTCGTGCCTCATTCCTTGAATCTTTGTTTTATGTTTTATCTTTTTGGCTTGGATATAGGTTTTTCTTTCTTCTGCTGTTGCTAGTATTGTTTTTGTTGTTGTTGTTGTTGTTGCCATTCCTTCTATCGACTTACTATCTCTCTTTCTCGCTCATCCGGATACCATTGGCCATGGTTCGGTATTTTACTATCTATCGCTCTCGCCAATGGAATGCGGGTTGCGGTAATTTTATTATTTTTATGCTGATGATTGTCTTCTTTTATCGAGCATGAAGTGTTGCTCATTTTTTCTTTTAGTTTTTTTTCCTGCGCTGCCGTTCACCCTGTGTTGGGATAGAAGTAGATATTGTGGGGCACGCGTGTGAACTTAGTTTTTTTTTCATTTCTGCGTAGTTACGTTAGATAAAGATTATCTTTGTTTTATGGAAGTCAGGGTATTTCGTGCAAGAACTACTTATATTGTGACTACAAAGAATATAAGTGTCAGTAGACGCCAATACCCAAAAAAGAAGATAAAATTAGGTCTTCACCTGGCGAATGATAGAGAGAAAAAAGTTTGGTGACTGGATGTATTAGGTAGATGTAAACACGTTGTAAAATCACTACGGGAGCAACCTTACCCGACCATTGCACAGTGGCTCAAAAGCGCAATTTCACGCTCTTAATTGATAACTCATTAAAAACGTGGTTTCCGAGGTACAGTATCTTCAGAAAAGTTGCTCAGAATGATAGACGCCATCTTTTGGCAAATTTTATTTATGTAATAAATCCCCCTAAAAGTGAGATCAAAAATTTATTTTAGCTCAGGGCCAACATAGGGGCTGACGTAACTTGAGTGTAATTCATGATATAATGTATTTTCTGAAAAGGGTGCCCAAAAACCAGTTTTTGTAAAAAAAACATGTATTTTCAATTTATATGAGTTTTTCGTGTTATACAAAGTTTTTCATCTTTAACAAACTACACAACTTTCTGAAACATACTATGCTGCTATCATTTCAGTTTAATGAAATAGAGCAATTTTTCATGTTTTTATGAATAAAATTCTAACTTGTCTATTATCAAAAGGCGCAGGAAGGTGCAGATGAGACTTTCATACCATGGTGGAATTAGTCGTCTGCGATCGTCTGCAGGCGAGATATGTTTTTTTCAAATATCCAGTATATATTCATTACTATCATACTTGTCACAAAATATGATTTTTTTTGTGCACATTGAAGTCTATAAATCGAATAGTTTAGTAACTGTTTTGTCATGACTTTTAAAAAAGCCATCATGTACGGAAACCCTTTACTAATGGCGTTTTTCATTGAGAAACACTGGTGGCGTGGATTGCTCTGGTTTTTCACTTTCGAGCAGAAATGGCAATGAAACACCGTCAAAATATTGCATTTCTGCTCGGAAGTGCAAAATCGGAGCAATCCACGCCACAAGTGTATTTCAATGAAAAACGGCATAAGTTATAAGGATGATGAGCCATACTTTATTGACCATAAACTGCTAATGAACTATTGAGACGAAGACGAAACAAAAAAATGGAAAAAATCACGTGTGTTATCGAAAAAACGGGATACTCTTGGACTACAGGAAGACTGATGACTCCATTTCGTTAGGCAACTCCGCGAAGACATTGCACTACAGTTCAAAATACAAGTATTTTAAGTAGTTTAACCTTGACGGCTGCCAAAGAAGGAATCCAGGCGAAGTATAGTGAATATATTGAATGTTAATATCCTTCTATAAACAGAAATTCTACGCTCTGTCTCAAGAACAAATTATGAATTTTCAGACCAACCAAGCTTTATGCAGTACCAATTTGGTCAAGTTGTTGGAAGAAAACGCTTCAAAGAATTCAGAATATAATTCCGACAGTGACAAAAATCGATGCAGTCTTCAAATCAATCGATTCGCTCTTTGTATTAGTTTAGTAAGTTAGTATATAAATTCCTTGTCTTCCATTACACATTACAAGTAGGTTACCAATTTCTTTACAAAAAATCACAGAATTGAGAAAGCAAATGATGATTCAATGAAAATAACCAAATCATTTTGCTAATAGAACTGGGAAGGCACCACTGGTGAATGCATACATAACGTAAATCTTAATTAAAATATAATTCATATAATTCTTCAAACAAACTTTTACGTCTACTTAGATGTTTACGTGGAACCGCGAGTTGGCATTAAAGTTCCACACGAACTGTTAATGCACTGATAAGTCGAAGACGAAACATAAAAATATCATATCAAGTAAGTTGTTTGTCGGAAAATATTTCACATTATCAAAAAAAATTGGCGCATTAGCTTATTCGAAAAAAATATCCATCCGAATTTGTCTTTGTGAAACGACAATCAATTAAATAAGACCCACTTACCGATGAGTGTTCGCGGAAGGAAATAAAGTGAAGCCCGGATATAGCTTTAAAAGGTTTGGTTGCGTTTTGAACGCCATTAGCAACCATACAGTTCATTCCAGTTGTTTATGAAATGTAGTTTCTCTACAGTTCCAGGTCAGCTCAATTGGTACAGCAGTTCTTGGGATTGTGGAAGGTACACAAGCTCGGTTGCTGCAGCTAGGAGATACTTAATCCCAAGTTTCGTTTACGATATTCATTCGTTTCTATCGGTTTTAGTCAGTAAAAGTTTCAATAGAAAAACTATGAATTGTAAACTCATAGAGACACTTGGTGAGAAAGGGTAACATTACGTATAGAACATGAATATTGATTTGAATATGCTTAAAGCAAAATCAAGAAACGTTTCGAATGCTTGATTTATTGAATATCTGGAAGCACTATTTATTCGGTTCCTGGTGGAGTTTTTGACAACAGTTTAGTTGCGATCAGTGGCGTCTCGTCCTCATGTGCACCTCGTGCACTGCACAACTGGTCGAACAGGCTCAGGAGAGGCTTCAGTTGCTTATGCTTATGGCAGTGGAAAACAAATTGCTGTCTCAGTTGCAACGTCGAAACGGTTTTGATATCATACCATATAAGCGGTGCACAACCCGTAAATTTTGTCACGAGACGCCACAGCAACAAGTGAAAGTTAGGAGCCAATTCTCAGTTTTGCGTTTGATCGAGAAGTTTTCAGGAGCCTTCTTGATTTTAAGTTTGCTAATGATCAGAGCCGGCGAAACGTTCAGGTGGGTTATTTTGCGTATCGTAGGGGGATCCACAATTTTAAAGTATTCCGCAGTTCTAATGGAAATGTTATTTAAATACGACTTAATATAGTTTTTAAATGATTTTCCTAAATATTCCGAGTTCCAAAAAAAATCTTATCATTATCATTATTCATCAGGCATTATTGGTATTGCTAGTGTTTTCTGTTCTAAATTTATGGTGAGTAATTACCCACCTTTAAAAATTCCGGAAGGGTAGGTAGGGTCGTATCTTCCTCTTTCACCGCCCCTACTAATGATTACCCTAATTTCATCACAGTTTGTCTCAGTAATGCCATCGATATTGATTTCAATAGGACTCGCCGTTCGCAGGGAATATTTGACTGGGTGGCAAGTGACCGGGAAAAACGGGAAAACCGGGAAAAACTCGGGAATTTGGTTTTACCGGGAAAAGCCGGGAAAAAGTCGGGAATTTTAGTGCAAATCCGGGAAAAAAATTTACTAGTCCTAATCTTAGTAACGATTTTCAGCATCATGATTTTCCTGATACAATAAATGAAAAGATGAAAGCCATTTTGTATTTGAACTAGAAGTTCAGTGCAAGTTTTGAAACTTTTTATTGTTCCTCACAGGTTCAATGGTGCACAATCCATTGAAAATGGAGCCAACATCTCAGCAGTTTTAAATCAATAAGAGCTTTCTTAGTTGTCATCAATAACAGCATAATCAATGCTCATAATGAAAAATAAGGATAATTTGGATGCTTCTGCTGGATTTCTATTAAATCTCGACAAATATTTAGTTGCCAGCCAATGATTTCCCCAATTTCAACAAAATTTGTCTTAGTAATGTCAAATTGTGACAATACTTGTTTAGTAATCTTGGTATTGATTTCAATAGGATTCACAAAATCGACAAAGCTGTCGACTTTCATTTTATCCACCGTTTGCAAGGAATATTTGATTTCCCTCTTTGATAGCTAAAATTTGTTTTTCAGAGTTCGTAAAAGCTTGTTCAGTGTCGATGATAGAAGAGTCAAATTTAGATCATCTCAGTCAGGCATAGATTGTTGTTGTTTTACCAAAGTGACAAGTGTACATTTTAAGAATTCTAGAAGGATTTTGTTCTCTCGCCAGAACCCAACGCTGAAAGAATATCGTATATGTTGTTAGCAATGACCTCTCGTCCTCATGTGCACCTCGTGCACTGCACAACTGGCCAAATAGGCTCTGTGAGAACTTGTATGCACATATTCAGGAGAGGCTTCAGTGGCTTATGCTTATGGCAGTTGAAAACAAATTGCTGTCTCAGTTGCAACGTCGAAACGGTTCTGATATCACACCATATAAGCAGTGCACAACCCGTAAATTTTGTCACGAGACGCCACTGGTTGCGATTAATCAAGATTTTAAGAAATTTGTGACTGATAAAAACCAAACGACTGAAGAATTAAGGCTACTGTCATTAACGAACACCGACTTTATGGATTTCTTTTATGTTACACAATTACAAGTGCATTTCCCTTAAGAAAAAAACATCTGCTGCTACATAGTATTGAAAATAATTGTCACTAATTCGATGCGAACGGTACAACACATAATTATTCTCTCGCTGTTATCAGACGAACGCAAGGTAATAAAATTCAATTTCCCGACAGCAAAACAGCACACGACAGTGCCAACCGAATCAATACTGACGCAGACTGAATGAAAAGGCTCTCTTTGAGTACTGCAGCATTACACATTTACAGTCAATAAGGCGGGACCAACGAGAGCTAGGAAATTACCTGGCCGCAAAACAGAATACAGTGCAGCCTTTATGAAAACTGACAACAACATTTCAATAGAGGAAAGTAACCAATAGTTCTATGGAATCAATATCTTTTTTTTTTATATAGTTTAATTAACTTCGGCTTTAACCTAATTGTGGTCGATCGGGGTTGAATTTCTTACATGCCGAACAAATTCGAGTGCATTTTCCTCGACTGCGAAACAGTCCGATAAAAAAAATCCTGAAGAGAGCCGAATCAGTTTTAAGTCATCTACGATTTGTATTAAGCGCACGCGACTATTTTTTGTTTTTTTTACGTTTCGTCTTCGACTAGTCAGTACAGTGCAGTTCGTGTTGAATTACCACGCCACTCAACATGTAACTTGTACCGAAGTACTGTGTCTTTACTGATGAAGTCCCGAACGTACATGAGTTTACGACATACTGATCGTTTTCAGCTCATCTAGGGGCCGATTTGTGCTAAGCGCACATGAGCATTTTTTCTTGTTCTAGTTTTTTTTCCGTCTGAATATATCAACAATTGCAGATCATATTCCAGATAGCATGGACGAAATATGAGATTATTTTTGTTGGTTGAACTCGAGATATTTGCAATCAAGAACCTGTCACTCTATCATATGGTAAATTTTGAAAAGGTGTCACATAGTAAAGTAAGACGTATATACGACAAAGAAAAACGATAGAAGACACCCCTCTCGGCAGCCGGTTGTCCAGAGTATGAGTTAACCGGTTGGTTTTGCAAAAATTGCTCCCGAACTAGTTTCGTGAGTCATTCACTCTGTTGAAATCGGACTGTTTAACAAGAAACATCCGTTTAATTTCCATTCCCTACTAGAACAACTTTTCTCCAGTAACTTGGACTTGGAGACTGCAGTTTCTGAAAAGGTATGTTTGGTAATATCTACTCCGTAGAAGTTTGAATTCTGCGATAATGATTTGCTTCGAAAATAGTAATGAGAATTGCTTTAAAACAAGATAAAATAATTGATAAACATAGTAAATACGATCAAACATACCGTTGGCAAAGTGCAACAAACATCCAAGGCGTCCGAAACCACCCAATTTCCACTGCCCTCGAAAAATCGCGTCAAAAGTTTGTTCAATTTGTACAGTGAGATGCTTTTTGAGATCCCATGTCGGTTAACGTGAAAATTAACGTAAACGAGTAAAGCGAGCGAAAATTGCACCGTTTTCGAGCTCCGTCGATCTGTACAGTAGTGGTTGTTTTCTGTGTAAGTTGATGCGAAACCCAATTTTATCCAGTTGAATAACCAATCGACAGCAGAAGTAACAACACCAACAAAAAAAAAAAACTCGCACGTAAATCCAAACATAAAAGTAACAGAACTGGAAACACGCGCGAATCTGTAAGAAGGCAATAAAAACAACCGTTCGCACATGTAGATTCCCATTGATTGATCATCATCCTGTTTCGGCATTTCGGATTGCACATTGCAGACAACATCACTGGGCATCAACGGGGGAGAAGCTGTAATGCGGGCAAGTTTCTTTCTATCGCGCCTCATTATTTCCCCGTAATTTTAAAGTTCCTCTTGTGGTGGATGCTCAGTTCAGCTCAACCGTCAGTGCCGAAGTTCTCCGGGTGTTCTTTTGCTCTTTCTATCCCTCTGTACCGGATGATTGTTCCGCACTACCGCTTCACTACTTTTTCGGTTCGGGAAGCCTTGCCCAAGAATCTGCTTACTGCTGCTTTAAATCGCCAACCGGATCGGTTGCGTGAAACGAGTTGGCTTTAAAAAACTAATCGCATACGTATCCAACTAGCAGTGATCTGAAGTGGCGCCAATGAAAATGTTGATGTATTTTGTAGTGGAAAACATCTAATGCCGGATACTATGGTCATAATTATTTGCGTATAAATGATTCCGCTCATGGAACCAGACAATTTGTACCCTGGATTGAAGTAGTTTCGTTTGTCTAATAACACTTCAACAATACAATTGCAAAAATAAATTTAAAAAATGTAGTCATATTTAAATTATCAAGTTTATATTTCGAAGGCAGCAACACAAACTCTCGAATATTATTTCCTAACGCAAATTAACAACGCGCGGATCATTCGCATGCAAAAAAAAAAACAACTACAACCAAGAACAATTCTGATTCTTTCTGACCATGGTCATCATCATCATCATCGTTCAGCAGCATCCCAGCTACCAGAAGGCTATACATACTGCTACCAAACAACGTGCGGCCCCTGGCCATCTACGGCACTCAGCGGTGCGGGACGAACGTGTTCCTGCTACGTATGCACGTGAAGTGAGCATTTTAAAACTTCCCGTTGCATCCTGTTCGGTGGTGGTTGTTGTGGTGATGGTGGTGGTGGTGTTGGTGCTGCCCTTTCAATCGTTCGCGCGGACAACAGCAATTTGCCAGGCGGTTCGATAAAGCGGTTAATTGAACCGTCCGTCGGGCAGGTTCGGGGAGCAAGAAGCGGCCGGAAAAAAAGAATGAAGGAAAGCAATAGCAGCGGAAATTTTTTTTTATATATACAACACACACGCGATTCGCGAGCATGGGCAAATTCGAATATGAAACTCGATATGACTGTGTTTCGCCAATTCAACTTGACCTAATCCGTTTTATGTGTTTGTCTGTGGGGCCCGGTGTTCATTGCAGATTAACCGGTGGAGATTTTCTGATGTTCCGAGATACTAGCTATTAATTCCACAGAAAAACCAGTTCCTACATATTTTTGTGCTTGAAGATTATGTAGCTCATGTTACTAAACCGAAGCGTTGATGACGTACATACATTCCTGGAATTTGAATCATTTAAATACGATTCACACTAGGAAGTGAATCAGTTGAAAAAATGATTTTTTTTTTGAACAAGAAAATTCTATTACAACACAAACTTCTCAACTGGTGGATATCGCGGACATTGTTTGCTGTACGCACATATAAGCAAATGACCGCCTAATGAAAATATATTGAAAATTCAACTGAAACTCGTGCCGTTTTCTAACAGATGGCGTGACTTGGTTGTTTCATTTCGAACTATGAGTTGGAATGCCAACAGTCGCCGAAAGTCCTCGTATTTTGGTGGAGGTGTGTGGTGAGCATGCTTTAGCTGAGCGTTGGAAGCGGTTTACATGATTTAGAAGTGGCGTTTTTGATTTGGAAGGCGACGAAGAACATGCCGGAGCGTCACCAAAGATTGAAGATGAAGAATTGGAAAAATTGCCTGATCAGCCATTTGCCAACGTCTAAAAGCAATGGGAATGATCCGAAAGGTAGGCAATTGGATGCCGTATGAATTGAAGCCAAGAGACGTTGAACGCCGTTTTTTTTCGTGTGTGTACAGTTGCTCTAACGACACAAAACGAAAAGTTTTTTTGCATCGAATTGTTACTGGCGATGAAAATTGGACCCATTACGATAATCCAAAACGTCGGTCAACTAATTGATGCCATGCATTCTCATCGACTGCCGTTCAGAACATTCATAGTATGAAGGTTATCATCTGTATATGGTGTATTGTGAGCTGCTGCAACAAAGTAAAATGAGCACCGGGGAGGTCTACCGACGAAAATTGATGCGTTCGAGCCAAGCATTGCAAGAAAAATGCCCACAACTCACCGACAGACACGACAAAGTAATGTTGCATCATGACAATGTTTGCCCACATGTTGCACTGCCGGTACAAACATACGAGGTCTGTTCAAAAAGTTCCCGGAATTTTTTAATTGCGCGCGTCTGGAGAGTCCGGTCGCATTACCATCGCTCAGGAGCTGTTAAACGACGTCAACGACGATCCAAATTTACTTGAAAGGGTCATAACTGGTTATGAAACATGGGTGTACGGTTATGATGTCGAAACAAAAGCACAATCGTCCACGTGGAAGCACCCAACGTCACCAAGACAAAAATCGCCGAGCTCAAAAAAACACGTCTGCACCAGCCGCTACAAGACAGAATGTAAACAATGAATACAGCTGAAAATTTTACCATACATTAGGGAAATATGTACCAACACAATAAAAAAAAATTTGACCACCGGACTCTCCAGACGCGCGCAATTAAAAAATTCCGGGAACTTTTTGAACAGACCTCGTACGTATACCGTTTTCGTTTAATGATCAGAGCAGCCCGCGAGCTGACCCAGAGTCGCCTAAACAACTTTTGATATGTTTGTTTTAGCAACCTGGAATCGCTCTAGCTCGGACTCCAATCGCGTAGTTTCACTCTGAAAATTTTCTCGGGTCGCATCATGTGAGTTTGTTTATTTTTTCCTTTTTTTATGAGCTGTTGAGGGCTCGTACCACGTGCTCGAACACTTTTCATCAAGTTCCGGACAAATGTTGCATCGGATTTTTTGGACACTTGAGCCCAATTTTTTTGAACTCCTGCATGTTCCCAGCTGCCTTACCAGTCTTCTTGAAGACCGTCTTCACGATTGCCCAGTAACGTTCGATGGGTCGATGCTAAGGGCAATTTGGTGGATTGATATTTTTATCAACGAAATTTGTACCCATTTCGCCAAGCCAATTGAGAGTGGTTTTGGCATAGTGAGCCGACGCTAAATCCGGCCAAAATAGTGGAGGTGTACTATGCTTCTTATATGAAGGCAGCAATCTCTTCTGGAGACACTCAGATTGATAGATTTATGCATTTATAGTTCCGGTAGTGTAAAATATGGTTGACCTGAAACCACAGGCACATATTGCTTGCCATACCAGTACCTTTCGACCGAATTTCTTCACTTGAATCGACCTGTTCGCATCGTTCACATCCTCCCCAACGACGACAGTAAAGTACTGTGGACCTGGAAGAGTTTTTGAGTCCTCCTTCACATAAGTCTCATCGTCCATCAAAACGCATGCATCCGGACACTGCAAAAGACGCGAAAACAATTTCCGGGCCCTTGTTGCTGCTCGCTTCTTCTGTTTTACACTTTGTTCCGAGATTTTCTGCCTTTTGTAGGTCTTCAGGTGATTTCGCCTCTTGATACGCTGGATCATTCCGACACTCGTTCCTGCTTTATTCATGATTAGAGACACCACTTTCTGGTCCAGTTTCGGGATGGAAGAACCGCCTCTTCCTGGCTTCGCCAATTTTCGTATAGTAATACCTTTCTCACTTAGCCATGTGTCCAGAACTTTAATTTTCCTTTTCAATACTCGACATTTTGAAAACGCAGAATTTCAACCGCACAAACAAGTAAACAAACGAAAGCTGACAGCCAAACGCACAGCATGCTGTGATCAGAGCATAAAAAACCATCACAAATGCATGCGTACAAGACAAATATTCGATACACTCCCTATTAGAAATGCTCAAAGGGAAAATCCTACCCCACCCTCCGTATATCCCAGACATTGCTCCTTTCGATTACTAGTTGTTTCGGTCGATGCAGCATGGCTCCACTCATGAGGAAGTCAAAAACCGGATTGATTCGTGGATTGCGACCAAACCGGTCGAATTTTTCAAATGGAAAAGATGGAAAAAAGTAACGACTAGTGATTGATAATACTTTGAATATTGAATTTGTAACCATTTTTTGTTAAGAAAATTATCTTAGAAATTAGCGTTCGATAAGCATGTCAACTGCTTCATAAATATTATGATCAGTTTTACTTCTTTCCAGTTACAGTTATTGAATACGTAAACATGACCCGAATGTTCCAATAACAAACAGTTGTGACAGTTGCAATCGCCTACCGTCGGAAAATCAATTTAATCGTTTTTTTTCTACCGTGATCAATATATTCGCTACAACAGACATGTGACATGTCGGGAAGTGGCGCGAAAAATGTCGAACCATTGGCTTGCCCGAACGAAGCTTTAGGGATGTTTTCCCTCTTCTGCCCCGTCGTCGGTCCGCCGCCGGAAACGGAAGGATGAACGGATGATGGAACGTAACCAACAGCAATCAACACACAAAACCGATGCGATGGAGGAAACATAAGCCGAGAAGTGAAAAGATAACGGAAATATGCGTATGTACAGGCAAAGCATCGGTACCTTAGCGCGAATATTACTCCACCAATACCAGTTCGGGTCGTTTTGATGTTGTTTTGGGAGCCGGGTGCAGGGACGGCTCGCCGCTTGTGGTTGTGGTTGTGGTGGAGCACACGCATTGCGTTTTTGCTGCCTCTGCTGCCATCATGACGCACTTTCCGTATGCAGCGAAAGTTAAACGCAGCACCGTCGGTCGGCCATTTAAACCGCTCTTCTCCCCCCGGCAAACAAGCAGTCAGTACGGCGTTGTTGGGTGTGCGTATCCGTATTTACTTACTTACTTACTTACTTACGCACCGACAAACGCATTCTCTCTGGAGCGGAGAAGCTTTCCGCTTTTTGCACTGAAGCAATGTTCGACCCGGGTGGATGGACGACGGAGGATCTGGTGGAGGAGGGATCGGACGCAGCGAGGGTTGTTTTTGTTGTTGACGGAAGCCTTCGTCGTTTCTCTCCCCGTCATACGCTCGTTGTTGGACCGTCGCGGACCGACAATTAGGCGAGTGCTGTTGTTTTTTTGAAACGGGTTCGAACATGATGGAATCTAGGTCAACGCCATGAAGCGAATGGGAAGAGAAAAAAAAGAAAGAAATAAGACAGAACAAGAAACAGACAGACGAATGCTTCGCGATGCTTCGAGAGCTATCAAATCCCCACAACTGCTAATCGAACGTGTTAAGTTGCAATACGTGACCTGCAATTAACCAAAGCCAAATGATTCAGCGTTTCTCCGGTCGCGTCCATGCAGGCCAGCATCTGATTCAGAAATCTTCAAAGCAAACCGGCAACGGATGAAAGCTGCGAATTGTCGCGAATCGTGAGTGAGTTTTATTTCAGAGTCGTCCACTAGACGCGCTGAAGCGCGAGACCACGAAGAGACCGGCTGGAAATGAATGTGACTTCAAGTTGGCCCAAGGACCGGATCCTGACCAAGACGCGTGTGAAGCTGATGGCGGCGGAGGATGGGAACTTGAAATTCTTCACGTGGAGGAGCGGTGCTGCGTTGTCCGTCGGGGCTGGGGACTCCTGGCCTGTTCACCGCAACAAACAGCGGCAGCAGCGACCTCGTCCGAATGTGCATGAATGTGTGTGTGTGTGTGTGCTGTATATGGTTAAATATGCATAAAAGCTAACTGTAAAAGTTAAGCTGTGGAATGTAACAAGTGTTTATCGGTGCGCTGTTCTTTTGAAGATGCGCTTGCTGTTGCGTCGCTGCCCGGCTCGCTGGTGGCGGGTGGTTGGAGGCTGGTAATTGTGAGACAGTAGGAGGTCATCGTCGAACAATCGAGAGGTACCTGAAAGTTTGGTTGATTTGATCGTTACCGCCAATGGGCAGACCAGGACGGAGTGCTGTCGTAGGCAAATTGATGGCTTATTTTTACCCTTTCGTCCCCCTCTTTGTACAGACGCTCGTACCGGTTTCAACACCTTGGGAGAGTTGTCCGCATGAAGTTCATGATCTTCGCGCTTTAATTCGTTGCGGTATTTCGGTACCTTTTGGTAGTTTACTTTCGTCAAGTGTTTAGAGGACGGGAATGTTTCGTTTTTTTCTTCCTATTAATGAGACTTTGCAAGACGATTGAGTTTTAGTTCTTCTTTTTGATCATGGTTGCCCGTACTAGTAGTTTAAAGCATAGCGTACTGGTCTTACAAGCCAATTGTCGTATGTTCGAGCCCCGACCTGGTAGGATTCCTAATTTCAATAGGATCATTGCACCAGCTATGCAATCGTTCTGAAGCTCAATCAATCTTCGATAGCTATCTATGTCTGAGTTATGAAAAACGTGCCTTCAGTGCAGTCAGTTCCGTTTTTTCGGTTGTTTGTAGTTGAAGACAGTTACCATCGATGTATTTATTAAAATGTATATCACTTTGAATTCGAAGATAATGCAAAATTTCCAATATAAGGTGCAACACGTCACAGTCGAACAATTATGTCTCCAAAAAGGAACCGTGCTTAAAACCAATCGAGAAAAAAATACTATGCTGAAGAGTACTGTACTCAATCATTTAATCATTGTTCATTTAACAAACAATTTAACAAAACTCAATCATTTAACGATTGTTTTGGAAAGTGAGCCTAATTTTAATTCCAAGCATTATTTTATTGTGGGTCGTTCAAAGCCCCTATTATTAGGACTACATAAACTACATAAAAGTATAGATATCTCCGTGAATAGTAGACGGATTCTTACAATCAATGACTCGCCGGTGAACGACTAATAGGTTAAAACCGGGGTAAAATAAACGACATCTAATCCGGGTCCCATTCCGAACTCCGCACATAGGGCCAGAAAGTTTTTCTGGCCCGAAAAGACGAATGACCTTAAGATTAAAGCCTCTATAATAAAAAACAAAAGAAAACGACATCTAATCTAATCTAAAATCTATGGCTTGTTCATGATGTATTATTAAGAGAGTACATCATCCTGCTTCAATCCACCTATCATTGAACGTCACTCTGGCTGGTTTGAAACTCGATCTTGATTCAGTTAGTGCCGAGCGAATTATTTAATAAAAAAATCGGAAACTTATTATCCACCACTATTTGTCATAGTTTGATTCGTTCTAATAAAGCATAGGAGAATGTACCCGGGTATGAGACGGATTTTGTTTTTTAGCCGAAATTTTTCAATAATTAAACCCAGTGGCGTCTCGTGACAAAATTTACGGGTTGTGCACTGAATATCAGATATAGCAGTTCGTTGTAAGTAAAAACTAAAGATTGAAGAATAGATATTCGCTTGTGTTTTTCAATACAATTAAATAACGATGGAATTAAAAAAAACGTATTTAGTATCATCGATACAATAAAAGAATTCAGCGTTCTGTACGTTGAGAAATCTATCAATAATTTCATCAATAAAATTGCTTCGGCAATGAACCTGAGACAGCAATTCGTTTTCAACTGCCATAAACATAAGCCTCTCCTGAAGATGTACATACAAGTTCTCACACAGCCAAACGTGACAGAGAGAACAACAAATCTCAGAACTGAGCAGAGTGATGCCTTTTCGTCTTGAATCTGTACAGTTACTCGTGTGCCCGGAAAAGACACTAACACAACGTCAAGAGATACTTGAAATTTAAAGTTGAATGTATATGAGTTATATTTAGTAAGGTAATCAAAATACGCAACTTTTATCTGAAGAAAGTAAGCTGATTTTTGCACAAAAAAAAATTGTTCGAGAATGACACAACCAACACTGAGACAATCATAATCAACTAAAGGTGTGTAATAAAAACTTTGAAAAATCAAAAATCAAAACGAAAAATATTTAGTAAAATTCTCATTTTTCAAACAACCTTCAATATTATTCTATCATGGCATTACATTGGTTATTTTAGAATGTCCAATGAATATGATGGAAGCTTTATTCTTATTATTATTATAGAAACCAGATATTTTACAAACAGCTCGGCTTAGTTTTTCATATGTCCATTGAGTGAACACGTATTTTTAGTGGTGCGAAGCCACACCCTAACTTTTATTGGGATGTTAAAACAATGTCTTATACATGGTAAATGACGTAATTTTTAAATTGGCACACCAAATTTTTATTCCTGCTATACATTGTCAAAATCGAATATTTCTACATTCGATTCACTTGGGAAATTGCTTTTTTTCGAGAAAAATAAGCACGAACTTGAACACACAAAAATCGCATCATTTCAAAACCATCAATCCAGATCCAAGCAAAGTCTTGGCATTACATTCCTGTTGTGGAATTTGGTCTTTCTGTTTCAACAGACTTCCCTGCCGATTCTTAGTGTACAGCATCATTGCATGGCTAGTACTATGGATCCTACTGACACTAAGAATCCTTCCAGGTCGGGGCTCGAAAATACGACAACTGGCTTGTAAGACCAGCGTCCTATGCATTGAACCGCCAACCCGGGACGATCCAGATCCGCCATATTTAAATTGCAGTTTGAAGAAAAAAACTTGACTGTCTCATACCCGGGTACTCTCCCCTACTCATTACTTGAATTTCCTGAGATAACTGTTTCAAATTGTGGATAGCCTTTCCTGCTGGCGTCGGATGATTGGAAAAGAGGATGCAATGTAATTTTCCGTCTTCCGGGCGTGATAATGACCATTTAGAGGCTTCCTTTTGAAGGATTCAATTTCTGTTACAGATCCAAACATCTTTTCGGTCGACGTAATATGGCTTAGTTTGTAAATTTCGTTCCGTTTGTCGATTCAATGCGTAAGACGTTGGTTTTACAAGGTCAATTGTCGTACGTTCGAATCCCGAGCTGGAAAGATGGGATCGTAGCACTAGTCATGCAATGATTCTGTACGCTTAAAATCGGCTGTAAAGTCTGTTCCAACTGAAAGTCAAAGTTTGAGCAGTTTTTTAAGAAGCGGTAAACTAAAATTTAGCTTTGCTAGTAAATTCCAAGAACTTTCGCTGCACTCATATTCTGCATGAAATGCAACGCAAATCCTGGCCCTGGGAATCATCCCTATACATTCTCTTTTTTCAAATGACAATGTACTGAACTTAAACGGGTATTGTTTCTTAACTAGGCACGTTCTGATCGAACCCGCACACAAAAACTTGTTTTATCCGAGAAAATAATTAAGTGACCATCGATTTACATGGATACCTTAAGTTATGACCGTAGACCACGTACGACGGTAACAGCCAGCTTCGTAGAGCAACCCATGTACACCATTCCAGCAACCGAAAATGGAATGTATCGATAACTTCCGCTTGAGGGAAATAGTTGTGGTGCTAGTTTTTGGAGGAATTTCTCGAACTCACGTTTCTGTGGCACAGTCTTCTACGGAATTGATCGAAATGTTGTATCAATTTAAATGTTGTGTTGAGCGACATAGTGTTGCGAAGTGCGCATTCGTAAACAGAATATGAAATTTTCCAATGAACGAACGTTGACAAATGCGCGCTTCGCAATACTCGGCGCGTGATAAAATACCGCACCTTTTCGTCATAAATTGTAAAATCATTGCTGGTTCACAAATTTGTCATTCAGGATCTAGATTCTACGACGTTGAATTGTATTTTTGTATTTTTCCCGATTTTTTTCGAAAGTCCAGAACATTGAAAAGAAAATTGTATAAAATAAGTATTTAAAAAATCGTTTTTTTCGTGATTTTTATACAATAAGCTTAAGTTTATTTTAGTATTAGTGATCTGTGAAAGTTTCATACTAAGATTTTTGATTCGTCAAGAAATTGTATGATTTTTTTCCAAAAAGTGCCGATAAATTAAATTTTGCGTCGAAAAAAAAATTTCAATGTTTCTTACGGAAAGTCATCTTTATGAGCAGATAGAATCAAATTATAAACACTTGTACAAAATATAAAAAGAGTGTTTTTCTGACCGATTTTACGTATTTTTACCTTAAAGTTTTGATAATACTTTGGTATTATCAGCTTATGGTTTATGACTGTATCGTATAATAAACGAAAGTGAACTGAAAATTTGGCTGTTATTTTAAGAACATACAACGAATTTCAAGTTCTTCATATACCTTATCCGAATTTTTTTTCTCAACGTAACCAAAGTATTAAAAATGATTGGAATAAATTTCCTTGATATATGATATTTTCCAATACACTTAAGTCTTTTTTATGCCGTTTTCAACGGGTTTTTATGCAACTTTTTTATGAGAATTTCCAAAGTTATGTGGATTATTTATTTGCAAATTTTCAAAGCTATGCGATATTTTTATGATTTTTTTTTGTTTAGCGAACTTTTTTTTTTCTTGCCTGCGAATACTTTTTTTTTTATTGTCTTAGAAATGTATGAAACATCGAGATCTGGTAACAATTAAAAAAAAACATACAAAATGAATGTGTTTTATTTAATGTAATTTATAATAGCAAATCGCTTGATAAAAACAGTGTTTAGATTAACTAATGAATACCAAAATATTTATATGATATTAGAAATGTATTAGGTTTAAAGTACTATGTATTGTGGATGCCACGACGAACAAAACCTTATGTATATTGCCTATGAAATAAACGTATTTGTGGAAAAAAAATTTAAAAAAAACGACCTTTTTGTTTCAAATTATTTTTTCGAGTTAACACCAGATCTCGATGTTTAATGTGTTTTAAAGACAACTGGCAACAACAAATTTTTTCCTCAGTTTTGTGGTTATTTCATGCGAAGTTTTACGTTTTTAGCGGTTGTTTGTATGCGAACTTTTGAAATTATACGGTATTTTTAAGCGATTTTTGAATGTGATACATATCCTCATATATCCTTCGCCGTGACATCCACAATACATAGTAATTTAAACCTAATACATTTTGAATGTCATATTAGTATTGGTATTCATTAGTTAACCTAAACACTGTTTTTATCAAGCGATTTGCTATTATAAATTACATTCAGTAAAATCTCCAATGGACTTAATGAAATGTTAAAGAAGTTTCATGTATGTAAGGTCACGACAAGCAAGAATGTCGCGAACTGGGACATTGGATAGTCAACCTTGAGTACGCAAGGAATTTATGAGTTGAGATCTGACATAACGATACTCTACGCATGTCCAAACGACATGATCAATATCGCGATAACCTTCGCCACAAGCACAATGATTGGTATCGGAAGGTCCAATTCGAAGGAGATGTGCATCTAACGTGTAGTGATTGGACATGAGTCTGGACATCACACGAATGAAGTCCCTACTCACATCCAGTCCCCTGAACCATGCCTTTGTCGATATTTTAGGAATATTTGAGTGCATCCACCGACCCAGATCATCTTTATCACAAGAAGCTTGCCAGCTGGCAAGTGTTCTTTGGCGGGACGCGCTATAGAATTCGTTGAAAGCAATCGGTCTCTCATATATTTCACCCTCACTAGCACCAAGTTTGGCTAATATATTGGCTCTTTCCTTGCCTGGAATGAAGCAATGAGCCAAACTATTGTGATTTGATAATTATTATTCAATATGTCGTTCAAGCACTGTTTTATTTTGCCCAAGAAAAACGGTTCATTTTTGCCATTTGATCATTTATTTAGGACTGAATCTTATTTATTTGTGTAGGAAAGAATCTAAGTATAAAACATATTTAAAAAATTCGCTTACATAGTCGTTTTTTTCATGAGTCAACTATAACACACATAAAATTATAAACAAATCTAATAACCGATTTTTGTTGTTTTATCCCTTTGCAGAGAAAACTATCCCCGTGTACTGGAGCACATCATACATACGCAACCATACGTGTTGAGCCGAGACTACAAGGAGATCTTGAGCACCCTAGATATCGTATCCAGTGATTCAGGTAAGTCTAGAGTCAAAAACAAAAATGCGGGTGGGTAATGTCAGAGACATGACATGGATGACGTGAATACGAATGAAATTTTGAACACGAAAATCGACAATTGCTCTAATTAGTTCAATTTTCAATTTTCTCATTTTCTGAATTTTTAAAACCTTGCCCTCAAAACATGCAATATAAGAAATAATTCTTTATGATAATGGTTCTAAAAAGAGACTTTTATGTACGTGTTAGGTATTGGAGTCCAATTACTGTTTGAGAACTGATCACACTGCAGATTTTGAACGGGACTCCTATACTAAACGTAAAACAATCGTCTCACCGACACTCGTTTGTACATTGTCTTGCTCCGACACAAAACCAGACAATGCAGCATACGGAACTGCAACATTGTAGCTTTCTTTGGTAGGAAGCAAGAATGTACGTCAGAATCACTGAACTTGTGACATTTACCAGGTACGTTCGAATCGGTTGCATTTGGCACCGACCGATTAGAACATGCTTCTGAAGTACGATAAATAGTTCAACTCTGAACCTTTATAACGCACCAATCAATCACACCACCTCTCAAACATGCACCGGTGGATCCGGAATCTATTAATAACCGTCGATCGATTCCGTCGCAAGCTTGAAGTCGCGAGGCGATTAGTTTTTAGAGGCAGTCTGCATTTGACATTTGCAAACGATGATCCTATTTTTTTTCGTCAATTGCACACGGCAAAGCGTCGAACGATTCGTCGAACTTCATTGATGCGAATTAGGTGCGCAGTTACCGCAGAAGACTCGTCGGAAGTCCACGACAGCAGCGGCTCTAAACAATAACAAAGTAGCTTGGGTTCATGGATCGACGTAGGTTGACGTTGCTTCCGAAAGGGCCCTACCATTCAGGGGCTGAGACCCAGTCATCAGTCGGCGGCGCTAGAGGAAAGCAAACCACGATCATCATCCCCTGGTAGGAAGCAACAGGCGCAAACAACAATCGACAAAAGTTCAGAATAAACTACACAGCCAAAGACCGACCGTGGCGAGGATCCACGGCCGAATTCGCGAACGGACCAACGACGGTCGTTGAACCCGTACGCCGCGTACGTCGTCGGCGAACCGCGCGGCTTCGTTTGCTTCTGCGGTGTGCTCTTCTTTTATTATTATTATTATTATTTTTGCTTGGCTGCCGTCGCGGTCGTCGTCGAAATCGGCGGCGTGCATGTGCGAATGCGATCGCGATTTTGTTTACGTTTTTTTCTTTCTTCCTATACCCGCGATCGACGATGGACTTATTCGAATCTAGCAGAAGCCGACAAAACCGGCCAATAAAAAAGAAAGAATACTGCTTCTGTATAGGTGATGATGACTGGGAAGGGAATGGAAGGAACGCGGGGACGACGATAATGTTCTGCCAAAATATTTTTTTCGCTTGTGTCGCACTCGCCGATCGTCATTTGTTTGTTTCAGAATGATCATTCGGGGCGGTGCCCTGTTCGAATCGAAAAATTCAGCTTTGATGGTTTGTTGATGTGACAGCACTGTCAGTCAGTGCAAAGATGACCAGGAATGTTCGCCAACTACCCGAAAGGCTAATTCAGCACTCGGAATTCTCTTCCTCCGCGGAGAAAAAAAACCGAAGAACCACCTCATCCATGGAAGGTTCTTACACACAAACGAAAATGGTTCGGGAATGCTTGGGTTGGAGTATGTTCCATTCTTGATCTTGTTGTTGTTGTTGTCGCTTGTTGCGGTTGTTATTGCTGTTGTTGTTGCTGATGTGGTTTTTGTTGGTTTCGTACAGCCGGAACAATTCGACAAAAACTTACCAGCAGCGGTTCGCAGCACCGTCGTTGACGTCATAGCACTGCCTGGTGGCGCTGTGATTTATGGAGCAGTTTATATTTTGGCTATAGCGATTTCCGGTAATACTGGCGTTATCGGCATACGGCGATGGCGATGTGAAATTCGAGTGTTGAACCGCCATCGTGCTAGCGCTGTGGCGACTGGTACACTGGCGTGTTTATGCAAATACGACTGCACTTGATGGCATTGAGGTTCAAATTCACCGAACTGACGTTTTAGATCGGTGCGTTTTGCTTCTCCGGTCATATTTCTATCGTAAGTTGAAGGATAAATTAATGTAGAAGAAAGCGCCAGAATCCTAGAACATTGGACGTCAAAGATTCAGGAAACTGTATCATCATAATGATGTAATTTTTTCAACATGTGTCAAAAGTTTGTTTTTTCGATTCAAAGTTATTTTGAAATATCACCAAAAAGTAATAAAATCAATTTCACTCTAAAACATTTTTTTTTTGTTTTGTCTCTATCGTATACAAACGAATTGTCCAAAGGGCTTCGCACACCATTCAACTCAGTTCGTCGAGATCATGTAACAACCAAGTATGTCGAATTTTATCAGTATATTACAAAAACTAGCTTGACAAATGGCTGAATTTTACAAAAATGACAGACAAATGCGAGAATTTTCTATTCGTAATTATGTTACATCACATTTTAATAAACTGGTTCGAAACGGCAAATTAACGAGATAAAAATATTTTCTCTATTCAATATTATTTTTTGCTAGTTGGTGTTGTCACGAAAGCTATTTGGTTTCAAATGGCGCTTATTTTGATGAAAAAGATCATAACATGTTCAATGTTTGATTTTAAATCTGGAATCTAACTTTCTTAATTGAATTTGAAAATGATTTTACTGTACTGTAAAATTGTAGAACATTGTATTTTGAGTAGCTGCTGAAGATACCACTTTTCAAGCTCTTTATTTAATTGAGTTACATCATTTTTTTTAAGTAAAAGTAGGGTGTCTCCTAAAAAAATCACTATTTCTGTTCTAGTTTCTTTGTGAGCTGATCTGCAAGAAAGTCGTCTTCGAAAGAATTGTCAATCTAATGAAAATTTCTCTTGATACCAATTCACAAACTGTTCAAACTCAATTGAATCAATATCTTCGGTAAAAAAATGATTCAAATCATTCAGAAAAAAGATCTATAGTGCTCATTCGAAATCATCTTTTTTCTGAATGTGGCATATTGATACGTTATGCCGTTTAAAAGTTATTTGATTTTTTAATGGCATTTTCAATACTAGTTTTAATGAGTTACAAAAATAACACCCTCTTAGATGTCTACTCCAACTTCCCTTATTTTATGACTTTTCAGAAACCATGTAGGATTAATTTTTATCGATCTCTCATCTATTGAGTATACCTGGATTGGCGGTTCAATGCATAGGGCGCTGGTCTTAGAAGCCAGTTGTCGTATGTTCGAGCCCCGACCTGGGAGGATTTTTATTGTCGGTATGATCGTAGTACTAGCCACGCAATGATTCTGTACGCTATGAATCGGCTACGAAGTCTTTTTTAAACAGATAGGTCAGATTTCACAAAAGGATTATAACGCCAAGACTTTACTATTCTCTTTATCTATTGAGTATTGATATTTGAATTATTATTATAATATCGTTTATTTTCCCTCGACTTTAACCTAATTGTGGTGGTTCACCGGGAATTATTTGAACGTTGATTAGTTTCTGGTTAAAAAATAATCATAACTTTTAAATAGTAGCTTATATTAGTTATTTGTTCTTTCGTAAACGACTTTTTTACAGAACAGCTCACAGAAAAACCGCAGAAAATATTACTAGCCCAAATATGAGTAACAATTTTCAGTATCATTATTTGTTTTATTCAACAAGTCAGTGGCATCTCGTCCTCATGTGCACCTCGTGCACTGCACAACTGGTCGAACAGGCTCCGTGAGAACTTGTATGTACACATTCAGGAGAGGCTTCAGTGGCTTATGCTTATGGCAGTTGAAAACAAATTGCTGTCTCAGTTGCAACGTCAAAACGGGTTTGATATCATACCATATAAGCAGTGCACAACCCGTAAATTTTGTCACGAGACGCCACTGCAACAAATGAAAGTTAGGAGCCAATTCTCAGTTTTGCGTTTGATCGAGAAGTTTTCAGGAGCCTTCTTGATTTTAAGTTTGCTAATGATCAGAGCCGGCGAAACGTTCAGGTGGGTTATTTTGCGTATCGTAGGGGGATCCACAATTTTAAAGTATTCCGCAGTTCTAATGGAAATGTTATTTAAATACGACTTAATATAGTTTTTAAATGATTTTCCTAAATATTCCGAGTTCCAAAAAAAATCTTATCATTATCATTATTCATCAGGCATTATTGGTATTGCTAGTGTTTTCTGTTCTAAATTTATGGTGAGTAATTACCCACCTTTGAAAATTCCGGAAGGGTAGGTAGGGTCGTATCTTCCTCTTTCACCGCCCCTACTAATGATTACCCTAATTTCATCACAGTTTGTCTCAGTAATGCCATCGATATTGATTTCAATAGGACTCGCCGTTCGCAGGGAATATTTGACTGGGTGGCAAGTGACCGGGAAAAACGGGAAAACCGGGAAAAACTCGGGAATTTGGTTTTACCGGGAAAAGACGGGAAAAAGTCGGGAATTTTAGTGCAAATCCGGGAAAAAAATTACTAGTCCTAATCAAGGGTGGCAAAAACTCGCTCATAAGATTCGATTTTTTCTACTAATCAGCTCACCTCATGATTTACGATGCAATCCGTAAAATGATGGTAAAGATGAAACTCATCGCTGATCTAAACAAACACACTCACCTATACAGAGCATCGCTGACAACAAATTATTATGGAATTTATGGTTCTCAGTTTTGATTTCTTAGCATTTAACTCTCATTCTTAGTTTTAAAAAGTGAGTACTGAGTTTGGCATCACCTTACCGAGCTACACCGGTGAGTGTATGCTTAAACCACAGAGCTGCCAACACAACCCAGATTTTCGGTTTTGTTTTTGCTGGTACTCAAAACGAGCACGTGCATTAATGTACGAAAACAAAAGTCGAATCGTAGCGTGATGATCCGTAGCGATTGAATTTTATGTCTCGAGCTAAACACAACTGGCTACTAAAACCGAATGCGTTTTCCAGCATACGAAAACATGTCTTGAGAATTGGATATAAATGGCATCGATTCGAACGTTGGCCGCCCATGGCAACTCTGGTGGATGGGGAATACAAGCGAGACAGTGCCACAAGAATCTGATTCAATGTGTTGATGTACAAACACATCAAATCACAACTCAAAAATCGTCTCTCAGTGGGTTCTAATATTTGATGTACACTCAGCGCTCATCTGCTGATTGCTTGACACTACGATGTTGAGACGATGTTTTCTCTACACAAATGGTTACCCAGTTACTCAACTCGCTCAGCGATGCTTCTGAAACCGATTTGCAGGTGAGCTGAACTCGGTGATGATGAAGTACGGAGTTGATTATTGCCAGCCCTGGTCCTAATCTTAGTAACGATTTTCAGCATCATGATTTTCCTGATACAATAAATGAAAAGATGAAAGCCATTTTGTATTTGAACTAGAAGTTCAGTGCAAGTTTTGAAACTTTTTATTGTTCCTCACAGGTTCAATGGTGCACAATCCATTGAAAATGGAGCCAACACCTCAGCAGTTTTAAATCAATAAGAGCTTTCTTAGTTGTCATCAATAACAGCATAATCAATGCTCATAATGAAAAATAAGGATAATTTGGATGCTTCTGCTGGATTTCTATTAAATCTCGACAAATATTTAGTTGCCAGCCAATGATTTCCCCAATTTCACCAAAATTTGTCTTAGTAATGTCAAATTGTGACAATACTTGTTTAGTAATCTTGGTATTGATTTCAATAGGATTCACAAAATCGACAAAGCTGTCGACTTTCATTTTATCCACCGTTTGCAAGGAATATTTGATTTCCCTCTTTGATAACTAAAATTTGTTTTTCAGAGTTCGTAAAAGCTTGTTCAGTGTCGATGATAGAAGAGTCAAATTTAGATCATCTCAGTCAGGCATAGATTGTTGTTGTTTTTTCCAAAGTGACAAGTGTACATTTTAAGAATTCTAGAAGGATTTTGTTCTCTCGCCAGAACCCAACGCTGAAAGAATATCGTATATGTTGTTAGCAATGACCTCTTGTCCTCATGTGCACCTCGTGCACTGCACAACTGGCCAAATAGGCTCTGTGAGAACTTGTATGCACATATTCAGGAGAGGCTTCAGTGGCTTATGCTTATGGCAGTTGAAAACAAATTGCTGTCTCAGTTGCAACGTCGAAACGGTTCTGATATCACACCATATAAGCAGTGCACAACCCGTAAATTTTGTCACGAGACGCCACTGGTTGTTAGAAGTAATCGGGTTTGAGGGAGGAGTGCTGTGCTTTAGTTTATTCATTTCAAATTTTTAACCTTATACTATACCAGGCCAAAAAAAATATTGGAATATACTAGAGATGGACAGTCCGCGTACGGTCCAAAAGAACTATTTTTCCTCGAAGATTGAGTGTACTGGAGTTTTTTATTGAAGAACGATAGCTCTCTATACTTCTCAATAGAATAGTCTTTCGAAAAGTTTGCTGGTTTAAGGAATCTGATAGAAGTTCGCGAACTTTGAAAATGTTTGTTAGAGAATCATTATTGATAGAACACATGCAAAAAGACTTTATTATTATTGAATCTGTTTACTACAAAACATAATTTATAGCTCTCATATTATTTTCGAAGAAACATACAAAGTTTCAGAAAAACGAAAGAACGGTTCATTAGAACTAATTCTTTCGGTACAACTATCAAGTTTTCAACAGTTCTTTGAAATGAACGGTTTTGCCCATTTCTAGAATACACAATACTTGCCCAAGTTTTAAGAAGGACTGATTTTCCAGATACCCTTTAAAAGACTGATTTAGTGGTGGTCTTGAAAAAGATTGAATAGCTCGAAAAATAATTATTTTATTTTAATTATAAGACTTCAAATTTAATTTTTCATCATTAGGCTTTCAAATAACTGATGATATTTCTAGAAACCTACAAAACACCATCAATAATCGTCGAATATGATGTGAAAGCTGCGCTTAAGAGTATTATTGGAAAAAGCAAGAAGTTAAATAAATTGTGTTGATTTTTCAAGAAAATTGCAATAATTTTGATGCTTCATTCCTTCGTGAAATGCAAGACTGATCACTTTCATCACCGATGGCTAGATATGTTTCTTGATTTAATTCTATTGTTACATCGAAGTTACTGGCGAAGTAAAATACAAAATAAAGATGGAATACATTTTGCTGGATGGTACTGTTAGTTCAGAAGATAAACATTTGGACAAACTGTGGATGAGAGTTTTAATCGTAGTTCCCAGGAGATACTCGAAAAATACTTATTTCTCAACTCTCGATGTTTTTTTGGACATGTAAAAAAACCGGGAATTTTAAGTCTGACGCACCGGGAAAACCGGGAAATTGAAATCGCTAATTCACTTGCCACCCTGATTTGATTTCCTTCTTTCCGAGCTGAAACTGATTTCTGAGTACTTGTGAGGAAGGATGGCTTTTATCGTATCAAAGAACGCTCACTGGCAACAATTCACACGATTGAATCAGTGCCATCAAAGAGAGACGGATATCATCGCAACAACAAAAAGCCGGCATGGCTCATTTAACATAGAACCGACACAAGTGCGAGAGCGGATTTCTCTCGATGACATTTCTGAGAATCAAAAGTTAGCACGCTGTTGTGGTGATCCTCTCTGAAGCAACAAACGATCGCTTATTCTCGTTTCGCGTTACGATTCAATACAGGCAGTTGATAATTGCGATAGAATCATTTTACTATTGCCGCTTATTCTAACTATGTGCATATAACCTTTGTATAAGTGGTGTCTATGAAAATGTCTGTGAATACTCCACACAAGGGTTTTGAAATATTGCAACCTAGTATGAGAATCATCAAGTTGAATCATCGATTCGATTTTCTTCGATAATTGTCAACTTGCAATTCTCTCTTGGGAAATTCCACACAGCAACGATCATTATCAGACAGTAAATTTTTTTCAAGGGCGTGAAATACTCAGAGTATGAAGTGAAGCGAAGAAATGTAGCAAAACTCTCTCGCGGTTCATGCATTGAGAGACTCGAGTTCTTGTAGCATCTTCTACCAGATTGAAAATGTTGTATACATTATAGCAGCTTCTGTCAAATTTTCGGCAATCACCAACACTGCTTGTGAGGGAACCTTATAAAGGTTTTGAATATGGTTTGATTTGTTTAGTGAGTCGATGTTTAATTTTCTTTTGAAGGTTCTCAACTATGAGTTCCATAGTAGGATCACAAGATTTTTTTTTTTGTTTCAATTATAGAGGTTTTAACATCTTAAGGTCATTCGCCTCTTCGGACCAGAAAATCTTTCTGGCCCTATGTGCGGGGTTGGGAATCGAACCCAGGTGGGCTGCGTGATAGGCATCGACTATCCCATCACGCTATACCCGTCCCCCGATCACAAGATTGTTTATATTCATGTCGACGAAGGAACAGTTGAAGATCAACGATAATAGGAGAATTCAATATAGTTTGAGTTTTGGAATTGATAGACTCCTAACTTCAATCAAGTAATGATTTGAATAAACTATTGGTTCACATTACTTTCGGTATAAGTCCTGTATTCTAGCTGATTAGTTCTAAAGTGGTAGAATACAGAACTTATAGAAATAATCATTGCTTTATTTTAAATCCTGAATGTTATTAGTAAATGATCTGAATTAAAGTCTGTTTGAGTAATCAGTTCATTACAAATGTAACATTGATCTGCTAGAGCCAGATCAATTGTGTAAGGATTTCTCTTAGAAGATAAACTAGTTGGGCTATTAGGACATAAAACTGGTATGGAACCAGCAGAGAGTTATGATGAAGAATAAATTCCTGAAGAATTTCTGGGTATGTTTCTGGTTACTCCATGATAGATGCTTAGCATTTAGAATCCTGTTAAGAAAGAAATAGTTCGATATATTAAGCGTTTTTGCAAATCTCATTTGAATTATACGCTCATCAATGCATTGAAATTGTAAATATGTCGCATTTCAAAAATGGGATGTCATGTCGTTTATTGACTAAAAGGTCCGATTTATTTCAAAATTTTGCATAGAGACTTTTTTTGAGATGCTTAAACTTTTGAGCGCTAACGCTTTACGAAATTAGAGATGACCCCAAAATATTGGCCCGCTAATATACATAATATAGTGAATTTAAGTTGGATTTTATTGAGCGAGCATGCAAATTATTCTGAGGGTTTTGATCGTATGACAATGACAATTTGTTGTACCATGGCCGACGCCCTGAAAAAGACGATATTGTGCAAGGTTTGCAGTGCCTTCCTGTCGTTTATAATTTTCTCATCGAACTGAAATTTCTAATTTCGCTTCCAGGAGCAATGAAGAAAGCTCAGTACGAAATGCGATTTGGTTCTATTCGAAAAAAAAAAAAAACCGCGCGATTTGGGTCTATTCGAAAAACCGAGAATTTTTATCTCGCAAACCGGAAAAATGAAATCGGCAATCCACTTGCTGCCACCCTGTTTGATGCAACTCAACCAAATGAAGAGCTAGAAAAGTGGCTTTTTCAGTAAAGCTGCTCAAAATAATTTTTTCCAAAAATTTTCCAGTAAAGTGCAGTCATGTTTAAATTCTATTAGGCAAGTTAGTTTTCAGATTTCAGTCTAAACATGTACTACCTTAAGGCACTTTCAAATTAATAGAAGCGCCATTTGATTACAAACAACTTTTGTGAAGACACTAACCGCTAAATAATAATATTCCATAAAGGAAATATTTCTGTCTTGCTAATTACTCGTTTCGGAGCACTGTGTTCTGTATGAATTTATATGTTCCATTTTGCTGTTCAGTCATGGTGCTTCGGTGGCTCAGCCGATAACAGGCGTCCTTTGTGATCTAATGATTCTCGGTTCAAATCTCAGTTGCTCACATTTTTTTTATTTGTTGAATTTCAGGCCATTTAACATGACCAGCTTAAATGAACATTTTCGTAAACTGAATGCTCTGTTTATCAACATTCTGTGAATGTTAAATTAAAGAATTAAGAAAATAACAGTCCTGCGATGAATAACAAACTCGAATCGAATAATAGCACACCTCTCAAAGATCTGACAATTTATTTTGAACTTTTGGGTCCATCATCAGTTCAACGAAAACTGTTAAGCAGATGTAAAGCTCAAATTTTACATAAGCATCTTCTGTTCATAGGGGCTTATGAAGAACAGTGGCACAGCAGTTCGAAGTATACTGTTATCCATTGCCATTGTAGAAGACGAAACATATTATAACGTGAAAGTATTTAATCTACTTAAGCATTGACGAGTCGGAGGCTGTCCTCCTTCCTGGTATGATAGAGGTGTCTTCGATTTTGGGTTATTGTCCTTCTAAAGGACACTCAATTTCAAATTACAAGCAAACACAAATCCGTGCTCTGAGAAGTTCCCCTAATTCATAATCTTTTACCGAATATTTCACAGTGCGCTGTACGAAAGCGGTTCTGTTTCTCAACCAAGCACGCTTCATTCGAACCTTCGCATGAACTAGTTACTTCATCCAAGATAAACGCTTCCGATCAATCGCGATCCCCATGCTTTCCGGTCCAGTTTTGCCATGCGCTTTTGAAAGTCTTAGTGATTTTGCTTCATAGTCCTAGATTCCAAATTTTTAGTGCGCTCAGTTAGTTTCTCGAAAATGCTATTAAACCGTGCCCAGTTGCTGAAGTAGAACAAATCCCTTAAAATTAAGCTCCCTGTAGTACTGCTGGAATTTCAAATTCAAATCCACTCCCGAAAACCTCTTCCCATAAATTCCGTCCCAAGCACGTACCGCGTCTAATTTAGTTCTCTCATTAAGTTTTATCTTTCGAAGATCCATCGTCTTCGGAGTGTGTAGTAAACGGCTTTAACTTTAATTTCCCCTTTTATTTTCGCTCACCATTTTCAACCGACTGCAGATTAATCCAAACTGCAATCTCCATCCGAAATGAAGATGCACCCACGTCTCCCGCGACCGTCCGCCGTAGCCCCGAGCTGCAGAACCCAAACCCCCCCATTTCCTGCGAACATCTCACAGCAGATTGTAGCAGTCATTTGCCGAACCCCAAATAAGGCTGACACTGTTGACAACGTTGGCGACGCCTGTCAAGCGCTTTCCGCTTCCTATCAACCCAAAAAAAAAACCTCCCACCGTACGTTCCTCCGGTGCTTCACGTAATACTAGATGATATAGTTCAGCTCGGAAAAGTGCATTCTCTAGTTGGTACAGTTATTTGGGGGGGAAGGAGAGAGACAACACAGTTCATGATTGCAAAGGCCGGATACCGGCTAAGGGAACCGAGTGCTGTAACACGGTGCCGGGGGGAGAGGGGAAGGAGCCTTCGTGATGCTGATGATGATGATGATGCAACTGAGGACGGGGGACTTTTGCCACTTCACTCACTGTTGAGCTGCCATAATAAAATAAATCCGGCTTTATTGTTCTGCTTTTTTTTTCGGCTGTGTGTGAGAATCCGGCCACGAGAGATCCAACGGTAGTAGATCCGCTACTTCCGATGGGAAACTGTTGCAGTGATGTAGGCGCTGGGCTGAAACGGGACAGGGACTGCACACTGGTGATGACGACGACGACGACGACGACTATGAAGAGCGATGGGTGTGAATAGAGGGAGTCCACACGAGAAGACTTTCGATTTTATCCCAGCAGTAGCAGCGGTCGCGTGAGTGTAGTAGCACTTTTAATCAGATGCCTTTTTGTTCAGCAAGATACACACCACAGGCGCCGACCAAAGTGGCGCGAGGAGTTGGTGTCAGACCGGGGCGAAGAAAGAAAGCCGTACCTATGTTTTCTATTGCACCGGATGCAATTAATTTAGCTGTAATGATTCACCCAGACGACACTTGTGGATCAACGTCACTACGGCGTAGATTGCAGTATAATGGGATAGCTAAACCAGACCCCGGCATGCAGCCAACTAACGGATTAGGGTACATTCGCAGTAGGATTTGCGACACGCCACATACCACTTTATTTCGGGGTGGGAAATCAGTTGCCGTGAAATCCAGGTCGGTTGAGCGTGGAAATAATTGGTAATGGTTTAATTCTGTTTTATGATCTATCGAATTGCTATTAAAATTAGCATACTATAACTCCCTCCCGCTGAATGGCAATCTTGATTAAATTTACAGCAGCCTCTTCTTCAAACTATACAATTATAAAATTTTACTCGAATGTTCATTTAATGCATAAGCTGTTTATATTGAACTACTAATGTTCACTAGTTCAACATAAACTGCTAATGCACAGATGAATCGAAGACGAAACGTAGAAATACAAAATAATTCATGTGCACACCAGGTTACAAAACCCTCTAAATGACGTTCATATAAAGTCTGTCCACGTTGAATTTCGGACACTTTTTTTTTCTCTGTGTAAATTTTGAATTAGTCAGAAAGCCACTGAAACGTTGCACTTATACAACTGCTTCAAGTTTCCACATGCTTTCAGTTTTGTTACATTCAGTAAAATGATGTCGTATCGATGATGTGAACAAGAAATAATATCTGCAAAATAAGATTCCTGCTCTGTTTTAAAAAGATTTGGCCTCTTGTCACTACGCGAAATCCGTCCTGGAATGGTAAAGGGTTAAATAGCCCAAGTACGTGCCAAAACCAGCCAATCCACCAATCTATCCAGATCTTTGCTCGATAGAGAAGTACTGGGCTCGGGTTAAGCAGAAATTCTTCAAAACTAAGAAGAAAGCATATGGTATCGATGATTTCAAGAGAAGACGTACGTACAAATCGTCTCCGTTGGCGTATCAGAGAATACCTAATGGCGGGTCTACCATAGAAAGTTCAAGAATTTTACAGGGAAAAGAATTATGTGTAATTTTCTGTTGCTGCTATTATTGTGGTGTCCGAAATTTGACGTGAACAGGCTTTTTGTTTTCACTAAAATTTGAGTATTGCATGCCAGGACAATTACATCACGGTGTGACATAACATAGGAACTTGTTAGCACTTAACTATCTCACCAGAAATAATAATAAAACTATCTCCATCGTTCATCTCACCCATCAAAACCATAGGGAAGAGCGAGATCTATCATACCTTTTCAGTGCTCCGTTGATTGTTATGATTGTTCATGCGTCTACACGTTATTATGAGACATATTCTAAAAGTAAGGGCCATTTTTTTTCCTAAGAAAAGTTATAATTATACAACATAGGTATTTTCTTTTATTAGCACATATAGTCATAAATAGAAGCTCACATCCAGCAGGCCCTTAAGGGCTGAGGACAGTACCGTAAAATGGTAGGTTTTTTGCTATTTTCTCGTTTAAAATTGAATTTTCTTGGAAACGGTGCAGAATATAGAAAAACCCACCTGACAATTTCTTCGAAATTTAGTTGAGAATATTCTGTGAAATTTTCAGAATGATTCATTGAGTTTAGCGGTCGTGTTGTATTTTTTTCTGACTGAAGAACTGCTGAAAATTGGAACGTTCGGAAATGCATACCTCTACTTGTTCATCGAACATCTCGGCTTTGAAGGCTTGTATTATTTTTCGCTTTGGTTTCCTGATAGCATTCTGAAACAGGAGAGAGAAATAAAATTGGCTCGACAAGGCTGCCAAACACAGAGACATTCAATCTTTGTGAAAGTTAAATATTTTTTCATTGTTCATTGGAATCCATGTAATGTCCAACCCATACGATAGATTAATGTGATAAAACTTCTCATCAAAATAATAAAATGTATGCTGGCAACCCGGTACAGTTTGCTCATATACGAGAGAGTACAAGAAAAATACGATGCGCAAAGGGAATTGAGCGAGCCAACACGTGACCCTCTGTCCTCAAACCTTAAAACCAAACATAATTTTCGACAAGCTAGCAGAAGCAGCCAAAATCCTTCTCTTAAAAAAAAATATTACTATGAGAAATTCTTAGCTGACGGAGGCAACGATTATCGCGGACATTTTTTATTGTACGCACAGATAAGAAAATGGCTAATGAATCAAAACAACACTTGAAATAGATGCAGGAGTAGCGTAATAGCATAATAGCCCATATTGAATGAAAAAAATTTTCAAGTGTGATAAAGCCGCTCTCCTGTCATCAACACAGTCTCATTCAACCATTTTTTCCTTTTTATTAAGATAATTTCTGATACTAATTTGGACTCATCTCTGATACAAATTCATTCATATTGATTCGGGTAGCTCCCAAAAGCATGCTTCAACGCCTACGTCACATACTCGGCAACATTTCTCAAACTAAGTGTATTAGCAGTAATACATTTTAACTGGATCAAATGTCACTTTCTGGAATAATTATGCGCATAGAAAAAAAATTATTTGTCGTTACATCACTTGTACGATTATATTTCCGAAACTTTAAGTCTCCGCCACATGATCTTCGAACTCGATCCCCAGACCAATTTTAGTCTCACTCGAGCCTAAAGTTATTGTAAAATCGGTTCATCCATATCCGAGAAAATTGAGCGGTGGTAATAAGGTTTGTCGTTTACGTCACTTATACCCTAATATATCCGGAACCGTAGGTGACAGCCATTTGAACTACAAATCTGTTTAGCGAACCAATAGTAGTTTTCAAACGAACCTAACATTATTGAAATCGGTTCAGTCAACTACGATCAAACTGAGCGATATAGAAAAACGCGTTTTGTTGCTTTGTTGGTTACGTCACTCATACCATTATATATCCGGAACCAAGAGTGACCGCCATTTGATATTCGAACTTAATAAATGGCTTAAGAGTAGCTTTCGAACGAGCCGAAGTTTTATTGAAAACGGTTCAGTCTTCTCCGAGAAAATTGAGCGGTAATAAGTTTTGTCGTTTACGTCACTTATACCCTAATATATCCGGAACCGTAGTTGACAGCCATTTGAACTACTAACCTGTTTAGCGAACCAATCGTATTTTTTCCATGAATACGTTTATTTCTTAAGGCAGTTTACATAAGTTTTTCTTCGCCGTAGCATCACTTTTACATAAAATTCTTATCCTTATTCTAAAATAGTCACAACGATTTAAATTTATTAAAACATATTCCTCTTATTACATAAATATCATCTTAGGTAATTCGCCATTAATTATGAAATCTACTCGGAAATATTATTTGAACCAAACGATTAACTTCTACAAATTATAAAATAAGCTGTTATTTTCAGACATTTCAGTCAACTACGAGAAAATTGAGCGGGAGAGAAAAACGCGTTTTGTTGCTTTGTTGGTATCGTCACTTATACCATCAGCCATTTGATCTTCGAAATTAATCAATGGCTTAATAGTGGCTTTCAAACGAGCCGAAGTTTTATTGAAATCGGTTCAGTCATCTCCGAGAAAATTGAGTGGTAAAAAAAATCTTTTGAAGTACAAATTAGTTCTGTCCGTTTTCAAAAGATGGCTCTGGCTGTTATGAATATTGAAAATCTGTCAATAATATTCAGTTCATATTGCTTCGAGTTTTTTTTTGAAAAAAAACCTTGGTTTTTTTTGTATTAATTATGCGCAATTTTGTGCCTACTAAGTATTAGTATTCTGTTTGAATTGGATGAAAAGTGTCGCTGAAGCGCATCAAATGTTTGTGGATGTTTATGGTGATAATACTCAAAATGATAAATCATGTAGGGAATGGTTTCGACGTTTCAAGAATGGACATTTCAGCGTTGAAGACAGGTTTTGCTCTGGACAACCAAAAAAGATCGAAGTCGAACAGTTAAAGGCATTACTCGATGAAGATCCGATCAAACGCAAGAGGAGCTTGTAGAATCATTTGTTTATTTATTTATTGATTTATTTATTTATCAATTTGGGGAGCAAAATTAGAAGTGTTTCTGTACGATTAAAATCCCTGAAAAGGATTCAAAAGCATGGCATTCATGACCTGAAACCAAAAGGCTTTGAAAGGCGATTTGTTACTTGCGAGCCGCTGATTCAAAGGCAACATAGAAAGGGTTTTTTACATCGAATTTTTACTGTGGAAGAAAAATGGAAACCAAATGTGCATGGTTCGAAGGTCATGTTGTGTATCTTCTGTTGGGACCAAAAGGGTGTTACGTACTATAAGCTACTATAACAACCGATCTATAACTGGCGATCGGTATAGGCTGCAATTGATGCGTTTAAGCCGAGCATCACGAAAAAAAAACGGCCGGAATACATGCAAATACATGATAAAAGGATTCTCTTACATGACAACGCTCGGCCTCATGTCGCAAAAGTCGTGAAAAAATATTTGGAAACTTGCTCTCGTGGAACTTTTTGCCGCACACACCGTATTCTCCTGACATTGCTTTTTCTGATTACTGGTTTTTCCGATGGATGCAGCCCGATCTGACAGGTCATCGGTTTACTTCTTTCGCAGAAATCGAAAATTGGTTTCAAATTTCGATCATCTCAGAAGACGAGACAGAGGTGGAAAAAAGTGGTAACTAGCGATGGACGTTACTTTGATTAATTTTTAAATTCTTTTCATTTTGAAATAAATGCAATAGAATTATCTCGAATTCATTTCTCAGAATGAATCCTCAACCACCTAGCACAAAACCGTAAATTTTCTTGCACAATCTGCTTGTTCGGAACAAAAATTATAATTATAATTGTGCTAGGAGTCATACGACCTGTGAATCTAATGATCAAAAATGGTCTAATCGAATCTAATTCAATGCAACATTTTGGATAGAATTTACAAATGGTGCCTTTTGTTCTAAACAGGAAAGATTCAATTTGTTGTCCTGTTTGGAGTTTTTAAAGGTTCGGGATCCAGTCTCATAAGCCAAGTTGTTACCAGATAGGATAGTAAGGAGTGTATCGATAAGTAGTTAGCAACATTCAAACAGTTATTACTCTGAAATGGCTTAATTTTTTGCAGCGTGTTTTGCGGTGACATGTTTGTTTACATGTCAATAACAGCTGCGCAATCGATTGGATTCGGCACGGTGTATCGTTTCAATGATGAGTCCGGAAACGCGAAAGAAAATTCTGCACACTTGGCGCTCAGAAAGTGGTGTCACGTACAACGAAATTGCCAAACGGGTGAAAGTGCACCACACCAGTGTCAAAAATATTATCGAGAAGCTCGGTAAGACCCTTTCCGTGAAGGATTTGCCCCGATCCGGTAGGAAAACGGGTCCCAGCCAGCCCGGCCGGGACTTAAAAGTGGTTGAGTACATCAGGAAAAACCCATCGGCGTCGACGCGGGATTTGGCCAAGCAATTCAACACCAGCATCGGGATGATTCAAAGGATCAAAGTTCGAAACTCCCTGAAAACGTACAAGAAACAGAAGGTGCCGAAAAAGACCCTGGTACAGCAAGTTCAGGCCAAAACAAGAGCGCGAAAACTGTATAACCGAATTCTAAAGAATAAAGACGGATGCATCCTGATCGACGACGAAACCTACGCCAAGGAAGACTCTCGAGGGCTGCCCGGACCGCAATATTATACGAAATCGGTGTACCAGGACCTGGACGACGCTGACTCCACGGTGGCGATGGAAAAGTTTGGGCAGAAGGTGTTGGTCTGGCAAGCAATTTGTACCTGTGGTTTGCGGTCGTCGATTTTCTCCACGAAGGGCACAATTAACGCCAAGGTGTACGAGGAAGAATGTTTGAAGAAGTGAATGCTGCCACTGTACAGAAAGCATAAGGCTCCTCCTCTCTTCAGGCCGGATTTGGCTTCAGCTCACTACATTAACTCCGTTCTGCAGTGGTTGTCAAAAAATTATGTACAATTCGTGGAAAAGAAGATCAATCCACCCGGATCTTCGGCCAATTGAAAGGTATTGGGCAATTGTCAAGCGGTACTTTCGGAAGGAAGGTACAGTGTCCCAAAACATGCAGGAGTGAAAAAAAAAACTGGACAGCTGCCACCAGGAAAGTCACAAAAGTAACTGTGCAGAATTTAATGAAGAATGTCAAGTCCAAAGTGCGAGCGTTTCACAGAAACTAGGATTTTCTTCAATATAATCAGTGAAATGCATAAAAATGTAATTTTTCTACAATATATCGAAAACTGATGTCAAAATATGTTTTTTTTCGCTTTTTTATTCAATAATCAATGTTGCTAACTACTTTTCGATACACTCCGTAGTATCATGCAGGACATCATCCGTGTACTAAAAATTAATTGCGAGATCGTTCAAAATAAATGTATTAGTAGTACCAATACTCTGTTTAGTTTTGCTGTACTTAGTTGAACAATTAATAATTTATTCTGAATTCTGTCCATGATGTTTTCCCACATGTTGTCTCAATTTCCATTGAATGGTTCATAATTAATGAATCTTTATCGCTAGAAAGCAGCATTCGAGCGATGTTTGGATTTTACGTGCATTCCCGTGGTACATCGTTTGCTCAAATAACAATTTCGCTTACCGTTCAACAGAAACCTTCACTCAACCGTACTTGTGAAATCAGTCTCGATAACGGGAAACGAACTACGAACCATGCTGTCCAAGCACATTGTAGCGAAACATAAACTCTCATCCATCCCCTTCCTTTCTTCGTCCCTCTCTCACTGACAACAACATGGACAATCGCGATTGCATCCAGCTAAAAATACTTCTCCCCAGCAGCGACTGGTGGAACGACTCGAGCGAAAGCGGAAGGAAGTTGTTCTTAAAATTATTCATTTCTCATATGGCTCTCGTCTGCAGCATCACTCGGTAACTAGACCCTGCCGCGCGCACCACTCCTTCCCCCTGGGCATTGGCAGGGTAGACGAGTAGACCATATCGCATAGCATCCAAGGAAAGGAAAAGAAGAAGAAAAAAAACGACTCCTACTATACGACCACATTAACTGGTGTTCCATTTATAAGCACAACAATCCCGGTTTTTATTGTCACAACGGTATGTGACAAACAGCCCGAGCCAGTTGTTCATTGACTTCCAAGTTTCAGTGATGGATTCCTTTTTTATTTTTATTTTTCGGGTGCACTTCCTTCCTCAGTTCTCAGTTCCTGACAGGCCTATCGACCCACCGACCAATCGACCGACCGAGCAAATGGATCTTCGAGGGAGGGCATCACCGTCATCATCATTATCGTTACCGTTTTGCTGCTGCTGCTGCTGCTGCTCCAATCGACGAAGGTAGCCCGAAGCTGGCGCAACAATGTCACGAATTTCATTTCTCAAACCTTCCAAGAATAGCACTACCGCTGCACGGCGTCGTTGCACACTCTGGAATGGTTAGTCTTTTGTGACTGCAGCAGCCGGGACGAAGCCGGTTGTCGGTCTATTTTTAGGGATTTTCCCCCTAGATCGGTCTATCTGTCTGCCTGTCCTGTGCTGTTCGGCGGAGGAAGAGAAAATAAAAATAAAAGAAGCATGACAGACGAGACCGCGGTCGGTCCCAGCCAGCCAGTCCAGCCAGCCAGCAGGGAAGCCGAGTGGCGCTGGCACGCGCGTGGCAGCAAGCCAACATCAGCCAGCCACCAGCAGAGCACCAGACAGACCAAGCCTTCGGAAATCCATTGCACCTCTCGGTCGGTGGTGTTTCGTATCGTATGATAAAAATAGTTCATTTTCAATCCCCGTCGCTCTTGGTTGGATGTTTGGATTTTCATTGGACAAAATGTGGGAAAAATGAAAGCACGCGTAACGGATAAAATGTCATCGATTGTCACGCGCGACACTCTCGCGCTCTCTCTCCCTATACTGTCTTGGCGGCATCGCGGTACGTGTCAGATGCAGGAAACCAACCGAGTGGTCTGGGAACTTGAGGAGGTTTTATGCCTACTGGAGAAGTATGTTATTAACTTTTCTCCGGCGTGCTTTTCCCTGCTGCAACTAAAATAAAATAAGACTCTTCGATGGCGAGTTTTTTGGTTTCATTATCGGGTGACCAACAATTGATAACTCTCCAACCGTTTATCTGAAGACCGAACAAAATTGTTGAATGGCTAGCTACAACCTTCAAAGTTTAGAATTAAACTTCAAAACCAACTAGAAAAGAACTATTTTTGGTTACCCCAGCCACAGATTCGTCTGTCCACGGGGAACTACGTCTACCGAAATTAACATATTCCACACCGAGATTTATTTCTCTCGATCAATCGTGCCAGGCTATCTCTGGGGTAACCTCAAATACTGCCGAACCGTAACGGATCCGAGGTGAACATCCAATGTCTTCTTCAACGGGCGGGGTCGATCCATTTAACCATCCGAATGCTGTTTATTTATTTTTGTTAAACATTTTCGGAATTAAAAATCTATCTTTAGTCCATCTATGAGCGAGGGTGGTAAGCGTTCAGCGCCCCTCTCTCTCCCGATTTCGTCCAGCCAACGTTGGGTGTTGGGAGAAGATTACTGCCTGCCGTTTTCTGGCTGTTCTCGGATCGGAATGGCAGGAAGTGCACTGGCACTTCACGTAGCTTATGCGGGGTTCATCAAAAGGTGTGTACGAGAATTATACGACCGATGATGGTCCCGATGAGGATGAGTGTTGAAAATAAAAACAGAAAAGATCCGCCACGGCGTGCGAGCATTCCATCTAAAAAAAAACCATATGTTGACTGCCTGTCACTACCTACATCACCCACTGCGGGCCCTTCGTGCCAACCGACGGCATAGGTTCCAGCTTACGGTTGATGGTTGAATGTGTAGAAAAAAAAATAGAATTGCATACCAAGCTAGAAGCCACGCCACCGCCGGTGCATTACTGATGGATGCTAGCATACCGGAGCACGTTCTGCTGGGGGTCGTTGATTTACCGACCGAAGTCGCTATCCGGTACCGTACCCCGCATATATCTCCGCTTCGACCGTGAGTCACGTGTTGTAAATGCATTTTTTTAGAACTCTTCTCTCGTGGGGATTTGACTGGCTGGTGCGCTGCTTCTGCTGCTGTTGCATTCAACCGTGCATTCCGCGGATATGCAGTAATGGATGCTGCTTCAGGAACGGATGTTAGAGCATCGCCTGAGTTGTTACGTTTCGAGACTGGATTTGCTGCAGTCACCACCACTTCACCGCCATAATTATTCGAGATAACCAGTGAGTTTAGGAGTTTCAAAAAAAAAATGCAAGAAGCAATCCATGGGGATTATTGGGGACTGCTGATTCGCTGGATTAGACTATATATGCTGACAAGAGAGATTTGATCATTTCCTGTTTAGTCTTAATTTTAAAGGCTTTGCAACATCGTAAATTTAATTCTACTCAATGGTTCCTAAAAAGAAGAGCACATCCCAATTGTATGTGCTGTATAGAAAAACAAAAATGATTATCCATTTCTCAATCTTCAGTTTTCACTTACAACGAACTGTTATATCTGATATCATACCACATTATACTTAACTGCACGTACAGTACATTTGTCGTAAAAATCAAGACAATATGTTACAGTACATCGACTTTGAGAAAACAGTACATTTTACCGTGCGCATTGTTCTAAAAAAAGTGAATAAAAAACAAAAGCAAATAAATTTGATCAGTATCTTACGAGGAAAACAAATTGAAAAAATGACATGGGAATACAACTATGTAATGAAAACCGCGAAAAAGCCACCGCAGAGACGGTACTTGAACCCGTAGTTAGCTCCTATCCGGGTAAATCGTTTTGCCAATTAAACTATCTTGCATGTGAAACACACGAATAAATAAAAGTCAAAGTATGCAATGTAAGTATGCAATTTGTTTTTTTTTAGAATTTATAAAGACTGTAATTTTGAAAAGGGCCAAAACTGTTTACCAATTCATTTCAAATAGTTATGTTCAAAAAATGATAAAGCCGACAGAAATGTGCAGTACGAATGATTTTCCCAAACTCAGTCGAATTAAATAGTTGAAAAATTTCTAAATCGAGCTTTACACTGAAAAAAAAAATCGATTTTAAAAATTTTAGATCGATTTACATAAATAACACCTTTTTTTACATTATAAAGCATCATATAAAGAATATTTAGTTAAATTTCTCGATCGTACGCTAGATTTTTTCTTCTTTTTTTCCATAAATACGTTTATTTCTTAAGGTAGTTTTCAGAAGTTTTTCTTCGTCTTAGCATTATTTTTACTTAGAATTCTTATTGTAATATAATTCCGATATAGTCACAACGATTTGAATTTAGTAAATCATATTCTTCTTATTTTTTGAATATCATATTATTGGAACCAAACGATTAACTGCTATAAATTATAAAACAAGCTGATATTTTTATACAGTTTGTTAATAATTTCATAAATTATTTCGAGTTTTGTTTGTATCAGCACATCATTTCAATTCAAATTTAGCTATTGGATGAACTAATGGACGCAGTTGGAGTCAGCAAAGTCTTGAAAGGGTCAGAAAATCTGGTCAAAACTGACTTTTTTCAGTGTCGTTTTATCGAAAACTAACTTAAACTGAAGGTCATAACGGATCAGGGTCATTTTGCCGAAAGCCGTTTCGCCGAAAGGGTCATTTCGTCGAATGGGTCACGTCGCCGAATGTCATTTCGCCGATTCCTGCAATTGTCTTAATATTATGTTATAATAGGAATTGGAATAAATCTTGGAATTGAATAAATCTTGGAATTGAATAAATCTTGGAATAATATTGAGACAATTGCAGGATTCGGCGAACACAAATAAATACGTTAACGCCCGTTTTGTTGACCTAAAATTGTACTTCGTGAATAGAGATTGATTCTTGTACTCTTGATTAAAGATTGATTCTGAACCTAAGAACAGAGTTCCCAAGGAAACTTGTTGGCTATTAGCCACTAACCATCAACGTAATTGCATAGGTGTATCTACCAAGCAAATGTATGTGGTATTTTCCGTTTACTAAGTGAAAAAATATCTAATGCGGCTTCGCCACATCGATTTGATTCATGTGCTGTCCGAACTCGCTACCGCTCGGTCCGGACCTAACTAAAGCTAAGAAACCTAGCTTTGCGAAGACCGGGCAAACTAGGCGGTTACAGGTTTGTATGCAAAAGGCCGCCGTTTGCGACGGCGGATCGGCGGCCACCTCAGCCTCTTGGCTTCGGTAAGTTGGCTGCGCCACATCAGTTATACAGGAAGCATAAGAACACAAAAAAATAATATAATGTATTCGAAATTACCCTTTCGGCGAAATGACCCTTTCGGCGAAATGACCTTTTCGGCGAAATTACCTATTCGGCGAAACGACTTTCGGCGAAATGGCATTCGGCGATACGACTTTCGGCGAAATGGCTTTCGGCGAAATGATCCGCTCCCGGTCATAACCATCCTAGAATCCATTGGAACTCAATTTGTGAGAAATTTTTACATAATATTCTATCGCTATTTGCCCGATAATGGCAAAAGATATCAGTACTAGACAAAAAACAGCTATAGTTGAAAAACTTGAATGTTCTCATCTACCAATATATGGACGATTTGTGGATTAGTTGGATCACCTATTTTGCGACAAAATTTCATCAATATCAGAATTCATGATTTTTTTTGGTAAATGAGTTTTAGATTTTTTAAATCGATTTTTTTCAGTGTAGGATTCGATTTTTTTTCTATGTTTTATTTGGTAATTTGACTAACTTTGTGAACATAATTAGTGAAATACATTTTTGTAGAATTTGTTATTTGATTTGAACAAAAAACAAAATGGTAAAAGTTTGTAACAAAAGAGTAAAAAGCCCTTCCTAATCTACCTAGTGGTGTGTTAATCCTCTTCTCTTGCCATTCAAATAGTCTCATTAAAACTTGTATAATAATGTATTATTTGCTATTGGTATTGTGAGCTTACTAAATAACTTTATAGTAGCTTTAAAACGAATCTAAGTCTTTCGAAATCGATTCTTTCATTTCCGAAATATGTTGGTGCACTAAAAAACACTGGAATTTTTTTTTTGTTATGTCACATACAACATTACATCTCTCAAACCGGAAATGCTCCCCATAAGCCGATGAAAAATACGCGGTTTGTCGGTTACGTTACTTATACTATTATATCCCGGAATCAGAAGTGACAGCCATTCGATCTTCGAACTTGATCCACAATTCAATAGTAACTTTTAAATGAGTTTAGACTTATTAAAATCAGTTCAGCTATATTTGAAAAATTGAGTAATAAAAAACGCGTTTTGTCACTTACGTCACTTATACCATTATATCTCCGAAATCGGAAGTGATAGCCATTTGATCTTCGAACTTGATCAGTAGCAAAGACATCATATTAACAATATCAGGCGAGTCCACATCGAATCTCTCACATAGGAGTAGGGGTGCGCACCCATACGATTGACATGATATGTTGAATGTGATGCCGTGTGATGGCGTTACTGAACTAAAGATTGATTTTGCTTCAAGCTAACAGGGTCTGTCAATAGTCAAATAGTAGCTTTCAAACGAGCCTAAGCTTATTGAAATCGAATCAGCTATCTACAAGAAATTGAGCGGTAGAAAAATCTCGGGAAGACAGTAAAAAACAAGACGAAAGGACGACGATCTCATCAATCTCATTTTTTCTGTAAATACAAGTAAAAAGTTTGTAATAATCTTTGAACTTTTCGTGAAAATTTGAAGATTTTCTTGTACTCGGATCATTGCTTGCAAATTCAGAATGAAAGTTACTTTCAACCAACTCCGCGGAACATTTCAATTCGAACAACAAAAGCCTGCCCGTCAATGGGTTTATTAACGGTATCGCACTGGTCGGAAGTAATTATACTTCCCATTTGCTCATTTCCGGCAGGTCCGATTCAATCTTCCTTTCTCTGTGAACCATCAACAAACCGCGGTCGGACAATGCAAAATCGGATGTAGCAAGACAACGACGACGACGACGATGACGAGACATGTCAATGTGAATTTAGGTTTCATATCATCAGTAAGCGTTGGCCACAAAGACAGACCCTCGCTTACTTCTCGTCATAAACGTCTAGACTGGTGTATGTGTGCTTGAGTGACAAGTGACACATCACCTTCATTAGATTCTGCCAACAGAACGACTAGAACGACTGGCGCGACGGCGGATACAAATCCGGTGCAATGCTCCGAAATTGCGTAAGAAAGCAGCGTGCCGAGCGCGCGAAAAATAGGTCTGTTTATGGTAGACCGCCTCAACCAGCCAGCCCTTCTAACGATCTCGTTCGTACTCGTACTCCGCGTGCTAACCGACCGGAAATCAGTTTTACTACTGACGCCTTAATCTCGTGTGTGCGTGTGTGTGTGTGGGGGGGGGGGGGGGGTAACCCCCTTCGCATCATCCGAATGGTTCTACGCATCAACATAATCAAACGAAAATCTGCATCCGCCACCACGCGGTCCGCTCTGTCCCGGCAAAAGGGCGCGCATTCATTCATAAAAGTGTGAGCAAGTTTCACTTCACCGCTCCCGCCTACCGCAGCTGCTCTCGTGCCCGGCTAGACCACGACTTCCGGCCGCGCACTGCTGCGGTTTTACGTGTTGTGCAAATTGGTTGGCCGCGGGCTGCTGTTTGCTGCTATGACACCTACGAAATGCAAACTTCCCTTCCTTTGGGGACCAACTGTCGCACAATGTCGGAGCAAAAAAAAAAAAAAGAAACAGTATCGTCACGTCGTCTTCGTCGTGGATGAGCGCATTTGCTTACCTGCCATAAAGCCGAAGCGTGTAATAATCAATTGCAGATTAACATATATTTCACCGTTGTCACCCGTTGGGGCGCGCGCAGGTGCGGTTGCGGGAAAGGTGGGGAACGCGTTACCTAGCAGCGTACGCCCTTTATCGATGTGACGATAAATCGATCATCCGCCTGTAGCGGTATTTTTTATTTCATGTCGTTCATTCGCCATCGCTTCGGGACCACGCGTCTTAGTGGCTTCCCACTGGGCAACGTGGTGGCGTTGAACCCACGCAATCATCGACGACGGCAAACGGTTCGATTCGGGATTCTTTGATACAGAGTGCGCGGTGGTTTGGCGGAAATTTATGAATGAAATTCCCGCGTGGTGGTGTGGAAGTAGAAACCCCGACATTTTGAGTGGGGTAAATATGCGTGACGCTAAATATGGGTTTTCAGTTCCGATGGCCTGCTTAGCTGTAACCAGTGATTAAAAAGGTGAATACGGAATTATGGAAATTTCCTGTCACTGGACTAGTAGTTAGCCATATGGGTCTTGATTTACCAGGGCACTCGAGAACAAGAATTGGTAATAGAACAGCATCGCTGTTCGCATGCGAAGTTCTCTGTGTCACCAGGTTCCGAAAGTTGTAGGAACTATACTGCCTAGATTCGCATTTCAGTCGCATGTGGAACATCGGCAAGTTGCTGAATATACGATTCATATTATGTTATTTATGGAAATGGTAGCCACTTTCATGTTAATCTGATATTCCTATTTTCATTTGCAGTCTAATTTATTAAATAATGCGTGTCCTTAAAAAACGTTCATTCATTTCTCGACGAGGAGGCCTCATATTTGTTTAACTACTTAGTTGCATAGAGTCATGAATTTCACGCTTCATTAGGAACATTTCCTCGCCTTTTTCAATTATTTTACAAGAATGCACGTTGATCTCCTAAATAGCCATAAAAAGGCAAAATGTGCACTCAGCCATCTGATTCTGATAAGCGACCAACGTGCTCCACAGCTGCGAACTGTCATGTACCATCGTAACATACGATGGAGTTTGCTTGATAGTTTCTACGATCGAAAGAAACTGCCTCTTCTGGCACATCCGTGCCATAACTTAACCATCGGATTCAAGTATAAATCAAGTATTCTTCACCACACACCTGCATTTTGCATTTAAAAGTATCCATACACGACAACAGTTGTTGCAGTTTTTCTGTTGCAAGGTTTTGAATCGCATTCAATCTCGATTGTTTCAAATTTGCACTTCAAAGAAACTTGACACATGACAATGCTCGGCATGATTAAGAATGCAGGTTCTAGTCCTGCCCTTCTAGAATTTTTTTTTCGAAGACATCTATTCTGTTTGGTTTCATTTATTGATTTTATCAGTTTGTTTAGCTACTTAGGCACTGCAAATAACTTGGGACCTATGTGCAGAGAAAGCAAAAGTCATTTCATTTAAGGGGATTTTTTTTCAGAACTATTTCATTTTTGCGAATTTTTTTCAGAACTATCGTTCAACAAAATAAATTCAAATATTTTGTATGTTAAAAAGCATCATTCGAACAACATTTTGTATTATTTTCGTGGAAAAATATTGAGAAATAAGTCGGTGAAGAGGCATTTTTGAGGACGCTTTCTAAAAATCATGATTTTCGGTGTCCACTGTATCCCAGCGCAGACTAATCAGAAGTGAACAAATCCAAGCAGCATAAATAGAGCAGTAGAAAGTGTGTGCAAAATTTGAAAAAAAAAAATTGGTGCAGTAGTTTTTGAATGACGATGGACACGGACTTTCAAAACTTGCTTTCGAGAAAATCGCGTTTAAAGTTTATTGTCTATAAAATCGAAGGAAGCAATTTATTACTCGAAGGAGCACGTAGGCTCTAACATTCTCAAAAAGCCATATTTTTTCTTTTGTTTATTCTTTTGAAACATTTCGAGAATGTTATGTCAAGTTTTTAAGTCAATCGAAGCGAAAATCTTGGGCCTGTGTACGCAGCTCTTATTGCTTCATAGTATGGGATCGGCAAAGACAAAGGCCCATAACTTGCTGAGTTTCGTTCCGACAGGCTTCAAATGTCACTATCACTATCAGAAAATGGAAAGAAAATAATAAATGATTTTTCAAAAGTGTTAGACCCTACCCGCCCCTTAAATAAAGACGAAAATGTGGTAGGATATATTGCTATTCTTTAAGTTTCGTCTTCGACTTGTCAGTGCAGAGCAGTTCAAATTGAGCTAATTAGTGCAAACTTAACAGTTCAATTTAAACCACAAAATAGCCGTAAAGTTGTCATTCAGGGGTTTCAGTATCGCTTGGGTGCGCTAAGTGCACATGACTGTTTGCCTTTCTCTATAGAAAAGTTGTAGAATTGCTGGCGAAACCTGCTTTTGATCTGAGCTCCGGAGACCCATAGTGTTAAATACCATTCGACTCAGCTCGACGAAATCAGAAAATGTGTTCAAGTATGTTTTTACCACTCAATTTTCTCGACTATGGTTGAATCGATTTTCACTAAGTGGATTAAGAAGGGTGTCCAGATTAAGAATTTAATTAAGAAGTGCTGCCGATAACAATAGCATTTAAGCTTAGGAATCAATTGATCAATTTTATGCACATCGTGTTGATATTAAAGGTTTGAAGTTGCGTGTGGATTACCGAAGTTTGAAAATTGTGAAGAGTTTTATTTGAACTCATGAAGTTATTAGTCCCGTCAAAAAGAATTCAGTATATTTTTTCCACGTGAATGCACAGCGGTTTTTTTATAATCTTACGGATTTCCAAAAATTAACAATAGAAAATGTGGTAAAATCAAGATCGACTTGCTTCGATTTAGATGAAACTTTGTACACGGCTTAAGTATGGCAAACAATTAAAAGGCGAATGCTTTTTTGCATTCACTTCCTTCAAATTATTGTTATTTGGAAACTGTTACTTGAACAAAATCTATTGCTGTTTTTTAAATAAGAAAACAAAAAGTTGAACGAAACACACCTTTTATTTTTTTCGATACATTTCCATTTCAAACTTGTTATAAAAGCAAACATTTGACGTTAGTTTGATAAGTGCTCTTTCAAAAATGAATGAATTCCTGCTAAATAACTTAGAAGAAATTTTCATTTCCATGTTTTCGGTGAAAAATAGTCATTCAAACACTATAACATGTCGTTTTGTCGTTCATTTACACCCGGCTTTAACCTTTTCGGTCGTTCGCCGAACACTATAACATGATTTTACTGCTCAAGTGCAATTAATTTGCTTATGATCTCGAGAAAGTTCTCAAATAAATGTTGAACTTTTTTTTGAAAAGCTATAGCCCCGGATAAGCAAGTGAAATTTATCCTCAAATGGAATCATTATACCTTATTTGAAAGAGCTTCGTTTGGAGACAATTTTTCCAAAATTTCGACCCTTCAACTGCCATATTGACGGAGCCATCTATTGATGTTCATTGTTTGGAAGGTTTAATTTTTTTTCATTTTTTTAGATATTTCAAATTAAATTAAAAAGTACTTACAAGTTTTGAAACTTTTTGTAACATATTGCTTTTTTTAACGGCTAAGTATAGTAGTCAATATTTCTTTTTTCCTTTTATACGATATTCACCTAACCAGAGACCATTTTTGAAGAAAAAGAAAATGAAAATTATAGAATGATAGTACTCAAGGGAGAGCAAGGATGTGAATATATAGAACGAAAAGGTTAGACGTGACAGAGGGTCATTTAAGCAAGCAGAAATCTTCTAGTACCTTAACTTTTACCTTCTACCAGAGGAGTCGGGCTTAGGCATCTGAACAATGCGAATCGCCCGAGTCTCTGGTATGTCGGAAAGTAGTGATAAAGGTCTCCATTAAGGTCTATTAGAAGGAAACGCATGGTTGACTTACACTACTAAGGGGCGACCTACCAAAATCTACCCTGTACAGAAATGGGTAGAACATAATCGCGAATATCTCTTGTTGTATTCTAGGCAGCAATCAGTTATGGTCAGTTATTTTTGATACAATTTCCAGTAGTATGAGATAATCACAAATAACTCAACATTGAAGTTTTCTAAAATGTTTGGTATGAACTAACGTAAAGGTGAAATTCAGTGCCAAAATAAGATGCGTAAAGTTTCAATCGCATGAATTGAACGAATCATCGCACAAAGCGTGTTGTGAAATCCGACACATAGAAATACGGAATATTTTCAGTGCTTGAGTGAAGTGACCTTACGATATGTGTTCTTCGCTAGTTAAACAGACACTAACTGTGCATGGATGTAACCCATGAGTATTTTTAATTTACTGATACGGAGAAGACGCATTTGTGCATACTGTTTAAGACGGTCAATTTAGTAATTCAATTTGTATTTTTTTTTTATTTAGTAATATCCAGTCCAAGCTCTTTCAAATATGGTATAATGATATTTAATTTCAATCTTTTCTCTCAGTGTATATTTGTTTTCAGTGTCGGGTCGAGTTTCTACACACTTCTTTTTAGATAAATTTATTTTTGCGGTTTACAGTTTTCTAGTGCATGTGAAAATAAATTTCTTTTATAAATCCAGTCTGGAGTCAGATTGGTTTCTAATGAAGATTGCAAAATGAATGGTTTATCATGCTGAAAACGTGTACAAAGCTTCATCAAGATCAGAGTGTGTAAAGTCTGATGATTTCCCGAGTAGAGTGTGAGATCAAAAAGAAAACTCAATTTGATGTTGTGTTGTTCGTATATATCGATTACTTAATTTGCTATCGTTTAGGTCGTTTTAACGGTTAAAAGATCAAAATTGAAACCAAAAATTGCTGTGTGACATCAAACTGAAAACTAGTTTTGCTCTCAGTGAAAGCACATTGAAAACTTAATATGATGTAGATTTTCTCGAAATGGCACGTCACGAGCATAAGCTAAAAATAGATCCGGGATAGTATACTTTTAGGCGATATTACTCGCAAGCAAGAAAAAAGATTTCATGCAATCTCCACACTACCGCGGAGAGAATCCCGGTTTCGAACTTAGGAGAGTTGAAATGCGAACTTTTTGCGATTGCTATGGACTGCAAGTGCTAGCTATAAGGAAACGGAAAATGTTCGGTTATATGACAAGCAGTGTTGTTTCACGAAGTTGTATACAGGTAGTTTCTGTCAATGCACAGTCGTTGTGTCGCTTCCCTCCCGCATCCACCGTGAATAGCAATGTGGCTATTTGAGCACAGTATAAAAATGTTCTCTTTGTCCTTCTCGCAACTCGCACATGTAATGCATGCTTTCACAACTCGCACATGTAATCACTTTGAAATATCAGATCATTTGTGTTTTTGACTAATTGGGACAATGAACGATTATCTCGCTTCTGACCACAGATAGAACCAGAATCTCTTCAGTAAATTTTTAGTTCTTTTGTATACTTATTTCATTTGATGCAGAATTAGTCCTGTGACTCAAAATTATGAAGATTTAGTTAGACGGATTCGTTAGAAAAGTGTATTAAAGTTCCAAGATCTATTAGATGATTAATAAAATACTTCTCATAGTATCTAGCGTTAGTGAGTATATGGAGTTCTAAGCATTTTTAACTAGGAATGAGAATTGTTTTGAAGAGTGTCTTTGATACAGTTTGTGGACTACTTAGGATTATAGAAATTAAACATATATTTCCTTGGTGGGTCCTATAAGCCACTGAAGTATTATTGACCTGCTTCAGGCAAACGTGGTACCGATGATCGCCAATTTATCTCCCAGAAGTGTGGTTTGACACCAATATTCTCGTGGTTGAATAGAAGGAGCATTATTTGCGTAAAAGTTTAAAAAATGTTGAAAAAATCGTTTCTTTGCGGTTATGGTTGCGGTCAACTGCAGGATCTCGGCAGGATGTCAAAGCATTTTTGTAAAAGGCAACAAAGGATTGAAGGAATAATTCTTCCATTGAAACTTAACTTTGTATTTTTGTGCTGCCATTTAAAATTTGCTCAATTTCAATGGATTCACTAAGTTGTTGATTTTAATAATTTTTTTTTGAGTTTCACAAAACCTTTGCCTTTAAACAGCAAAATGATAACATATTGTCATATTAATCGAAAATTTGATGAGTCGATATCATATTAGGATTGCAATTTGATGTTGCTATCATAATAAGATTTCAATTTGTTCTCATTTTGATGTTAGACTTTACTCGGGTTGTTACTCATTTTCGGAATTTCGGCTCTCCTGCGAAATTCGCTGCGTAGCTCGTGGTGATGATAATGATGAAAAATGATTTAGTCGAGTATTTTAATATAAACTTATCATATTGCTGATTCTTAGAATAATTTTTGAATCTTCTAATTTTATTTTCTATAAAATAGTTTTTTGTGATAATCGACTTTTCAGTTGATTAAAAAGAATATCTCTGTTTTAACAACCTAACATTTCAACTCTATTGATTGGTGTCTTCTTCAGGGGAAAAACGATAATCTGTTTTTTTTCCTGAAGATGACCCCAATCAACAGCGTAGAAACGTTATGTAATAAAACAAAAAAAAAATCGTTTAAATCCACTAGTGACGGATAATAGTGCATTCTCACAAAAAAGTTCCAAAGAACCTAGTCGATAGTCTCGTAAATCAATATAAAATAGTATCTTTGATTGGTCGAGAAAAAGTGAGTTTATAAATTTCAGCACATGCTTAATGAAATATATTAGGTCTTACGAATGATTAGTGTATTATTTTGTTCAAAGCGAAAGATCCAACAAACCAGTTTTCAGAAATTCCTGCTCTGATCTGGTTGGATTCTTGGGGTTAATTAAAAGTAATACCGATGGTTTGAACTTTGGAACATGTCATTGATTGAGTGTCTAACGACCAGGTCATAATTTATTCCTAGCCTAGAGTAAAAGTATCGAAGTGCACGGACCGATTTGCATGCCACTGCCACAACTGTCAGAGCACCAAAAAAAAAAAAAGAACCAACATCGACTCTTACCCGCCAGCCAAGTGAATGACACCGTCTGCACCGGGCAACAAGGCAGGCCTTTGATACCGTTTGTCAACCGACAAATTTCTTCCTTCCCGGCTTCGTTGCAATGGACGACACGCGTTTCCTTGTCGTCTGGCAGCCTCCTTCCTAGCCCCGACCGATGGCGACGGCGCGGCATCTGTCCCCGAGGAGATGGACCAGGACTAGCCCGCGCGCCGCTCTGGCCTAACGTCGATTCTGTTGTACAACCGGGGTAGACGACGGGCATCGTCCGGTCCTCGTCGCAGTCGTAACATTTTGATGTGGTGACTTTTCTAAAAATACTTTCAAAAAGTGCGACACAGCAACTGTGTCGTCGAGTCTCGCCGCCGTTGACTGCTTGTAGACCAGAGCGAGCAGCATTCACACGGTAAGGACAGTACCCCCACCGAGGCAGACGTTCCGACCTCGTAGTCTGGTTCCTTTCGGTCACTGAAAAAACCAAAAAGTTAGATGGAGTTTGATGGTAATTAGTGGCGGGAAAAGTCTGCTCCGAAACAGCGAAGACATGGGAAAATTGAACAATAAAAAGACGATAAAGCTTGAAATCGCGACTGTGGAAGTGTGTCAACAGCGACGGCTACGGACGGAGGACTACGACGACGACGACGCCGCTGCTTGTCCGGCCGGCCGAATGGAAAGAACGAAAAAGGGCACAACACTAGGAGGAAGGTGAACTTATCGCTGATGGCCGCGACGTTCGACACTTTGAGTACAGGGATGCGAACCTAAACACAGCCAGCAGGCAACACATTCCTGGGCGTTTTACGGGGATCTTGATGATTTGGAATCGATGTTGACACTGGCTGGCCCCCAGACGGTAGACCAACGTGATGCCGCCATGGTGGTGGTGGTGGTGTTCGAATTAGCATACAAAACGTGCGGTGCTAAATGGTAAACTTTATTGCTTCTTCATGCGAAGTCATGCCTGACGGCGGACGAGCACAAGATTTTCGTTACAAGTGCAACCTGGACCGCACAATCAGGTCGCGTTTGTATCACTGAAACCGTTCCGATCAGTTTTCAAGTTCGTGGTAAATTTGTTTGCTCTGTTTAACGTCAACTGATGAGGTTTTTTTTTTGGTTTTATGTGTGTGAAAATTTATGCACGTATTGTTATTCCATTGATTTGGCACGTCCAACAGCCCTATTTGAACCAGCTAAATGTCAACGACCTGGTCAACGATGGAGGTGGTGTCTTCAATCCGGATCTGATCGGTACTGGTGAACCTCCACCTCCGCACGGCAATCGCACTCCCCCCCCCTTTGTTTCTCTCACTCTCTCCCCGAGGAACCGGAGTCGATTCGAACGATTAGACGCTGCAAAGAGCAGACTAGAAGAGAAATCCCATTCATAAAACGAGACGCGTGCTGGTATGCACTTCTCTAATTGCCACGTGAGCTGAATTCCGCCGGGGGCCATCATTTTCCTATTATTATAACGGAATTCGAGAAGGTGGACCCATTGATGGGGCAGAGGGTTTTTTTTTCTTGCACTGAAAAAGATGACCGGTTCAACTCCTGAATGCGTAATCGGCAGCCGAATCCGGTTCGTTGTGCGCTATTTGGACCTCACCCGGTATGAGGTGGTGTACGCTTCGCAAACCGCGAATAAATTACCTAACTAGCGTTGACTTCAATGCGCTCAGGTTTCTCAGGTTTGCTGGATAAATTGTAAACTCTGGCAGAGCGGGAGCGAAAGGGGACACGAGTGGCAGCATGCGTGTATTAATTTACGATTCTTTCTGTGCGTGTCCTCCAGGGCTCCCCCCCGGGGCAGATGCTTGCTGGCATATCGACTCTCGTGCCCTTACTTACGAGAGAAAGAAGAATGGTCTGCCGCATCACATTTCACGCGTGCTAATGGCTGTGTAAAACAACCCAACAGCTAACGTTCCATAACCTCAAACTCATTTGTTCGGCTATGCGAGCCGACCGAGATTGGCGCGTTTTGCGAAACAACCGAGACAACCGAGGAACGGAGCGTACTCACCCATAAAAAGTGAACCGAAAGGGATTTTCCCGAGGCAGCATCAGTGGGCACATGATTTCGGGTATTTCCCCGGTGTGCACACCGATGTGAATGAATTATAGAATAACCTCATATTTTCCTGTCCCCGTACGGTATTTTACTATGAATTATGGTTTCCGGAAAGCGGGGACCCGAAGAGGGTTGTTTTTTTTTCATGATAAACCTACGCTATATTGCTTTTTTGGTTTGGGAGAAGATCCCCCTCCCACCTCCCATCTTGAAAATATAGTCAAGTTTCAAATTGGTGGGTTCATCTTCTAATGGTGCAAATCGTGTCCTTATGTAAATGCAATATTCAAATTCCATAAATTATTCCGAGACCAACAAAAACGCATTTAAAAGAAAGAATTCCAGAGTTCACTTCAGCTGCAGATATTTCAGATTGGTTTATTGGTACCTAACTCGTGTCCATGTCAGCGGTTGTGGTTCTGGCTGCTACGATGATTATCTGCAAGTCTGTAGTTTTTTTCAGGTAGTATGTGGGCTCAAGTGACTACGATTCGAATGTGTCCTAAGCACAAGAAAAGCTAACCGCTAAGTTTAAATATTGTCCAGTATTTTCAGTAAGTTATAACAAATAATTCAACAGAACCTGGTGGTGTGATGACACCTTTCTCATATTACTAATATTCTCACATTTGTACTGTTGGATTCTCTAGAAAACTGTTCAATGAATAGAAATTGGAAGGGTTGTTCGGCATAACCGAAACAGTTTTGAGTGAAAATTAGAAGAACATTTTCCATTTTTTGCATCGTCGCTCGAAGTGACGAATTGAAATTATTAAAACACTTCACCCTGAAGCTCAGGAACCGGTAGTCGGATCCGGATAAAATGCAATAGGCCCAATTAAAAGGTATTATTGAGCTAAAATACCATTTAATTGGGCCTAATTTTGTGAAAATCGGATGTACTATTTTGGAAAAAGTAAGTTTTTGAGCACTACTTTTTCCCTTTTTTGCATTGACGCTCTAAGGCACGATTTAAAATTTCCAACACTCATCACCCTGCAATTCTAGAACCGAACGTCGGATCCAGATTGGAATTCTGGAATATCGTGTAAAACCTTCGATTTGAAAAAAGGTGATTTTTTTGCTGGTATCTTTTTGCCAACACTGTTTTTGACAGATCGCGCGGGAACCGTGTCTTGTGTCATTGTCAAACTTGTTCAGTTTGGTCCATAATTTAATCAAGAATCGTCGTTTGGTTTATAATTGAATCATGAATGGGCGCTGGTAAAGTTGGAAAAATCGTGTTCAACGACGAAGCTCATTTCTGATTGAATGGATACGTCAACAAGCCAAATTGCCGCATCTGGAGTGAAGCATTGAAAGAGCTACCAATTTATCCCAAAAAAGCCACTGAACTCTGAAACTTCTCATAAAGTAAACCGCATAACTCTGAAATTTCGCATAAAAAACTGCATAACTCTGAAAATTCGCATAAAAAAAGAATTATTCAGAAAATCACTTAAAAAGTCATAGACTGATAATTTGCTTAAAAAATCACATGACTTTAAAAATTCGCATGAAAAACCAACAAAACTTCACTAACTTTAAAAAAATCGCATTAAAAAACCGTATAACTCTGAAAATTCGCATTAAAAAACCGCATAACTCTGAAATTTCGCATAAAAAAGTCGCATAAAAAACATCATAAAAAAGACCGCATAAAAAAAGACCTTAGTGTACTAAAGTGGGCCTCGGTTCAAAAGTCGGTGTTTTGCTGTATGAGAAACTCAAAAAATGCACATAAATAACAAAAATGCACATAAATAACACACAAATGATTTTAGTTTCAAGAATATGTAGAATTGTGCAAAGAGCAATGACAAATTTCATTACATTCGCGATAGAGGCCACCATTTAAACGGTAGGCATTGAATATACTATAATACGCCAAACTTTTGAATCTATTTAAAAGGATATCAGATTTCGTAACCAATTCGCACCCTCTCATTCTGCTACTAACGCAGAAGAGGATGGTACCCAATCGACGCCGTCCCATTGACCAAAGGCAATTGTCAGTTCGACTAATGACATACCATGCTGGAAGCGTCATTCCAAGACAATTTAGCTATGGAACCATAAACACAAAAAAACGTGTTGAAATTGTTAAGCATTACATTCAAAACGAGGCCAACTTTTGGCGAAAAATCATCATGTCAGACGAGGCATATTTCACGTTAAATGGATGCGTTAATAAGCAAAATTATCTATGTCACTGAAAACCCTCAATGAATCGAGGAACAGGTTTCAACAGGACGATGCAACATGCCATACCATCCGACCTGGGACTGGTGAATCATCCTTCAATGTACATCTTCTGGTAACTCCAGAATTCTTTGATCGGTACCGGCGCCGGTCTTGCCCGAACGTAGATCGTTTAAGGAATGGGAAGGGATGTTAGTCCAATACTTGTTGTTACTAGAAGCCGTATATACTACTGCGCACTCCACAAGTGTCACGGGAGAAGGATATTTGTTAGTATAAATTTCAGTAATAATAGTATTCGCGCGCGACTTAGTATGTTCCGGTTTCAAGATACTCGGATGTACCACTAAACTCACTGACTTCCCGAGTGAACGTTTAAACAATATCCGATACTGAAGTCCCGGGAAGTCTTGATTCTCAGTTCTTATTTGTGAAAACTGAAAGAAAATTTGTAATATTGACTTGATTGTTTATTTTTTCGTTTTATTATTTTAATTATTTATTAAAATTATTAATTGATTATATTGGTTGATCTGGGCAGCCGGCTACCGAGAAAAAATATTAATTTATCAAACAAGCAGATATTTTTTTACTATTTATTCAATATACCGATATATGTTACCTCAGTTATAAACTTTCTAATATTAACGGATTTGTACAATACTTGGTTTTTATCATTTAATTTATAATCTTGAAAGACTTGCAACAACATGGAAGAAGAAACCATACCAAATCAAACTTTTCTCCGAAGCAGCCGGAAATTGATAAGTTGAATGGAGAGATAATTTAGTAAAATAGAGTAATCAGAAGTGAAACGTTGAAAATATCTGATAACTGAAAGAAAAAAGAAACTCCTGCAATTGTCGCCTTTTACGACATGGAAGCAGGAACCCAGTGGATCTATTCTTTGTTCAATATTTTTTCGCGGGATTCCACACGGCATTTTGACTGCATTGTATAATGATTTTCTTTCTCGATCAGTACCCCTTATCAACAACCCAAATCCACTGAACAGCCCTTTCAGGGCATCCAACATACAAAATAATTTCGATAATATATTTAGCATAAGGAATACTAAATATTACTTATTAAGTATTCGAACCAAAAATGAACACAGTGTTTTTGACGATAGCTGTATAGTCCAACGTCAAAAGTTCGAAAAATCGCGTAGGAGAGTCGTGCAGTTTTTTTTGCTTTTCGAATTCATTTTTCTGCCTTTTTTTTTCGTACTTTGATGACTGGTTTATTGCGATACCTAACCTTAGATGTGACTACCACCTTAGACAGAGCTGGAAAGATATAACATTTCTGCTTCAGCCGCCCCCGCTCCGAGACAGACACTGTATTGGTTCAACCCTAATCATTCGCTCCCCACTCGATTTCACGAGAAGGAAGGGATATCAGTTCAGTATCAGATAAGGAGGATTTTTTCTTTGCAATCCTTCTTCGGCTCATCAGTAGATAGCAGCTCAAAATGTACTGCTAGTACTTTTTTAGCAGTTTCACTTGAACCCGCCTTGGACTACTCTTTATTTTCCTAGGCGATTAAAGGAGAATCTTCTTTTGAAATTGCTTTCAAAATCCACTTAAATTATGAGGGCTGAAACTGCTTCTTTGGTTTATTGCAGTGATGGTGTTATTATGGTAAGCTATTCCGATATATTTGCTTTAAAAAATCCTATCTCGATTCCTTCTTTCAGAGGAGTAGATGGTAAATAACCTTCTGATGAAACTACCGTTCACCATTTATTAACGTATTTTTAATTGTTCACATTTGCTCCCAAAGTAGGACACTTTAAAACTTAACTGTTATGGTTATGCTGGAATGTTTCACATAAGGTTTGATAACGTAAACCGTCCGATTCCAATCTAAACTGAACTCATTAAATTGAATCATTTTGCCACCCGTAATTACCAGCGTAAGCCCCTGTTGTATACAGTTACTAATTGTTCTGCCAGGTTACAGAATGGTTCCGTTGACCACCACCCTCGGACCCAAACAGCAAACTATCAGAGCGTAAGTTCCGCTGAGTAGTCCTTTCCTTGGTGGCAAATAATGGTAGCACCGCGTACTCTAATTGTCAGTTCAAGATAAATAATTGCAGAGAAAAAGAAACCATTCCATTACCAGTCATTGACACCGGCACCGATCCGCAGGAAGCGAATTGGCACAATAATTATCACCCATAACAGACAGTGTCAGCACGAACATTGATAACCAGCGGTCTCTTTACGTCTCACAACCCAAGGACCTGCCTTCGAACGCATGGAATGTGATGGAACAGCCAACCCGTGCAATTTGTTTAAAATTTATGTTAAAAGACATTTCTGCGATTTAAGGTTTGTTGACCACCGACCAACGAATGATTCCGGTTTTGAGGGATGGTTCCATCCAATCTGTTCCAATTTGTACCATCCGCTTTCGGGGGCTTGGATGAGCCGGGCGAGATAACGCAAAATTGGGATTAAACGGCGGTCGGTGCAATTAGCCACCAAAAGCTTATTAGTTCTAGATCGTTGCTATTTATGGCTTCATCATTTTTTACTACCGAAATATATCCACTTACTGCCACCACATTTTCGGTGGTCGGCTTGGCGCCGTAATTGATCTACTGGCACTAACATAGGTAGGCCAACGCCGCACAGGTCCGTAATTTGAGCAAGATAATCTCCAGTACATAATGTGGCGAAGATGTTGTGTGATTTACTGCTCACCTTCGGTTCACATTCCGTAACTAGGTGCTGATGAGTTTGGGGTTTGATCACCGGTCGAAATTAAACAGCTATTTTAGGCTTTTCATCGAGTTCGCTTCGTCGCGATCTTTGCCGGTAACGGATCCAATTATCACGACGGGTCAAACCATTTCACAAATGTAATCAAATAACTTGAAAACAATTGCGATGAAATAATTAATGAGTCATACTAATTTAATTATTTTTCTTTTCTCTTCCAGGTTCGTACTCTTCGGAAAGCTTCGTTTTAGTTTTGATTAATCAGGTAACTGAGAAGATGCATGTTCAAAAGCGATGACGTTTATGATCCATATTCTCGTATATCTCGAAATCATTTGGCGATTAGCATTTTTTAATTCGCCTACGATTTATGACAGTTGTATTCTGAAACTGGATAACAGCAAACTACACAAAAATAAACGTTTGATTCGATAAGTATTTTTACTTTTACCGAGTCACAGAACCTCAGAATTTGTGATTTAAACAGGTGCTCCAACTCTGAGCACATAATTATACGGAACGACCTTAAGCAACATTTTTCCACTCGCTTTAGTTCCGTCCATGTTGTGCTTTGGATTCCATAACATTGTGCGCTAATGTGCAGCTTTAAAATGCTATTATGAGTCATTGCGAATTATCTGTTTTAAACTTACGCAACCGTTTGTCGAATCGTCGATATTTGTCGACATTTGTGATACTTGACAAATCGATCTTTGACTATATTCCTATATTCGATTCTAGAAGCACCGAAAATAATGGCGTTGAAATGAAAATGAGGTTGATTTTTCAGGGTAAGCTGCAACGAATTTTATAACTAGCTTAGATTGCAATACGATATTCTCTCTTACTACCGTCTTTTTATTAGTGTTCGATATCTAGTACTACATTTACGGACCAATAAATGTTATTCCGTATCAAATGTCGAGGCAAATATTCAAAGAAATGTTTTAAAGTATTTTTTTCCAATTTTCCATTTTATTTTCTATAAATCACATTTAAAACATGTATACAAGACGTGAGTAAAAGGTTTTTCCAAGATTTGAATAGGGTTCGAAAATCACAAACACAAGAACACGTGCAGGTATGCGAAGCAGTGCCGTAAAACTTCATTCAATTCAATTGAAATCAAATGTGTGCACACACTGACGAGCACTCTACTGCAAAAAACATCACATCCCGTCTTTCATTCGTTTCTCTTTCTACCGAAGCTCAGTTCAACCACTATCAGCTTATCTCTTGATGTAACAAAATATCTCTTACAATTGAATGAGAGAGCGGTCTTGTAAACATTCGAATTGTTTCAAGATAATGGATGAAAGGTAAACCAGTCATGATAACTGAAATATCAATTACAAAATTAACTGTTCCCTCTTACAGTTTCCATTTTTAATATTTCGAAACACATCTCAATACATTTCAAACAGTCGCAATTATCGATTTTAACTTACTGGTGATAAATGAAAACTCAAATGAGAACCGCCACCCTTTTATTCATCATTCTGGTCGGAGAGAGTTTTGTGTTATCGAGTTCATGTTTATGCCTATTCATTCACACTTGCTCACTACCCACAGTGAAGACAAGGAAGACAATGAAACAGGTAGATTACTTGGCACTACAAACTGAGCAAGCAAAACTTCATGTGACTAGGTACGGTTATTCAATTGACGATGAATTCTGGGAGCTTCAACAACAATAGTAAAGTGAATGAGAAAGGATGTGCTGACAGTCAACGGCAATAAATTTCATTTTCATAAAAAATATTCGATTGAAATAAAGTTTTACCGCACTGATAAGGAGCATGTTAGGTTGCTCAACTATTGTATGCGTTTTTTCTCAAAACATGATATTTTTGAGCTGCTGTCATGATAGCTCGAAAACTATTTGATTGTTTCTGTTCAAATTTCTACAACATGTTCAGCACATTTGCAACTTGAAATTAAATTAGGATTACTCCATTTTTTGTTTTTGAACTCATATAGATCCCAAAAGAGTGAAAAAATGGAAAACATGTTTTAACATTTTTTGCCTTTTTTATCCTTGTCTTTTTTTACTGATTTGAAACTTTATTGACAGAAAATGGTTACTAATTCAATATCCAACTTACTGTCCATTGCTAGCCACTACTTTTTCCCAATCTTTCTGGCAACTGACGGATACTCATTTTGAAACATTCGATCGGTTTGACAGGAATCCATAAATCGATTCATTTTTTGACTTCATTATAACTAGAAAGTGTTGGTTAGTGCTGGTAATCGGAAGGAGCAAAGTCTAGGTTATATGGCGCGTCGGGTAGGATTTCCCATTTGAGCGATTCTAAGTATGGTTTACCTGTACAACATGTGGGCGAGCATTTTCATGTTACAAAATTACTTTGTCGTATCTATCGGTATATTGTGGCCGTTTTTTTTGCAATGCTCGGCTCAAACGCATCAATCATAGACCTCCCTCGCGGTCCTGTATGTATGTATATTCTACTCATCAAACCCATTCAATGAATATCCATTCGTGGATTTTGTAACGACTTCAAACATCATTATTTTTGTCTTCATATCCGTTCCCAGAATGTACAACACTTATGTTATATAAGCATGTTTCCATATCAAGTAAAAACCTCTTTTTACGTTATTTGATACTTATTTCGTAAAAGAGGAAACGGAGGTAACGTAAAAAAAAGTTCAGGTAAACGGAAGTTTGGGTGTAATAAAAAAAATTAAATATAACTATGACTTTGTTTGAACGGGTTTTCGAAAAAAATATTCAAAATAGGTTCAAAATAAGGCGCGCGCTGACCATAGTTGGGCAAGATTCTGCAGATGAGAAAGTTATAATGCCGCTGGATCCCGCACATACTTATTTAGGACTAAAAAGACGAACGCAAGCGCACTTCGAATACATGTTTGGCTGAATGCATTATTATACGCTAGAGAGCAGAATGACTACCCGACAATATACTGAAGTCAACACGAGTACTTCCAAGCGGCACGATTGTCTCAAAGAAGGCCTAATGAATGGGAAAGAACATGATGTCTGGGTTTTGGGATTGTCGTAGTATACTTTTGGAGGATTACCTTGCAAGCATTATCGTGTATTAATGGTGCAATTGCAGACCGAAACCGCTGTAAAAGAGCCTTACATGATCCACATGAACATGGCTACCATAGTTGAAATAGACGGTACAGGGCTTCATTTACTTGCCCATCCACCTTGTTCAGCTGATTTAGTCCCCTCGAACTATTATCCGATTCCAAGTCATCTCTGCGAAATCGATGTGATTTTCGTTGTGGAATTTTAGATCGCTACTTCCGGAACCTGATACCGAAACCTATATAGCTAAAGTAAATTTCTATTGCCATCAACTAATATGACCTACAAATTTAGAAGATGTTTTCCGTTCTCCACGAATCGAAGTAAGGGGGCTATATCTGACCACTTCTTAAAATCTATCACAAATCTTGTGGATTTTTGTGCTCTAGAAATAGACATCTAAAAGATGTGCGACCGAAATGGCATAGCAGCAAACGTTAAGAAATGTAATACAATAACCTTCTCTCGGTCACAATCACAAATTTTATTTACATACGTAATAGTGTTAGTTTCAGTGGAAAAGATTGAAATGTCTGTTGAAAACACCGGTAAAAGGCACACCTAAAATAATGTACATAAGCAATTTTCAGTAACACTATTTTTTCATCTGAGGGCCCCTCCCGAAACAAAATCCTAGGTATGGATCTGGTTTCACGTCATAAAGAAGGCGTAAAGACTCTGTGAACTTTATCCTGATCAGAAACTACAGTAAGTTTTTCTACATAAGAGCGTGATCCCTTTGAAAAAAATAATAATCATTGTTTTTAAATTAGCCCATGTATTATTTAAGTGTTCAATTCAAATATTGTAGTAACAAGTCTAATGTTCAACAGCATCAGTTATGGCCTGACGACCTCCTAGTCAGTTTATTTCGATGGCACCAGTCGACGAATTGATCCAATATTGCTTGAAAAGGCAAATGCAGTCATCAATAGATCGAACGATGAAGTAAATTTTCAAATTATCGGCATATGCCAATCCACATCCAGGCCTCAGAATTTGTAATATATCGTTGAAATATAAAATGAACAGCAGTGGACCTAGGTTGCTTTCCTGAGGTACTCCGCACGAGTTAGTGAAACTTGAGGATTAGAGACCCTGTTAACTAGTGTACAAATTTATATCACTAGTGTAAAATCAGAAGATATTTTTGAGCTGAGTAGCAATCAAGCAGAACTGATGATCACAGAAAATGAAATAGATCCCAGTGATGATTTATTTTCTGTTTGTAACAGAGACCTCGTTTTTCCGTAATAAATTGTAATGAAGTCTCGTTTGATCGATTGCCAGATATGTAGGCCACAGCGCGGTATCACTGCTTAGCAATGGCAAAAACTGTGTAATGGAGTTCAAGTAGAATGACTCGGCAATGGTGACTTGCCGAGTTTTGTTCTCATCGGACATCTGGTTTCCGAGGAACAAAAGTTCTCTGGCACCATTGATTTTGGATTTGGGATCGGGGTTACCAGTTATACAGATTTTTCTGTAAAACTACAGATTTCCAAATCATTTTTGCTACACAAGATTCTATGCTCTTTTGTAGTAGTTTAATATGTAAGTAATCTCATCTGCACCTTCCTGCGCCGTTTGATAATAGACAAGTTAGAATTTTATAGAAAAAAAAATGAAAAATTGCTCTATTTCATTAAACTGAAATGATAGCAGCATAGTATGTTCGAGAAAGTTGTGTAGTTTTTAAAGATGAAAAACTTTGTATAACATGAAAAACACATATAAATTGAAAATATATATGTTTTCTTACAAAAACTGGTTTCTCTACATCTTTTTCAGAAAATACATTATATCATGAAATACACTCAAGTTACGGGAATAGTACCTTCAGCAAACTTGTTTGAAATAACTTTCTGCACAACTTTGTCGAAGTAACTTAGCCCTGAGATAAAATAAAATTTTTATCTCACTTTTAGGGGGATTACCTCAAAAACCACGATCCTATGAGTTATCAATTAAGAGCGTGAAATTGCGCTTTTGAACGACTTTGGGAAGTTCTTTGTAGTAGAACACTATCGATGACATAGTCTTATATTATTGGGTGTTTGGGCTGGTCGTTTGCATTGGAGAAAAAGAAAACGAAAAGTGGACAACAATGTTATTCAAAGAACTTTTAAGATTACTCCTGTGCAAATGCAAATCTAGAATAATTTGATAGGCTTTGTGCATTGTTAGCCTTACGAAATTCACACCAAACGTGCGTAAATAAAGCTAGTATTTAGCTGCATCGCATTCGAGAAAAATGTTTTGAACAGTGTTTAATATCGTAGAGAGCCCCACAATTCGGCCCCTCTGAAAAACGGAAATGAATACCGTATAGCATTTCGAAAGTTTCTTTCACTAAAAAATATTGAGATGTATGAAATATTGAAATAAGGAGTGTATCGAAAAGTAGTTAGCAACATTGATTATTGAATAAAAAAGCGAAAAAAAAAACATATTTTGACATCAGTTTTCGATATATTGTAGAAAAATTACATTTTTATGCATTTCACTGATTATATTGAAGAAAATCCTAGTTTCTGTAAAACGCTCGCACTTTGGATTTGACATTCTTCATTAAATTCTATACAGTTACTTTTGTGACTTTCCTGGTGGCAGCTGTTCAGTTTTTTTTGAACTCCTGCATGTTTTGGGACACTGTACCTTCCTTCCGAAAGTGCCGCTTGACAATTGCCCAATACCTTTCAATTGGCCGAAGATCCGGGCAGTTCGGTGGGTTGATGTCCTTTTCCACGAATTGTACATTCTTTTTTGACAACCACTGTAGAACGGAGTTGGTGTAGTGGGCTGAAGCCAAATCCGGTCAGAAGAGAGGAGGAGCCTTATGCTTTCTGTACAGTGGCAGCATTCTCTTCATCAAACATTCTTCCTCGTACACCTTGTCGTTAATTGTGCCCTTCGTGAATAAAATCGACGACCGCAAACCACAGGTACAAATTGCTTGCCAGACCAACACCTTCTGCCCAAACTTTTCCATCGCCACCGTGGTGTCAGCGTCGTCCAGGTCCTGGTACACCGATTTTGTATAATATTGCGGTCCGGGCAGCCCTCGAGAGTCTTCCTTGGCGTAGGTTTCGTCGTCGATCAGGATGCATCCGTCTTTATTCTTTAGAATTCGGTTATACAGTTTTCGCGCTCTTGTTTTGGCCTGAACTTGCTGTACCAGGGGCTTTTTCGGCACCTTGTGTTTATGTAATGATTTCTTCTAGGTCAAGGCTCAAACTTACAAATGACTTGGAATGGTGTCAACTTTCTGGAATACAAACGTAATGCTCCGTAACTAGATTGTCTTTTTCAGAACTGCAAAGCCACTAACGGTCTTTTTCCAGATCCCTAAAGTAACGTAAAGAACTTATTTAGAAAACTGTCTTAGATCGTTGCCCCACTTTCTAGAATACAAACGCAATCTTTTGAAACCAAATGGTATTTTTCAGTACTACAAAATCCTAAACGGTCAAACAGTATCAAATCAATACACGTCTCAAATGCAGTCCTACGTCAATCTCGCGATTATGTCTCTGGTAATTCCAAGATGCCTACCCCAAATTTTCTACTGGGAAGTCTTGTGAAACGTGTTTCATCACATCCAAAGTAGTTCAATTAGCATAACGATTTGTCCTGTATCGTCTAAGGTTGCGAATTATGAACTGTCGCCAGGTTTCGTCTTTCTTTATTTTTATTTTACCAGCCATTTATTTTCAGTCTGCTTTTCCGTAAGCTAACGCATTAAAGCATTAACATTAGGCGCGTTTCCAGAAAAAAAATCGTTGAAAGGGGTGGTCACATAACATGTTTATCAATTTCCATACGTATAGAAATATGTATATAATTACCTCAAAAACTTTTGGTTATAAAGTTTTTTTGTTGGAAATAATCCATAAATTTGATTTAAATATCTACAGCAAAGAGTTTCATTATTTAGGGAATTTTTTATCCCTTCATCAATTGGTCACAGATATGTGCATCAATTATCGCAAATCCATGTTCGGCAAACCTTTTATTTCAGGAATCAGGAATCAGAACAAATTGGTTCAAATGGCACGTTCCCCTTGATATTTGGAGATTTGTGCCTTGCCTTCAATTTGTTTTTAGCATCATTTTCCCGATATATAAGAGGGAAGGATTGAAAGGAAATGGTAAGGGTTGGACTAGGAGGATGGGAAAAATCGACGACACAAAAACACATAAAAGCAGAAGTAAATTCTGCACCCCTAAGGGATGCTGAACAATCTGCTGGGGATCACATTAGTGGAAGCAGAAGTAAATTCTGAACCTCTACGAGGTCCCGAACAGTCTGCTGTTAATAAAACCCCGTGAGGATTTAGAGATCTTACAAAAGCGACACCATTCTGCACTCCCGAAAGAATGCAGAACGACTCCCAGTATGTACGAGCAGAAGTAAATTCGGTGCCCCCTAAAGGATGCCAAACAATCTGCTAAACCCTATTTAAGGTGAATACAGAATACAAGATGAACCCTTCTGACTATAGTTCCTTACCACATTGGGTGAGAAACGAGAGAATATCCTTTAATTTTAGCTCCGCATACACAGACTCAACCATGTATGGAGAACCAAAAACCCGGATACGTAGTTGCATCAATGCAGGACAGTTACATATCATATATGATATGAAATACCATAATCGCATTCACACAAATCACACGAATAATACTCAGCACGTTGAATAGTAGCCATGTGATAATTGAGTTTGCAATGTCCAGTCAGAGCTCTGACCAGAATACTGCAATGATGCTTGGAGAAATGCAGTAGACACTTTGACATTTTCAGATTTAAATCTGGTAGAAATGCTTTTGTCTGAGCGCAAGTTTGCAAGCTGCGCCAGTAGCTGGCATGTTTGGATGCAGCCCAAGAACGAATCTTGTGCTTTATCAAACTAGTTGAAAGTGGTAAAGCTGGTTCAGGACCAACGAAATCATTCGTTGCACCAGCTCTAGCCAACTCATCAGCCCATTCATTTCCAGTAATACCAGAATGGCCGGGTACCCATAAGAAGTAAACAGCATTTGAAATTCTGAGGTCTTCAATTTGAATTCGACATGCGACCGTGAGTCATTCGAACTGAGTGCTTTTAAGGCTGCCTGACTGTCGCAACAAAAATAAATTCGTTTACCACAGATTCTCTGCTGAAGTGCCCATTGTACTCCACACAGAATCGTGTAGATTTCTGCTTGGAACACAGTACAGTATCTACCAAGTGAATGAGACAGCTCCAGCCTCATTTCACGATAGTAGACACCAGCACCAGCACGACCATTCAACAGAGAACCGTCCGTATAACAAACTATGTGTTCATCAAGTTGTCGTTCCAGACAACCAGACAACTATTCCTCACGAAGAGGATAGCTCACATTGAATGTTTTGAAAGGAAAACTGCATGTGAGAGGAGCGAGTAAATACTCATCCCACGTAACCATTTGAGACCACAAGCGAGTGTGGCTGGTAGCATAATCTAATGGGTTACTGTTCCAAAGCCCTGTAACCTTAAGACGGTATGCACGACGGACCTTCTATTTGGTAGCTATCGAATTCAATGTCGGTTTAAATTACAGTTTTATAGCTACAGGTGATTACTACATTTGAAGTAATGAAAATACTTAAATGCGAGTGATTTCAACTGCTGAAAAAATGCAAAAATTATTAAGTTGTACACCTCGTGTATGAATCCCGAATGATACTACACCGACAGGTACATTGAAGCGGAATGTTATTTAAATACAGGGTTTTCTCGGAATGGCAATTTCGGGGTTTTTTTCTAAAAAAAAAGGAAAACCACACAGAAGTGCTCATCCCTCGATGAAGGCTGTTGAGTTTTCCTAGGAATGGAAAATACATTCGTCCTTAATGCTTTTACGCCTACGCTGTCTACGAACCGCCAACGCAAATCTTTGCATTTGGTACCAGTTTTTTTAACATATTAATCCAACAACAGAGGCATATATTCTAGGAAAAGAATCGGTATATAACTGTTTATTTTTGTTTATTACCTCACTTATTGGAATTATTTTACAGATTTTCTTAGATGGCTTTGAACCAATTTAGAGGTTGTTATTCTCTAACAGGAGCTCTGAAGAATTTACCTTCGTCGTGCGTGGGTAGATTGACTTCGGTTGTGATTGGATCTTGTTTAGTGACGATGAATTATAAACATTCCCCGATGGAGGAGGAGACGTTCCCGAAACGGCGAAAAATTTCCTTTCTCCACCTTCAGTAAGACCCGGGGAGCAATTTCCGTTTTCGCTGCAGATACGCTGCTTTCTCAGCAAATGGCAAAGATTTCCCTCTGAGTGCAGCATAGGAACGTAAATAACTCGCTGCGCTGACCTCTGTCTAGGAGCTAGCAGACGAGACATTGTTGCATTTTAGTGTTTTGTTTACGTTTTTGCAGCACACTTTGCAAATGCAAAGCCGTAAAATGTAACGCGAATGGGCGGGCTGCGCGGGCATAGCCAAAGCATTCCGGTAGGTAGCTAAACAGATTTGCGATCGTTTTACTAGTTCTGGGGAATATGGGCGTGCAATTCGCAACAGCAGCAAACGGCAGCAGCAGAGTCTGGTGTAGGTGCGAGACGACCTCCTTTGCATTTCCGCGAACTGGATCCTCTGCGATCGGGTATAGTGTTTGTCTGTTGGTGATGAAATTCTCGGAGTTGGATATCCGCTCCGTCGCAACGTTTCGCTTGACGGTGGTCTAAGCTATCTTGGCCGAGGCCCTGGGGAATGGCAGTTGGACCTGTGCCATCCCATTTACGAAGCAGAGCCATCAACATGAAGTATTACCGGAATTTGCATTTGTATTAAATTGAAATAATCGGTCTCTGTGTTGCTTTGCTGTCGCTACAGCAATGTTTGGAATGAGGTGTTTTATTTGTAAAAACATGGTTCGAGCGATCAGAAAACCTTTTTTATGCGTTTGATAATTTTTCCTGGTCATCGTCGGATATTGATTTTATTATTCTTAGAAATTTTTTTTCACGTTTCGTCTTTGACTCATCAGAGCATATTATGCATGTATTTTTACTATCTACTTGCTTTGCATATACATTTGGCTGGTTGCATTAACAAGTTTAAGAATTGATGTGAAATATATAAAATTTAAAAAAAATTGTATAATTCCAAAACAACTCACAAACTATGTTGTAACAGTTTTATAAATTAAGCGATAAAATTGTATATAAAACGTGCCTCAAGTGAAATAGCAATGGATTACTTTTTAATTTATGAACCAAATAATGACCATATGTAGTTTTTTTTCTAAACCGGCAATGGAATTCAGTCACACCCAAATATACACACAGCCAGCCCTTCAAACTTGCCCTCCCCGATGAGGCGGTCTATCTAACCACCGTTCTGTGCAGTTGTAAATTCAGTTTTACCCTCCTAAAACTACCCCCCTCTCTCTTGCTGTTTCGGCGAAATCCTTCTCGTCAGTGTATGTGTGTGATAGGGATTGCTTATGTAATCATCTTCGGGTGGAAAAAGCGTCCTTCTCTGTAGTCGTCGTCGTCGTCATCGTCGTCATACAGTGGTCAGAGAGTCACTCGAGATGAGCATAGAAGAGCCGAGTGAGAGAAAATTGATGGTTGCAAGTTTTCCGAAGCGAGGAAATTTGCTAACCTAGGGTGTATGGGTGTCCGGAAGGGAAAGGTAGTTGGGCGACAGTTGTTCGAAACTGATAACACGGTACCCGGAGACTCCCTGCTCCCTGCCAGAAATAGTAAAAGCGCATCGGGCCGCTTTGTTTGTGTGCGTCCTTGCGCGAATGCTGCGTCTTCGCTGATAACACCCGCCACCGCTGAGGACTATAATAACAGAGAGGATTCTGACGGCGCTTGTGGGTTCCCTTCCTTTCGTTTCGCGAGTTTGTCGGTTGTCGGAAATGTTGCTCATCTATTCCATCTAACTGCGCGTGTTTCTTCGGACCCGACACCCACCGACTACTCCGCATCATAATTTCGCAAGTGTGAGAACAGGAAGATAAAATATGGGTGACGGCGAAGGGTGAAAGATTCGCAGCTCCGGTCCCATCTCGATGTGTTTTGCGGTGGTGCGAGAATGAAATATTGAGTGTTCACAACTTTTGCTGTATAAAGCTCGAAATGAATGTGTATTTCGTGCGTGTGGAAAGAAAATTTCACATTGATTCTTTCGGGCTTGTCGTAAAAATTGGTTCTTGGTAGCGAATTTAAGATTCCGGAAAAGCGAAACTTATTATATAAAGTTGTGGAAGTTTTTTTTTCTCTCAACACTACAGTGTATAAATTATGAGCTTTTTCTGTGATTGCATCATAGAAAGGGTGTTTTCCAGTTGGTCAGTTGGTGGTAAAGTTTATTCAATAGAACTTCATTTTCATATGCCATGCTGCCAATCAATTTGCAACACCCTTAAATTCGGATAGGTTCATCTGAAAGGAACTGTATTTTGTAAAAAAAAAATGTTTTTTTTTTACTCATACTCGAAATGGCGTGTTTGCTTTTTTACAATTTGGCCGACTCCTTACCGAACGATTCGCTAAACTATAGCCCCTTCAAAGGAACCTGAGGACCTGATTCCACGTCTTCTTTGCGTTTGTATAGTTTTTTATAGTACGCTTCCGAATATCAATTGAATAGTCCGAATAAGTAACTTGTTCCAGTACTATTGATTTCAAGCCTAACCGTATGCGGTCTACAGTAAATAAAATTGTAGCTTTGTTAAACGAGCAAATACACCTCGATAAAATGAAAATGTAGAAAGCTTCATTGAATAGAACACGACGTTCGATGTTTATTCAATTCGAGCAATAACACGATGTTGACAGTTTTGCTACTGAAAATATTAATTAGAAAACAATTGTCATCGAATGAAAGTCCGCATCCACCTTCCTCGGGATTATATTATATAGGATCTAAATGAAATCGTTTTCGATCTATTTTTTTGTCATTTTGAACACTTTTTTTGCAAAAAGTACTCTCATTTGCGTTCAGACTACTGTTGAAGAGCGAATAGCTTACTGACCGCATCCATATCCATTTCTTCATTATCATCAGAAACGTCGTTATGGAACTTTTGGCCTAAATCATTTATGTATAAGAGGACTAATAAAGGTCCTATATTACGACCTTGTGGTACCCCAATTTTCATTGGAGCGAGGTCGCTACGTTCGCCATCAATGAGTGCAAATTGTTGCCCTTTTGTCAAGTAACTACGAATTGGCGATGTTGGCGACGCCTCTGTTATCATTACATTCGAGCTTTTCCAGTAAAATCGTGTTAAATGATTTATTAAGGTCAAGAAATAAAGCACCAACCATGTTCTTACGAACTATTTCACTCATTATCTTGTCAACTAGTTCTATAAGAAGCCTTATCTGAAACCGTATTGAAATTGGTAGATTTGTTCAAAAATTCAAGCCATCTGGTGACCAGAGATGCCAGATATTTTCAAAGAAAATCTGTATTGTTTTGAATAAAAAATCTGTATTAATCTGCATTCACTAATAAAATGAAATTCTTACAACAAAATGATGCTAAAAACTGTTATTCCAATAGATTGTGGTTGTAGGATGGAAGATTCAATCAGTCATTGCAGCCAAGAATATACAACGACGAAGTTTCATAGTTTTTTTTTATTTTTTTATCCACCAAAATTGAATTGTAATTCCTCATATTTGTCTAGTTAAAAAATGTTGACTTCATAATTTGACATGGAATTTCAACGCCCAAAATGCAACGTCAAGTCGGGTCATACAACTCTCAGTTTGACAGTAAGGTTTCACTCCCTTGAATATCAGTTCAAATTGGTTTCAAATTAAAGTATAAATGGATTTCACAACAGATCTCCATATAAATTTGTGATTTGTCCGTTGATTGATACACTTTTATCTCGTAACTGGAATCAAATACTCAAAGATAGCTCAGACAGAAAAGTTTAGTTTTTTCTTTCTTACTTTTTGTGAGATCTGTATAAATCTGTATTAAATTGAGGAAATCTGTATAAAATCTGTACTCTGTATTAAATCTGTATGAGCATGTAAAAATTTGTATAATACAGATAAATCTGTATAAATGGCATCCCTGCTGGTGACTAATAGTTTTCCAATAATGTTGTTTAAGACGGATAATGATAATATGGGACGATAATTATTACAATCACAACGATTACCGGACATGAATATGGGAATGACTTTAGTGATTTTTAGACAATCGGGAAAGTAACTGGACCGGAATTTCAATTTTCTTTTAGTAAATTAGCGGATATGACATCGGAACCACTGCCTTTGTTATGATCTACACTCTAAAAAATTTTGAATTTTACAGGTGACTTGATTCCTCATACGATGTAATTCATAAAGATCTAATTTGTCAAATGACGGAAAATTTTATTTGTAATTACTTAATGTTAGAATAGCTTGAATTTTACTGGTTTCGATTGTAACTTGCATTCTGCTAGCAGGTGCGACTGTATGAATTTAAATATACCTTTTACCAACCAAGCAGATGCATGCTTCTGTGGCTCAGTCGATTAACAGACGTACTTGCGATCCAATGATTCTCGGTTCATGTCGCGGCGGTTGTTATCAGTATTTTTTTTTTTTAATTTCAATGAATTTCATGTCATGGAGTCTTAGACACAATATTAACTGTTCTTCGACGTAAATTTGCGTGAACGGCGACGCTCCATTTATGTGCATCTAATAAGATGTAAAATCACAGAGTGTTTTTTTAAGTGTGTAGGTTGTGTATCAGCAATGTAACTTCGGCAATTGACGAGGGAGGTAAAAATATTGGGTCACTAACACATCGAACATTGCTTATAGGATTAATGCTTGTATTGATTGTAATATTATTATCTATTTTTTGCAAAAGGCTAGAGAAATAGTCATTAAAAGTCTGACATACACACTTCGAAAAAACCCTGTGATTTTATGTCGTATTAGATGCACATAAATGGAACGTCGCAGTTTACGTAAATTTACGTGGAAGAGCATTTAATATTGTGTCTAAAATTCCACGAAATAAAATTCCTTATATCATAATAAAAAAAATGAATACTAATAGCAACAACCGCGACTTGAACCGAGAATCATTAGATCGCAAAGTACGTCTGTTAATCGACTCTACCACAAAAGCACACATCAGCTTTGCTGGTAAAATGTGCATTTAAATGCATACAATCGCACCTGCTAGCAGAATGCAAGTTACAGTCTAGACCAGTAATATTTAAGCTAATCTAACATTGAGTTATAACAAATGAAATTTTCCGTTGTTTGACAAATTAGGTCTTCGTGAATTACATCGTATAAGCGATTAAATCATCTGTTAAATTCAATTTTTATGGTGTGTACTTCTTTACAATTAACAATTATTTTATCATTTTCTATGAGGTTTATCTTATCGTTTTACTTGGTTAGACGGAATGCATTTTTCGAATTTTTCCAAAATTTTTGGTAAGGTGTATAGGTAAGCAGGTTTTCGTAAAATAATTGTTTACTCTTTTTTTCATTGTATCAACTTTTTTAGAGATATGTAGAGTCATTTGCTTGAGATGTTGGATGTGTCGGATTACTTTTGACACGCTGGAGATAATTACTTTTCATTTTTGTCAGAGTCCAAAGGTCGAAAGTCATCCAAGGACAGTAAAAACCTTTTACGTTTGATTGGGTCGAATTATTCGAATTGATTCGATGTAGGTGCGATGAATTTTAAACTAATCTATTCACTACGAACTGGTCAATTTCGTTCGAAAAGGATGCTATCGCGAATAAAGACTGATTGATATCTTATGAATTGTAATTCTTATCTAAAACAGACAAATCATAGGAAGATAACAAAAATTTTTACATCGTCTTTCTGCTAGAATTGTATAAACATCACACTGTTAGTTTTTTTAAATTCAATACTCTTCACTTTCGTTACATTGAGGTGCATTGGCTCGTTAAAGGACACTTCAACATCGATTCCGATAACGCTTGAAATTAACTTCTATTACAATATGGCTGAGGAAGCGCCTGTTTTGTTCATTACGTTTGCTGTTTAAAAATCGTCTTATTATTCACCATAGTATTTTGTTGCAGGCAACTAATCTTTTCTAATGCGTTTTACCTAAATACAACTTTTAATTTTATCGCACATGTCTTGGAAATAAACTGCTCCGCAAGTAATTTATCATAATTCAAGATCTTGAGTATTTTTTTCAGTTAGATTTTTGTTTTCTCCGTCTGCTAGTGGTAATCATTTTCATTATCATTCATTGTTTTGAATCGTTCTGTTCACTTTTCAATGTTACATTTGGTTATTCCTTATTATGTACATTCATTTTTTCGATTATTTCTTTGTTTTTATTGTTTTTATTTTGTGTTATTTTTCTATTATATGATATTTTAGATGCCAACGGCACAAAAGATTTTTTTTTGTGATCAATTATTACTGGAGATGAAAAGCCCACATATTGCACAGCTGGTAGAAAAACACTTAGAAACGCGCTAATACTCCATCCGTCGTATAGCTCAGACATTGCTCCTTCCGATTATTATTTTTTGCGGTCGATGCAGCATAGGCATTTAAATGCGTGGCAAACTACGTTCCAATCCGGAATATTAACCAAAAACTGTTTTTGCAATAAAATTAATCACAACTAAGTATTCTTAGAGTTTGCTGAGTCGTAATAGGTTTTTCAATTTATAAACGGTTACTGTCCTGTTCTACGGGGATGATTTTAGAACTGAAAAATAGTGTTTGAAGCATAATTTTACAAAAAAAATGCAACTCAAAAATATAACACTTTTGCCGAAATAACCGAAATTTGAAATAGTGTCAAGTGAATTTCATGAAATTCTCACCATTTTCTGTAATGCTTGCGCGCTACCGTTTCGTATTGTGGTGGTGTGGAAAATGCACGTTGGGTTCGGTGGTATTATATCGTAGGCAAAAATTACTACTAAAGTTAGTGGGTGTACATGCATTTTCCGAAATCAAGAAAAATAAAATATTCTAAATGTCTTAAAACTGTCTGAAACGTCGAAAAATTTTTTTTTTTCAATATTCACTCTGAGACTTTAAAGAATTTTAAAGGTTTCTGAATCAAAAATAAATTTTTGATGCCTTATGTATAGGAATTGTATAAAATGTGGAGATGGTGTTATCTGGAAAAAAAATCATGCAATTCTAACATTCGGCATAAAAAAAAAATTTCGATCTCGAAAATCCCAGTCGATTTCCTTAGGAAAATTGTTTTAACATCGAACATTTTCAACATTTAACCGCCGGGCGGCACCACTTATCCTTACCCGATTTAGCTCAAATTTTGCATAGGGACTTTTTTTTGATGTGCCTTATGAGCACTACCGCTTTACGAAATTAGAGATGACCCTAAAATATTGGCACCCTAATATCATAGCCTTAACATAATAGTAATCAATAACAAAAAAAAATAATTTGAATTTATTCAAAGTGTGCGATTTTTAAAACGTGTGGTAAGCCCACTGCGCTCAATCGCTGAAAATATTCCTGGTTTCTATGTGTAGGTTTTGTCTGCTATGCTTTGTGCGACGATTCGTTCAACTCAAGCGGCTAAAGTTTTGCGCGTAGTTTTTGGGGCTACATTTCACCTTAACTACTCGCTAGATCTGAAAATACTTTTATTATTTATACAATTTTGTAGTAATCCCCGAAAGAGCATATAATGGATTGTCGCAACGCTAGAATGAAATCAAAGTCTGTTCCAAATTTAGTTGAAGACGGCATCCAAAAAAACGAAAAATCCTTTTTAAAAATGAATAAATAAATTCAGTTAAATAATAAATTCGGTGAAATTATCTTCTCGGCGAAATCACTCATTCGGCAGAATGAATTTTGGTGAAATATCCCTTCCGGCGAAATGACCCGCTCTCGTTTAGTTGTGTACATCTGCAGCATAACTCTTCTATAACCCGGAAAGATCGGGATGTTCTGGGGCATTACATTTTGAAATTTTGTTGTTGTTATTACTGTTCATAAAGTTAATAAATTAACCAAAAACACGATGCCATTACTGAGGTTTGATCTGGTTTGGGTATAAGTATAATTCTTACGGTTTTCATTCTTTTGTAAATTACTCAAACGTTACGTCGTGGAGTTTTTTTTAATCCCGATAACAAAAATTTCGTCTGGATTTCTGGCGATTGTTTTATCGGGGTTGAGTTAGAGCAGTTACAGCATTACGAAATATCGATCATTAGAGTAAAGCAAAATTTTTGACGGTTCGAGTTGAGTGCCTAGTGTCACTGATGGCACATAATAGAGTTTGTAGTCAGATATAACTGGATCCATATCAGTAAAATTTAATTTTAAGTATGTTTACCTTATCTACTGATATCAGGCATTTGATGTTGTCTAAGTCGTTTGGATACCAGTTTTGAGTAAGTTAGCCTTTCCGGTAAAAAAAAACAGAACGGTTATTACCGGCTCTTTTCAATAACTGTGCATTTTATACATTATTGTGTCGAAATAAACGTTGTCGATTAGCGTTTTCTGAGACTGACATATTGGAGCAGTGCTGTCAACGGTTTTATCCAAAAATCTGTATTTGGCGGAAAAATCTATCTGTACAATATCTTTCTCGAAAAATCAAACATCGATTTAGTGCGGAAACTGATTTTACGACAAAAAAAAGGTCGCTCGACCTGGTTTCCCCTATGGAATCCAACACAAAAACTGAAAATCGGTATTTATCTGCATGAAAATTGAAATATCGGTATTTTGAGAGAACATATCTGTATTCCTGTATCGAGTCCAAAAATCGGTATAAATACTGAGAAATCGGTATAGTTGGCAGCGCTGTATTGGAGTGTCAAAGATGACCCGTTTCTGTAGTTGATTTAACACTAGATTCATGAGAATTTGTTTTAGTCTCATTAAGACGTAGAGTCGCGTTGAACTAGTTTTAAATTTGATCAGTACCTAACGAGGAAAACAGATTGAAAAAATGACATGTGAATACAACTGTGAAATAAAGGTGGCGAAAAAGCTATCGTAGAGACGGGATACCAACCCATAGCTAAATCTGCTGGGTAGTTAAATTGGCGTAACGATTTTCCCGGATACGAGTTAGCTACGGGTTTAAGTACCGTCTTCGCAATTTGATCAGTATCTTACGGGGAAAACATATTGAAAAAATGACATGGAAATGCAACAATAACCACGAAAATGTTACCGTAGAGACGGGACTCGAACCCGTTGCTAGCTCCTAACCAATTGTTGTACCAATTAAACTAGACATTTGACTAGAAGAGCCAAGCATGCTTTGCTTTACTTGGCCGCCACGGTATTCAATTATAGTTCTATATCTATGTAAACGCATCCAATCCCATGTATCCCATAGACAGCAAAAGAGACAAAAAACAAAATCTCAAATTAGCGTCTGACGGCAAAGCAAAAAGTAAAGACTTGTGATGCGGTGTTTGTTGTTTTTCTGTTGGATGTGTTTCCGTAGAGGACTATAATAGAATGCTGTGACGGCCAAGTAAAGCGAAGCATGATTGGTTCTTCTAGTCAATTGTTGTGCATCTACATGTGTTTTTATATGCAGGGTAGTTTAATTGGCAAAGCAATTTCTCCGGTTGAGAGCTAGCTGTGGTAAGATATTCGTTTCAGTTTTCAGTTTTCATTACATAGTTGCAGTTTTTCAGTTTTCATTACACAGTTGCATTCGCATGTTATTTTTCTAATCTGTTTTTCCCGTTAGATACTGATCAAGTTTAAAACAAGATTAATGTATTTTTGTTTATTTTCATGTGTTTGCGAAAAAACTGGGTATGTTAGTCACAGATTTATGTTATTTTTGTTTTTTTTTATTTAACGATATATTTATTAAGGCAAATTGCCTTAGCTTTAAGATACCGAGGGAAATTTTTGTAAAATCAAGTCATTCTACGAATTACGTTGTTAAATACTGAGTCATATGTGGATTTGCGTCACCAGTAAATTTCATAGACCATCGATTGCATTATGAAATGATTGCTTTCTTTCGCCATTTGGATAGTTGGTCTCAGTCGACAAAAAAACTTCCAATCTCAAATTGCTATCCCATCGAGATCTGTTGCCGAGTAACCTGTTGCTATCGCGTTACCAGCAGCCAACCAACCCATCCCGACATTCGACGATGGCGCTACAAGTTACAGTTTTAGTGCCCGCACCACACCCATTCTCCCACTCATCGAAACGGCCTTGTTGGCATTGCATTCACGAACTAGCAAAATGAGCCCACACTCCAGCCACTTCAGGTCTTCTCAATCTTGATGCTCCCGTCGATGTCGTCGTGTTCATTATTCCCAAAACATATAGTCCTTACCACGACGAAATTGGATCCAATGTTTAACTGTAAATTTAGACTTATCCATTATCGAGACCATCGCCTGGTCCAGCAAAGCATCGTCCCAACTTATCTTGATTCTCGCTCTGATTTCGCTCCCATCGATAGACTGAGGGTCTCATTTTCGATAATGATAATTGTTGTTATTGTTGACTTTCGCTCTGCCTCTTTGCGCTGCGGCTCGCCACTCCGGCTAGTCGGCTGTGCGAGCGTGCGAGCGAGCGAGCGAGCGAACGAACGGTTGCTCATTTTGTCTCCTATGATGATAACAACAATGGGATGCACGGACGGTTATCCAGCGGTTTGGTGAGCTTTGGTGAGCCATCGGAGATTGCCGATGTTTGAATTCTACGTCGCCAGGATGATGTGTGTTTGTGTTCCGATCATGAGAATTACTCTCGCTCGATGAGATGTCCGGAACAGGCGCGCGCTCTCTTCCGCCGCGGTTGGCGGTAGATGCTGCGAGGATAGACTCGCCTGATGCTGTCTCCCGAGACGATAGGATTCTACTCCGAGTTCGAAGCAAACGAAAGGTTGTGATTTAAAGTTACAGAACAGTGATAACGACAATTAGGCAATTGTTTGTCAAGTTCAATGGGTTTGATGGTGGCATACCTGTTTATTTTGCTTGGTAGCATGATATAATACCGAAATGATTGCCGGATGCATGCAATTTCGGTAATTTGCAAAGTGGTTTTTTCAATCGCGACTACTATCAGAGTGGCGTCTCCAAAAAAAAAAGAGATATTTTTCTTTGGGCGTGAACTAGGATTTGCCTAGGACATACAAACGAAACGTCTGTCGACGAAGTGCTGCTAATTTCGTGAATACCGGGATGGCTTCCGATAATTTTCCGCGATTAAAAGATGGTGAAATATGGGTGAATCCCGAAGTGACATAACCTCAATGTAGGGTGTAGTGTGCAAAAGGCAAAGGCGTGAAGAAAATGCGCAACAACATCTCAATTTTCCAACAAATTCCGATAGCAGAAAAGGGATGCTCATACATACACCGTACTCTCGCAGCTGAATGGAGAAAGAGCGCTCCGTTTGTGAATGTAGTAGAACGTTGTACGGCAAGCCAGCGGAATTGGTCGCCAAACTACTGGGAAAGAACTTGTATAGCCTGCACTGATACAAGGTAGGAATAAATGGTGAATATAATACGACGGGAAGGGTGATTCGATCTGTAACCGAATAAATATTTCCCTGTTTCATCCACGATGATACTCAAATTACGTTCAATTTACAAACCATGACCACAAAGTTTTCAAATCTTAAAAGTCAGTAAATGGTGTTCTGTCTATTAATTTTTCCCAAGTAACCCTCGGAAGTCGGAGTCTACCTCTAGGATCAAAGGTCAGACCACGCTGTGCCATCCATCCTGTCGTTTGATGTTCCTTTAATTTCCTTTCAATTTAGAATGTTCAAACCTCAAAGTGCTGCGTCGGCGGTGATGCGAACCGAAAGGTCAGTTGGCAGATTCTCCGCCCCTGTCCATGCCAAAAGATAAACAAAACCTCATCTGTGAAGATGACTTTTATTTGCAAACTCAACAAACACGATCAGCCTGAAAACCCCTACACCCACCCACCGACCCACTCTTTCCTTCCATTTCGAAACGCACGTTTCGGCGCCTACGCGTGCCCACTCGTACCGTTTGTACGCACGTACGCACAAACACAGCTCCGTCTCCGGATAAATCAATATCGTTTCGGTGCGTGCGAGATCTGGCACGGGGGGATTATGCCGTAGCGAAGTGTTTGCATGTGTTCGGATGAAAGTGAAAATGGATTGCTATTTTTGTCGTTGCTGCCTGCCGTTGCCGTGTCCTAGAAACAATTCCCTTTTTCAGTCAAATCAAAACAGAGAGCTTAAAGGTAAATAAGGAGTGCAACTGTTCCATTTTACCCCCTGGTCGGGAATGCGGAATCAGCTGATGTTTGTTTTGCAGAACTGGTTGGGTTGAATGCAAATATGCATTAGACGGTACGGTTCGGTATGGTACTGACAATATCTGGAAACAATTTAGTTCGTGTATCTGTTGTATCGCGTTGTGTGAAAAATTGTAAATAGCGAATTGGAAAAATTTGTGAAAAATGATCAGTAAAATTTTGTTAAACTTGCAGTCTTTTTTGTCCCATTTTCTACTAGACTCAGGGTGGACCATTTGAAGTGGAAGCATTGGGCAACCCACTCATTTTCAACAGAATTGTCAGATCAACTAATGTCATGCCGCGTTGAAAGCGCCATTCCAAGAAAATGTACCATGAAACAGTACGCATCAAAAGAATGTGCTGAAATTGTTCCGCTTTACATTCAAAATAACTTCTCCATTGTGCAAACCAAAACCAAACGTTGTCGGTTCTATGGCACTAAAAACCTTCAATTAATTGAGGAACAGCCTCCAGTCGACCAAAAAGTTACAGTTTGATATAATGTTTGTGCAGATTGGTCCCTATTTTTCTCAAGACGATGATGGAGCAACGATAACTGTTAAAGGCGATCGTTATCGAGCCATGATAAATGGTTTTGTGATGCCCATTGTTCGTGAAAATGGTTTGAATGGCTACTGGTTTTAACAGGACGGTGCAACATGCAATACAGCTGGACTAACAATCGATTTGTTACCAATATCGTTCCCCGGACGAGTTATACCGAAAAACGATGGTTTTGACTGACTCCCGAGATCACACGATTTGACACCACCAGATTTTTGGTTTGTGGGGCTATTTGAAATTCCAAGAACCATAGCTCAACTCAAAGACAATATACGACGTGAAATGGTCGTCTTATCAACCGACACATTGACCAAAATGATGGAAAACACCGAAAAGAGGGCACATTTTGTACTCAAGGCCAAAGGTGGCCATTTACTCGATATCTTTTTTTAAAAAATTGCGGTAACATATATCCTTGAACCAAAATAAATTATTTCTTCCATGGCCCCCACCCTGTAGTATTGTATCATGATTTGCGATAACAACATTTTGAATGATGTTTGAATTAGTTATTTTTTCTATGTTGTTTTATTCCGAATTACACTTTGACAATCATTCACCGAGAAAAAAAATATCGCAGCTATTTTCGTTTATAACACTCTTATTGTACTTAATTGTAAAAGTCGTGGATCAGTTTATTCACTGATCATGACAGTATAATGTTCAGATTTTAGATATTTTGATTTAGAAAAAATGGCATAAAATTATATTTTTCGACCATAAACATAAAAATATCGACTTAAGTTTATTCAATTAAATATCAATATTTGGATTGGATATAAATTGATTCATCGCTATGTCAAATATCGTTACCTCAAACGAAGCATTACGACCAAGGGGTTTGCCAAATGGTCCAATCGCTCTTCTGTTTAGAACAGTTTGAATCTACGAAACTTTTCAGGAAATTTAGGTGCAACGCGTAACAACAGTTTTATGTGTCCTTTGTTAATTATTCTATTGTAGAAGCTGAAACATGTTTGTTGACTTGTCCTATTTTCTTGTTTTTTTCTTCTTCAAATTTCACGTTCCGTCTTCGACTTGTCCGTGCTTGGCAGTGCGTGTTCAATTACTCTGCCACTCAGCAGTTCAACATACACCGCCAAGCAGACGTAAAGTTATCTCTACTTGAGTTACTTCAGTTGAACCGAGTAACAGTGTCTTTACTGACAGATGCGTAGATCCGTTCATGACATACACTGAGATCTTTTTCACGCGGTTTTTTACGCAAATTTCCGAAGTTACGCGGATTTCCGAAGTTACGCAGGTTTCCGACGTTACATGGTTTTTTATGTGAATTTTCAAAGTTATGTGATTCTCTTGGTTTATCTTAGAAAAGCACGAAGCGTGAAAGCCAAACAAAATATTTTTCGAAACTACACTAATTACTAAGACATTTGACATAAAAAATAAATAAAATGTCTACCACAGCTCAGGGTGGCGGAAATGGTAAACCCGTATGCACGGTTTGCATAAGAACGCAGGTTCCAGTCCTGTCTCTGAGCATATCTATTTCCAAAAAAAATCATCGTTTCTTTGAGTTTATCATTTATTTGGCTTCTCCAATATATGTTTCCACTCAGTCATTACAAAACTGAACTTAGTTATGGCGACTTTACGTCAACTAAAATTAATAAGTCTTTAAAACAATTACGGCTTGATAGGGTCTGTCGCCGACAATAGCTAGACAGCGACTGACAAAGTAGAGAAGGTGACAAGCGATTATAAATATACTCTCCTACTCAGTGCATGAGAGGAAAATAGGTATAGAGCAAAAGCACTAGTGTTTGTTGTCTGATGAACAGAGAAGATGTTTGCGGCAACGATTTAGACCGTTGTTCGATATACGCTTACCTGACCCAGTTTTGCGGTAGAACTGTCTACCACAGCTCAGGGTGGCGAAAATGGTAAACGCGTATGCGCGGTTTGCCCAAGAACGCAGGTTCGAGTCTTGTCTCTGAGCGTATCTTTTTCTAAAGTCATCTTTTCTGTTAATTAATCATTTATTTGACTTCTTCAATATGTGTTTCCATATTTATTTTCTATTTTTGAAATCTCAAAATTTTTCTAGTTTCAAAGTCGATTTTTTCAAACAATTTTTCGATGTTTCATTAATTTTGTAAAGTATTTGGCAGTGAAAATTTATTTCTATAGTTTTGGATTTTTTAAAGCGGAGTACCGAAGCTATGCGTTTTTTTACGTGGATTTCTGTTTACTGATCTTTGTCAGCTAGTAACTGAAAATTCATCACACCACTTAGCAGTCGAACATGAACTACTACGGTGTCAAAGACGAAACGGGACTTCTCATTCCATGTAGTATATTAGATTCAATCACGATTCATCGAAGATCATCAAACTGAGCTATTCACAATTTTAATTTGAGCATATTTGTTCGTAGGTCTACAAACATATTAAAACTTCAACGCGATCGGAATGGACTTCAATCCAAATGATGCACGTCATCTGAGAATAAAAATTGAAACAGCAAGTCATGTTACACTTAGAAATACAAACATTCAATTAAAACTTTTACTGGTGATTCCAAAACTAATGCAAATAACGACGAATTCAAAAGTGATTCCAAAATTTGTAAATAATTACAAAATCGCCCGAATTCTAAATTAAACCGAATGGTATCAAATTCTTCCTACTTTCAATATTTTTTAAAATTCTCATATGGAAGGAATTTACATATACGTGTATTTGAAAAAATATGTGAATGAGCTAATATCTAACCAAATATAAAAATAAAATCAGTCATGTGCGCTTAATGACTATTATTCTTGATTTTTTTAAACACAGCGGTTTCCTTGAGAGCAAGTACTTGGCTAAACTAACACTACACTACCTGATTCTCATATGTGACCAGCGTTTTTCCTGCGATGAGACACCTTGTCCGATCAGTATGTAGGATGGAATACCTATGCGCACTAGCTATTAGCTCATTCACACTATTATTCATAAACATGTGTATGTAAATTTCCTCTATACTAGGTCATTAGAAAATATTGAAAGCAGGAAGAATTTGATATGATTTGGTTCAATTTAAAATTCAGGCGAATTTGTAATTATTCCTAAATTTTGGTTATACTTTTGAATTCGATGTTATTTGCAATAGTTTTGGAATCACTAGTAAAGATTTTGATTGAATGTTTCTATTTCGGAATGTTACATGATTTGCTGTTTGAATTTTTATTCTCAGATGACGTGCGTTATTTGGAATATTGAACGTGATTGAATCTAATATACTACATGGAATAAGTCCCGGGCCTAACAGTGAAGAAGAAGTTTTAACAGAAAAACTTGTCTATTCTTCAGCATAATCTCTATCTAGAGCGATACACTTGACCCATCAGTCCTCCAACATTTTGAGGCCCTTTAAAAAAAAGATTTGTCAAGGCCTTTTAAAAAAAAGATTTGTCAAGGCAACGAAAATTACTTTCCCTCGAGAAACCTTTGCAGGTTTGGAAATAGACAATAGTCTATTAGAAATAGACAATAGTCTATTAGAATACGGGGGATGGTGGACAAATCCGAACCGCGAATCATACAATTTCACCATTGCTTTTATGCATGATTGCGTCTTTTTCTATAGTTTGATGAAAACTAGAACTCGTCTGACACGATCAGCTGTTTTTGAAACACTAGTGAATAGATTTTTCATGAAATTTGATATTGGGCAATCTAGAGACTTGTTCTCAACAAAAATATACATACACGGTTCGAAACTGTTCACGTCTTTTCTGTAAGAGGTCTCGGAACTTTCCATTCCGTGTAGTACAACAAATATTTTGGCCTATAATTCAATTATTATATAACTAAACCGATACTCGTATTAAATAATCTTGTGGTCATTCACTTTTTGAGGCAGAAACACTTTCTGACCCTATTGGACTTTTATCGTCACAGCCAACTTCAAGTTTTTCCATATTTTCACAAGGTTTTACATCCTCGTAAAGTAACTTGTTTGAATATTTGGCAAATATACAGCTGAACTGATCCTAAATTCCTTTGTGTCGTCACGATAAAAAAAAACGTAATGTTCGGGCTTGGAATCGAATCCAATAAAGTTGCGTGTAAGATATCGGCTTGTTGTTTGAAAGCGATAATATCAAATTATCAAATATCATGATGTGTTGAAAATCAATTGCAAACTAATCCTCATATGCCATGCTGTGTTTAAAAACAATTGACAATAATAAAAAACAAAATCCAATCACAAAGTTGCAGCAGTTTCAAAAATATCACCGATATTTACTTGAACTTCTTACAGAGATGTAACAGGGGCGCAGGACTCAACTACAGCGAACTCAAACAAGTGTTCAAACCAGCCCGGTGGAAGGGTGCTCTACCAAGTGCTGTCGTAGTCAAGATCGCTTCTCAGTAGAGGACTGGCTCAAACGCTGCGCAAAACCCTGCACTCCTGTTACTTCTGCTGGAGTGAATCAATCCTAGAATTAAAACGAAATCTTTTGTTTCTGCATATTGCTATTGCGTGTTGGACTTTCGACATCTGAATATCATCATGTGCTAGTGAAAATCGCTGCATGGCTGATAATTTTGGGAATGATCATCCCTAATCGCGTGCGAATTTAAAGAATATCATTGTAGTGATATTGAAAGAAATCAAATTATACTCAGCGGCGATATTTGATTAAGTGATCATTGCGCAACACAATCAAACGATTTTCGTTATCATGATCAGGGGAGATTCTGCAAGCAATAATCACCGACGATTATTATCGGTGATGATAGCTGATTTTTATTTTTTGACTGTTAGAATGATTGTTAAATTCAGTGGGATCGTAGCACTGATAGCAATAAGATTTTTCTGTCCACCAAAAATGGACTGTAAAGTTCGTCGAAAGAGCAGGTCATGTTCCGTGTCGGAATGTTAAACCTCCAATTTTGATTATCAAACCAATTCATAAGTTCACGATTTTTTATACGATAGAGTTCTGCTGTCTCATTTTCACATGGGTCGATGAACGCCGACACTGAAGCCACGGGACATCAATCGCAACATTTCGCAGCAACAGGATGCAACACGATGTACTTTATCACCTCATTCATGTGAGCAGCGTCGGTTCCAACGAGTGAAACTGAAAGCTGATGACACATCCAGAACATGGGAGGAACACATCGCGCAACAAAAACTAATAGCAAATCATCCTATTTATACGCGACGAGCCTTCGTATAGGTTGGGTGCTCGTAATTTGCACAATTTTCACATCCACCCATCAGAGCTGCACCTTTGTCCTGTCGCAAGGTGCTATAGCATGAAAAACGATAGTTGATATGTAGTATTTTTGTACTCAAAAGCTCAACTCAGTGCAATATGGGAACGGTGTGAGCTGAGTGATGAAACGTCTGGAAGTTGTTGCATCATAGTATAGCCGGGGTTCATTTCTGACAGAGTATTTATACTATCATGAATAAATTATCTAACCGGTATTACAACGGATTACTAGGCCATAAAACAGCGTTGTGAATATGATAGAAATATTGGTGCTAAAGGGGCGAGTATGGTCTTACACTTTTGAAGAAAAAAAAACATTTTTTTTTTGTATCCTTATAGTAAAAAATTTCGAGAATTGATGAACAGAGAAGATGTTTGGATGTATGGTACCGGTTGTGAGACGGTCAGAATGTAGATCATGTTCGATGTACGTTCTATCATGCCTAGTCGTGTTTTAGAGCTGTGTCTTTCACAAGGCTTAGGGTGGCGAAATGGTAGCGCGTATGCACGGAATGCATAAGAACGCAGGTTCGAGTCCTGTCTCTGAGCGTATCTTTTTTCAAAAAAAAAACATTTTTTCTGTAGGTTTTTCATTCATTAGGCTTCTCCAAAATATGTTTCCACTCAGTCATGGCAAAAACTGATTTCAAGAATGTTTTGTCCAAATTTCAAACCTATCGGAACAAAACTCTGGAAGTTATAGGCATATATCTTTTCTTATTTCATACTGCGAAGAGGCAAGAGCTCAATGCACGGACCCTAGAGATCTGCTTCGATTACAAAATACAAAGAAAAAATATGATTTTTTGAAAATATCACCACCCGCGCCCTGGAAAAACAAATTTCATAGACAATAAACTTTGAGTGCGTTTTTCTCGTTTTAATATTTCGTGTCACACTTTTAACGTATAAAATAACCCAACCGCAACGTTTTCCTTTTCGGTTTTCGTTTATTTGGGGAGGTTCTACAGCTACAAAATGGTGGATTTTTGCGGTGAAAATCGCAGTTCTGACTTTAAACAACCATCAAACAAATCAAAATTTTTAAAATGAAAAATTCAAATAAAAACATTTACTACAACTATGTTGCTTTGATTTTGCGGCTTCTGATAATTTTGCACTTAAAACAGTGCAGTGGACACCTAAAATAATGAAAAAATACTTCTTAACCGACCACATTCTTAATATTTTTCATCGAAAAAATTATAAAATGTTGTGCAAAACATTTGAATTTATTCATTTGGGGCATTGGTACCGCTTGGGTTCCGGTTCTGTGCTAAAGTGCACATGACTAATTTTAATTACTTACGTTTCGCATTCAGCTCATCAGTGCATTAGCAGATTATGTTGAACTACTAATGCCACCTCGGGGATCGTTTATATGCAATTAATTTCAATTATTCGCTTATCGGAAACTTTTTGTTTTTCCTTTCTTTTGCAGAGATCTCAGTGCGGTCCAATTTATCATCATGGTTGCAGCGTCTGTGCGTAAGCTGCCTCGACCGGGAACAGAGCGTGAACAGCGAATTCGGTCGGTGCGTGTTGGAAAAAGTTCTCAGCATCACGATCCGCTACCTTACGGATGATCCGGGAGTAAGTATATCGTTATTGTGTACAGTTTCAAGGTACAAATCTTATTTTGAACTGGGTCATCATGACCTTGGCTACCTTGGTCCCTCCACTCATCTCATGTACGAGGCATATTCGAGAAGTAGTACGTGTACTAGTTGTGCAGTTTTTTCTAGTGTTGTTCTGATTCAATAGTCATTTGCCTATCTGTGTGTGCAGTCAACAATACCCACGATGATCGAAGATTTGTTTGTGCAAATAGATCTTCTGCTAATTCATTATACCTAGCTAATGGACGAACTGAATAAATGAAGGTTACACACAGAAAAAAAAATGAATTTTACTGGTGACTTAATCTGTCAAATGACGAAAAATTTCATTTGTAATGACTTAATGTTGGATGAGACTGAATTTTACTTGTTCCTAATGTAATGTCCCGTAGTGTCAGTAGAATCGTAGCACTAGCTATGCAATGGTTCCATACACTCTGAATCGGCTGCGAAGTCTGTTGAAACAGAAGGTCAAATTCCACTACAGGAATGTAATACCATCCATTTGGCTAGCAATTACGAATGTATGAATTTATATGCACCACTTACCAGCCGAGCAGGTGTGTGCTTCTTTGGTTCAGTCGATTAACGGTCGTACTTTGTGATCCACCGACTCTCGGTTCAGATCACCGCTCTCGCTATTAGTGTTCTTTTTATCTCAATAAATTTCATGTACATGTTCTTGAACGTAAGTTTACGTGAACTGCGAAGCTCTTTTTATGTACATCTTACAAGATGTAAAATCACAAGATTTTTTCTAAGTGTATAGACAGTGATGTTCCTACTTCAGTCAAGACCCAAGAGAAAAGATTGTCGTTGTGTCCCTACCTTATACCAGTTGTTTTAGACTGAGTAGGCAGTTATCTCAGTAATGTTAAGGCGATATTATTGGGAATCGAACAGATAACGATAATCATTGTAAATATTTTAGATTCAGATTCATACATTTTCCAGTCTTTAAGAAAAGCAGTAAAACCTAAATATCAAATTATCGTGGAATAGCGGTGTTATGGGCAGTGACTAAATTATTCGAAGTAATCGTCATGGACTCCATCATACATAATTGCTCAAATTATATATCTGAAAGTTAACACGTAATCGAAAAGATAATGAATTTTACTGGTGACCTTATCCCTAATACGATGTAATTCATGAAGACATAATTCATCAAATTACGGAAAATTTCATTTTTAATGACTTAATGTTAGATTAGCATGAATTTTACAGGTGTCGGTTGTGGATCAAACGATTAACGGACGTACTTTGTGACCCAATTATTCTCGGTTCCAGTCGCGGCAGTCGCTATCAGTATTCATTTTTTTTTTATTTCAATGAATTCACGTCATGGACTTTTAGACACAATATTGCGTGAACTGCGACTCTCCCTTTATGTGCATCTAACAGGATGTGAAATCACAGGTTTTTTTTTTCAAAGTGTGAGGTTTTATGCCGAAACGATCTACTACTACATATCTCGTATCTTACACTTCGTTTATCATTAAATCCCTGCAAGTGCGACTGCAAGTAGATGCAATATATACTGATTTTTCTGCTTCTTTAGACAAGATCAACCATCGGAACACAATTTCCAAATTGAGTAGACTTGGATTCAACGGACCTTTTCTTAATTGGCTGTACTCATATTTAACTTTTCGTGACATGCCAGTGAAAGTGGGAGATTGCATTACACCTCCTCCTCCTCCTGTCCGGAGTTCCTCAAGGTAGTCATCTTGGACCATTCATATTTCTACTTTACCTAAATGATTTAATTTAATTCAATTCAATTTTGATAAGATGCATAATAAAATTTCAAACTCTTTCACCTTATCAAATCCCTCGAAGACGCCAGATTCTTGTAGTTACAACTGGACATTTTTACAAATTGGTGTAAAGTAAACCGAATGCCCGTAATGCTTCAAAATGTTCAATCACTCGCAAACGTTCTATGATTGAATTCGACTACACGATCTTACAAATCGTTCTTGGACGAGAATCGTATTTTAAAAACTTGGGAGTTATCTTGGATTCGAAAATGAATTACAAACTGCACATTGAATATACTATCAATAAAGCCTCGAAGCTATTCTGTAATCTGTTGGTACAAAAGATGAGGAGGTTTTATGCCTACTGGAGACATAGTGATATATTGATAACAGCTTATTATCCCTGCCCCAGAAATAAAGAAATAAAAATTCAAGTGATGAAACCTAAACCAATTCCTCGAAACGTTCCTGTGTACTCTTGTACTCTTGTAGAAGCAGGGCATTAATTGTAATTTCCAACTAAATGTTGATACTTTTTCGTATACGTACTGAAACAAATGCGTTAGATTTTTTTTGACTATCACTCGCTTTACGCCTGTTCTACCGAGGCTCGATATGTGCTGATGACCTTCCAATGGCAAAGACACAGACACGGACGGTCATGTACGAAGCGAAACAATTCAACAAGTGGAAAAAAATCCGCTGCTCCGAAAACCATCGCGTCCTAGCGTCATTTACACGTATTGGCGCCCACCCATAACCGTGCTGTTTGGCTAACACGGGGGTTGTGGGGTGGAGTAGGTGAGTCCTAGCTGGAGGTGGGGACAACAACCGGTGCCAGCTGGAAAACAAACGAACGTGGGGTGCAAAATGGACTCGGTGTTCTCCGAACTGTGCGCTGCATCACACAGGCTGACCGACAGGACACAGGGAAGAAGGATCCGTGCGGGAAAGGTACACAACTATCGTGGGTTTGGTCGCCGATCGGCCGGCCCAACCAGCGAAAAAGCCAATCCTTCGGACGAGGGCGAGAAATAACAACCGGCGGCGGGTGTTTTTATTATCGATAAAATGACTGTTGATTATTGTTTTATGTCTTGTTTTTCCACCCCCGCTACCAGTGGGCGCACTGTTCTCTGACACGGTTTTTCCTTAGCACCCTCAAACAGCAGGTCTGCCGTCTCTCTGTGCAGGATTTTCGTTTGAAATCGAGATTCTGTAACCTCGCAGTGCAGCACAAATACACACACAGAGGGCGTAGTCTTCGGTAGACAAAACGGGGATGTGAAAGCCTCGGTTGAGGGATGCTGTATGGGCGCGTGGGTTGTGACATTTGTAGTCGATTCGAAAGAAGACTCATCTGGAAAATGTGTTTGTTTTGATCCCATATGTTATCATTGTTTGAGCCCGTGTACGAAATTGTGTGCACCCAAAATCTAATGAAACCTTCCGAAGTGACACATTTCGGTTGATTTAGTTGCATTGTATGCTTGACAGAATATCATACACCCGTAAGTATCATTGTAAATAAATACACTGTTTTCGGTGTTGAGGATAACGATGTTATTTTCCGGGGTTCGACGGATGTAGCGTGATGTAGCCTACTTGGATTTAGTTTCTTATTCCCGCTCATAAGATTCGAAACCGAGTTGGGCAATTCATTCACAAAAGGTTCAGTAGAACTGATTCTCCTAGAAGAAAGTGAACGGGAGTTCTTTTCCAAAAAATGAACAAATTCGAAATGAACCGATTTCATGAAGGAGTATGACAAATGTTCAAATTTTCACAACACTCACCATCATTGGATTTGTTACAATAAAATTCAATCAGTTACCTTCTTCGAAGAAACATATTAAAATATAGATGAACGAAGGAACGATTTAAAAGAAATAGTTCTTGGGGTAGTATTATCAAGTTCTGAGTGGTTCTTCCGATGGAACTATCCCTAATACAATAGTATTTTTTAATTCAAGAGGTCAATACAAATCATCACTTTTTAATCCTGGATATAGGATTCGACGTTCAGACATGGGGTGGTTAATTATGACATTTGCCATCGCTGAAAACCAGCTTCTAGTTACTCTAGGTGTTGTCATTGATATCCAGCGAGTGAAAGGAAAGCAATGGTTCACTATTCCCGTCCTCGTCCATTGTTATGGTGTCGTTGTCGTAGAAGAAATATTGTTGTCCTTAGACGTAGATGACTTATTGTCCAGTTTCTCGCAATACTTACCGCGGTGAACATATTTTGCCTTCCTCATAAAGAAAGAATCACTGTGAAAACTGACTTTTGAACCGAAAACCAGATGGCCGAGTGTCATATGCCATTCGTCGATTTCGCAAAATATCTGTGTGTATGTAACACTTTTGTGCAGTAACTTTTCTCGGAGATGGCTGAACCGATTTTCACATACTTTGATTGAAATTTAAGTTTTTATGGTTCCACACAAAACGTCTGAATTTCATGCGAAATCGACATGCAGTTCCGGAATTACACGGAAAAGAGGGGAAAATTTTGGCATATAAAAAATATCAGATGATAATTGTATAATTCTCAATTTCAATTTTCTGTAGTTTTCGAAAGAAATAAACCACGTATCTAACGTAGAGAAAATAGAACTCCGTAGATATCCGTCAGCGTTAACAGCGGAAATTTCTACATCAGGCTTGTCGGAAACACCAATCTGTTGTGGACTTCACGCACGACCATTATTCAACGTTACCCAATAACATGCATCGAACATAGCGAACAAATCACCGGTGGCGCTCGCCGTGTAGATAAATCTCTACAAACGAAAGCAGAGGTTCACATAAAAATATTATTATAAATACTTTTTGAACGCTCTTGAAGGTTCTATCAGTAATTGAAGGTTCTAACTTCCTAAAATCCTAACATTGGCGCTAGAATCCTAGATAGTGTTTCACAATTATTTGCCTATTTTGCAAGTTTAAATCTGTTGATGAGCCAGTTGGAAAATTGCATCTTTAATGTCATCATGATCGGTCGTGTCTCGTACACAACCCTGTATTTTTTTTTCGTGCTGGCAACGGTACCTTTTGTTTGTTTGGTTTATTCATTCCAAAATCGCCTGATCATAAACTTCTTCAAGAGCAATACAATTATGCCAACGCTACTCTAAATTCTCGATGCCATGTCGATGATGAAGGATTTGTCTTTTGTTTGGATTTTCGTTTGTGTTGGATTTCTTACCGGCGAGTTTTTTTTTTAGATAAGCAAGTAGCCAGTAGTCATTGGGGGCCAGATCTGGGCTATATGGTGGGTGAGAAAGCAATCCGAAGTGCAATTCGTTCAATTTAACTTAATTTGATGCGGTTGCAACCAATTAGTATTGTTTCAAATTGAAAGATGGCTTTTTGGTTAAATGGTTTCTAATCTAAACATTTATTTTTCGTTTCGAGTGTTATACCTTCATCTTCAGGGCAACCATACTTGACCAAAAATATTTGTAGTCGATTTGTAGTAGTTTTGCCCCTTTTTTGTTAAGGGCCAACCTTCGAAACGTTGGCCCTTAACAAAAAAAAGGCGGGTGGGTAATGTCAGAGACATAACTGGAAGTCGTGAATACGAAAACAACTGACATGTTCCTTAACACTTCCGAAGATCAATTAGTTGATCAATTGTATGAATTATGCAAGCATTCCTCTTTTCCACATTTTTCGCAAAAACAAAGAAGGCTTCACTTGATCTCGATTACTGTGAATTTCACACAGCGAAAAGTGCACAAATCTAACTGTTCTTGATTTGCACTAAACTGAGGATAATTACCTTTGATTTGCGAACAACAAATCCTAATAGTTCTTTAGAAAATTTTTAGAGCCATTAGAACGGCTGATTTTGTGTAATGCTCTCCGCCGTTGTTTTTTCATCAATGCAAATGACTGACAGCTGTGACGTAATCGCTCTTGTCGTAGGCGAAGCTAGCTTTGCAAACGACACAAAATACATCTGCTCGCAGTGACGATAGAATCCAAACTGATCCAATTTTTGTTGAGAGGCTTGTTTTTACCTGATTTCGTTTGTAGCTTTTTCACTAATGGGCGGTTCTAACGGCTATAAAAATAGCAGCATATAGAATTTTAATATCGATATTTCATTTCGGATTTGCATTTCATTGAAAGAAATACTTCAATGCTTTTTCCTTACACACTTAAGTTGAAAAATTTCGATTCTATTGGTAGTTAGATTATATAAATCCTTTCACAAATCACTGAGCTATGAGCTTTAAGAATACGAGAAAGGCAAACGCGCCTTATGGATTATCCCCTTTGATACTCGTTTATACCAAACATTTCAGAAAAGTTTAATTTTGAATTATTTGAGATTATGTCACGCAACTGAATATTTTATCATAAAATTGTGATCATATTTCCGATGGCATGTAGCAAAAATTATGTAGATTCGTTAGATAAAACAAGAGATATTCACGATCATAAACTTATCACTCTCTCAGAGGGTAAATTTTGGAAAGGCACCCCATACTAAAGTAAGTCGTATTCACGACAAAAGTGGATCTTCCCCAACTTTGCCAGCGCCCATTCATGATTAAATTACACAAACGACGATTTATGATTAAATTATAGACCAAACTGAACAAGTTTGACAACGACACAAGATATGATTCACGCGAGATCTGTCAAAAACAGTGTTGCCAAAAAGATACCAACAAAAAAATCACCTTTTATAAAGCTTTATAGAACTTTTTTTAAAATAGTCTTAGAGCTTTGAAGTTTTCTACAAGTTTACGTAATTTTATAAAATCTAACGCTTTGTAGAATAAACCGCTTCTCTAGAATTAACGTGAATGCTCACAAACTGTGTTACTTTTTGCTTCTGTCGTTTCGCTTAGAAGAGGCTTTATTTTCCGGTCTGCTTCGAACGAGGTATCAAAGCAAGCTGAATTATGAATTGGAAGATATTGTGTTAGTTAAAAAAATATGGAAATGAGATAAATTTAGGGATGCTGCATGCCCCCTTCCTTACTGACGGATACTGAGTTGAAGAATCAAGTTGATTAAACGAATCTAGTATTGGAATCGAACATTCTATTCCTTAGGTTACCATTGCCATTTATTATATTATATAATATTATATAATATGAAAAATATCTTCATTTTAATTGCAAAAAATTTTAGTGTAGATTTATAGTAAAAAGTCCACAAAAGTTTGGCTACTTATTTAAAACACAAGAAATATTTCACAATATTAGTGTACATCGAAAAATCAACCCAAAAACCCAATTTTTTAAGAACTATATAAGACAAGGATCTAACACTTACAGTACATCAACTAGAACAACAACCCGATTCTGGAATTATTTTAAATTTCCCACCACCTGCCATCCCCTATTTTAAGCCACACAACCAGTAGCATTAATTAATCGATTGTTTGTTTGTGCCGTTTCTTCCTACATTCCAGGTTCGCTGCGGTGCCTTCGAGACACTCAGCTATCTGATCGAGAAGGGCTTCCTGGACAAGGCCACGACGGAGGAAACCGTCTGTCCGGTGGTGGAAAAGCTTAGCCGCAAACCACTGGACACATTCGACGAGGAACTGTACGCAATCTTCATACATGTGAGTTTTGTTCGGATATTTTTGCGTGTGTTTCTTCTGTTCGGGATTAATTTGAATTTGGGTGTGATTTCGCGCATGAATCGGCTGAAGGTTCTTCCTAGTACCGGACACGTGTATCCAAGAGGAGGGACAAGTAATTGGTTGGTGGTGTGTAACAGTTTTTTTTCCTGATTTTGGGTATGGGCTAATAGTGGAGGACGAAGGAACAGGTGTGCGGTTTTATATCCATTATTACTAGGATAGGACCGTGATGCCGATCGGGGAACTGGGAAACTCGTGAAGCATGAACAGGAAAATGACGGCAGAAACGGCTTCCTTCCGGTTGCAGCGGGTACCTCGGTGAGGTGATGTGTAGTGGTTTGAATATAATAACTGTCGTCGATGTGTTTTGTGTGTATGTGTACGGGTAGCCATAGATGTGCATAGTCTAAAAGCAGTGAAATTGTTTGACTATAGTTTCCCATGGCCAACTGTTCCAGCAAACGGCAGGCTGCTGGGAAGTGTGGGGCCTAATGGGACTGCTGGCCGCTAAAGTAGGATGGCCCTACCGTAGTCGGCGTTGTGCGCTGATGATAATGATGAATGACATACGATCCACCGAGAATATGAGGACAGCGCTGCTGAAGACACACGAAAAAAAAAACAAATGTGTGATTGATGCTGTTCGGTAGGGAATATGATTTTGTATTTTAAAACGAGGAAACACGGGCTCCGGTCAGGTAGGCAGCGAGCGGTAACATGGTGGGATGAGGGAGGGGTTAGTGTGTGTGGTGGTGTGCCGTTGTTGGTAGAAATGTTATGGAGTGGTGTGGTGTGTTACTGCAGTGTTAGCACTATGGTGTGATGTTGGATAGTTTGACGGGCAGCTTTCTCCTGCCCAGAAAGTACCGTATTTGGCAGCAAGAAAGACATGGGTAGTGAGATAGTTTTACCCTATTGCGCTTGGGATCTCACTACCTTGTCTTTCATGTTGATGGATACCGAGCTGTACAGAGAAATGATTGACTTAGTTAGTAGACTGAGTGACGCGTAGCGGAAGTCCTGTCTTCGGCTGCCACCACCGTATGTAGGGCATGCGATGATTGAGTTCTAGTTGATAGATGTTTTTCGATAGGAGCATTTTAATGACAATCGAAATTGAATTCATCATTGAAAGAAACCCACGGGGAGTGATTTGTGTTGGCATCAAATTTGGTTGTTTTAGTTCAGCCACATTGAAATTGCTATCACAGCCAGCTTTGATGAGCAACGCTTCACTCATTCACGCACAATAAAACAAAACAAAAACAAAAAAAAAATACAAGATCACTCAAAACATTAATCGTCTAGATTCGCTGCTGTCATCGGAGATCATCACCAAAGAGAGCCACCAGAGCCACGGCGCATCCGTTTCCGATACAGACGCAAATTCCCCGCAAAGTTCTTTGCAGGAAAGGATGCTTGACTGAGCTCATCAATTGGTTGTGGCTATGTGTTTTCAGTCGCGTTTCGCCTCATTAGCGAGCGTCCCAATCATATCACAGCCATTTTGATGAGCTCAGTCGGGTGGCGAAAATCACCAATCAACCAACAATCGAGTGCCCGTGCTTTTTTATTATTTCGTCCCTAGCAGAGACCAACGGTCAAATCGTAAAAATGGTTGTGCCGTGTGTCCATTTTCAAATTCATATCACAGCCATTTTGACGAGTTTGAAGCTGGTCACAATCAGCGGAAGGAGTCAACGGGGATCCCACCCTCCCCGGAGTAGTAACACCGGCAACACTAATAAGCAGTTCTGTGTCCACTCTCAAAGTGGCTGTGAAATGTGTCTAAGCATCTAATAGCATATCACAGCCAGCTTTGAAGAGCGATACGGTTTTTGCCTCGCTTCGTAAGCGTGTAAGCCGGAGGAGAAATATAATGGATTCTAGTGGTAATTAATTCCATTTATGTTCGCTCGCTCTATCAAATGCGAACATCATCTAGTTTGCTATTTTTACTCCTGGTGATGGTAGTGTAAATTGAATATAAAGTGACGTTTCTAATTATAAGTGATTGTCCGCGGTTACCGCAAGTGCATAACTTATTCCTTACAAAAAAAAATAAACGCTTTCACGGATTATGGATACCATCGCGGCGGAAAACGATACGCTCATTAATGTGTAATTTATGTGCATTTAGAGGATAAACTTCAACATCGGGTTACGAACGAAAATCCTAGCCTAAAAGCCACCGGATGAACGAGAACGATCGAGAGACACACACAAACAGAGAGAGAAAGAGAGAGAGAGCGTATTCTAAACTCTCAAAGTGGCTGTGAAATGGTTACTTTCAATTCCATATCACAGCCAGCTTTGATGAGCTGGGCTACTGCTCTAAAAGCAACAAGTTCCGTCCGGCGATTCAGATCATCCAAGAACTGCGGGAATTCCGTTCGCGCTCATAACTACCAACCGACAAGCCTACCTCTACCTAAAAATATCAGCTAGTTCAGCCAACCTTTTCGCAAAAAAAAATGATCATTTTCTCATAAAGCTTTGGCCAAATATCGTAATAATTAGCGTATTACTTCCATTCTCGCTTTTCTTTCACCCACACTTCGGCAGTTGATGGTGAAGATAGTGCCGATCGTTGGCTACGCCAAAACGTACGATCTGGTGTACGATCGGTTCGTCGAGATGTGCCGCTGCAAGGAACACTTCGTCCGGCGGGAATGTGCCACCGCGTTTCCGGTAATGTGCGAGGTGCTCGGCGATGATCTGTTCGAGAAGAGCCTGGTAAGTTAGTTGTAACCCAACCCTCCTCTCCCTCCCTTTCGATTACCGGCGGCGATGGCCAGCTGTCAATATAGTAATTATTCGGTACTCATTCGTTTCGTTTTTTTTCTTTCATTCACCATCATTCATTCATTCGTTCATCCAGCTGCCAATCTTCATGAAACTGTGCGACGACGAGATCTGGACCGTGCGGAAAGCCTGCGCCGAGGTGCTGCCCATCGTTGCGTTACTCTGTACGCTGGAAAAGCGACGGAAGGTGCTGGTTCCGGCCATGAAGAAGTTCATGTTCGATCCCAGCCAGTGGGTGATCATGGCAGCACTGAAGGTAAGTTAGTTGCCTGGGCACAGGGGCGCGGCTCGAGCGCATTCCTGCGAGCGAAAGTTTGAATAAATAATGAGCGGTTTATGTTCTACATTTTTTCTCCAGCTGTTAATTGAATTCACTATTCTGACGGGTCATTTAGGAGAAGAAAACGTAGATCACCTGGTGATAAGACCGTTTTCGTTCCATAAAATATATTTGAGCGCGGATGACCACCGATGCCAAGGTGGTACGAAGTTGTTCAAACTTTTAAAATAGATAAAACTGTGAAAAAATATATATTTGTCTTGTCCAATAATTTTATACGGCTTCCTAATTGTAATGGTATTAATTTCGCTAATGTTTTTTTCGCTGTACACGGAAAGAAACCCGCTCGCTGATAAAATTTCGATTCTACAAATGAGCAAAATGAGTCTTGATTTACGGGAAAGAGACAATTTTCATGTGATAATAATAAACCATGATTAAAATTTCTCGGATCATGAACCCTTCGGATTAACACTCCTAATACCAAGCCTAAAAAAGTTACGCGGAGCACCAAGTCTAAAAAAAAATCAGTTGGAACGGTAACTTTGTGCTATCATAGCTCAGTTGCTACTTGACCAATTTCGATAAATTTTACACCCTCGAATTTTGTGAAGTTTGTAGATTATTTTAAGTATATCATTATTGACGATCGTTTAGGAAAAACTAATGAAAATCTGATTTTTCTCGTTCCAAGTTGCATCGCGAATCGGATATTGAGAACCTTAACTTTACCGAGTCATAACTTTGTTGTTAGTTAACCGATCTTAAAAATTTGTTCACCATTGGAAAGGTACTACTTCCAGAAATGAAATGCACTGAAAAAAACTAAAAATAGGGTTGTCCACCCAAAGTTATAATGAAAACTGTAGATATATGACCTAAGAAAAAATGAGACTTTTTTACAATGATCGTAAATATCTCGAAATTCAAAGCGATGACCTATATACTTTTATACACCATTCGATTGCTAGTGATACCAGCTACAATTTTCGCTAAACTACCATTCCTGCACAATTAAAAGAAAACATTGAGAAATCGATGAATTTATAAATATATATGAATTTTTCATTTTTTTCACATGTTTATATATAACTCAAAAATTAAAGCGATGACTTGTACATTTTTTTGATTCAAAATATTGGAATCATTACCAGAAACAATGTATTGATGACCAAAATTATATATCCGTTCAAAGAAGCTCAAGAAATTTGGTACAAATACAGAGAATTTCTATTATTGGGATAATTTTGCCAAACAAAATCAAATCAAAACTCTTAAATTTTATGACATATATTTTTTTATTGTTTAGTTCGAAATTTATTATAAACAAAATTTACAAAAAAAAACTGAAACTTGGATTTCACTAAAAATTTTAAAAATTTTAGTAAATAACCTAAAACTCTAAAAATAGTTATATTTTTGTGTTGGATAAACGATCTAAACAATTTTTATGCACAACCCAAACGCAATTGATAACTACTCAAATTCTGATTTTGTTGTAGGTTTGCCGTAGAATCTCAAAAAATAGGTAAAAGATCGGAAATTTTAAAATTTCTTAGCTAAATTGCATTGCACAGTGGTCCGGATCCACAATTTAGGGGGACAAAACATTTGTGGCTTAACCTTATACTTTAGAGCAGGGGTTCCCAAAGTGGTCGATATAGACCCCTTAGGGTCGATATCCTTTTCGCGGGGGTCGACGTTAACGAAAACTGACTATGGGGGTCGACGAGGTCTAGAAATCGTCCCCCTATTGTTTGATATAAGTTGTTTTTTGAAATACGCTAATAAAGTTGTGTTTATTTGACCATCCGTAGAAATTCGTAAGTATTTTACATCAATATTAAAAAAGCAAGAAATTGAATTTTCAAAGGAACTTGTTGATGGGGGTCTGAGGTCTAAGTTAATTTTAGTAAAGGGTCCATGACCCAAAATAGTTTGGGAACCCCTGCTTTAGAGCTATGATGTCTTCAAAACAAATGACCAGTGAAGATAAGCCATATGTCGATGTACATGGTATTAGGGTGGCTCTTATTATTAAGGTGATCCAAAACTTATTTTCCGGATGTATTGAGATAGAGGACTGCATTCTTCGGCAAAATTGTAGATAAACTTATATCGAGCAGCTTTGCTGAGGACACCATAGTAGTATCTACAACTTAGGGTGTTCCTCACAAAATCAGATTTTTTGCTATAGCATTTATATTTTTCTCTTTTCTAATAGATATCTTTGAACATCTTTTAGAGTTTGTTAGAACCGATTTTTAATGACTGACGCATTCAGGTAGCGTTTTCTGAGCCGAAGTTATGAGCAAAACTAGTTCAAAAACGGGTTATTTTTAAACTGCTATATCTAACATTTAGTCAAACGAAAAAAAATCCGTTTTTTGTATTTGACAGAAAATATTCTCGAGCATGTTCATAAAAAAAATCGAAGGAGATGTTTTTTAAAATTTTTTCAAATTATGTTCAAACATTGGGTTTTTTCATTGAAAAATACTCGGTAAGTCATTTATTAGCTATATATGAAAATAAGGTATTTTTGTCTTCTAAAGTGTCAAATTAATTCAAGTACACATTCGTGAAGAAATCGTTCTGCATTTTTCGGAGAATGCAGAATGGTGTCGCTTTTGTAAAATCTCTAAGGCCTCTCGATGGTTGGAGGTTTTATCAACCGTGCATTTTGGCACCTGCAGATCGTTCAGCATCCGTTCGGGAATGCAGGACGATTTATTTCATTATGTTTTGTGCTGTTTTCCCACCACACCCAATTCCCATTTCCCTTCCATGTTCCTTTTATCCTTCCCTTCCCATCAGGAAGTTGATGTTCTGATAACATAGGTACAGGGTTTCATTAAGTAAAAAGCATTCAAACGGAGAGGTTGTTTTCCAAGACGAAGACAACTGTAAGCTGCAAATAGATTGGTTGGTTGGTGCTAATCGCAAAGGCTGCTGCAAAGCCAATATTCGAAGCGATTTCAGTTTCATAAGTACCTGAAATAGTGGAACTCACTTCACTGAGAAAGATGGCCTAACCGATTTGAGAACTGTTTCATTTTGTAGATTACACTAGTTCATGCACTAGCTTTCATGTTTTTCAAAAATCAAACAAAACTGTTTGAAGAATACATATTTTATATGAGAATAAGAGAGATATGAGAAAGGCATCATTACACATCTAGGTGGATAAAAACAAGTTTTACTTAATTTCGTGTGATTTTTTGTGCTAAATTCAGAATTCTACTTTTTCTGAACTGTTTACTAATAGAAAATTCAAATAATTTTCGAATTCTATACATTCCGAAATAATTCTAAGTTTGTGATATTTAAATTTTAATATTCTATCGATTATAATTGATGTTGTTTAGGATAGCGGGGAATTTAAGATATATGGTTTGTTTTTAATTGCTTGTAAAACATGAATCAAGCAATATTTTTTTTTAATTGTAGTTGGTTTCTTTTGCCATGGGTTAGTATATGAAATTCATATATTTTACGTTTTATTTCTTATTGTACAAAGCCATTGAAATAATTTAAAATTTTTATGTGGTCGCAAAATTTATTTTATTATTAAAAAAAACAAATCTACGTCTCTTTGAAACAGATGAAATCAAAACGGATTCCAATATTTTCACTTTGATTTGCAGAAACGTTGGAACGCAATATATATCAGAATCTACCGATTTTTTTAGATTTTACGGAAAATCTAAAACAAAAAACCTAATTTTTAGTAGTTATCAATTCCGTTTGGGTTGTGCATAAAAATTGGTTAGATATTTTGTCCAATACAAAAACATAGTTATTTTTATAGTTTAGGTATATTTACCAAAATTTTTAAGATTTTCAGTGAAATCCAAGTTTCAGTTTTTTGTAAATTTTGTTCATAATAAATTTCCAACTAAAATAATAAAAAAATATGTGTCATAAAATTTCAAAGTTTTGATTTGTTTTTTTTTTTTGGCAAAATTTTCCCAATAATAGAAATTCTCTGTACTTGTACCAAATTTCGATTCTTTAATGTTTTCTTTTGATTGTGCAGGAATGGTAGTCGAGCGCAAATTGTAGCTGGTATCACTAGCAATCGAATGCTGTGTAAAAATATATAGGTCATCGCTTTGAATTTCGAGATATTTACGATCATTGTGAAAAGTCTCATCTTTTCTTAGGTCATCTATCTACAGTTTTCATTATAACTTTGGGCAGACAACTCTATTTTTAGTTTTTTTCCAGTGCATTTTATTTGTGGAAGTAGTACCTTTCCAATGGTGAACAAAATTTGAAGATCGGTTGACTAACAACTAAGTTATGACTCGGTAAAGTTGAAGTATTCAATATTTTCTATGCGACGTTTATGCCGAAGGAAAGAAAATTGGAAAGCAGATAGGGTATATTGAGCGCGTGAAAAAAACTTGGAACTTCAAATTTTCATTGGTTTTTTCTTTACCAAAATGCTTTTCTTTACCAAAATACTCCTACAAAATGCTTGAATCAATCTACGAACTTCACAAAATTCGAGGGTGTAAAATTTTTTCAGATTCGTTGAAAAACAGCTGAGCTATGACAGCTCAAAGTTACCGTTCCAACTTTTTTTGAGGCTTGGTATTTGGAGTGTTAATAAATTAATTCATGTGAAAGATAAATTCTTTATTTTTACCTCTGTATTTATATATATATATATATATATATATATATATATATATATATATATATATATATATATATATATATATATATATATATATATATATATATATATATATATATATATAGATTTATTTCCAACTTAAATTAGAAATTCTAGATGGCTAAAAATGATTTGTTGTAGATTTTTCAATTCATGAATGAATTTGAACATTGAATTTTTTATTTTTTTGTGTTCCGCCTTATAATTGTACTGATACAATTATGCAAGTGACGCATTGAAAGTTGACAAAACTCACACAATCAATCAACTAGTACGTACGATTATCGATATTGATGTGTTCAAAAAGCATGCCAGTTTCATTCGTATCCATGGCATCCGGCAATGTCTCTGACATTGCTCTCCGGTCTTTTTTAAATCACTTCTAAATAGATTAATGATAATTTAGATTATATAAAAAAGCGTACTTTCCCACACAAAAATTCTTCTGAAGGCATGAAAGCTACACAATCAACTCCTGAAGCACAAATAAAGGTTTGATATGATTGGGACTATGCATCGTGTTGATTGCACTTTGGAATATTCTCTAAAAAATCGAACATAAACTACTCTTTTAAATTTCAGATTATCTGAGATCTGAGCCAGAACTCAAACTGAGCAAAACATGTTCCTAATATCGCATGTATGTTTTACAGAATCTGGGACAGTTTCTGACCACTTTCGCCCAGCTACGTGTGCTCGGGCTGGCCTACAACAGTAACCTGGAACTGATGGTCACGAATGCTGCCGACCAGCAGTCCTTCAACCAGCTGGACATGCGGCGCGTCACCTATGGCAATCAACCGACGGCGGATGTGCTGGTGAAAAACTTTGAAAGCTACGAAAAACGTTTCCGCGATTCGATCCACCGGTATGCCTTGCTTTCCTTGGTAAAATCCAACGAAGAACCCTGGAAGGCCCGCGGAGACGAAATGATCAACGTTGAGGTGTATCTGTACTCGATCGTGTACGCCGATCGGAGATCCCAACGACTGTCGACCGGTTCGAACTCAGACGACGGAGGTATTTCGAAAATTTCCGACTTTTCCTACAAGTACTACGTCAGGAAGTCACTGTCGTCGAGTTCCCTGTGTGCACCGCCACCGGTTCAGTTGCATCGAGGTGGTAGAAATTATGACGAAAAGAATCCCCTGAACCGTTTCTTGCGTTACTGTTGGCCACTGAAGAACAACTTTACGGATGCATTCGCAAAACAAGGAAGCAGCGGCACTGGCCGCGGAAGTGAGTCTGACGACTATCATGGCGGCTGGGGTCCGGACGATGATGACTACTCCATGTTGGCTATTAGAATGAAGATGAATGAACTGGATGCACTGGGTGCGGGTGTAGACTGTGGAGGAGGTACTACCGCTCATGGTGACACCACCAGTAGCACCAGTAATAGCGGTAATGATAACCAACTAGTGCCTGAATGTGAAGGAACAAAGAAATCGTCGTCCGATCAGAGCTCACGATTCGAGGAACCACCCTCGGATGACGAGTCGGTCGATCAGAGTTTTAACTCGCACCAATTTTGGTACATTAGTCCCGAACTGCCACTTGATCTCGACTTTATCGATGATGACACGACCGGTGATAGCGTGAAAAAATCCGATATAAGCAATAATAATGCCGTTAGAGCTTCCACACCAATGATTTCTACCCCAGTGCCCATCGCACGGACAGAACTAGAGTACCAGGAGGACAACAAGAACAACAATTCCAAACTAGCATCGGAAACTGCTGCAACATCGGCGGCGGCGACGGCGGTTCCGGCAGCTGCAGCAGTTGGGGTCACAGTTACACAGGAAACCGATCCCGCTAATGATAGCGATTCGTCCTACGGTAGTATTAATAACAATTCGGAAGCAGATAAACTGGATACCGATGTGGAGCGCTACTGTTCCGATCTCCAGCAACAGCAAAAGCACCCGCCAGCGGTCGGCGGTGTCGGTTATCATCAGCAAATGGAAGCTGTAACCGTAGGAGTGGGAGCACTTGCCATCGGTAAGGAAGGTGAACGCCTGAAAGACATCATCAAATGGCAGAACGAAGAAGTTGAATGGAATCTACTGGAAGATTTCGTTCACATGAAAAACATCAACAAGGAACTGTGCTTCGAATGTGCTTTCAATTTCCCGGCAATTGTGTTGACCTTTGGAGAAAAGTGAGTTAATCGTTGAATAATGAAATGCTTAGGTTCACTTAATTTTTTCCCCGTTTTTTTTCTAACTCAGATTCTGGCCTATCTTAAGCAGTCACTTCTTTGCCCTGTGCAATGACATCCAGAACACAGTTCGTCGGACGATGGCCGCTTCGATCAGCAAGGTTGCACTGATCATCGGACGTGAACAAGCCACGCGAGATTTGGTGGCCCCGTACACCGAGTTTCTGATGGATTCGGATGAAATCAAAATCGAAGTGGTGAACACGTTGGCAGAATTCCTCAATGTTATCGACGGCAGCGAACACGAAACGCTGATGGACCAGCTCAGTTTGTGTTTGCAACAGCCACTGAATCTGATGAACTGGCGGTTCCGGGAAGCAATTGCCCGGCAGATTGTGCAGCTCGTTAGGATGCACCACAAGATTCGGAAGGAGAACTGCCTGCTGTACCTGACCGGATTGGCGATGCGACTAATGATCGATAAGTATGATTTTGTACGGAAAGCTGGAGTTGATGCGGTAGGTTCTTATCTTGTGTGCATCGAAATAATAATTTTCACAGCTTGATATTTTCTTTTTTTCCACAGTTTGTTGAATGTGCCCAAGAGTTCCAGAAGAATGGTTCCGTGTTTAAGTTCTTCACAGAAAATTTTGCTCACAGTACCAATTGGCGTCGTCGGCAAACCTACATAATTACTGCAGGAAAGATGGTAAGAATCACAACATCATCAACTTGGTGGATGATCCTAACCCGGATCTTTTTTCTAGCTGGAAACTGGCAGCGTAGAAGTTGAAACGTTCCGTAAACATGTGCTTCACAACATTCTGGGACTTGTGGGTGATGCCGTGCCTAACGTGAGAATTCAACTAGGAAAGTTCCTTAAAGATATAGTTCTTCCACACGGTAAGTTCTGAAAGATCCGAAGTTCCTCCGAACTATTTAACTAAAACGCATTACATACTCCTTCCAGCAAGCTTTTCCTCCGCCTCACCAGACACGAATGCCATCGAACAGGCTCTCACTAAACTGCGCTCCGACCCGGATCGGGATGTGCGCGGTCACACCGATGGCTACCAGAGTCCGGAAGATGAATCGATTGCTGTCGGTGCGCCGGAAATGACTGCCACTGGATCAACCATAGATTCCGGCTCGAGCTCCTCTACTTCATCCACCTCATCATTGTCGTCGCCTCCACCACCACCACATCCCGTTTCCAGTTTGATGGAAGATATAGAAGATGCAAGGGAACAGCAGCATCAACAGCAGCAGCATCAACAACAACAACAGCAGTCTGGTTTTCCAATTTTGAGCAATGACACGTGGTACTTCGATACAAACCAGCAGCAAGAGTATGAGTTTTGAAAGATAGCATCGCTTCTAAATCGTTATTTCTAAACAACAACTCTTGCGAGAGAGCAAATCAATCATCCACCAGAAATAGTTTTCTAGTTTTCATGCTGATGCGTTCCGCAATGTTTCCATCCGATTTTCGATTGAGATTTAATTGTTAATAGTTCGGCTGAATTGTAGTAATACTGATTAGCTAAATATCTTTTAACTAGAATCAGACTGTTTGAACAGACATGTTTTTAAAATTGTGTATTAGCTCAGACACTGTCAGAAAGTACAATTTTGAGATTTGAAGACGTAGCAATGGACAAATAAACAAAGGATTCAATGTTAGTTTACAGCACTACAACACTATCGATTCAAATCTAGACTGTATTTCTTATAATCCAAAAAAAAGCACGTGCATCCGACGCACTCGTCGAAAAGAGACAGCAGTAGGAAAATGGCAAATTACTGATAAATCGGTTCACAAATATTAGTTTATTGCGTTATTATATAATTAAAATATCAAGTAGTAAATAGAAATATGTCCACACAAGAAGTAATGCGATGCAATTAAAAAGACTTTACCTAGGCAAAGTGTGAAAGTGAAAGATAAACAAATATATTGTAGTTTAATTGATATGGTATTGTTCGTTCACTCTACAAAAGAACATTCCTTCGGGGCACGGGAGGGTAATACAGTTCAAGATATACTACAACTTGTAGTATTGTTTTTCCTATGACTATTCTGTAATTAACACATCTACATGTATTAATTATCAATACTGGGGTCATTAATCGCACCAACGAAAAGAAAAACAAATTGAAGAAGCCACATAAATCGAATAGAGAAAATTTATGATGGTTTTCGTCGAAAAACACTGTTGGCTTGGATTGTTCTGGGTTCTTCACTTTTGATCAAAAGGGTAATCTTTTAATAGAGCTTCATTACCATATCCGCTCGAAAGTGTAATACCAGAGCTACCAGTTTTCTTCAATGGAAAACTACAATACTATGTTGGATACAAATATGCGGAAACAAAAAAAATTGAATTTCAAAAAATGAATTTTTAGTACTATCACGAAACGGAGACGAGTCTGGTTGTTCTCAAATTCCAGAAGCACACTGCTGACACCTATTTCCGTATAGCAGAGACTTGCTATAAAAGTTTAATGCTGTTTGAATTAGGGCGTAATAGAATTCTCAGGTAATATGTAATAAAGTTCTTTATTCGAATTTATAATGAATTCAATTTAAAATTCAACAATTACGATTCCATTGTTCGTTATTTGATTTTTTGAACTATAAGAAATATGTATATGGGACAGTTGGGGCATGTTCAGGAGTATTCTAGTTCTAGATGCATAATTTATGTCAGTTAAAATTTAAATCTAGAAATTAGCAAAATTAACTGACAGCCCCAGCAGCGTTTTATCTGTTTCAAATATAGGGAAAATAGAACGGCAGCGTATACCAGTTTTAAATTTGACAGTAGAACTGTTCGAATAAATAAAACTTAAACGGCTTGCTGGGGAAATGTTTGTTTCAGTTTCAATTATATTATAGACTGAATCTTGCAGCTGCTGAATTTGCTCTTAGACTTGGAACGGAAGTATTAACATGTTCACATGAGCAGCATGTCATGTCGAAGTGTGCACATATGATCGAAATGATATCGTTTAACGAACTCTAATATTCTATGATAAAATCAAAATTATGATTGTTTATTGTCACCAGAGATGCAAGGTGAAAATTTCAAATATCTGCAGACAGGGTTTAAAAAGTCTGTAAATGTGAAAAAAAAAATCTGCAGTTAGCAAGCATATGCCTTGCTGGCAGCAATTTTTCTATTAAGTATGACACGCAAAACTGATTTGGCGAGCAAAAAAAAAAGGTCGCGGCAATTTCATAAGTCTGTAAATTTGGACGAGAGTCTGCGAAAAACTCGATTTTCAAAAGTCTGCACAACAAAAAATGTCTGCAGCACTATGCCCAAAATCTGCAGATTTATAGACAAATCTGCAGATCTGGCATCTCTGATTGTCACTCTCAAAGTGACCCACTTGTACGCGGCGGGCAGATTTCCCCCCAGACGGCTGGCTGTGTCTGCCAGCCATTTTTGCCGGAATTCTGCCAGAATTCCGGCAAAAGTCTGGCAACAATGCAACAACCGTTTCCGGCAGAGAATTTCGCCTAGCGGTTATTAACGGTTCTTTTCTGTCGGATTTTTGCCATACAAGATTGGCAGAACCGTTTTAAATCGGTTCTACATTTTAAGCGTCTTGGTTTTATTTTTTTCTATAAAAGATACATATGAAAGGCAGTAAGTTATTGCCCTTCATATATACTAATCATGGAAAATGTTATTGCCAATAACATTACTTTCTCACTACCAAACATACCCATATTTCAATCTCATTTACCTCGTCTCAAGATTCGTTTTTTGTACGTACATGCGGGATTGACGAATATAAAATGAAGTCGAATAAAAAATAGAAAAAAGAAAAAGGAGGGAAATAAACAAGACACGTACAACGAGATAATGACGCAATTTCGCCTGGACAATTTTGACAGCAGCCATAATGCAGCCAGCCTTCTGACGGTTGCCAGAATTCCTCACCATCGGGGACGTTCATAAATGAGTGCGTTCAATGCCATTATCCGTGTTGCTAGTTGCGATTTTTAACAACTCGACATGATATCGTACATGATATCCCGGATATCAT